>NC_143027.1:68892500-69527500 GCF_057628025.1 Oncorhynchus mykiss | reverse complement strand
AGAGAAAAACCCTGACTGCTTGCCATTGCTTTATTTATTTTTCTAACTTTCATCTGCAGGCCACTTCCAATCTGCCTTACCAGACAAACCTCTTCTGTCAGTCCCAGAGGTGTCATTAAGGATGGATCCCCATGTTTCACCAGACACATGAAAGGGAATCTGGCTGTCTGACTGTCTGACTGACTGTCTATGTTGTTGTCTCTGTCTGACTGTCTGTCCTTCACAACACCTGTTCCTAGAACTGAAAATGTGACTCACATTGTCCCACTCAATTTGAGCTGAAGTTTCCCCATTCAATTGATAAAGGATAACACACACAAACGCGGTCTACTGGCCTGGTTGGTGGGCCTGCCTGTGTTTCAATGGGGTACAGTAGGCTGGGCTGGGGGTGGAGGGCAGATCAAAATAACGGGCTAACTACAGAACGGATCACTTTCCAACACAACATGCTCCCAGTCATCTGAGGTTAACACACAACCACCCATACTGGAGATTCTCTTCAACAAGGTCTTTCATCAGTCTTCATCAGATCAGCTTGCTCTCAACATTCATCCACACAAGACTATGTGAGAGGTGTAGACTGTTGTGTATGGCTGTGTTGTTGTTATGGTATTTTAACTAGCTGTCATCAACTGAGTTCTAACACAGACAGCACAAAGCAACTGGAGACTTCTGTATTTCTACATCCTTGAGCGTTAGTAGGCTAACTATTTATTCAGTATTAGAGGCCAGAATGATAAATTAAGTAAAAAGGAAACTCCACTCATATCTGATTCGAGATAGTGGCCTGAAAGGGCTCCTGTGTTTATCAAACTAATTATATCTCCTGATGCTAAAACGTTTTCTAATGAAGCTGATCCACTTAACCAAGAAGAGCAAACAGTTCAGGTCTCCACTATAGACCTTGTTCAGATTCTATTTTCCCCCTAAACGCTACAACACCAATAAATGTCCAAATCCTGCCATAATAAATAACTACAGTGTAAACACTGATCTGCTCTACGTTCCCCTCTCCTGAGGAGAAATTCACCAGAAGCAGACATTTAAAGTGTGTTTGAATTCCTGTGCTTTCCGTGACCTTTTTGGACTGCGAAGAAAGGAGTTATACTAAGGTAATGGAATCACTGACCACGTGTCCTGAGATGTCTGCATCCACAGGTCGTTTATGATCATCGTACATCACACTGCATTAATGTGGGAACAGGATGCACAGCCAAGTCTTCATACTGTTTAAAAGGAGGGAAGGGTTTGTAGTTCTACTCCATTCAGTAAGATACGTATTAGGGACTATAGGCTGCAGATGTCTACTGGTGTGAGAGGGCAGAAGGTCAATACCTTAGACAGGTCCTAGTGGTAATAGAGTTCATGTAAACATGGGACCACCAGAATGTTTCATTAGTGTTGAATTTATTCCAGCCTATGTTTATCTTATAGCCCAAACACATTTGCGGAAAGACAGGGAATTTATCGTCAGATCCCTAAGTGTCTCTTTCCCCCAGTTAGACAAAAATACTGGAGAACTTGGAGGAAGCCAGAGACCACTGACGTGCAATTCATTAAATTAGACATGTAAACAAATACACACTTTGCACGCACACACAACCAGGGAAAAGCCCATGGTGGTATTTTAAAACATATGCATGTATGTTTTCTTATTCATATATTTTCAGTTGTTTTATTTTGCTTGTTCGGAGTTCACAAAATACAAACCTAAACTGAAATGAACAATAATTTGTGTTCAAATGAGTAATTACCTGTAAATGATTCATTTTATTTAGTACACAGTGTACATAAAAAAAGGCCAGTACTTTTCTGAGGGAATGCATTAATGACGTTATCTATAATTCCGTATCACCAAATCTCTTTTTATGAAACCAACTCCTAGTCTGCCTGCCCACCTGCACTCTTCCCCACCTGTGCTACTTCAAGATATCACTCATTGTAGTGGTTCGGAATTAGCAAGAATATTCTTTACCTCTTATCCCAGATGTTCATCTTCAACACCCTCCTCTCTCATTGGCTCGTTAAAAGTCATGTGTAGCCGTGCTTAAGCAGTGTGATGCACCTACACTGACGATCCTACATGAAACATCTGCCACTTGACTGATTCCTGAATCAAATCAGCCATAGCAACAGAACGAGCTGGGGCTTTTAAAAGAGCCATTTTGTCCTAATACATGGCCCATTGCCAAATGGCCAATCATCAAATGAACCCTGCCTCCAGAAGAGAAACCTGGCAGGGACCTCGTGAATAGTGCCACAGTGCTCTCTCTGCTTTCTCACTGTCTCCAGTCAGGACACACTCGGCATGTCCGGTGGCACCACTGTGTTTACCTCTGGGGTATACAGACAGACGTAGGCCAGCCGGACAGGCAGAGCTTCAGGCCATAGCTGCCAACCTGGGTGAGAACAGGAGACCCAGGCTGCTGCCTCACAGAATATGGAGGGGTTTTCCTACATAATATGTTGTAAACATTCCATTGGGGAAAATAAAGTTGTAACATTTCTAAGATAGAAGATTAAAATAGGCTTGGGCTTCGTTTTAAGAAATGACTAGTGAAATAAAGAGCTACCATTACAGGGGAGTATTCCCTGTAGTTACTGTATGGATATAATATGTGATCGTGGTTGCATTTGTCTTCTCTCACAGAGATCCAAGTGTAGCCATAAACTCAGTGGTGGACAGACACACATTCTCCTGGTCACTAAGGTCCACTGTGGAAAAGAATACAAATATAAACACACTGTCTAACACACACACACACACACACACACATTCAAAAAACACAAAACGATATGTTTTTTTACAGGACACAAAAAATAAACACTTATCCCAAGTCTTTAATTATAATGAACTGTGGTGAGCCTGATTACTTAATAATATGGTGATGAACACAACTATCAATCAAACCGCCTGACAGCCCTTAGAATTCAGGACTGTCCAAAATAAAAGCTGCCGACTCTCTCATTGTGTGTGTGTGTGTGTGTGTGTGTGTGTGTGTGTGTGTGTGTGTGTGTGTGAGAGAGAGAGAGGTGGAGACACTGGTCAGTGATGATGTTCTCCTCTCCAATATAAGGATGAAAGAAAGTAACGGAGGATGAATTGTCAGCTCGGAGCACATATTTATTTACAGAGTAAAACTAACAGGGGCACTTGCTCAAAAACAACAATTGTGCAATCACACAAGCCCACGGTGTGGAAGGCGTGATGGTAGGCCAGGACATTGTATTTTAATCACAGGCGTTGGCCACAGTTCCATACTCATTCCAGTTTCAACAGTTTCAAGAGCTCATTGTAAGTTCAAGATTTTAAAAACGATGTATTTGGGAGTGCAGATGTCTCCTTCAAAGTGTATTACAAGGGATCTTCCATATATAATCTATATCTTGGAGTCAGAAATATATTGCAATAAATTATTATTAAACAGAAAAATCACATACACATAATTTATGATTGTTGCATGAGACAAAGGAAAATACTAAATCTCTCCAAATTTCATTGGGCATAGCAAAAAAAATAAAAAATGACTGCAACACACAACAGAGAATTATGACAAAAATAATACATGTTTGGTCTATTAGCAACATATTACACAGTGATAGCAAAAATAAGTTGTATCCACATACTGCAGTACACGGATCATTTCACTCAATGAGTTGGGGTACGAATCAGACTTCAATTACAGAATTACACTATTAATCTCATACCTTGTGTTTTCATACAGTATTGTAGACTTACTCCCTGTTTTGGCTGATCTGTAGCTAGTCTCCCTACAGTAGTGAATAGGTTAAATAAACCCAGTGTAACGGTTCAAGAGGTCAGTCACAGTGAGATGAATCAGGGCTCTGCTCTAATACTGCTGCTATTCTCTCTCACTTTGACACTTTTAGAAGACCGTGCCTTATTTCCTTCCTTGCGTGACTCCAGAAGGTAAACACACTGCTGGAGTGACTCATTACAATTCCTCACGTTGATGACCTGATACAAACACAGGCCGGGGTCAGGGGTCAACTAGGAGGATTATGAGACGTTACAAGGTACAGTAAGCCCCCCCCCCCAAGTTGCGTTCTGGGCCCTGACACTCTCTGTTCTTCAAGGAATTCACGGCTTCCTGTGGCCAAACCCACACGCCTGCCCACTCCAGCCTACAGAGAGAGAGAGAAAAACAGAACGTTAGAAAAAAATTGACATTTGGGGTGATGGATCACCCTCTTCGCCAGGCCACTCTTTGGCGAAACGGAAAGAATGCTGTCCTGATGAGCGTGTATCTCTTTTCTGCCCAGAGCCCCAGGGCCTGACGAGAGGGAGGGAGCAGCCGGAGGCGAGGTGGGGCGTCTCTGGGCTCGGGTTCGACCGTCTGCGTGGCGTAAATGAGCTTCATCCTGTTTCATGTAGTGGTGAATTGATTTACGAGTAGTGAAAAGCATGTTTACCACCACCTGCCAAGTTGCCATTGCGATTGGCTCTTTTGTAAAAAGGTATCTGGGAGACAGGCCTGATCAGCACTTTGCCCTCTGCTAAGCCCAGTATTAGAGGGAGAGGAGGTGGAGATGGTAGTGGAGGGGGTTCGTTGTAGTGTTGGTGGTGGTGGGGGGGAGGTGATATGCTGCTGTTAGGGGCCTTTGAAGGGAAGTTGCTATCTGAAAAAGGGCCAAACACAATCTAGCATCAATCTCTGTGCTGTCACCCTGCACTCTGCTGCCTTTCCAGCACCATTGTTATAGAGCAGACCAACGGAAAGAGGCCGGCAGCAGGTGGAAATAAAAAGCCTTTTGACGACTGGAGGGAAAGATTCCTCCTGAGATCCTCACGACATTTACACAAGCCCCAGGGAGTAGGGACTGGCTGTCCACGCCAGTCTGGATACACACACACCGATTCATAGGTCTGGACAAACACACACACACACCGACAGATATACTGTACTGTCCCAATTTCAGCCACAAAACCTGTCTGCTTCACACTTTTCAACACCGTCTGATCTACTGCTCTCAACCAAAGTATTCATCACTTACTGTTGCAGGGTGTTGCTTAGTATCACGTGTTACTAAGTAAAGTTATATTTCAGACCTTCAGTTAACTGGATATACTCAGAATCATTCTGACATGCCTGTGCGGTGCCAAAATATTCACCACATTGTCTTTGCTGTGGTGAGAGGGAACAGTCTTTTAGAATGTATGTAGGATACCCCACACTGCTGCACAGATTCTTGCAGGTCTTTCAGTAGCAGTGGTCTAAGAACTCCCAGTCTTCCACGTGGTCTCAGTGACCTCTCTGGAGACCTTGACAGTATATACTGTTTATTCCTCACAGATACAGTGGAAGGCACTTTGTTGTGGGCAGAAATTAGAGACTGTGAAGTCCTCTTCATGAAAGTCGTGGTATAACACACTCAGACATTCATCCACACGCAGGCAGCCAGCCAGTCCAGACTGTATTACTTCACTCAGGGGAAATTAAAGATGTACGTTTTAGCAGAATTTGCCTCTCCCCCTGACTCCCCTTTTCTGCCTCCAATCTCATCCCTCTCTCATCCCAATGCATCCCTCTCACCTCACCACTCTGTCTTGCGTATCCCCCTCTCTTCTGTTCCAGCTTTACCCTCCTCTCCCCTACCGCATCCTTCTCCTCCAATCGGGATCATGGGCTCAGGTCTGACGGGATCCCCGTCACATGATGCCAGTGAAGTGTGATGCTTCGCTGGGACCCCCCTCTGTTCAGGAAATGCTCTTGGCCTTTTTCCCCACCCTAGCCTTCCGCTGTGTTACCATTCCAAAGCATTCCTGACTGATTCCGACCACTGCTGGGCCATGGGTTCCCACAGACAAGGAGGATCTGCTCCCCAACTCAAACAGTGGAGTGGAGACAGGGGTATCATGTTGTGGGCTGCCAAGCCCGTTTATGGTAGAATAGAGAGGCCTAAGCTCCACAATAGGCAATTACCATCCCCACTTAGCCCACACCCCACAAACCACCTCCCCATAGTTTCAATTTGTGGTTTGTATGTAGGTGGGTTCTGCTCTCTGGGCGGATTAAATATAGCCGGGGACCATTTCAGAGGAAAACCGTAAGGGACTGACTTGGATTCGGGACTTGCATTGCAGAACGACGGCTCCTATTGTTGTGCACTGTTTGGGAATTCTTAATAGCTTTTTCCGAAGCGGCTCGCCACAGGAAAATCCCCCTTCAGAATGGGAGAGAGAGAGAGATGGTGGTCTGTGAGTAAACACGCATATAAACATGCATCATATAAATCTGCTTACGCTCCAATCAAAGTCCCATCAGCAACTATCAAAGCCTCTGTAACTAACCTGTAACCAGAGCTGGCTGTGGCCTGACTTCCCTCCCTCTCTCTGTTATGTCCTACTCTGACCGTTTCTTCTGGTTGAGTTCTCCCTGCTGATATATTCCCTGGCATCTGTAACAAACTGCCCTGGACTGGCCCTGTGTTGTGTGTGAGGCTGAGGGAAGGGAGACACCGAAGGAGGTTGCACACACAGTGACATTACCCATTCACTCTCTGCCCTGTGTGGGGCAGGCTGGGAGGCCTCCAGCAGCAATATAGTATAGAGCAGAGTAGAAGCATGCAGTGTAGAATAGTGCAGGACTAAGCAGGGCGGTGGTGAGGGGAAAATGGTCATCTCATAGCGGTTTCTCTGGTATTCCGCTGGAGGAGAGATTACAGCCATACTCAATCTTTTCAATCCGTACCTCTCAATTATCATTAGCACTGTCTGACAGGCGCAATCCCCCGGTGGAGGTCTGGTCGTCATAGGAACTGTTGCCATCACTGGAAAACCTTCTCTCTCTCATCCATCACAGAGGGCTGAAATGGGAAAAAGAAGAGTTGTGTTGGTTATATGAGCAAACTTTCATTAAACTGTACATGATACAGATATGATAAGAAACAGGGTTGTGAATTATTAAAAGAAACAATAACATGACCGTATGAGAAAAAATAAAAAGGAACACCTGATCATTGAGTCGGTCTATTGAAATTCAATCCATATTTCAAATGTACTGAAATTCCATTTAATTTCAAGCTTTTATCAGGAGTTAGGTTGCATAATTTGCTTTCATTTAAATAAACTAGTATAGGATAAGGGACGCTTGATAAATCCCAGTGTTGTTTCATACAGTCAAACTGTTCTGTGGTTCATCAAAGACATTAAAGAAAGGTGTGTATTACATTAGCTTGAGGGCTATTGAGGATTATTATAATTTAGTTCAATGACTATGTGCTTTTAGACTGATTTTAAATGACCAAAATGGTCTGTTATAGTGGATGAGTCAGAAGAGATGCAGCTCTGGTAGGAAACATGGGCATCAATAGGGGGTTATAGCTGAGAGGTAATCAGACATTAGGCAGCACTCTGGTTTGGTTCAGCGCCATTTAGCTCTAGGAATGGCACACTAAGTTAATAATAGCATGCAGAAAATAATAAATTGTCAGATGTCTTGTCAGATGTCTCACTGTTAAACGATCTTGATTAAAGCATGCAACTACTGTCCTGACTTTGCAATATTGTAAGGCAGACATAAGTAGAAAATAAACATTTGAAAAAATATATATGAAAAACGTTAAACATCTATGGGGACTAATGTCCTTTAATTACTTAGGCGACTATATCAGGTATAGTTTACAGATCGAGAAACTGGAGATAAACAAGAGTTGACAAAAGCACTTGAAAATAAGTGCAATAATATACAAAACCCTACCACAATGGGAAAAAAATCCACAATCAAAAAAGTGAAACGTTTCTGGTGTTTTTCTTTATCAATGAGCTTCAAAAAGTCTCAAATTAAAAAAGAATAAGGACTAAAAGAATACGGACTAAATTGTTGTTTTAGTGATCCATCTCCTTCCTTATGACGATTACATATTTGTTGTTTGTCTTCTTTTGTACTATAAACATGCTGTCAGTCAGTGGCTAAAACGTCAATCGCAGATATTTGACATGTTGGAACATTTTCCTTCTCGCAATGACCACATTTGGACAGTTTTGAGTTTGTAAAACTTCTGGAACTGACAACTCTTCAACACTCGTGTCCTTCAGTCATGTCGAATAATGTTGTGGTAGTGTAAGCCGAGTTTGTGTGATCACAAAATAAGCCAGAAGGAATTTTACATATGCCTGTATTCATATTTTTATTCCCTGAAAGCCGAATTTCCCTTTGAAAATACGGCTGTCAAAAATGATTCAAAGTTCAGAGAACATGAGGACTATGTTACGAATAAAATACGCAGTTGAAGCCTATTGAGAGGAATAAGTGGAGCGGTTTACGGATTGACAATACCTCAGGGACAGTTGGGTGAGGGTTGTTGTTTGGTTGGCGCGCCAAACTTTCCTGGGAAGCCCGGGGTTCTCACACAGCACCATCGCTGCGCGCACAAAATGACTCATCTCGTGTATTTGGGGTTTGCGGGTTCTCTATATTTAAGGATAACAATACAGAGTTTACTGTAGCTTAACGAGCATAAAAACGAAATAAATTGCCAGTCTCAAATGAACCAAAACATTACGGATCTAAACAAACTGTGCGACTGAGTTCCAGGGGCTATTTAAAGAACGCATAGGGTGGTATATCTTTATGTAGCCTATTTTTAAAAATGTAAGAGTTCTTGTTTTGGTTTTAGTTTCTGGGTGATAATTAATCGAAAGCCGGTTAACATTCTCTCTCATATTGATAATCATACGAATAGGCCTACCTAACTCACTCACACAAATCATAGGCTATAAACAAATACAGTTAACATGATTAGCTATCAATGTCGTGCAGAACAAACAAAATGTCAACCAGCTATAAAATAAATATTATTTTTTTTTTAAAGATGATAAACTTTTCATTATCATGCAGGTTAACCTGCATTGCATGGGAATCATTTTTGTTTGATAAAATGTAATATGACAATGCATATTTAATTATTGCATTATAAATAGTTAGTTATCCAAGAGACACTTCAGGTGAATGCAGCTGAAACTGCGAAATATACCTTGATAAGGGAAATGTCAGCATTGAACAGCGCATGAGGGCGAATGAGTGTCCAAAGCAAATCCAAAATCCAATGTCTCTCAATCATCAACAACAAATAACCACGGCTACAGCATATAAGGCCTACAAGTATTGAATGAATGTATTTTCCATCTCTCGAATACTGCAGTTTCAATTACATTTTGACTTCTAAAACGGGTCACACATTCTCCATTTCATGCGTCTGATCACAAAAACAATCCGTTGCATTTACTGATCAGTTAACTAAAGGTCCATTATCACAAGTTAATTATAATTCATGTCAGTAGCCTCAGTCAATAGTTCAAATAAATTGACAAATAGAGCTTTCATATAGATCTGTAAATGCAAGATTTTTCAATATGAGAATTTGCCCAGACACCGAACACACAACACATTGTATCATGAAATTCATGTTTTTGTTCAAGACATGAATGATCAATGGACATGTCACACGCTGTTGTAGGCCACCATGGAGAATCCTCGTCTTGGACTCTTTTTGCATGATAAGTCTTCTAAACAAAGAGATGGAGAGCAAGGCGAGGTTATAGGAATATGACTGAAGTGTGTCAGATACGGGATGAATATGTGCCCAATTGAACTGAAAGGGTCTGTTGTGTGCCATGTGCTCATTGGCTCCCTAATTCTAATCAGAAAAAAGGTGTAGGGCCTTCTATCAACCAATCCCCATCTGCATGAACCAGTAACATCTTACAAATAAAATAGGTCCTGCTCATAGGCTAAATGGCAAGCGTTTCGATATCTGAATACCTTTATCACTGACAACTTCACTAAGAAGATAATGCTATGGAATTAACAGAAAGCTGAAATGGCCTGAAACATCCCACTGGCCACACCACGTTATTTCAAAGTGGAAATGTGGGTAATTTATCGTTGAGATGTTGATCAATGAGATTTCAACTGTTATTCGACCACTCACAGAGACGGCCAGAAGTTTGTTGATTTCCCAATGTGTTATCACTATGCTTTAACCTATCTAAAAGCACAACCAAATTCTAAACGTCAAAACAATTTATGATTTTTTCTTTAGTTGTCATCTAAATGTCGAGAGTTATAAGGTTATATGTTCAGTAATATGTCTCAGAGATAGATAATTGGCTTTAAAGTTCTGAAACCTCATTGGTTTGAATAGTGTAAGCAATATTATCTAGTATTATTTTGAACTTAACAACATGCATTGGGGGTATTTAAAGTACTATATAGTTAGAGAACATAGAACAGAACAAGGCTATGACAATCACTACATTTAGACAAAAATGCAGATGGAACCTTATCGTCCCAAGCTCTCCATGTGTTATCATTGCACTTTCAACCACTTAAAAGCACAACAGTTCAAATGGGAATACAATGTCATTTTTGTATTTATACAACTGCTTAATTAAATCGTTATCATTGTGCTTCATCTAATAGCACAACCGAATGACCTGGATTGTATTTGAGATTACATTAAAAGTGCATAGTGCAAGTGATCAATGCTGTTTCAGATTTCGCACAGATATTTATATTGTGAAGTTATCCACAGACCTGGGATCGTTTCATGCTATGAACATGCACGCTTTCTATGATTCCATAATAAGGACTTTTAGAGTTACCGTAACCTCAAAATGTGGCCATGGATGTGTTACCCATTTTAAGGTTGAATAAAAAATGTTAAATTAGTTTGTAAGATGGCCTTCATTTTAGGCTATTGACTATCTTACACAGGTCATATTGAATTGTATTAGGTTGGCAAGCAACCAAATATCAACATTTATAGGAGACATATCTAATGCTGGGATAGCTTCAATTGAGACACTGGCTCAATCATATTCTTTCACTTTTATTTCAGTTGGAGATGTAAATTCAACATATTTGTTAAGTTAATATACTATTTACTGTATTGCAAAAATGATATTGAATTGTGTTCGGTTGTCAACACAACCAAATAACATTTGAAGGAGATGCCACTGACTTAGTCTGACTAATTCCAGTTTGTCTACAAATGAATAATTTATATGTTGGATTCATGTCTCCATCTCAACCAAAAATCAAAGTTCAAAAATATAACTAAATCAAATCAAACTTTAAATGAACTTTAAATCAGTTTGATGTGATTTAATCCTATTCTTTAACTTAGATTTTTGGTTGAAATGGAGAGGTGAACCCAACATATTCATTATTAACTTGAAGATTAAATTTGACATCAACCAAAGGCTTAAATCCTAGGCCTATTTATTGTCCATTTTTTGTGTTGAATTGAAACAATAGCTATTGATGACTTCACAAATGCAATATAGGCCTAAATAGTTTCATTGATGATGTATGATTTATAGAGAGAGTATGGTTACATTTCATTTGCTCGAATTACACCTCAGAAGGACTTCAATAGCAACAGTTTATATATTTAGTTAAGATATCTCAATAGCCATTCTCACTATAGCACATTGGTAGTAGTCAGTGGAAAATATCAAAGCTAAGCTGGGCTTGGTTAAAACACTGGATGGGAGATCTAATAGATCGCTGTAGACAGATCATCTCTCCTGTAGGAGGTGCTGCTCTAATAGATCCTGTAGACAGATCATCTCTCCTGTAGGAGGTGCTGCTCTAGTAGATAGCTGTAGACAGATCATCTCTCCTGTAGGAGGTGCTGTCCAGCCTGTTGTTTTCTCTTTTTTTCTGATAGTGGATATAATGGTGAAGATCTGTTGTTGTTCCAAAAGGTACAAATTCAACATAGACAAACCTTGTATAAAATATGTTGGAAATTGGTTACCATTATGACAATTATAGTAACCTGGTACCCCTGTAAATAGCCATGTTATTATGTTATTGTGTTACTTTTGATTATTTTTTACTTTATTTAGTAAATATTTTCTAGTAAGCATTTCACGGTAAGGTCTACACTTGTTGTATTTGGGGCATGTGACAAATAAAGTTAGATTTTTTATTTGATTTGAATTATGTGGTTGAAATTTCACTCTCAAATCAACTGTTTATGTTAATTACTTTTTGCAAATCCAATGTATTTTCCAGGTAGAGTCAATGTCACAATATGTTGACAAATGACTTTGAAATAAAGTAGACTCAACCAGTTTGTGTCCAGTGGGATATGGTGAATTCGTTTTCTTCATGGTAGATGTGTGTGCGTCCTGTTGTAGCCTATATACCGTGGGTAGTGTCCTCGGTATCGTGGGACACTGGAGTTACCGCGCCAAAAGGACTCCCCTCTCCCTCTTCTTCACTCACACCCGCGCGCGCCTTGGAGGTCCAGCGGCGAGATCTTGCCAAGTAAATTAAAAAGTCGTAGAACGCGATTCTATAGTGCTGTTGATTGCATGAAAGGGTGGGGCCCCTCAACTATACTGTTCAGATCAATGTAGAGGCCCAATGAGCGCAATCAGCGGTCTGCTAGCAATCCAGTCCTTTCTCATTCACATAAACACCACTTGAACAAAAATATACACGGCCACCTACCGCGCCAGAGAAAGTGATGAGGGGGGTGCACACACCTCGACATTATACTGTTTTCAATAAAAACGACAACGCTAGATGGCCTAAGCGACGCACGAGACAGAGATATCTAGTTTCAGACCATTGGAAATTGAAACCTGCAGTAATGTATACACTGATGATGCATTGTTCCGAAAATAGCCAAGAGTGTAAAAGGGAATCAACATTGAGTATATTTTACAACCATTGTTTGTAAAATATACTCATGTGTATATTTCATATTTTCATACTGAAAGGACAAATTGTTGTTGATATTACAACGATTTTCTTACATTTGGCTAGTCATAAAACAAAAGGAAAACAACTAATTATGCATACCTTTGGTGATTTCGTTGTTGGTTTTCAAATGGTACATTAACAAATAGGCTAGACATGTGGGCACGGAAAGTGTGAATGAGTATTTTCCTTGTAACGTATCAAGATATCTGCACTCCTACTTGAAAAACGAAATTCTTATAGGCCTTGGCCAAATGATGCATTGCATAATGATTGTTCCCAACACATGCCTTTTAAAACAAAGACAACATTTTCAATTGTTGAACTGTTTTCCATACAGTGCATTACAGCAACATAATGTGCATGTTATATGTACCCTCCACGTATCCTGCTGGTATTGTGCACTGGATGCTCCTGTACGTAATTAGGCTACATAACGGCATTGACTGAGCTCATATGTGCATATTTGTCCTCTCTTTGTTACCATGTTTCCCTTTAACTACTCATTAAGAAATATATCGCATGTAAAAATAGGACAAAAGTATATATACCCATAGGCCTACATATTTGGCAATATGGATAGCCAGGTTTAAAACATTAATTTGCCTTGGCATTCTCACACGACGCCCTGAGTTGCATAACATGCACAATATGTGTTTTATTATAAATATTATAAATATGTGTATTATTTCATGTAAGATATAATATGTTGGTTTCAGGATTTCAGAATACAATTTTACCAAACTATTACTTACATTTTTGTTCAAATTTAGATCTTATATTAATTTAATAACCTTTATTTACTCAGAACAATTTTGAGAATGATATTTAGCGGGGCCTTCAGAAAGTATTCACACCTTCCCTTGTTCCACATTTTGTTGTGTTACAGACTGAATTAAAAATGTAATAAATCGATATTTTTGGTTTGTTACTGGCCTATACACACACACAATACCCCATAACATCAAAGTGGAATTATGTTTTTGGACATGTTTTTAAATTATCGAAACATGAAAATGTAATGTCTTGAGTCAATAAGTATTCAACCCCTTTGTTATGGCAAGCCTAAATAAGTTCAACAGTAAAAATGTGCTTAACAAGTCACAAGTTGCATGGACTCTGTGTGCAATAATAGTGTTTAACATGATTTTGACTACCTCATCGCTGCACCCCACAGATACAAATATCTATAAGGCCCCTCAGACGAGTAGTGAATTTCAAACACAGATTCAACCACAAAGACCAAGGCGGTTTTCCAATTACTTACAAAGAAGGGCACCTATTGGTAGATGGGTAAAAAATTATAATTACAAGTTGAATGGTGTATTAATACACCCAGTCACTAGAAAGATACAGGTGTCCTTCATAACTCAGTTGCCGGAGAGGTAGGAAACCGCTCAGGGATTTCACCATGAGGCCAATGGGGATTTTAAAACAGTTACAGAGTTTAATGTCTGTGACAGGAGAAAACTGAGGATGGATCAACAACATTGTAGCTACTCTACAATACCAACCTAATTGACAGAGTGAAAAGAAGGAAGCCTGTTCAGAATAAAAAATCTTCCAAAACATGCATCCTGTTTGCAACAAGGCACTAAAGTAATACTGCAAAAAATGGGCTTAACTTTATGTCCGGAATACAGTGTTATGTTCAGGGAAAATACAATACAACACATTACTGAGTACCACTCTCCATATTTGCCAGCATATTGGTGGCAGAATCATGGTATGGTTGTCATTGTTAAGGACTGGGCAGTTTTTCAGGATAACAAAAGAAACAGAATGGAGCTAAGCACAGGACAATAACCTAAAACACAAGGCCAAATCTACACTAGAGCTGCTTACCAAGACAGTGAATGTTCCTAAGTGGCCAAGTTACAGTTTTGACATAGGGTTTTTCTTTATTTTTACTATTTTCTACATTGTCAAATAATAGTACAAGTTTAAACACACCTACTCTTGCAAGGGTTTTTCTTTATTTTACTACTTTTCTACATTGTAGAATAATAGTGAAGACATCAAAACTATGAAATAACACATATGGAATCATGTAGTAACAAATAAAAAATAGATTTCAGATTTGAGATTCTTCAAAGTAGCCACCTTGATGACAGCTTTGCACACTCTTGGCATTCTCTCAACCACCTTCATGAGGTAGTCACCTGGAATGCATTTAAATTAACAGATGTGCCTTGTTAAAAGTTAATTTGTGTACTTTTGTTCCTTCTTAATGTGTTTGAGCCAATCAGTTGTGTTGTGACAAGGTAGGGGTGGTATACAGAAGATTTCCTTATTTGGTAAAAGACCAAGTCCATATTATGGCAAGAACAGCTCAAATAAGCAAAGAGAAATGACACTCCATCATTACTTTAAAACATGAAGGTCAGTCAATGTGGAACATTTCAAGAACTTTGTGCAGTCGCAAAAACCATCAAGTGCTATGATGAAACTGGCTCTCATGAGGACCGCCACAGGAAAGGAAGACCCAGAGTTACCTCTGCTGCAGAGGATAAATTCACTAGAGTTAACTGCACCTCAGATTGCAGCCCAAATAAATGCTTCACAGAGTTCAAGTAACAGACACGTCTCAACATCAACTGTTCAGAGGAGACTGTGTGAATCAGGCCTTCATGGTCAAATTGCTGAAAAGAAACCACTACTAAAGGAGAGTGATGGAGTGCTGCATAAGATGACCTGGCCTCCACACTCACCCAACCTCAACCCAATTGAGATGGTTTGGGATGAGTTGGACAGCAGAGTGAAGGAAAAGCAGCCAACAAGTGCTCGGCATATGTGGGAAATCCTTCAAGACTGTTGAAAAAGCATTCCAGGTAAAGCTGTTTGAGAGAATGCCAAGAGTGTGCAAAGCTGTCATCAAGGCAAAGGGTGGCTACTTTGAAGAATCTAAAATATATTTTTATTTATTTAACACTTTTTGGGCCTACTACATATGTGTTATTTCATAGTTTGATGTCTTCACTATTACTCTACAATGTAGAAAATAGTAAAAATAATGAAAAACCCTTGAATGAGTAGGTGTACAAAATTTTGACTGGTACTGTATATAAATATTTATTTTTACAAATGATTGAATTTTTCTTCCACTTTGACAGAGTATTTTGTGTAGATCGTTGACAAAAAAATACAATTACATCAATTTGTATCTAACTTCGTAACGACAAAATGTGAAAAAAGTCAAGGGGTGTGAATAATGACATTTGCATAGTACTAGCATTATGGGCTTTACATTGGGTTATTTTGTGTGATCACGTTGGTTAACTGACCAAGATGCAAGAGCCCATAGCCCAGCCCAGAAATGGGTCAAATAAGAGAAAGGACAGAACTGCAATTGATAATAATTGATAGTTGATATTCTGCAGTAAATCATTGAATAATAATATTTAGGCATGGCACAACTACACCCTAATATTTTTTTCAACATGATCCTATATTTAGCATCAAAACGAATGCATCTCTTGACTTTTAGAAAATGCTTTACTAAGTAAACAAGCATAATTCCAAATCATGCAAGAAGCGACTTCAAGTGCATCCAGATCCAATGAACTTGCGACTCTAAGGTGCAGTTATACATTTGATCGATCAATTGTCACGAAGCTCTCCAAACAACTCTGCTGCAGCCTTTTGGTGACCCTCTCCGTCTCCACTCCAACACTGAAGCGGGTAACACACTGATTTCTCAGTGTCGAGACCGTCATTTCAGTTTCTAAACAAACTCAGGACTAATATTGTTTATCAATTATATATTCCCAAATGGCCTATAAGACTAATTACAACAGTAGTTTGTTAAACGTCCAGTAGCTTAAACAGTTTTTTTTTTTTAAATGACCCCTTCATCAATAACAATTAATTTCTGTTCTGGAGTCTCATTTTCCCATCACCAAGTTTTCTGAATGGTAAGGGCAGCTGCAAAAAAAAATAAAAATAAAGTTTAAACAAATAATCTTTATATCTATAAAATGGGTAAAACTCTCTTATAGCATTGTCGAGGAATCACCTCACAGTCACATTAACTAAAGACAGTGGCAGTTCTAATGTATAACTGGGTGAGTCTTGGACAAGCTATGATAGGCTATATGATATAAATTTAAGTAGGCTAATTCAAGGTTTAGGCTGAATTACAATCTCCCTCGCAGTGAATGCAAGATAGACTCCGAGTGTATCACCGTACGGTGCACAGCTTCAGCAATATGCCTATCACCGTTGATTGAAATGTCCAGGCAAAGAGTGTTGTAGTTGCAACAAAGGTTGCTAAAATAAAGGCCATGTGTCTAAAACGTGTGATTGGGGGTGTGCATGTACAGAAAAAAAAATCTAAACCACCCTCAACAATATAACGCATCATTACGTCCATGTAAAATAAACAAATAAAATATTAAGTTCATGTAAAATAAAAAACAAATGGGCCTTTGGGTCAGATTTCGTCGATTGGATAACAATAAGACCATTTGGAGAGGCTCTCTGTTGAGACAAAAACGCATACTGCTGGGTTGGCCGAATGATGTGGAATTCCTCCACCTAAGTGGTCGAACATTCCTGAGGATGCAACGCTGTCAAATATTTCATTGGAGGACGTCATGGAAAAAGTACATGAAATAAACTACGAGGGGCAAGTGGTGACCTCGGATTGCAGTAAAATGCCGACAAACACAATCCTCCAACAGTGACATTACAAGCGTAAATATATACCATTGGAGTTAACCCTTTCCTCACGCTTTACAATACTTCCATGTAATCATTAGGCTGCCTAACATGGGTAAGGCGGTACAGCATGTTATCTAAGAAACATATATTCCATAGAAGACATATGGCCAATGAAACTTCAGCCAATGTTCTATAATAACTTAATTATGCAAGGTACTATGGAAAGAAATCAATAGAATTTAGAGGACACCATAACTCGTTTAAAACCACGCAGTAACAATAATTTGACTGACGGAGAATAGTCTATAATATCAACTGAGAGTCCAGAGGGACCCTTAATAATTATGCGTAGCTGTCAACAGCTTTTTACGGAGGGGTTTAACAACGCGCCAGTCATCGGCGCGTCCCCCTTCAAAGATCAATGGAGCAACTCGCGTCCCACTGGTTTGGGTAAACATTTAGGGATCAATTAGCCGTGGACATTAGTTTTTCAAAGTGCATGTCAAAGATGAGTGGCGGGGTTAAAGTGTGTGAGAGGGCCATTCGGCGTGGGGACGGGCACGACGTGTTGAAACAAGGCGTGATTCTCGGAATGAAGTCATCAACGGTAATTAAATGCAGGGGGAAAAAGAGAACGCAAGCGCGCCTGCCCCCTCTCTCTCTGCGCGCTGGGTGGTCCGCTCGGCTGATAAATGCGTGGGCCTCATTCCAAGCGAGCGCCCGGTGTAGCGACCGGTTAAAACAATACTACTACCTATGTACATTTCTTTACCTAGGTTCCAAACTCAGCCGCAACAGCAAATATCACCATTGTACCTCTCGCATGCCCTGTGTAGTTGACAGCGGAGATTTTAATATGTTCTTATTTTCCTTTGGCAAAAACGTCACGAAGGAACCAAGCCAACAACGGCATTTACGGCGGTTTGTTGGAACACAGGCTGTCCTTCAAATACATGTAGGCCTATACACGCTTCAGAACATCATCTTACGGTTTAATAGATAGGCCACATCAAAATGACATGATTTTAGTTTTCGAAGTTTGATAAAAAATGAGTAGGCCTACATAGCCTACAATATTCTCCTGTAGACGCATATTTGCAGGAAAACTACATTTAATTGTAGAATATTTTAATTCCAAAGACTGTTCAAAAATCTTAGTCAAGAAAAAACAGTAGCCTGTATAACCTACTTTTATGACACCCAAAATGTATTAAGACATTTAGTATTTACAATATGCCAAAGTGTCTGTGACTGAATTGCGTTATTGCATATCCAATATGTGCATTAATTACAGGATATCAATAGCATATAATAAAATTGTCTAACAACCCGGCAAACCAAAACAGCAGAACCACCACGAGCCAGCCCGGAGAGTGAACCCGCGCACCAGGAGCGCCTGAGTAAGGGTTGAGGGGCTGAGGGCTTGTGCGCTCTCCGGGGAACAATGAACAGTCTGCTGTCAACAGATTTAGTCTATGGACCGGCGGCTCTCCACTACACACATACATATATCCTACCGGTTCAAGGCTTAAATTAATAGCCAAAAACTGGTTACATTTAGAATGGTGGATGAGGTGCAATGAAGGCTTGAAGACCTATAGTAAAAAGTGCTGCTCAAAAACAATACCTTTTCTAAACGTAGCTTAATTACTTATTTTCTTATTCTAATTTTCTAAACGATAAGCCTGCAAATGATGAACCTAAGACAGGTCTTTGTTAATAAGGAATGCCCTTCGAACTTTTCAAAAAGGGAAATAAAGTAGACCTATGTGCTACATCGCTTAACTTTGTAACTCAGGTGATATTTGTTACTATTTTTCTGTGACACTATAGTCTAGTTAGGCTGCCCACCACATTACAATCAAATGACTAATTAGAGCATCATACGGCGTCAAATCTTATTCGCACTTCTAACTGCACAACAGGTCTAGTAAATCTTGATTGGAACTAAATTGAGACGACGGCCCGCAGCCATATCGCTGTCTTGTTTTAACTGACAAAAGTTTAAAGTGACTTACCTTGATTCGAGCACCATTCTGAGGGGAGAGAGTTTGGTGGGCGTCGATCTGAAGTCCTCATCCGAGTTTCAGTGCACAGTATTCGGCTAGGCTCAGGGCGCTCTTACCCTCAGTTCTACTGTGTGAACATAATAATTATTCATGATTGAATCCCTTTCTGCATTTACCTTGAAAAGTCCTATCCATATACACAAGGAGCTGTCTAAAACGGACATAATGCATCAGATTGAGTATGAGCTGATCTAGAGAGTCTTTTTGCTTGATTTTTTATTTAAAGAAGGCCAGGGAAAATGTTTACATTTTGCTGTATAAACATCCTGCCCATGTTCCTGTCTATCTTTTAAAGAAATCAGCAGCGTGGTCTTGAATAGAGACATTTTCTTTAAAATAAGCGTATTTTAAGCAACATTTTAAATATACTTCATACTTTAATAAGTCAAAGTCAGTGAAATGTGCTATGGTGAGGTTGGCCTGATGTATCTGACAAGTGGAAAACCAGTTTTATATATCACGGTGGTTGTGCATACAAGCTTACTAAAACATACATTTTCAAAAAAATGTTTTGAAGAAATATTGTCGTTGCGAAAATAAAGACAACATGTCCCAACGTTGCAAAGTTCAAGCATAGGCCTCTGTTGTATTAGGCTACCATTTATATTCTGAAAAACAGACATTCTAGTTGGCTATGTCCTATATTTGAAAATAAGTCCTGTTTCACGCCATTTTTTTTTTTTTTTAAGATAATTTTCTGTTCAATAAAATGTAATTTTGAGTGTTAAGAAAGACCCACTTCTCTGATTCTGAGTTGGAAAAAAACTGCTCCCAGACAAACTAAAGCCAGGCAGATGTGTGTGAGTGGGAGGGGACTGGGCGGGCCCGGTGCGCCAATGACGTCCTGATGGTCAAGCGCTCGAGCTACCAAGGCGCTGATGGCAACGGATAAGTAAAAGGCGAGCTCCTCCGGACGCACGAGAACACACCGACTGAAGTTGAAGTAGCTCCCGTCTCTCTCCGATTTCAATTTGGACAATCGCTACGGATTTCAGGGTTCACATTGGCTAAGGAATTTAGGCACCAAAAGGAAGAGCGCATTAACGCACGGTTTACAGAAATTCAGCTTTGCATTTTACCGTGCGTAGTTCCACAGCATCGAGATTATTGGTAACCATCTTAAACTTTTCTTTTATTATTTATACGAAGTTTCTAGTACTACTTCAAAACGAGGACGTGGATATTTTTGTCTAACTTTTTTTTGCCATTGCGCTGATAGTCTAACTAATGACGGCAGAGGTCCAGCAGCCCCCAGCGCAGACTCCTGCCCAGAGCAGCCCGATGTCTGCCCCGGAGAAGCCCCATGGACAGACCACTGTGATGGAGACCGCCTCCTCCACCACCAAAACCAAAAAGACCAACGCGGGGATCCGCCGTCCGGAGAAACCCCCCTACTCTTACATTGCGCTGATAGTCATGGCAATCCAGAGCTCTCCCACCAAACGCCTGACGCTCAGTGAAATTTACCAGTTCCTCCAGAGCCGCTTCCCGTTTTTCAGAGGCTCTTACCAAGGATGGAAGAATTCCGTGCGTCACAACTTGTCCCTGAATGAGTGCTTCATAAAGCTGCCCAAGGGGCTCGGGCGGCCCGGGAAGGGCCACTACTGGACTATCGACCCGGCCAGTGAGTTCATGTTCGAGGAGGGATCCTTCCGCAGGAGGCCGCGGGGCTTCAGGCGTAAATGCCAGGCGCTGAAGCCCATGTACAGCATGATGAACGGCCTGGGATTCAACCACCTCCCCGAGTCCTATAATTTCCAGGGGAGCGGCGGGGGCCTGTCCTGTCCGCCCAACGGCTTGTCTTTGGACAGCGGGATTGGGATGATGAATGGACACTTGGCAGGCAACATGGAGGGGATGGGTCTGGCCGGGCACTCCATGTCCCACTTGTCGGCCAACAGTGGACATTCCTACATGGGAAGCTGCACAGGATCCACGGGGGGCGAGTACCCCCACCACGACAATTCAGGCTCGCCCCTCCTCACCAGCGGGGGAGTGATGGAGCCGCATCCCGTCTACTCAAGCTCGGCCTGGGCTCAAGCGCCTTCATCCTCTCTGAATAACGGAGGTTCTTACATCAAGCAGCAGCCACTGTCTCCCTGCAACCCCGGGGCGAACCCGCTGCAGCCCAGTTTACCCACGCATTCCCTAGACCAATATAATCTTCATCAGAACGGACACAGTAACACGGATTTGCAAGGTAAACTAACATCGCCAAATGATTACGCATGCCTTTTACAGTCAGTCATACCCAATAGCCTAAAGTATGTGCAAAATAAACACTAGGCCTATTCTATAGCTCACTATTTCCATTGAACCAAATCAAAACCGTTTAATTTAAATAACAAACGAGGTGAAGTAAAACATGAACATATCTCGGCAGAGCATTGCTTCGCAGAAAGCTGATACAAACTTTGATTGCATATAGTAGGCCAATAGCAATAATGTAAAGGTCTTTAGGCAGCCTTCGCCTACTGCAATCAGTGCAGTGGGCAAAGATATGAACTGAGCACTGGGCATGCTCAGTGCATTTGTTTTCACATAGGCCTACAACTCCATTATGCCACAGTTTTTGGCGGATAATATTGGTTAGAATTGATGGTTCTGTTATCTTGGAAATAAGGAAATGGACGCAAGAAACCATCGTCTAATTATCCAGTAAGGAGGTTAAGTAATTCAGTTTCCTGTCCTCATTTAACTGGCCAAGGAGTGGGACAACTAACAAACAGCAGGTTTAACCCGCACTCTGTTTTCCTAATAAATTCCTGGAGGTGGTTTCAGGAAGCACTCGGACGGCACGTCTTATGGGACTTGTGTTTAGAATGGTGCCAATCTAGAGACAAAAACAACAAGCGCGAGCCGGAGGCAGCCAACTATAGTCCCGGAGGCACAGGGTCCTCCGGGATTCGCGTGCGAGCAGGCCACTGTCAATTAGAACTATCCCACCCTCGAGCTCTCCAGACGGTTCTCAGCCTCAACAGTTCTCTATACGACAACCCCAATCAGCGGGGTAGACAGACCGGGGTTTTCACAAATTAAATGAAAGATTGTCTACCCAAATTACAATTAATTGTTCCCGAAAGGCAATTTAGGACGAATTTAGCCTCTTCAACAATATTCTGAAAAGATTTAGGTAATACTAGTCCTACTTCAATCGATGTTTATATCATAGTATAGTAATATTACAATAATATAGGCTAAATAATACGATGCACAATATTACAATTCACCCTATAAATAACAAATTAGTCCAACATGAAAAAGCTCAGAAGTCACTTTTGAAAATAGGACTTTTTCCTCCCTTTTTTTGTATTTGTATTTTTTACATTTTCTTTCTATCGACAAAGGTAAAAGTGTGTTATTTTTATGGATCATTTAGGGCTATATGCAATCCCCCAGTGGCAATACTAGTTTATTATTTTTCCTTGTACCCACAAATAAGTATTTTTTAAACTAATTTGCTAACACCTTTTCTTTAAAATGCTGGCCTATATCCTTCTCGACTTATGGTTCTTACTAGCCCATTCAAAAAGACAACCATACTGTTTTTGGCAATTGACAGCAACACATTCACATTGGGTTGGCATGCTATATGGCATAAGGTGAACTGATATATTCTTTACTCTTGCATCTGTATTCTTAGGTATTCCACGGTACCACTCCCAGTCTCCCAGTATGTGTGACCGGAAGGAGTTCGTCTTCTCCTTCAACGCGATGACGTCCTCAACGATGCATTCGCCCAGCAGCAGTTCCTACTATCATCACCAACAGGTCGCCTACCAGGACATCAAGCCCTGCATCATGTGACAGCACTTACAGTGAATAACGGACATCACTGACTTGAGCCACTAAAGCCAAAGCGGCTGCAAAGGCTGAGACGAGGAAGCAACCCAACCCTTGGAGGTAGGAGAGAAGGCAGGCCCTGGAGCGCGCTGTAAGAGAAGCAACAGTAACGCCAGAGAACCCATAAACTAAACAACTTTTCACACAAAAAAAGGATTTGGTACAGAGACATAAATACGTGCAAATGCAGATTTAGTTCAACTTCAATGTTTATCTGTCTCAGAAACCAAAAAGGTTGTGGAAATATCACAGAACAACCTTGTGGTGTAGGCCTAAGCTGTGGGCTATTTTCAAGAAATGTCTGTGTGCCACACAAGAGGTAAAGCAGAGACCGGTTGACACTCACCTCATGCATCTCAACCCCAGCTGCCGCTTGGTACTATAACTCTGCGGGCGGATGACTACCACTTGAGAATATTTTACAATGTACAATAATGTGTATTCTTTTTGTTATGCATTCAAACGATATACTGCGGGGACAATTTCATTGGTCATTTATCCGGGTTAGGCTACTCGGCTCCATCGAAATGATAGTTTGATTTTTATTTGATTTTCTGAGACGTTTGGACTAAGCTATTAGGCTACACCATGCTTAAACATTTTTAAATCAACAACAAGACGATCTGAATTAAGGAAAGATGAAGGCACTTTTTAAATAGTAAAGCGCAACTTCTTATTTATTCTGTGCATATTTTTAATTGTACACTTATAGCCACAATATTGAAGTATGCTTTATTGGCAATATTTGCCATGACGCGTTCTTATTTGTTTTAAAACGGAAATTGGAAGATATAGATGTAAGCACTGTTAGTTACATGTCTATTTAGGATAAGTTACATGTCTATTTAGGTGTATATATCCGTGTAGACACCCGTTATTTTTCAGCACTGTATAAATTGTAAATGATGTTATGCTGAGTATTGGCATACTCGAATGTCTTTAGATTAGTCTGTATATTACTACACACGATTTGTAAAATTAAACGTATTGGCATGCAGTTTGTTTAACTGGCTGAAATACCTATACAATTATTTCTGTTCCAATTATTTTGACACTTGTCAAATGTTCTTTTTTTCCCCCATGATAAAAAACAAAACAATTATACATGCAGATACAGTTCAGTCTATTCTACTGTGTGGTGCAACAGGAAGGCCTTTACATATTTTTGGGGGTGTTCTATTTAAGGTGTCTTGAAAATCGAAAATATTCGTCATAACACAGTCCTTAATATTCAAATATTCTGGTCATCAACCAAATGTTTTCATGTGAAAATAGGCCACACACATTTAGGAATTGATTCGGGTTTAGACAAGAATAGGCCTATATATAGGTGAACAGATGGAGCGGCAGGGTAGCATGGTGCGTGGAGCGTTGGACTAGTAACTGGAAGGTTGCAAGTTCAAACCCCCGAGCTGACAAGGTACAAATCTGTCGTTCTGCCCCTGAACAGGCAGTTAACCCACTGTTCCTAGGCTGTCACTGAAAATAATATTTTTTTCTTAACTGACTTGCCTAGTTAAATAAAGGTAAAATAAATAAATAAAAAACATCATGCATTAGTATATGCTACATCCATAGCCTAATGATCATGTTAAAGGAATTAGCTAAAAACACAATAGCCTATGGTTGGATATAAAATAAGAGGTCGAAAACTCCTGCCCAATGTATAACTGTGTAATCGGAGTGTATGTTGCAATTAACCCTTAACAAATCAAAGCCAGCAGTTACGGGGGAGGGCGAATTTGCCTCGGATTCGGTTTCAAAGAGAGGGAGGAAAACGCGCCGAGAACCATTTATCCTACTCTTATAAAAGGCACAACGGGCTCACAGACTACCTTTTCTCAAATACCGCATTCTGGATGAGAGGTTGTTTTTACCGGAATATAGTAGGCTGTAAAACGTTAAGCCAATGCTAAATAACATTTAAATGGGAGTTTTTATTTTGGTGTGTCTTTTTTCAACCTTGAGATTATGGTCTTATTCTCATTACGTTATCTGGTTTGCAATTATTATTATTTTTTTTAAGTATCAACATACTTGAGATGCTTGTAGGCCTTGCCTAATTAGCGCTACATTGCATGACATCTGCTGCCCCATTCAAAAAATACATAGCGAATCACACAAGGGTTAAATCAGTATTAAGACAACTAAAATAATATAGGCCTAAGCATTTCTCGTGCAATAACACCACGGTCTTATTTCAATTTTTGAATCTAAAAGGCTGGACTGCAGAAGAGCCGGCCAGGCTTGGAGCGACTGTTAAAAATATTAACATTTACGATCTGAAATGGCAGTTTTACACGAAAACATGTCGACGCAATCTTTCAATTTGTTACTTTGGAAATGTCATATTGGACAGAATGTAGGCCTGTTTCAGCGCCGAATCTAACTTTAAATCGGCATGCTTCATTTGACTTAAATGGGTAATTTATGCACAAATCCATTATACGTAAATAGATAGAAGTGCACTGAATTCCCAAGCTATAAAGAGCACTTCAACACTCTACTAGAACTAGTTAAGTAAAACATATTCAAATGAAACCATACAACAAATGTTGCATTCACTATCAAAACGTTGTGACTAATATTGAAATACTTACTGCCTGTTCAAATGTACCGTTTAAACCATTAGTGTAAGAAAAAAGATTTAGGCCATTCTAGAATACCTTTTTAAAATATTTAATATATATATATATGTCTGAAAAAATGCCTCCAATAGCAAAGGAACAAAGTAAATCGCACAAATATTATATTTGGCATTTCAATAGTCACTTCAACTTGATGTTAGTGTTTTTATTTAGTGTTTTTATTTTTACTTGATGTTAGTGTTTTTATGTTTTTATTATATTAAAGTAACTACTTTAGCTGCACTATAACATTTTTACCTACAAGAACAAATACAGTAATAACAAAACTTAAGTGTTTTGGAAGTGAAGTATTGTTATAATAGCTTATTCTCAGTGATATTCTCACATTGGGCCCCATGCCCTGTTGTGTATATGTTAAGAGTTTCTGTGTGTGACTATGTATGTATGGAGCTGTGTTATCTCACGAGGAGGTGACCACTCTCTGAACTCCAGTGAAATTCCCTTGTATGAGCAGAGCACAGGGGCAGCAGGCCCAGTCGCTCCACACTGTAGCGAAGGGACCACACATTCGCATGCTGATGACGTGAGCCGGGGCGCAGCACCTCTATGGGGCTGGGATTCCTGCTGGGGCTCCACAGCTGTTCCCCGGCCTGGGCTGGATGACAGCTCCATAAAAAGCCTGCCTGGGTTCTGGTCTGGAGAAGCAGACATGCTATGTGCTTGTCCCTCAGCCTGAGTCTAAACTACTCTGAACTGTAGGACACCTCTTTGGCCAAGCCGAGCACTAGCACAGCAGCTATAAGTCACTGCGTTAGGCCAACCAGATGCACACAGGTCGTCACTGGGTTAGGGCACTGCAGGTAGCTGCAGATACAACCTCAAACTGTGACCAAGCTAGGTTCAAATATCTAAGCCATCAGACATGTCATGCCAGCCATAATGTTTACCTGCTGGGGTTAGACAACATATCTTTAGCAATAAATAGCTCAGAGGTTAGCACATCCAGTATACTACAGCTAGTCCTCTTTAACTCCTCACCCTCAGACAGACTAATTGGATGTGTCAGGCCCTCTGGTAGGCTATACCATGTGTTATGCCACAAGCTACCCACTAGCAAGAGGAGTGCTGAAAAACAGTTCAATACTGACAAAAGACATAAACAAGGTCCTATGAGAGGCTTGGACACTTGATGAAGGGTTAACACACCAGCTCACCATCCATCTTAGTATACTATTTTCCTAATCCGTTTTATCTTTAGGTTCATATTTTCCCCAGATTGTTCGTCAGTAGGATAACTTACAATAGGAACATACAGTACTGACAGACTAGCGGTGTGTACACAGGTCATCATTTGACAGTCATAGGTTGATTAGTCCTGGGTTTTGAGTTGTAAAGAAGACAAAATGGTTAAAACTATGAACTCAAAGTATGGTTTATTTAGTACACAAAATATCCTGTGAATTCCGATGGCATTACATGTAGGGCATTAAACATTGCCCCTGCACAAAGAGACTAACAGGGAAACCTCCAACCTCTCCTTCCTTTGTGACTGACAGACAGGCCTGCCAGTGTGGATGAAACTTCCGTATAAGAACATTTCAAACGTAAATGGGGTTACGTGTTATCAATACCAACACTAAAAACCATAACGACAAACCAAACTCTGCTTAAGGCATTAAACATATTTTCACACTTCACATTGGTACAGTGAAGGTATCATCCTTCCCTTTCATGAACCACAGCCTTTTCTTTCTGCTGGCTTGGCTTCTGTACAGAGATGGACATAGAAGCAGACAGTTACTCGTTATGGTTGAGCTCCTGCTTGGGGGAATCTGCCTCTGGTTCACTCGTACTCTCTCTACTTTCTCTAGCTGTATTTTTGGGGCCTGTATTTGGTCTGGGCCTCCGGTTGCTTGGACCTGGCCTCCTGCCTCCCCTCTGGCTCTTGGCCAGCTCAGCCTGCAGGTCATGGCCGTTCAGGGAGAGCCCCTCCAGGGCGGCCAGGGCCTGGTCTGCAGCCTGGGGGTCTAAGTAGTCCAGGAAGGCCCGGTGCTGAGCACCCTGCCACGTGAGACGGATGGGGGCTGCCTCCCTCTCCCGGAGAGCAGTCTTCAGCTCGCTGACACGCAGCCCGGCAGGGATGCCCCCCAGGTACACTGTGGTCACAGTTAGGGGGGGCCTGCGCTCACGGGGCTCACCACCTTCCTCCCTGCCCTCTTGCCTGACCCCATCCCTGTCCACCTCTCTTCCCCTCCCCCTGGCCCCCTCCCGGCCTCCTCCTCTGCCTCTCCCCCTACTTCCATCTCTGCCCCCCTCACGGAAGCCCCCATTGCGGAATCCCCTGACCCTCCTACCCCCCTCTCTGCCTCCCTCCTGGCCTCCCTCCCCCTCCCCATCACCATCCCTACCCCCCTCTCTACCCCCCTCCCTCCTCACTCTTGGTGGGCGTCGTCTGGGTTTCTGCTCAGTCTCCTCTCTGGACTCCCCGTTGGGGTCCCTCTCAGAGTCCTCTTGGGTGTCCCGTCTAGGCCTGCGCCTGGGCTCACGCCGGGGTCTATCACCCTCTGACCTGGGCTCTCTGTCCCTCCGGGGCTCCCTCCTGGCCCTCTCCCTGGGCTGCGGGGGAGGGTGGGTCCCCAGGGTCACGTCCTTCCCTTGCTCCTCCTCCAAGGCCCGGAGCTTCTTCAGCACGGGGATCTTCTCCAGCATCTCAGCGTTCAGCTGCAGGTATACAACAGGACAGGCTCAGGGCTGCTCAAGGTCAGCCAAGGCACTGGGTTAAGGGCAGCCCAGCTCTGGGTCACGCCAAGAAGAATGGAGTTTAGTAAAGTGATGGGGTATAAACAATCAAGAAAGCTGATGTTTGGTGCCTGCTCATGCTGTTTTAGGTGACCATGCAAATGTTCAGTGCATGCTAGATTGCACGACTAGACTACTCGACAAACCACAAAGGGCACAACAACCAACACAACAGTACTCCATAACAACACATCCATGCTTACAGTACATGAATGCAGAGGAAACAGACTGACAGAGTCTTCAGGAGCGCTGATAACCTCTCTGACCGTATCATCTTTATTGTGGGGGGATATTCCACTTCCCTGGTAAGCTATATAAAGACCGCTCTCTGATTTCCCAGGGCAGAGCGTGTCTGCTAAGGCTTTGATGGCGACTGCTCCTGTACAGGATATAATGTGCTATTGTTTTTACCTTGGCCCCGGTGCCCTCTCTTTAACTGGGCCTTGCACAGCCAGGCTGGCCCAGTGGAGAGGCCTTTGATGAACAGACATGGCCTTCCTGTCTACGAGGTCAGCATGGGTCCTCAGGACGGGCATGGAGGTCTTAAGGGACCCCAGAGGTAGCGTGCGTGTGTGTGTGTGTGTGTAATGGGTATACTTCTACGGGAAGGTGAGCAAACAAAACTCAAGCAACACGGTTTGAGGTGCAGCCAAAAGTCACTGGAAAACTACAGAAGATGGGAGCAACTTTGGCCTCATTTTAAAAACTGTTTTCTAGCTCAAATCATTGAGGTTTCAGCCACATACAGCAACTAATAGCAGTCGTATGAGTAAAACCAGCAGCTGTAGCTAGCAGCAGCAGTTCGAACAACTGCATAGGCAATGGAATGAATCATATTGAACGACAGTAAACTGGGTGAGATTTAGTGTTGTACCTTAGTCCAGATGATGCCCTGGGGCTTGGGGCGTTGGCAGTCTGTCTTGATGACTCTGGTCGGGGTGAGGATGTAGTCCACAGTGATATCATGGCTCTCAATCAGATCCTCTGGGATGTCAACAACCTGCAGAAATACACAGACATCAAGCACAGATACACATTGCAAAATAATAGGAATCTGGAGCATGAAGCAACACTTATTCAGGTTAAGACCAAACACAGTGTGTGACTTCATGTGGTGGGATAACAGGCTAACCTGGCAGTCATGGACGATGGTAACCACCACAGTGGATTCGGTCACAGCCCCCATGCAGAGCATCATGGCATACTCCATGTCAGCAAAGCCCTCTCCTTTACCTATCCGGTAACCTGAGGAGAAAGGAGAGATGAGATTAATCCTAACAGTATGGGTGTTGGTGCTGAGCCGGAACTTTCCTGGACAAGGCTAGGTGTCCACTGCCCACAGAGTTCTCTCTGCGGGCTCTCACCTTTCTCAGACACGGCCACAGAGCCAACCACCAGAAGATCCACCTGAACCTTGGAATCCAGACCCACAGGGACGCTGAACTCCTTCACTCCCTGGTGAAGAAACAAAGAAAAGGAAGACAGAAAAAGGTGAGAACAGGTGCACCAGATCACAAGAAACATTGGATTCAAACATTTTACGTTTGAAACCCGACACTCCAACTAGTCTGGGAACAAAGCATTTGATCTTCTATGGTGGATTCACCAAGTTGTATAGAGTGACCGCATGTTCATGGGGATAATGAATGGGAAGTGGTGAATGAAGGAGGTAAAGTGAGATGTTGAATCCATGTGCGCTGGGGCTGGATGGAGAGGGATATGTTAGGCGGTGTTGGGGTGGGTGTTGGGGGAGAAGTAGTGTTGAGCGATTAGCTCTTTTTGAGGTTTGTTCAGTTTATTACTGCAATTTTTTATAAACATGAAATGCACTACGCATTACGTGCGTTGAATGCTGTAACAGAACACAACTACTAAAAGTCCCATGATGGTAGTGACTGCTTTTCACTTATTAACATGACTTGACTTTAATATTGCAGCTGTGTGTACGACATGTTTTATTTTGATGACTTTATTATTAAATTCCAAGTCATCATCTCATCTCTATAGAGCTGCTGCCTGTCAAAATCATTATCTCAGCAGATCTTCAAAGTAAATAAAGCATGAAGAAACTGCTCTCTATGTATCCCTTCTTGGTCGCGCATTCTTCTCTCTCTTACATAGCAGGCGTAAAAGAATCAGACCGGACAAGTAGACGCACAATGGATTATGTTCATTATATTTAACTGTCAAGTTCTGTACTAAACTATGTAGAACTTTGGCCTGTTGGAAACTACAACGTTGCACAGTTTGGGCTGGATCTGATTTATCTCTGCAGCACAATGAGCTCACAGAAGAAAAAAACAGAACAAAATTGAATTCAAATAATTGAACTGAAGTCAATTAGTTGTTTAAAAAAATATATATATATATAAACATTTCATTTCATTGCTCAGCACTAGTGAGAAGGGACTGACTCGCCTGCGAGGTGGAGCACACTCTCAGTTCTTCTTTGCTTGCTCCCTCAGGCGGGACAATCTTATTGAAGAGTCCTGTGCGAAGGCGAGGGGTCGGCACCAGCAGGGTTTTCCTCGCCTAGAAGCCAGAGGCCAGAGTTTAGTAAGATAAGAGAATATAAACCATAGACAGATGAGTAAAGGGCATCTAATACAAATAACCTAATGCCAGCACTCCATGGTTATGATCTGGTGATGAGACAACACTACTGAACCAATGGCCCAGGCTCATGGTGGCCTGTGACCCAGGGCTACCTGCAGCACGGCCAGCCTCGCCCCCTCCAGCGGCTTGTCAGGGTCCACCTTCACCTCATCAGTCTCACTGAATACCTGCAGCTCCGACACCTTGGCGCAGGCAGTGTGGGCACCCTGGGGGCAGAGAGGGGGAGAGGGGGTAAGGAGAAAGGATGTGAGTGCACACTTACATCCAGGGTGATGTAGCGTGCCTGCTGCTGGGGTCGGTCCGGGTTCACTTTGACCGTCTGGCTGGACTTGAACTCCTGCAGGGCTGAGAGACGGTCACAGGCCGGGACCGCACCCTGACCGCATAGACAACCACATACAGCAAGACAAGCACGCATCCACACACACACACACACACACACACACACACAGGATAAGGGGTTCAAAAGCATGTGTCAAAAATAGTTTTTCTGAAAATAGAGATTTTACCACAGGTCAAAGACAGAAGGTACTATGATAGCTACTAGCTTACAATATGACATATATAAGAAGGTAGTTAGGCTAGCTATAGCCTGAAGAACCCAAGTTTAATTGCATAGAATTCTACTTTGGCAGAAATGAGCGTTTGGATCAGGAAAGCTTCCTCTCACGACCTCTACATACCGGTTGTCTGTGTGGTTGGTCCTTTGCAGGTAGGAATGTGTGACAAAACATCTACAGAGTAGCGTTATCAACCTGACCTTCAGTGTGCTAGTCGTCTGTATATCGTTTGTATTTTCAATACTGATGCAATTTGCACGTGGCAAAACACTTGTACAATAACCGAACGACAAACACTTACAGATAATTGTGAGAAAACATGCCTCAGTTGACTGAAGGTCTGGCAGCACAACCGATTAGTAAACATACTGAAAATGTAGAAATTATGTGACTAAACTGAATAAAAAGGAACAATACTATGAAATAAAAGATAAACGACATAGAATGATAGTAAAAAGCTTTGGAGCACCTTAAATGACATTTTAAGCAAAAAGGCACACTTGGCAGCATCATTCATTGAATCAGATGGCTCATTCATTACAAAACCCACTGATATTGGCAACTACTTTTTTTATTTTCATTGGCAAGATTACCAAACGCTACACATCCAAGTATAACTGACCAAATTATGAAAGACAAGCATTGGAATTTTGAATTCGGCAAAGTGAGTGTGGAAGAGGTCAAAAAATTGTTGTCTATCAACAATGACAAGCCACAAGGTCTGACAACTTGGATGGAAAATTACTGAGGATAATAGTGGACAATATTGCCACTCCTATTTGCCATATCTTCAATCTAAGCCTACTAGAAAGTGTGTGCCCTCAGGCCTGGACAGAAGCAAAAGTCAGTAAAGCCCCCATTACTTGCTCAAATAGCTGACCAATCAGCCTTTTACCAACCCTTAGTAAACTTTGGAAAAATTGTGTTTGACCAGATACAATTGACAACAGACTTTCAGCATGATTATAGGGAATTACATTCAACTAGCACAGCACTTACACAAATGACAGATGATTGGCTGAGAATAAATTATAAAAAGGTTGTGGGACTGTTTTGTTAGACTTCAGTGAGGCTTTGGACAATATTGATCAGTCTGCTGCCAGAAAAACATATGTGTATATACACTTCAGCTACTACAGCGACTGAAATGACTGCAACACTGAAAGAGCTGTGGTTAGTTTCAGAATGGGTAGAAAGGAATTAGTTAGTCCTAAACATTTAAAAAAAACTAAAAGCATTGTATTTGGGACAAAAAAATAAACCACATCTAAACCTTGTAATGAATAATATGGAAATTGAGCAAGTTGAACTTACTAAACTGCTTGGAGTAACCCTGGATTGTAAACTGTTGTGGTCAAAACATGTTGATACAACAGTAGCTAAGATGGGGAGAAGTCTATCCATAATAAAGCTCTTCTCTGCCTTCTTAACAACACTATCAAAAAGGCAGGTCCTACAGGACCTCATTTTGTCGCACTTGGACTGCTGTTCAGTCGTGTGGTCAGGTGACAATTGGCTCAGAACAGGGCAGCAAGGGTGGCCCTTAAATGTACACAGAGAGCTAACATTAATAACATGCATGTCAATCTCATGGCTCAAAGTAGAGAGATTGGCTTCCACACTATTTGTTTTTGTAAGAAGTGTTGACAAGCTGAATGCACCGAGCTGTCTGTTTAAACTACTAGCACACAGCTCAGACATGCATACCCCACCAGACATGCCACCAGGGGGCTCTTCACAATCCCCATGTCCAGAACAGACTATGGGAGGCACACAGTACTACATAGAGCCATGACTACATGAAACTCTATTCCACATTAGGTAACTGATGCAAGCAGCAGAATAAGATTTAAAAAAAGATAAAAATACACCTTATGAAACAGTGGGTACTGTGAAGAGACACGTACTGACACGCACACTACACACACGTACATTGTAATAATGTTGTATGTGGTACTATACATTCTGTATTTTAGATATGTAGTTGTGTAATAATGTTATATAAAACCCTCTTAGGCCCCCCCCCCCATATCTGAGATATCTACTGCAGCCCTCATCCTCCACATACAACACCTGTTCTGCCAGTCACATTCTGTTAAAAGTCCCCAAAGCACACACATCCCTGGGTCACTCCTCTTTTCAGTTCACTGCAGCTAGCGACTGGAACGAGCTGCAACAAACACTCAAACTCTTCATTCAAAGACTCAATCATGGACACTCTTACTGACAGTTGTGGTTGCTTTGTGTGATGTATTGTCTCTACCTACTTGCCTTTTCTGTTGTTGTCGTCATCTGTGCCAAATAATGTTTGTACCCTGTTTCATGCTGCTACCATGATGTGTTGCTACCATGTGTTATCATAGGATGGCAGCAACACGTCTTAGGTCTCTCTTTATTTAGTGTCGTCTCTCTTGTCGTGATGTGTGTTTTGTCCTATACATTTAAAAAAAAAAAATTAATTTAAATTTATCCCAGCCGCCATCCCCGCGGGAGGCATTTTGTCAGGCCATCATTGTAAATAAGAATTTGTTCTTCACTGACTTGCCTAGATAAATAAAAATAAAACATTTTTAAATATGATGTACTGTGTTAATGTTTTGTTTTGTGTGTGTGATGTAAGTGCCTTAATGTGTTTGGACCCCAGGAAGAGTAACTGCTGACTTGGCAGAAGCTAATGGGGATCCCTAATAAATACAAACGCATTCGGTTACATTCGGCTATTGTTAACATAGAGCAAAAAGTCGGGTAAACAACACTTTCCTGTTGATACCTGATCTCAACCTCCTACAGCCAAAAGGAACAACAGCATGTACAACCGGTAAAGTGTAAGTATTATTTTCTTCAACATTTTTTACAGCTACTTTCAGACTGGTGTCATGGAGTAACCATGGTAGCAGTCTGATGTTTAGGTAAGGCTAGCTAGAGACATTTATTAGTGCAGACCAATGGCTGTGGAGAGCGCACAATGAACATTTTACAATACTTTTCAAAATGGCTATATGGGACCTTACCAGCAGCACACGCAAAATATACATTTAAACTACAGACAAACATGGTTTCAAACGTGATATTTTGACAAATACTAAGAGGGTTAGCTTTAGGAATAATTCAATCAAATTGCAGTACACTGAACCTCCAGAAAAGCCCTACCTTAAAATTGGGGATTCTGTTGTGCACAGGCCTTGGAAAGTTTGCAAGATTCTTAGCTTCAATGTAATCCCAAACTTTCTCTCGGATGTCCCATTTCGTGGCCCCTAAACAGAAAACAATTCACATGCTTGATGAAATTACAGTTTTGAAGAAAGGGTCATGTAAATCCCAACTTCATAACGGTAACTGCTAGGCTACCATCCATTGGCATGCGTTAGCATTAGTGACTTATCGCTAAACACGCAGCAATCATTTACCGGGATTAATCGTAATAACGGCCTCCATTTTCCTCTCGTCGAAGATGTAGAAAATTCTCACAAATCACTGACGATTAGTCAAACTATCACAAAGTGACCACAGATTGATTTGCGCACGTGGGAGTTCTGTAACATTGTAGCAACAGCTGCTTGTCAGGGATGTTTTTTTCTGTATGGTAGCTCGGAAAGACCAAACCTTACACCGTCAAAAGCAAACGTGGGGTACATTCATTAAGCAGATTATGTTACAAAACGTATAACGCAAGCAACCGTAACTAACGGGGAAGGACATTCCTAAATTTGTCCTAAAGAAACTAACTGTTTGGACAAATGAGTGCACATATCGAGTCTCCACTGAGAAATCGCACACTGCACGCAGGCTAAATCAATGTCTCAAGCACTATCAGGTAAGTGTCTAATTACAATGTTTTATTACTAAGCAGAAGGACAATCGTCTAATCAGTCACACTTAATTATTTTATGGCTTTAATGGACATATGAACACAGCAAGATCAAAATAACCTACATAAATGTTAAACAATTGCTAAATAAAATATTTTATAAAAACCATTAAAGAAAATCTGGAATATTAAAATGGCCAAAATATGACACAAAATAAGGAAAAAGGCAAAGAAAGCCTCATATACTGTAACCTAATAGCAGACTGGAGTGGAGGGCAACAACATGGACACTCCTAGAACAACATTTTACATAGTGAACATTCAGTTCTACTGGTCACTCTGTGCGTCTTTGTGTCCAGCAGTCTGCAGTCCTTTAGGGAAGTCTTCTCTCCAGAACTGGGCTCTCTTCTTCTCTGAGACACTGCCCAGCCCGAGGTTGGCCTGGATGTGTAGTGAGTGTCGGCCAAGCAAACACACTCTCTCCATTAGGGTTACTACAGGAACAGAGAGACAACCCATTGGCATCATATGAGCTGGTGCACTTATGAAGACTTCATTTTACATAGTGTATTCAGACCACTTCACTTTTTCCACATTGTTACATTACATCCTTATTCAGAATAGATTTAAGACACCAAATCCTCAATCTACACACAATACCCCATAATGACAAAGCAAAAACAGATGTTTTCATTTTTGCAAATGTATTACAAATACATAAATACCTTATTTTCATAAGTATTCACACCCTTGCTATGAGACTCGAAATTTAGCTCAGGTGCATCCTTGAAATGTTTCTACAACTTGGAGTCCACCTGTGGTAAATTCAATTGATTGGACATGATTTGGAAAGGCACACACCTGTCTATATAAAAAAGGTCCCACAGTTGACAGTGCATGTCAGAGCAAAAACCAAACCATGAGGTTGAAGGAATTGTCTGTAGAGCTCTGAGATGGGATTGTGTCAAGGTACAGATCGAGGGAAGGGTACCAAAACAATTCTGCAGCATTCAAGGTTTCCAAGAACACAGTGGCCTCCATTCTTAAATGGAAGAAGTTTGGAACCACCAAGACTCTAGAGCTGGATGCCCGGCCAAACTGAGCAATCAGGGGAGAAGGACCTTGGTCAGGGAGGTGACCAAGAACCCGATGGTCACTCTGACAGAGCCCCTCTGTGGATATGGGAAAACCTTCCAGAAGGGCAACCATCTCTGCAGCACCACCAATTAGGCCTTTAATGGTAGTGGCCAGACAGAAGCCACTCCTCAGTAAAAAGGCACATGACAGCCCGCTTAGAGTTTGCCAAAATGCACCTAATTTTTTTTTTTTTTTTTGTCTGAATCTTTTATAGTCTGATGAAACCAAGATGGAACTATTTGACCTGAATGCCAAACATCATGTCTGGAGGAAACCTGGCACCGTCCCTACGGCGAAGCATCGTGATGGCAGCATCATGCTGTGGGGATGTTCTTCAGCGGCAGGGACTGGGAGACAAGTCAGGATCGAGGGACAGACAAATAAGAGCAAAGTATGGAGAGATCCTTGATTAATACCTGCTCCAGAGCGCTCAGGACCTCAGACTGGGGTGAAGGTTCACCATGCAACAGGACAACGACCCTAAGCACACAGCTAAGACAATGCAGGAGTGGCTTCGGGACAAGTCTCTGAATGTCCTTGAGTAGCCCAGCAAGAGTCTGGACTTGAACCTGATCGAACATCTCTGGAGAAACCTGAAAATAGCTTTGCAGCAACACTCCCCATCCAACCTGAAAGCTTGAGAGGAGCAGAGAAGAATGGGAGAAACTCCCCAAATACAGGTGTGCCAATCTTGCATCGTCATACCCAAGAAGACTCAAGACTGTAATCGCTGCTAAACGTGCTTCAACAAAAGTACTGAGTAAAGGGTCTGAATACTTACGTAAATGTAATAGTCCCTTTTATACAATTGCAAAAACATTTAAACCTGTTTTGCTTTGTCACTATGGGGTAGTGTGTGTAGATTGATGTGGGGGGAAAACGATTTAAATCAATTTTATAATAAGGTTGTAACAATGTGAAAATAGTCAAGGTGTCTGAAAACTTTCCAAACTACTATGACCCAATGCAATTGGTGGTTGAGCTACCATAAATGTAGAGTAACCGCTAAGTCGATATGAAAAGCATACTTGGTACACAGTAGCATTTGATTTTTTTTGCATACAGTAGGGAGTCTTAAACTGTCCTTTGTCTAATATGAACTCTTCTGTAACTTATTTAGAAATCTATTTACTCAGAAAACTCAGAACTTCTGGCGGTATGAAAACTTGATTACATGACAGAAATCTGGTTCTTGTTACATGTATGTGTTGGAAGCTTCTCCAACTAAATACACAGAGCGAGAGAACAAGGCATTTCTCACCCTGTTCTGGCAAAGTTGTCCAGTATTTCATCATGGTCCTACTAAACTGTCGTTCCTCCTCTGTCGTGTTATCTATGAGTGGAAAACTTTTTTAAGTTCTGTTTCCAAGAAAAGCTGCAGAATAAGGCTCAGCAGAATAAGCTTGTCCAAATATAATCTTCCTCAGTCTTTTGTCACGTCACAGTATTAACATCAGACTTACTAACAAGTTACTGTGAACTCATGTTATTGTTATGAACAGTTCCCCCCAGAATTTGATGTAGAAACAAGGTTTTCAAATATATTTAGCCTACAATTTCTCCAGTATATATATATACACACATATATATATATATATATATATATATATATATATATAAAAAATGTTTAACTACCCATCACTGTCATCTGTCCACCAGTGGTCTGCTTTCACAAAGCCTCCACCAGTGGTCTGCTTTCACAAAGCCTCCACCAGTGGTCTGCTTTCACAAAGCCTCCACCAGTGGTCTGCTTTCACAAAGCCTCCACCAGTGGTCTGCTGATGTGACCATGGAGGGGCGCTGCTGGAACTCATAGTAGTACATCAAGCAACCTGAATCTTGCATAGACAGATAAGTGTGTAATGTATCTGTGAATATCAACAGACCATGTCTGTCAACTAAAAAAAGTCTCAATCATTTAGATATACTATCTTAAAATGATTTATTAATAATTATCAAATAATGTCTTCCAGGAGGTTTCTAAAGAGAAGAAAAAATATGGCATCTGATTGGTATAGTTCCCAGTGTATGCCTCACCTCTACACCCCCTGGGACCACAATCAGTAGATCTCCCATAAGCTCCAAGAAGGCATCTCTGATCCCCACGGGGTCCTTCATGTCACCAAAGTACTCCTCTACGATGATCCCCAGGGCAGAGTGTGGCAGATGCTACCAGGGAGATACAGGGTTTAAAATACAGCTCATGGACCAGACTGCTAGATGTTTCATTATAAAGCTGCCACCAGGGTTGGGGAGAAACTGATTACAAAAAAAAAGTACTGTATTAAGTGTCACTAGTGGATTTTTATATACCATGTATGTATACATAAACATTGTATATACAGTACCAGTCAAAAGTTTGGACACCTACTCAGTCAAGGGTTTCTTTATTTTTACTATTTTCTACATTGTAGAATATTAGTGGACATCAAAACTATGAAATAACATATGGAATCATGTAGTAACCAAAAAAAGTGCCAAAACAAAATATGAGATTCTTCAAAGTAGCCACCCTTTGCCTTGACAGCTTTGCACACTCAGCATTTTCTCAACCAGCTTCATAAGGAATGCTTTTTCAACAGTTTTGAAGGAGTTCCCACATATGCTGAGCACTTGTTACCTGCTTTTCCTTCACTCTGTGGTCCAACTCATCCCAAACCATCTCAATTGGGTTTAGGTTGGGTGATTGTAGAGGCCAGGTCATCTGCTGCAGCCCTCCATCACACTCCATCTTGGTCAAATAGCCCTTACACAGCCTGGATGTGTGTTTGGGGTCATTGTCCTATTGAAAAACAAAATGATAGTGGGACTACGCACAAACCAGATGGGATGGTGTATTGCTGCAGAATGCTGTGGTAGCCATGCTGGTTAAGTGTACCTTGAATTCAAAATAAATCACAGACAATGTCACCACCAATGCACCCTCACACCTCCATGCGTCATGGTGGGAACCACACACGTGGAGATCATCCTTTCACCTACTCTGCATCTCACAAAGACACACCGGTTGGAACTAAAAATCTCCAATTTGGACTCAGACCAAAGGACAGATTTCCACCAATCTAATGTCCATTACTTGTGTTTTTTGGCCCAAGCAAGTCTCTTCTTCTTGGTGTCCTTTAGTAATGGTTTCTTTGCAGCAATTCGACCATGAAAGCCTGATTCACACAGTCTCCTCTGAACAGTTGATGTTGAGATGTGTCCGTTACTTGAACTCTGAAGCATTGATTTGGGATGCAATTCCTGGGGCTGGTAACTCTAATGAACTCCGCAGCAGAGGTGTCTTCCTTTCCTGTGGTGATCCTCACGAGAGCCAGTTTCATAATGACACAATGTTTTTTGCAACTGCACTTGAAGAAATGTCCAAAGTTCTTAATTTCCAGGATTAACTGACCTTCATGTCTTAAAGTAATAATGGACTGTTTCTCGTTGCTTATTTGAGCCGTTCTTGACATATGTCAATTTGACTGTTAATAAAAATGCATTCCAGGGGACTACCTCATGAAGCTGGTTGAGAGAATGCCAAGAGTGGGCAAAGCTGTTATCAAGGCAAAGGGTGGCTATTTGAAGAATCTCAAATATAACATATTTTGATTTGTTTAACACTTTTTTGGTTACTACATGATTCCATATGTGTTATTTCATAGTTTTGATGTCTTCACTATTATTTATCAATGCAGAAAATATTCAAAATAAAGAAAAACCCTTGAATGAGTAGGTGTCCAAACTTTTGACTGGTACTGTATATTTCCCAGAGTGTACAGACTTGTTTTGTAGATCCTTTAGAATACTCAATTTGTCCATGTCAAGCAGCTGCAAAACCTGTTTGTCTTTTTCGACAAATCCCAATCTTTGGCCTGCCTATTATCAGACAAACGTCATTTATATTTTGCATAAAGCCTACCCACCGTTCTATATTAACCAATCAAGTAACAGTCTTGTGTGACAAAATGAGGAACTCTAGGATCTCCTCTTAAATCAACAGGTTGATAATATTCTGTTATCATCCCAGTGTGTATTTTCCTGCGTGCATCATGGTATTAAAAAAGTGGAAGTGAAGTTCCGATTGTTCTGTCACCAGCAAATATATTGTAATCAGATTACAGATACTTTTTAAAAGCTAAATTATTCCTTCGTGGATTACTTTTAAATTCAGAAAGGATGCTTTTGAAAGAAAATACATTGACACCTTTCTGATGTCATTCAAAATCAGCATTTAAAAAAGACGCAAGTTTAAGTTAGTTCCACCTGAGCAAGTCTGACCACAAGTCAGAGACCACCATGATGACACACCAAATGCATTTGATGGATCCTTTACTTCGTCTTCTAGTGCCTCTTAAGGAGAAAGTCATCAAACAGCAACTGAAAGTAATCTGATTACGTCACTGAGTTTGGGCAATCCAAAAGTTACATTACTGATTACAGTTTTGGACAGGAAACTAGTAACTCTAAAAAATTACATTTAGAAAGTAACCTACCCAACCCTGGCTGCCACCAGAGTTCACTAACCAGTTTCTGAAGCATAAACGCCAGGATCATAATCATCATGTTTTCACAGGTCATTTCAAGATCCAAGCTAGGAAACAGGAAAAACTGGTCAAAAATAAAATGATAAAAGTACATTTACCTGTAAATTATATGACAGTTTTCATATCTTCATGCAGGGACATACATGTGGGAGCATCCAGCCATACTCATGATTGTTGATCCCTAGGATGCTGGGGAAACCCAAGAAGCTCTTGGTCTGCAGGACTTCCTCCGGGTTGGTGAGGATGACTGTCCCATCCCTGTGCACAGACACAGGGATGGGACAGTGGAGAGAGGATGGGCCCCAGAATGGAAGTCACAAACAGCCATGTTGTTGCATTCAACAGCGCTATACAGTACAAGTTAGCTAAAGCAGAAACAGCCTGGCATTCAGATACATTCACCCCACATACTGTAGGGTGAGTGTGAGGCTCAGAACAAACCTACCAGTGCAGGTGTAGCCACCTCTCTGTCCAGTGGCCTGAGGGCACTGAGGCAGGTCATGAGCTCTGCAGAGTCATCACTGAGACAGCCTGCTCTCTGTGCCACCAGCTGGAAGAAGGAGAGATTGAAACCAGAGCATTTGAATGACTAATTACAACACGTTACATTGTACCAGAATAATAATGACAGTCTAAAACCTTGTGGTTTTATCCAGTTCTGATATTGTATATGAAACAATGTCTGGGATCCTTGAGACTTGCTGTTATGATCAGCACACAGTGAAACAGCAGATCACCTGTGCAGCAGGTTTGGGGTCATCCTGGATGAACATAGAGACAAGGGGTTCTCCACTCTGACTGATGGCCTTGTGGAACAGTCCTGATGACAGACAGAACCATGGATCAGTGCCCAAAGTAAGCCTACATACAGACAGCCAGTGCATCTTTCTGTATCAGCAAATATCTGTTTTCCTAGATGCACAGTATACACACGCAAAAAAAGACAGCAACACCACCAGCAGACATGTTTGTCTACTCTTAAGGTAGATATGAGTACATTCTCATGTCTCTCCTCACTGGTAGTTTCCTTGGGTCCCCAGGTTTGACTGGTGTGTAGATATTCAGGTAAAGGGAGTCCTCTGAGGTGGTTAGGACAGGGAACCGACCTCCGTACAGGTCCCCCATCTGTCTAGTGTGGTTCATGTTCTGCAGACACCTATGTGTTAGGAGGACAAGAAAGGTGACATTTTCTTACACTATCAATACAAACATGAATGGCAAAATGTTAATCAAAATACGCATGATTCAGAGTTCCCCATTAAACAGTATAGGCTGTTTGTCTCCCTGCCTGTCTCTCTGAGACATTACTGCTTAGGCTCATACAGAGGGGGGGTGAGCCTTGGTGTCTCTCAGTCCCTGCCACACCCGGGGAGACTGGGGGGCCTGGAACTTCAGCGGCCCGACAAGGGGGCTCAGGGGATCCCCAGGTAGGCAGCCACCTTCCTCTGGCTCTCTCTCACTCTGACCAGTCTGCCCTCCAGCTGACCATATCTAGTATGAAGCTGGATGAGGCTCTCTGTCCCCTGGAAAAGATTGACATATTATAGAAAAGGGAATGTAGTAGTCTGTCAAATGATGCATTAATTGGGAAAGGAGCGATTTACAGCCATACCAAATTGTTTAATACAATCTCATATATATATATATATATATATATCTTTTTGTTTACAGCTAATCAAAGCATTTCATAGTTGTTAAATGTGAATTAAACAGAACATACATTCTTACCTGTGACTGTATGGAAACTCACAAACAGGCTCAGACTTATCCATGCGAGTAGGACTCTTCTGCCCTAACCCATCATAGTGGTGCCAGAGAGATTATTCATTCACATCTGTAGAATATCAAACCACATGAAGATCTATTTCAGCAGTTGCTGATTTACATAATCTCTATACATTAATGCACAATACATCCATATCCAGTGAGTAACCAAATATCAATACATTAGAGAGAAAAGTATGCCCTCCAGCTAAAGGAATATGAACCGTATGGAGCCCCAATTCAGTTAAATGCCTTCAGTAAATCTGTGGAAGACTGAGGATTGAGCTGCTCTTTATATCACAGGCTGGCATTGGAAACTCCAATGCAAGCTGTTATGAATTTTCTAAAAAGCCAGCCGAGTTGATTCAGTCATGATCGAATGTCAAAAAAAAGGGGGAGTCCTCTGAAAGAACATCCTGGTTCATTTTAATCTGCTATAGCTGCCTGGACATGCACTATGAAATTAGATGTCATGCTACCAACTCCCCTTATTTATCTTGGGTCTATATTTCTGCAGAGTTCGGAGTGTGCAGAACATCAATAATGACATGATATCAGGCAATCAAATATGAGTAAATTACCTTCAGCTTGGCTCAGGACAGGCCTAGACCTTGAGCTAACCTGGACAGAAATTACATTGAACTAACAGCAACATCATTGACAATACAGTAATCTAAAGTGCTGAAGTTACAGCAGGCAGCAATGTACATTTTAATAGTCCCTGGTGTCACATTAATTCCCTCTCCAACGCTCTAGGTCACCAGGCTGCTCATTACTACGCACACCTGTCACCATCGTTTCGCGCACCAGCGACTCATCAGACTCACCTGGACTTCATCACCTTCCTGATTATCTTCCCTATGTTCGGTCACTTCCTTTGGTTCTTTATTTTTATTATTTACGTTATTTTTTCCTGTTTCAGTGTTTCATGTCTGTACACTACTCGTGTTTCTTGTTTTGTTCTATGTTCATTTATTTATTCAATACACTTCCTGAACTTGCTTCCCGACTCCCAGCGTACTCATTACACCTGGTTTTAATGGTATGTGGAATAAGCAATGCATCAAATAAATTATGGGATTACAGTAAACTAGTTGAATGCAATCAACCCACAATGAAACAGTTTATAGGCTAGGCTATAATAGTATTATAATAGTCAACTTACATTTTCAACTATCATGCATTACAGTAAAAGCAGGACTAGAGGCAGCTACTTCAAATAATTTGCAAAATAAAATAAGTATCTTGGCTCACCAGTGAAAACTGCTCTCCAATTGATAACTCGGTGCAATATCAGGGATTGACATGATTAAAGTCTGCTGTTTAGAAATCCCATAACCTGACAATCTTTCAATACGAAGGAACCAGAAATATCAGTTTTAGTCTACTGGAATTCTGTGTTGTTTTCAGTAAAAAAAAAAAAAGAAAAGGCGCATGCCCAATGAGGCAACCGAGGAGGATCAATTGGACCGATTTTATGTAAATCCCTGACTGTTGCCTAGGGATAGTCACGTGTGTCCACTAGAGAGTTCCTGCACCCAGATGCCGTTACCATGGAGGTAGGATAGACTGAGGCAGTTGTGCTAAGTGCGGACAAAGGTATAAAGGACAGAGGCAGCCTCAGGCTAGCAGGCTCGTGTAAAATGGATGTCTATATTCCCTTTAAGTAAATCAAGATGCAATCCACAGCAGAAAAACACACCCACCACGAAACTTCTACCCCCAAGCCACGAGACTGCTAAATAGTTAACCAAATAGCTACCAGGACTATCTACATTGACCGTTTTTGAACGAACTCCTTTAACTCATCACAGCTCCTGCTGCTTCTGTTTATTATCTATCCTGTTACTTGTATGTACATATCTACCTCACTTACCTCGTAACCCTGCACATATTTTATGTATTCAATATTTTATCAGGGAATAATACTGGGACCAAGGTCTCTTTTACAGATGAGCCCGGAATTACATACATTACAGAAAATACACACATCAGAATATAAATACAAAATGCATGCAGAAAGAGCGTTGATTGAAGACCTTTGGCCTAGAGGCAGCAAAACATCACATTTAAGAACATTTTGAAGATTGTTTCACAGATAAGGTACAAAAAACCTCAAAGCTGATTTACCTAACTCATTAGAGACCAAAGGAATTCCCAGAGTTAGCCATCCTTGAGCTCGGGTGTGATAACTCATATGTATAAAGTTTAGTAATGATGTTACAATGGGACTTTTTTGTAAAAAGGCTTTATAAATGAAAACATATCAATGTGTCAACATATGTGACATCAAAGAGGGCCAACCAACTTTCTGGTAGAGAATGCAGAGTACTAAAATTGTCACCCGTAATAAAGCGCAGTGTGCTAGGATAAACTGCATCTAATGCTTTAATGAAGTGGCAGCTACGTTCTTATTGATGATGTGGCCATAGTCTAGGACTGATAGGAACTTTGACTGAATAACCTGCGTTCAACTATTAAGCGAGAGGCAGGACCAGGTTCCCACATACTTTTGGTCATGTAGTTTATTTTACTGGTTTGTGACTCACTGACACTGCCCCCGGTTAGAGAGGAATAAAGCAGCCCAAGAGTTAACACACAGGAACTTTAATCACACACAGGAGAAGATGAACATGGGTATGTACATGGGTATGGTTCTGTAAAGGTACAGAAACAGAGAGACAATGAATGTACACATGGAATGCAATGAACAGAGTAGGAATGAATGTATGCATATCAATTGGCCCACAACAGTGAATAAAAATAGAACAGAACTGCAATAGCACAATAGGTAAGGACTGTATCTAATAACCAGGTATTAAATAATTGCACGTTAATAACAACAGCACTTAATGTAAACAGATGACATAATACCCTACAATGTGGATATACAAATGGGCAACATAAATAGTAGCGGTGTGTGGGTAAAATATGTGGCTGTCCATGGTTCTGATTTCTGTGTGCGTGTGTGGATACGTCCATGCACTTTCATCCAAGGAGAGAAACATGTTGACTCACCCTACATGTAGAGAAACACCAAAGCCATCCTCCTCTCTTTCATGTTGATGAAACGGTCAGTACAAGCTTTTATTTGTTGTTGTCCTAGGCTACCTGCCTAAAATGCTTGTTCTGCACGTTAACACTAGAAGTTTATTACTTAAAATGGATCAATTGAAGGTGTGGGTTCACAGCTCCAATCCAGATGTTTTGGTCATTACTGAGACGTGGTTAAGGAAGAGTGTTTGAAAACTGACGTTAACCTTTCTGGTTATAACCTTTTTCGGCAAGACAGATCTTCCAAAGGTGGGGGAGTGGCAATCTTTACCAAGGATCACTTTCAGTGCTCGGTTTGTCTCCACCAAGTCTGTCCCCAAACAATTTGATTTGCTGGTTTTAAGCATTAAACTTTCAAATAGCTCTTTGTTGACTGTTGCTGGGTGCTATCATCCTCCATCAGCACCGGCCTGTACCCTACCTGCCCTAAGCTCTCTCCTGGCCACTTACACTAAGTCTGAATTTGTCCTGCTAGGTGACCTAAACTGGGACATGCTTTAACCACCTGACCAAGTCCTAAATCAATGGGACCCCCTAAATCTTTCTCAGATGATCACCAATCCCACAAGGTATGACTCCAAACGCCCAGAAAAGGCTACTCTCCTCAATGTTATCCTCACAAATAATCCTGATAGGTATCAGTCTGGTGTTTTCTGTAATGACCTTAGTGATCACTGTTTTACAGCCTGTGTTCGTAATGGTTGCTCAGTGAAATGACCTGTCCTGATTTGTCATAGACGCTTGCTAAACAATTTTAATGAGCAAGCTTTCCTTCATGAACTGGCCTCTGTAAAATGGTATAGAATGAGCTTGATCCTCTCTGTTGAAGATGCTTGGACCTTCTTTTCAGTGGTATTGTTAACAATCACGCCCCAATAAAGAACATTTGAATTAAAACAAGTTCAGTCCCTGGTTTGACCTTGATCTTGCAGAGTTACTCCACCTCAAGAATTGCATTTGGCGAAAGACTTGGCACACGAATCCTCAGGCTGACTGGCTCTTGTTCAGGCAAATGAGAAATAAGTGTGTTCAGGCTACCCGGAAGGCCAAAGTTAGTTACTTTAAGGAGCAGTTCCCTCTCTGAGGGTTTAACCCCAAGAAGTTCTGCGAAACGATTAAAGACCTTGAGAATAAACCCTCCTCCTCACAGCTGCCCATGTCCCTCAATGTTGATGATGTGGTTGTTACTGACACGAAGCACATGGCTGGGCTCTTTAATCACCACTTCATTAAGTCAGGATTCCTACTTGACTCAGGAATGCCCCCTTGCCCGTCCAACATTTCCTAATCTCCCATCCCTTCTAATGCAACTATCCCCAATGCCTCTCCCTCTTTTTCCCCTGCCCCGCTACAAAGTTTCTCCCTGCAGGCAGTCACTGAATCCGAGGTGCTAAAGGAGCTCCTTAAACTTGGTCCGAAAGAACCATCTGGGTCAGATAGTTTAGACCCTTTCTTCTTTAAGGTTGCTCCCCCTTTCATCGCCAAGCCTATCTCCAACCTTTTAACCTGTCTCTCCTTTCTGGGGAGGTCCCCATTGCTTGGAAGGCAGCCACGGTTTGTCCTTTATTTAAAGGGGGAGATCCAAACTGTTATAGGCCTATTTCTATTTATCAAAAGTGTTGGAAAAACTTGTCAATAATCAACTGACTGGCTTTCTTGATGTCTATAGTTTTCAATCTGGTTTCCGCTCAGGTTATGGACGTGTCACTGCAACCTTAAAGGTCCTTAATGATGTCACCATTGCCCTTGAATCTAAGCAATATTGTGCTGCTATTTTAGTTGACTTGGCCAAAGCTTTTAATACGGTAGACCATTCCATTCTTGTGAGCTGGCTAAGGAGTATTGGTGTCTCTGAGGGGTCTTTGGCCTGGTTTGTTAACTACCACTCTCAAAGAATGCAGTGTATAAAGTCAGAAAAACTGCTGTCTCAGCCACTGCCTGTCACCAAGGGAGTACCCCAAGGCTCGATCCTAGGCCCACGCTCTTCTCAATCTACATCAACAACATAGCTCAGGCAGTAGGAAGCTCTCTCATCCATTTGTATGCAGATGATGCAGTATTAGAGTCAGCTGGCCCCTCCCCAAATGTTGTGTTAAATGCTCTACAACAAAGCTTTCTCAGTGTAAAACAAGTTTTCTCTACCCTTAACCTTGTTCTGAACACCTCCAAAGCAAAGGTCATGTGGTTTGGTAAGAAGAATGCCCCTCTTCCCATAGGTGCTATTACTACCTCTGAGGGTTTAGAGCTTGAGGTTTAGTTTAGAGCCCTTATACAAGTACTTGGGAGTATGGCTAGAACGTACACTGCCCTTCTCTCAGCACATATCAAAGCTGCAGGCTAAAGTTAAATCTAGACTTGGTTTCCTCTATCATAATCATTCCTCTTTCACCCCAGCTGCCAAACTAACCCTGATTCAGATGACCATCCTACCCATGCTAGATTACGGAGACATATTTATAGAACGGCAAGTAAGGGTGGTCTCGAGCGGCTAGATGTTCTTTACCATTCAGCCATCATATTTGCCCCCAATGCTCCTTATAGGACACATCACTGCACTCTATACTCCTCTGTAAACTGGTCATCTCTGTATACCCGTCGCAAGACCCACTGGTTGATGCTTAAATATAAAACCCTTTCAGGCCTCACTCCCCCCATCTGAGATATCTATTACAGTCCTCATCCTCCACATACAACACCCGTTCTGCCAGTCACAGTCTGTTAAAAGTCCCCAAAGCACACACATCCCTGGATCGCTGCTCTTTTCAGTTCGTTGCAGCTAGCAACTGGAACGAGCTGCAACAAACACTCAAACTGGACAGTTTTATCTCAATTTCTTAATTCAAAGACTTAATCATGGACACTCTTACTGAGTTGTGGCTGCTTTGGGTGATGTATTGTTATCTCTGTGCCATGTTTTCTGCTACAATGTTGTGTAGCTACCATGTTGTTGTTATGTTGTGTTGCTGCCATGCTATGTTGTCTTAGGTCTCTCTTTATGTAGTGTTGTCTCGTTGTTATGTTGTGTTGCTAGCATGATGCGTTGTCATGTGTTGCTGCCTTGCTATGTTGTTGTCTCCGGTCTCTCTTTATGAAGTGTTGTCTTGTCTCTTGTTGTGATGTGTTTTGTCCTTTGTTTATATTGTATTTTTATTGTATTTTTAATCCCAGGCCCCCGTCCCACAGCAGGCCTTTAGCCTTTTGGTAGACCGTCATTGTAAGTAAGAATTTGTTCTTAACTGACTTGCCTAGTTAAATAAAGGTAAAAAAAAATATATATATAAATATCTGGCAACGGTGCCGGTTCCGAAGAGACAACCCCTTACATAATGCTAAGAAGACTGTATATTCTGTTCAACACGGGAAAAATGGGCCTCCTGCACACCATATCCAGCGATGTCCACGGTGCTGCAACCCCCGGCACTCAAAAGCAGAAGACAAATCCATGCGCTGGGTTGCGGCCCCACCTGATGCTGAGCAGCATCTTACAGGTGGAGGAGAGAGGACATAGGGTCCATGTTGCACCGTCGTCAGGCTGGGGGTTCCCATAGTCTCCAGAGAGAAGGTATAATCCAAATGGTAGTCGTCCATTGGACACCCCGGAACCATACTCCACTGGACCGCAGGTGGGCAGTGCGGAAAGTACCCTGTGTAGTCTCTGTGGGCCACCATATTGTAATGTTGTCAGCAAAAGTCACAAATCCGGCGAGGCAAAGGACCATGGAAGAGAGTGACCCAGCTCTACATATTTACTGGTTTGAAACTCACTGACACCGCCCCTGGTTAGAGGGGAATAAAGCAGGAATTTTAATCACACATAATAACTTTAATCACACACAGGAGAAGATGAACATGGGTATGTACATGGGTATGGTTCTGTAAAGGTACAGAAACAGAGAGACAATGAATGTACACATGGAATGCAATGAATGGAGCAGGATGAATGTATGCATATCAAATGAGGGACGAGAGTAAATAAAAATGGAACCGAACTGCAATAGCACAATTGGTAAGGACTGTATCTAATAACCAGGTATTATAACCAGTTATTATTATTATGTTATTAATAGTACAATAATAACAGCAGAGTTAATATTAACATATTACCTAATACCAGACAAATGGGCTCATTCAGGTAAAACTAATGGGTTAATGATTCCGCAACAGGGGGCAGAGAGCTCCAGAAAAAATTAATCAGGCATACCAGCCCCAGTGGATTTTTTAAAACATTAATCTTAAGCAAGGCATCTAGCACATCACAGATAGTAAATTGTTGAAATGAAAACAAAGACTCACTTTTAGTTGACGGGTTAACCATCGAGTCAGCTAGAGACTGGCAGAGGTAAGAGCAGTTGATTGACTGACCAGGGTCAATCACTGTTTTTCTCAATTTAAAAGCCTGCCGAGATAAAATGATTAAAGCATCACCTATCCTATTCTTCTGTTATGATGCCAGTGTCAGACAGAACTTACTTAGGCAAGGAAGAGGAATTTGTGCACTTTAGTCCATTTACTGTTTTCAGAAAATGTAGAAGGATCATCAGAGTTTGAGCTTAAAAAGTAGCCTGATTTAACTTTCTTACTTGAGATAATTGAGTGCTTATACGTTTTGTTCTATGAGATATCAGTCAGTTAACGCGACCTTTATGAATTAAGAAGCCTTTGGGTGTCGTTTTTAAATGTTTTATTACATACACCGTAAATGCTTCAAAATTCACAAAAGTGATGTTAGCCGATGACGATTATCTTGTAGAACAAAACTTATAAGATCTCCTAAGCCTGTGTTTACCACAGCCCTTATTTTGGCATTCACCCAAAAAACCTACAAAAACGCCATTCATTTTCCCATAGGCTTTGCTCAACACACCATGCTGGAATTAGTGCCTACAAAAAGACGCCATTACTATTGCTCTCTGTAGCAGGCTCCTCAGAAAAATCACTTTGTTGGCAGTGAGACTCAGGAAATCCTGTTTGAGTTGGGATTTGATAGTCCTGATGATATGCTGATCTACCCTGGTGTCTATGTTGCAGGTTTTTGCCTGCCCTTCACATTTAGTGAGATGACTGAACAAACAAACATGGATCTCATCTCGGCATAAAAACATATATATTGTTGTTCCTTCACCATGTGTGAGTGTATACACATACAGCAGCTGAGATACTTTTTAAAATATATTTATTTGGAAATGTTTACAGTGTATTGGAAAAAGACAAGTTCCTCTTCGCAAACAGATAGTTGCTGTTGATCTTCAGTAGTATTTCTATCAAACGTTACAATAAAGAGAGAGTGAGATAGAAAGAAGAGTCACATTAGCACTGCAGTAAGTGATAGTCTGTGTGGGTCAGGGAGTATTTGTGTCTCTGAGCCCAGCCTGGGAGCCTCTCATGTGGGGACAGACACCAGCCCTGCAGGGCCCTGGCCCAGGGAGTGTCCAGCCACACTGCTCTCCAGGGGCTTGAAGCCCAGCTCCTCCATAGGGATCCCAAAGGCCTGCAGCTTGGCCTCATAGGTTCTCAGCAGGTCATTATGGGCCTGCCCATCAGACAGAGATGTTAACATTTTTATTGAGAGTAACAGTATATTGACAGACGCTATTATCACTTTTGCCTATAAAGATGAGAATGTATTGATTTTGGATTGGTTAGTTATTCTATTACATAGTTATAATCCTGTTGTTTTCCGCTTAATGTACAAAACTAAATAGGGTTCAGACACAAAAGGCATTGTATTCAGCCAACATCCTCACCTTACAAACCCGCGCCAACTCATACTGCAAGTCTTTGATCGCAATGTTCTTGGAGTCCAAAACTTCCTGCAAGGAAAAAACAAATAGAGTTGTTTGGCTGCAGAATAGTCTGCCGTACGCTTCCTCCAGTAACTACACTCACAGGCAAGGTTTGCAATTTGATGTGGTTGAAGCCACTTGATAATCAGCTTCTAGGACAGTAGAGTAGAGAAACCTGATAGCAAGGACTTAGCAACAGCAAACATAGTCGCACGATGGAACGAATATCACATTTTTCTGTTAAGAACACCTCTCTGTTTTAATCTTGAATGGCAACTTGGCTTGTATCCAGTATCCACCACAAAGCAGGTCTGATGAGGTGTGGTGCTAGTTGTTTTCACAACTCTACTGTTAGCTCAACACAAGAGAGTAGGGTACTAGTGTAGCTTCTTTGGTATGATGGAGCTGTGTAGTCTTGTGGTCATGAAGCTAGGGTTAGGATTGTGGTTGAGAGTTAGGGCTGAACCAGGATGTGGTCATGAAGCTAGGGTTAGGATTGTGGTTGAGAGTTAGGGCTGAACCAGGATGTGGTCATGAAGCTAGGGTTAGGGTTGTGGTTGAGAGTTAGGGCTGAACCAGGATGTGGTCATGAAGCTAGGGTTAGGGTTGTGGTTGAGAGTTAGGGCTGAACCAGGATGTGGTCATGAAGCTAGGGTTAGGGTTCTGGTTGAGAGTTAGGGCTGAACCAGGATGTGGACATGAAGCTAGGGTTAGGTATCCCAGGGAGGGTAGCATACCTCCAGTTTGCGTGTGACCACGCCGAGGGCGGTGTGGTCCAAGTTGGAGGCAGACAGCACCTCGTTGAGCTGAGCCTCCTTCTTCTCCAGGGTGTTGGTCAGAGCCCCCAGTTTCCTCTCCAACAGGAGGTTCTTAAAGCCACTCTTCTGCTGCACTTCCTGGATGGCCTGGGTGAACTTCTTATACAGGTCATCACGCTCCACCTGGACCTGCACCACACAGACAAAAGGATTGGCTCAGCTCAGTTAGAAACACAGATCAGTTAAGCATGGATCAATTTGACAGAATTACATTTGATTCAATTCTGTTCCCTTTTTGGGGTGTGTGAGTGCATAACAGAGGGACAGTCCTTCAATAGTAGCCATTATAAGGGTGAACAGTTTCCAGTTACTAGGAGGTTTTTAGTCAACCTAATAAACAGTCTGTGTTGTTAGTTTGTGCTGTGGTCTCATAAAAAGACCCATACACAGGGTAAAAGGGCAGAAGGACTCATCCTTGAACTCCTCTGTAATCACCTCAAAAGGAAACAATGGTCCAAAAACTCATTTTTTTTATTAGATTGGAACACAGATTTCAGTGTAGACGCCTTTTCAGTTCTAATGTTTAATAACTGGCACTGTGGTCATGAGAGTTTCTCAGATTCTTCTCTGTCCCACATTTGAAAAGGCTAAACACTATGTTGTTTGACATGGGTCCTCAGATCCTCAAAAGGTTCTACATCTGCACCATCGAGAGCATCCTGACTGGTTGCATCACTGCCTGGTACGGCAACTGCTCGGCCTCCGACCGCGAGGCACTACAGATGGTAGTGCGTACGGCCCAGTGCATCACTGGGACCAAGCTTCCTGTCATCCAGGACCTCTATACCAGGCAGTGTCAGAGGAAGGCCCTAAAAATGGTCAAAGACCAGCCACCTTAGTCATAGACTGTTCTCTCTGCTACCGCAGGGCAAGCAGTACCAGAGCGCCAAGTTGAGGTCCAAGAGGCTTCTTAACAGCTTCTACCCCCAAGCCATAAGACTCCTGAACAGCTAATCAAAGGGCTACCCAGACCCCTCTTTTACGCTGCTACTACTCAGTTTATTATCTATGCAGAGTCACTTTAACTCTTTAACTCAGTCACTTTAACCTACATGTAGATATTACCTCAATTACCTCAACTAACCGGTGCTCCCACACATTAACTCTGTACCGGTACCCCCTGTATATAGCCTCGCTTGTTATTTTACTGCTGCTGTTTAATTATTTGTTACTTTTATTTTCTACTTATCTATTTTTTACTTAACTAGTTTTTTTCTTAACTTCTTAAAGCATTGTTGGTTAGGGGCTCGTAAGTAAGCATTTCACTGTAAGGTGTTGTATTTGGCGCATGTGACAAATAACATTTGGTTTGATTCAATCAAGTGACAACAATTTATGCAACATGTGAGGACAAAAGCCTTTGTCATAACAAACCAGAGTTTGTGTGTGTGTGTGTGTAATGGTAGCTTCTCACCTTACTAAACCTCTGTTCCAGCACTTCGTGTTCCCACTTCAGGTCTTTCATCTCCTTGCCTGCGACCTTCAGATGTGCTTTGGCCCCCTGTCAAGACAGGCACCATCACTCCTGTTTACTTTCACCAAGTACCCTACTACATTTCTATTCACTCTCAGATACACCCAACACAAACCATTCATCATAGAACATTTGAGATCATTTTACTTTTTCATGTTGCTATATGAATATTTTTTATGCATATCTGTCATACTGCTTCATTGTTGCTTTTTGCCTGAAATCTTCTGTATAATTACCATATAACCAGATATCATGTATTCTGTGTTTGTGTGTGTGTAACCCACCGCCAGTGAGGTCTTGTCCTTCTCGTAGTTGGCCAGTTGTTTCTGCAGCTCGGTCACCTCCTCCTTGGCCCTCTGCAGGGGCTCCGTCAGGCGCTTGTTCTGCAGCAGCACCTCTGCCATGTCCTTCTCCAGACGCTCCTCCTTCCTCTTCATCTCCTCCATTTGTTCCTGACAGACACACACAGGCCATGTAAACAACTGGTTACTAGCTTGTATTGGATTGATGTGTCAGTGTAACAAACAGTTTGCCCTCCAGGGCTCTAAACCCTGGCCACTGTCAGTCAGGGACACCACACAGTGAACCCTTCTGCTAAAGATCAGGACCTATCAGCAATCATACACCTCTATGTTATCGTCTTGTAATACACAAGTGAGTTGATGAGGCCTAGGTTAGGTTTGACGATACTGTACGTTGAGGAATTTCTAATCCTCAGTCAGTTGATTGGGCCTAGGTTATTGTTATTGAGCAGAACAAATACCTTGGTCATTAGCTGATATTGTTGTATTATTGCTAACCTTGAGTGAGTTGATGAGGGCCAGGTTGTTGAGGGTGATGTCATTGTAGTAGTTCTTGATGTCGCTGAAAGCCTTCTCGTGGTTCTTCATCAGCGTGTTGATCTGGCTGTTCTTCCTCTCCTCGATCTCGTGGATCTCTGTCTTCCTCCTCAGGTCCTGCTCCTGACGCAGCATCTGCATCTTCTTCTCATACTTGGCCTCAATTTCTACTCAGCAGGTCAGTCAAATGGCAATAGACAGAGAGAGATGGCTATGGTTCATATTTTGGGTATATGTACGCATGTGAGTACAGTTTAACGGCAACACAGGCACAGCTATAATCACCTCGCACTTGTCTCTCAAAGTCATTTCTCGTTTTGGTAATTTCCTGGTCGTTTTTCTGTTGAAACAGAAATTGAAAGAATTGACAATCAATGCAATGTCACTATAGACTTGTGAGGAAAGCAAATGTGATAAAAAAGGCAGAACATTGATCTGGGTGGTGAGAAGCTCATATTGACAGAGAGAGCGAGGACGCCATGCACCAGTTTGAGGCCCTTGACGAGGTTCTCGTTGGAGAGCTCCTGCTCCTTAATGTCCACTTTGAGGGTACGCATGCCCTTGCAGAGCTCGTTCTCCAGCTCGGCGTGCTCTTTCTGCATCAGCTTGTTAGAGACCACGCCCTCTCCCTTCAGCTCTGAGATGCTGTTCTGGTGCTCATACAGCAGATGCTTCACTTTCTGCTTGTACACCTGAGGAACAGAACAGTAACAGTGAGAACCCTGATAACTACTTTAATGTGGTTAAACACTGTTTGTGTGTTTGCTACTGTATGTGTGTGTGTTATACCTTGATCTCTACTTGGTGGCGCTCCTCAGCCTCTTCCATCTCCCGGTCTCTGTTCCTCAGGTCTGCCTTCCTCTCGTCCAGATGTCTCTTGGTGATCTCCCAGAAGGTGTGGATCTTGTCCCTCTCCAGCTGGAAGTAGTTCCTCTCCTCCCTCTCCCTGTCCAGCTCCTCCCGCAGCCGCACAATGTGCTCCTCCAGCTGACACAGAGAGCATCATCATGTAGATTCAGATAAATATATGCTATGCAGCATAACCCATGGATTGTCAAGCAAATGGTTTATTTGATACACTCTATCGACAGGACAGAACAGCAGCCTCTGTAAGACGCGGGGTGGGGGCCTATGCATATATGTAAACAATAGCTGGTGCACGATATCTAAGGAAGTCTCAAGGTTTTGCTCGCCTGAGGTAGAGTTTCTAATGATAAGCTGTAGACCACACTATCTACCTAGAGAGTTTTCATCTGTATTTTTCGTAGCTGTCTACATACCTTCACAGACCAATGCTGGCACTAAAACCGGACTCAATGAGCTGTATTCCGCCATAAGCAAACAGGAAAACGCTGATCCACAGGCGGCACTCCTAGTGGACCGGGGACTTTAATGCAGGGAAACTTAAATCAGTTTTACCTAATTTCTATCAGCATGTTAAACGTGCAACCAGAGGGAACAAAATTCTAGACCACCTTTACTCCACACACAGAAACGCGTACAAAGTTCTCCATCGCCCTCCATTTGGCAAATCTGGCTATAACTCTATCCTCCTGATTCCTGCTTACAAGCCAAAATTAAAGCAGGAAGCACCAGTGACTGTCTGTAAAAAGTGGTCAAATGAAGCAGATGCTAAACTACAGGACTGTTTTGCTAGCACAGGCTGGAATATGTTCCAGGATTCTTCAGATGGCATTGAGGAGTACACCACATCAGTCACTGGCTTTATCAATAAGTGCATCGAGGACGTCGTCCCCACAGTGACTGTACATACATACCCCAACCAGAAGCCATGGATTACAAGCAACATTCACACTGAGCTAAAGGGTAGAGCTACCACTTTCAAGGAGCGGGACTCTAACCCAGAAGCTTATAAGAAATCCCGCTATGCCCTCCGATGAACCATCAAACAGGCAAAGCGTCAATGCAGGACTAAGATCAAATCGTACTACACCAGCTCCGACACTCGTTGGATGTGGCAGAGCTTGCAAACTATTACAGACTACAAAGGGAAGCACAGCCGCGAACTGCCCAGTGACACAAGCCTACCAGACAATCTAAATCACTTGTATGCTCGCTTTGAGGCAAGTAACACTGAAACATCCATGAGAGTATCAGCTGTTTTGGATGACTGTGTGATCACGTTCTCCGCAGCTGATGTGAGTAAGACCTTTAAACAGGTCAACATACACAAGGCCGCAGGGCCAGACTGATTTCCAGGACGTGTACTAAGAGCATGCACTGATCAACTGGCAAGTATCTTCACTGACATTTTCAACCTCTCTCTGTCTGAGTCTGTAATACCAACATGTTTCAAGCAGACCACCATAATCCCTGTGCCCAAGAACACTAAGGTAACTAGCCTAAATGACTACCAACGTCTGTAGTCATGAAAGGCTTTGAAAGGTTGGTCATGGCTCACATCAACACCATCATCCCAGAAACCCTAGACCCACTCCAATTTGCAAACCGCACCAACTGATCCACAGATCATGCAATCTCTATTGCACTCCACACTGTCCTTTCCCACCTGGACAAAAGGAACACCTATGTGAGAATGCTATTCATTGACTACAGCTCATCGTTCAACACCATAGTGCCCTCAAAGCTCATCACTAAGCTAAGGATCCTGGGACTAAACACCTCAGTCTGCAACTGGATCCTGGACTTCCTGACGGGCCGCCCCCAGGTGGTAAGGGTCGGTAACAACACATCCACCACGCTGATCCTCAACACAGGGGCCACTCAGTGGTGCGTGCTCAGTTCCCTCCTGTACTTCCTGTTCACTCACGACTGCACGGCCAGGCACGACTCCAACACCATCATTAAGTTTGCTGATGACAACAGTGGTAGGCCTGATCACCGACAATGATGAGACAGCCTATAGGAAGGAGGTCGAGACCTGACCGTGTGGTGCAAGGACAGTAACCTCTCCCTCAACGTGATCAAAGGAGATGATTGTGGACTACAGGAAAAGGAGGACTGAGCACGCCCCCATTCTTATCGACGGAGCTGTAGTGGAGTAGGTTGAGACTTCAAGTTCCTTGGCGTCCACATCACTAACTAACATGGTCCAAGCACACCACGACAGTCGCGAAGGGGGCACGACAAAACCTATTCCACCTCAGGAGACTGAAAAGATATGTCATGGGTCCTCAGATCATCAAAACGTTTTACAGCTGCACCATCGAGAACATCCCCACGGGTTGCTTCACTGCCTGGTATGGCAACTGCTCTGCACAAGGCACTACAGAGGGTAGTGCGTACTGCCCAGTACATCACCGGGGCCAAGCTTCCTGCCATCCAGGACCTCTACACCGGTGTCAGAGGAAGGCCCTAAAAATTGTCAGACTCCGGCCCCGCTAGCCATAGACTGTTCTCACTGCTACCGGTACTGGAGCAACAAATCTAGGTCCAAGAGGCTTCTAAACAGCTTCTACCCCCAAGCCATAAGACCCCATAACAGCTAATCAAATGGCTACCCAGACTATTTGCATTGCCCCCCCCCCCCCCCCTACGATGCTGCTACTTTCTGTTATTATCTATGCATAGTCACTTTAATAACTCTACCTACATGTACATACTACCTCAATTACCTCGACACCGGTGCCCCCGCACATTGACTCTGTACGGGTACCCTCTGTATATAGCTCCGCTATTGTTATTTACTGCTGCTCTTTAATCGTTTGTTAGTTATTCTTATCTTTTATCTTTTTTTTCTTAAACTGCATTGTTGGTTAAGAGCTTGTAAGTAAGCGTTTCACTGTAAGGTCTACAACTGTTGTATTCGGCGCATGTGACAAATAATATTGATTTGCTATAGTTGCTCAGTAGCTAGTACATTACTTGTTTGCACCGTGTATGTTTGCACAGTTAGCTATCACTGACCTAGTAATGGAGCATCAGAGTGTAGCTAATGTGTAGAGGTGCATGAAATAACACCTACCTGCTCCTTCGACATCTCCTCCGTGGAAAGGCCATCTACTACTGTGGGCGTCTTCCCTTTGGCAGACTTGGCTGCGGCCTTCTTTTTGGGTGGCTGTAATGCAACGAAATCTAAAAATGTTACTTCTAACTACCGAGCTAGATAAAAGGTAGCGGTTTAACTCCTAGCTAGCTAACGTTACATCGATTCGCCCAGTTCAAAAATTAAACGCCCACCTTTGTTTTTCCTCAGATGTTTCGTGCCTTTGTTTGCTGAAATACATACTTTTTCAATAAAACTTAATCATATACAATCACCGACTGGTCTCGGCTCCACTCCGCGGTGAAGTTAATTCTAGACTTCCTTTACCATTGCGTTGAGTTTAGTCCGTTTACGTTAGCTAGCTATACTGCAGACATGTATTCGTGTATTCATGAAGCTAGATGAACATTACAGTACTAGTAGCTAGCTAACGTTAGTTAGCTAAACGCTAACGTTACCACACTGCAGTGAATCTAACTATAACGCTTTTTATATTGTTGAAAAGACAATACACGTACTTACCATTCTGAAATACTGCTACCACGCACAGATATAGCTGAAAAGGGACTATCTTTGAAAAAGTAAACAGCTAGCACGCTGCCTACCCATCTGTGATAGCTCGAACTACAACAACGTGTCGTCATGGCAACGTTGATGAATATCTCGCGAGACTGCTCTGTAACATAACTTTTCGTTTGGCCACTTTTGTAATTTCTCTCAAGATTGCATTTTCACTATGTTTTAGATTATCATTTAATGTAACGTTTGCCGAAGAAATTGAAACAACCTTTGTGTACCGATATGCATTAGAACAAAAATATATGTTTCCGCCCGGTTTCGAACCGGGGACCTTTCGCGTGTGAGGCGAACGTGATAACCACTACACTACGGAAACCGTTGTATTGCTTGTAGATTGTAGATTAATTATTTTTTCATGGTTCCTCCTGTCTTCTCATCTAATATAGAAAATGGCATGGAGAGAGGAGGTGAGGAATCAAGAAAATATAATTTGAGATTCACCCATGGACTGATTGAAGTATATCAGAAATCTGTATATAATGACGACGTGCTCATGTTATCCGCCTTGATAATGCGAGTCAAACCCATAGCAACGCTTTGGGTTTATTTTGCATAGATTTTTTCGAGAGATCGCTAACTCTCTCGCTTCACCTCTTCTTCTCAATGTATTCTATTGACTATAGTAAATTCAGTTTTCAATGTAAATTCTAACTAAAATAATTCTAACAGATTAGGTTTTCATTGGCATGATGATGGGAGCTAAGATATCACTTTTTTGAATCAACATGACAAATGTTTGAACTTTAGCTATATCTTCAACATCGACTTCGCAATGTGTGTTGAGAAATATGTTGGAATATTTGTAACATTTTGGCCTTACCCAGGCCTCATTTAAGGCTCCATCATATTTAATGTGTAAATCTAGGTGCTGCAAAGCAACAATTGGTGTCATATTAAGTTTTATCTCAGTAATTATGAGTACTATTTTGATTTAATCGATTGAATATTGAAAATATATAATCGTGAATATAGAAACTACAAAATTTGTGTCAATATATTGTCGAACATAATATACTCTACGGGCGTATCAAAGTTCCAGGGTGGGATCTCAGCTACTTTTTAGAGTTATGATCCAATTTGTAAGCAGAGAAAAATTGACAATGGATTCAAAATTATTGCCCTCTGCTGGTGGTTTGCAGGACGTGCATGTACACGTATACATGTAAAAGGAGGGTATATTATACTAAACAAAAATATAAACGCAACAATGTCAAATATTTTGGTGAGTTACAGTTCATATAAGGGCTCTTTGTCTTCCGGAAAATTCTGCGTGACCGACATTTCGTGTCTGTTAAGACTTAAAAATGCGTTACGTGTCCGCTTACCTCCTGCCTGTGCTCGGTGGCAACACCAGCCCCTCCTCCAAGACCATTTGGGGGAGTGTAGGAATCGAGGCCGAAGATGAGCGCCTAGACAAGATTGTCAATTAATTGAATGCAAAAGAAGTCATGAACTCTGGTTTCTAAAGTGTCCTCCGTGCCAGCAGGTGGCGCTGTGGCAGCCCCTGCTGCTGCTGGGTCTGCTGCAGCAGGCGTTGCTCCTGTTGTTGCGGAAGAGAAAGAGGGATCTGATGATGACATGAGATTTGGACTCTTCCTTCCGTTAGAAGTTGAAAAACGAATAATAAAATGGAAATGGTTAGAAAAATATATGGAAATCTCATAGGCCCACCCACTTGGCAGTCAGTCCCACCCATTTTTTATTTTATTTTTTTTACCTTTATTTAACCAGGCAAGTCGGTTAAGAACAAATTCTTATTTTCAATGACTGCCTGGGAACAGTGGGTTAACTGCCTGTTCAGGGGCAGAACGACAGATTTGTACCTTGTCAGCTCGGGGGTTTGAACTCACAACCTTCCGGTTACTAGTCCAACGCTCTAACCACTAGGCTACCCTGCCGCCCCATTGAGGAGCCAGGCCCATCCAATCAGTTTCCCCCCCACAAAAGAGCTCTATTACAGACAGACATAAATAAAATGTTATATTTTCAATATTTGTTTTTATTTTACTATATTCCTCAATTAATTGAAACATTTTTTTTATAGAAGTCAAAATACTACTCATATTACAGAGCAAGTGGTAAAGCTTCATATGACTAACATTTTGCTTTGTAGGACCTGCCGATGAAACATTATGGTCTTAAAGGAGGCCTGGGTAAGGCCAAAATGACTGCAGTTACACAGGCATCCCAATATGTTTTTTTTTTTCTGTAATTGGTATTTTAACCAATCATATCAGCTCTTAAAAAGATATGTGAAAAGATCTGATGTGATATGTCAAAAGACCAATTAGTGGAAAAAATATCAGAATTGGGCTTCCTGTGTAAATGCAGCTAATGTCACAAATGTTCCAACTTCAATCATTTATTCCTCAATTATGCTTTAAAATACAATTGTCAAATATATGTCAACAATCCTTCCTCCAAAGGACCCTTCTATGGATGACATTTTGTGAAGATCCCTAAAAGTATGGTCTTTTTTTGTTCTAGTTAATCACCCATTCGCTTACAAACCATAATAGGTAACATTAAAAAGCAGAACTCTCTGACAATAGCGTCATCTGTTATGAACATCTTCATTTGAAGCAAACTCCTTTTATTTGAATACTTCCTATAGAAGCATTAAAGCTACTCATTGCATTCACCTACCTCGCTTTCTTCTTATTATTCTTTGGTATCATGGCATTCGCACATTTAGTTTGTGCATGTGTTGTGTGTGGTCAATCGCATTACATTTTTTATACAAAAATAAAAAGGAAGAGGTGAAAAGGAAAAAATTGCACCACCAACTAACCCTCTACCTACATACCACTATTACATACCACCACTATTACCCACTCACTGACAAATTCTCACAAGGCACCCAGACCTGCGTTAAAGAAAAAATCTTTGTCCAGTTCGAGGTGAGTAATCGCTGTTCTGATATCTAGAAGCTCTTTTCGGTCATAAAAGACAGTAGCAACAATGTTGTGTACAAAATAAGTTACAAACAATGCGAAAAAACACACAAAATAGCACAATTGGTTAGGAGCCACCCGTAAAAACGTCAGCAATCTCCTCTGGCACCATTCTATTATCCCTGGCAACTTCAATCTATGTGAGAATGCTGTTCATTCCATTCAACATCATAGTGCCCTCCAAACTCATCACTAAGCTCAGTACCCTGGGACTGAACACCTCCCTCTGCAACTGGATCCTGGATTTTCTGACGTGCTCCCCCAGGTAGTGAGGGTAGGTAACAACACATCTACCACACTGACCTTGAACACGGGGCCCCTCAGGGGTGCGTGCTTATACCCCTCCTGTACTTCCTGTTCTCCCACAACTGCGTGGCCGCACACGACTCCAACACAATTATTAAGTTTGCTGATGACATGGTGGTGGTAGGCCTGATCACAGACGATGAAAAAGCCTATAGGGAGGAGGTCAGTGACCTGGTGGTGTGGTGCCAGGAGAAAAACCTCTCCCTCAACGTCAGCAAGACAAAGGAACTGATTGTGGACTACAGGAAATGGAGGGGTGAGCACACCCTAAGCCACATCGACGGGGCTGTAGTAGAGCGGTTTGAGAGCTTTAAGTTCCTCGGTGTCCACATCACTAAGAAATCAACATGGTCCACACACAAACACAGTCGTGAAGAAGGCACCCTCAAGAGGCTGAAAATATTTGGCATTGGCCCTCAGATCCTCAAAAGGTTCTACAGCACAATTGAGAGCATGTTGTCTGGTTGCATCGCTTGGTATGGTAATTGCTTGGAATCCAACCGCAGGGCGCTACAAAGGGTAGTGAGTATAGTCCAGTACATCACTGAGGCTGAACTCCCTGCCATCCAGGGCCAGTATACCAGGCGGTGTCAGAGGAAGGCACTAAAAATTGTCAAAGACCAGCCACCCAAGTCATAAACGATTCTCTCTGCTACAGCATGGCAATAGTTACTGGTGCAAAATCTGGAACCAACGGAACCCTTAAAAGCTTCTACCCCCAAACCATAAGACTTATAAATAGTTACCCAAATGGCTATCTGGACTATCTGCATTGACACCCTTTTGCACTAACGGTTTTGACTCACATACTCTGCTGCTACTGCTTATTATTTATCCTGTTGCCTAGTAACTTTACCCTTACCTATATGTATATACTGTATCTACCCCAATTACCTCGTACCCCTGCACAATGGCTTGGTACTGATACGCTGTGTATATAGCCAAGATATCGTTACTCATTTTGTATTTATTCCTCATTTTCCTAGTTTTTAATTCATAATTTTTCGTGAATTGTTATATTTTTCTATTGGGAAATAAGCATATCACTGTTAATCTACACCTGTTTTTACGAAGCATGTGACAAATACGATTTGATTTGACACTCACACACAGACCAAACTTGTGTGTCCATCCATCCATCCATGTTTTGTCTCCTGCACCTACAGTACCAGTCAAAAGTTTGGACCCACCTACTCATACAAGGATTGTTCTTTAATTTTACTATTTTCTACATTGTAGAATAGTAGTGAAGATATCAAAACTATAAAATAACACATGGAATCATGCAGTAACCCAAAAAGTGTTACATTTGAGATTTTTCAAAGTAGCCACCATTTGCCTTGATGACAGCTTTGCACAGTTTTGGCATTCTCTCAACCAGCTTCACCTGGAATGCTTTTCCAACTGTCTTGAAGGAGTTCTCACATATAATGAGCACTTGTTGGCACAGCACTGAGCAAGCTGGAGTAGCTTCACTTCCTGGAGTAGCTCAAACTGTGCATGTTATGTCTCCATGATATGCCGTCTTAACTGACTTCATTTGGCTATTGAGTCTTCACATAGGATTGCATGGTGTCATGTGATCAGTGACTTTGTCCATTCATATATGCAGTCATTGGCACACACAGACACACACGCTCACACTCATAGTGACTGTGATACTACTCCACCACCCATGTGGTGTATCCAACTCTCCCCTCCTTCCCTTTATCCAAAGCCCCACCAACACCCTTCCTACAGCCCCCCCCCCCTCTCTCAATCTGGGCAGTCTGCCAGTGTGCCCATCCTGCTCTCTCTCACTTTCTCACTATCCCCCCTCTTTTTCTCCCTCTCTCTCTCTAGATCTCTCTGTATTCTGCATTCGCCGAGCTCTTTCACAATGTGTTTATAGAATATTGCTGTGTTCTCTCTCTTTCTCTCTCTCTCTCTCTCTCTCTCTCTCTCTCTCTCTCTCTCTCTCTCTCTGTGAGGCAAGCAGGGCAGCAGAGCGGTGAACTCAGCGTGTTCTCACATCTGTATTGGGCAGGCTGGTGAGTGTGTGAGAGAGCACTGAGCAGGGATGAGCACCAGACAGTGAAGAAGAGAACGACAGAGGAATAAAAAAAAGGAGTGCAGCTGGAGTCGGATGCTGTGGTGAACGAGAGCTGGCATACCTCTCTCTCTCCCTCCATCTCCCTCAGTCTGTCTCCCCCACTCCCATGCTGTTGTGATAGACAGCACGGCACTCTCGGCTCGGCTGCATGGAGGCACAGGGAGGGGCAGGGAGCCCAGGTAGGTGCAGCTTTACGTTATTCACTGTTAGCATAGAATCCATCAGCCTAGACCAGACTGTTCATCACCATGTCTTTCCAGACTGACTCTATGTTATGTTATGTCTATTCATGGTAGTCTATCATACCAGCCTCTTTCACTCTATTGTCACATTTAAATCCTCTGTTAGCCCAGACTTGGTTTCTGAGAATAGGTGCTCTGTTTTACCCCAGACATATACTCTAGTAGCCTAGATGGTTATGTTAGTTAAATCATGTACTCTGCCAGCTTTGACTGTATATTATTGTAGTTAATTCTCTTATCAGTGGGTTCTGTTAATCTATTAGCCCACCTGCAGTGCACATCAGTGGACTGCAGATGATACTGTAGAGTAGAGGAAACAGTAGCCAACATTAAGGATGGAAATAAGATAGTGGTGGATGTTTCTACAGGACTGAATTGGAGAATATATAACGTGTTAATGAATCCATACTATTCTTAGCATGTTTAGACTAAATGCATTTGAAATATGTGTTGAATGCTTACATGTAATGACATGGTTGGGAACGGAAGGAAGATGAACACATGTTCATGTTGCTGTTTTCAGATATGGAGGATGTTGTTGTGTGTAGAGCTATTTCAGTACCCTGTGTTGACACAATGTAGTTAATAAGATGTGATAAACAAGATATGATTTGTATGGTATCAATTAGACACAATACCTTAATGACATTGATATAACGGATCATAGCAACATAATTTCCTGTAGGATGGATTGCTATCTGTGATAAAGGACAACAAGGATGGATGTAGAAGAGAGAAATAACAGTGTGGTGGGAGAAGGGTGTGGCGAGACTTACTTCCTGTTGCCTTTACTGTTGAAAGAAGATTGATTGTATTGAACCGATATGTTGAGTTTGATTAAACTATTGTGGTGAATGCAATCAGTGTGTGTGGGTGTGTGTGAGAGAGAACCTGATTCAGAGGAAGTCATGCGTTATTGCTAGGAGCAGTGTAAGCCGAAGCCTGAAAGAGTGGCCTTTCAAACAGCACACTCCAGTCCTTTCAATGTTGGCTGGTGGTGTGTTCACCATGTCCCATTAAACACACTGTGTACGGATGGTGCTCAGAGTGCTCAGTCAGTAGGCATTTATAGTAGGACACACTGGGTTAAGAGGAGCCTGAGGTAGTGTCAGCTCATTCATCACGTTGACTGACCTATTAGAGACTGTCCTAGTGAATAAGACCCCATCCAATTACTCATTTGATATGGCTTGGTTATACCAGAGATCTCTGCAGTAGGCTAGGTTAAGTTTATTGCTTTCATATGATCAGGTGGATTGTACAATAAGCCATTCCAGAGCATTGAGAAACAGATTAACAGTCCTCTCTTTTGAAAAGTGTCACAGGTTGGGGGCACGTTAGGTGGCTAGGCTAGCTACCTGACTCATTGACACATTTACCCTAGACCATGTAGGACTGACACTCATTCATCTGGGATTTATGTCTGACACACTAAGGATAAAGACACATACAACCTCAGTCCCCAGAGCCACATATGTACAGTAGCTGGTTTAGTCAATGAGTCCAATGAGTGTCCTCATATGTCACCTACCACCGCAATACTTAGCAGATCCATCTCATTCTAGAGCATTCTTTACAGTACACACATTTACAGTATCAACAGACATGTGCCATGTACAATAATACTTGGTGGCCTACAAAATAAAGGAAGCAAGGCATTGCATACTGTGATGTGCCTTTCATACTATGATGTGCTTTTGTGTAATGGGAATATTTAAAATGAATAAAGTTCATTTTACACAGTGCTTAGCATATTTATATGTTTTCCTTTTATGCTGGCTAATACATAAGATTTCCAGTGTTCTACTTCAGACACTAATTTCTGTATGGGTTGACGGTCGCTAGACCTGATACGGAATGTTATGGATTGTTCTCATATCTGTAGATAGTGATTGACGCCAGACTGGAGGAACACGGACAGAGGACACTGACTGTTATCGTATTCTGTGACACTGTGATCCTGTAGCAGCTGATTCTGTGACTTCCTGCAAGCCTCTCAGTGGGTGTTGACGGAACATTGGTGCTGTGAGATTAGAATATGCTCTCTGCTTCTGTTCTGGAGGAGTTGTGTTAAACCAGATTGATTTTCATTGACTTCATGTGTGACTGCTTTCCTTTTTTATTCCCCTTGAAAATCCCTACTACACTTGAATACTATGTGTGTGTCGATGCATGTAAAGCATGTACACGACTACACTTGGCAATTGATATGAGGCGTAAACCACAGGAGGTTGGTGGCACCTTAATTGGGGAGGATGGGTCTGTGGTAATAGCTGGAGTGGAATGGTATCAAATACATCAAAGACATGGCTTCCATGTGTTTGATGCTATTCCATTCGCTACGTTCCATCCATTATTGTGAGCCATCCTCCCCTCAGCAGCCTCCACTGGCGTAAACATTAATTGTGTGTGACTATGAGGCAGAGTGACAGACAGAGGGGGGTAACAGATATGGGGAATGAAGCAGCAAACGGTAAATAGTATCACCACCTCATTATAGAGAAGGGAAAGTGGAGCTGTATTCTCTCAACTTGTTTGGACCCTCGCTGCAAAAAATAAATCGATAGCCAACAGCAAGCCTTGTATCCAGGGTGAAATGGGAATCCATCATGTTTAGTCTGTGACTTGCTTTGCCAACCCTTTGAAATGCCACACCCTTCTCTGTGTGACACACACACACACAATCTGTGCCAAAGATGCTCTTCTCCATTCCTAAGGACGTGGATGTTTCCACAGTGATTGTGCAGTCTGAGAGACAACATGATGATGATGTCCAACAGAAGGCTGGGGGAGGGCAGCCCAGCAGGGAGTTAGGATGTTAACCTCTAGAACACTCCTGCTGCTACTTTCCCATCTATCTCTTTCCTCTTTTCACCCACACCTTCATCCCGCTCTCCCTCTCTTCTTTCTCACCTATCTCCATCCCCCTCTCTTCCCTGTCTGCTGTGTTCTGCGCTAACGCTTGTTGCTGCAGAGTCAGTGAGGTGGCAATGTGCCGCATGACTCAGAGGAATTTGGAGATCAAATCAAATTGTATTTGTCACATGAGCCGAATATAACAGGTGTAGACCTTACAGTGCAATGCTTACTTACAAGCCCTTAACCAACAATGCAGATTTAAGAAAGATAGTTGTTAAGTCAAAAATAGATACATTTAAAAAATGACAAAAAAATGAATAATAGTAATTAAAGAGCAGCATTAAAATAACAATAGCGAGGCTATATACAGAGTCAATGTGGAGACTATATACAGAGTCAATGTGGAGACTATATAGAGAGTCAATGTGGAGACTATATACAGAGTCAATGTGGAGACTATATACAGAGTCAATGTGGAGACTATATACAGAGTCAATGTGGAGACTATATACAGAGTCAATGTGGAGACTATATACAGAGTCAATGTGGAGACTATATACAGAGTCAATGTGGAGACTATATACAGAGTCAATGTGGAGACTATATACAGAGTCAATGTGGAGACTATATACAGAGTCAATGTGGAGACTATATACAGAGTCAATGTGGAGACTATATACAGAGTCAATGTAGAGACTATATACAGAGTCAATGTGGAGACTATATACAGAGTCAATGTGGAGACTATATACAGAGTCAATGTGGAGACTATATACAAAGTCAATGTGGAGACTATATACAGAGTCAATGTGGAGACTATATACAGAGTCAATGTGGAGACTATATACAGAGTCAATGTGGAGACTATATACAGAGTCAATGTGGAGACTATATACAGAGTCAATGTGGAGACTATATACAGAGTCAATGTGGAGACTATATACAGAGTCAATGTGGAGACTATATACAGAGTCAATGTGGAGACTATATACAGAGTCAATGTGGAGACTATATACAGAGTCAATGTGGAGACTATATACAGAGTCAATGTGGAGACTATATACAGGGGGTACCGGTACAGAGTCAATGTGGAGGCTATATACAGGGGGTACCGGTACAGAGTCAATGTGGAGGCTATATACAGGGAGTACTGGTACAGAGTCAATGTGGAGGCTATATACAGGGGGTACCGGTAAAGAGTCAATGTGGAGGCTATATACAGGGGTACCGGTACAGAGTCAATGTGGAGGCTATATACAGGGGGTACCGGTACAGAGTCAATGTGGATGCTATATACAGGGGGTACCGGTACAGAGTCGACGTGGACGCTATATACAGGGGGTACCGGTACAGAGTCAATGTGAAGGCTGTATACAGGGGGTACCGGTACAGAGTCAATGTGGAGGCTATATACAGGGGGTACCGGTACAGAGTCAACGTGGAGGCTATATACAGGGGGTACCGGTACAGAGTCAATGTGGAGGCTATTTACAGGGGGTACCGGTACAGTGTCAATGTGGAGGCTATATACAGGGGGTACCGGTACAGAGTCAATGTGGAGGCTATATACAGGGGGTACCGGTACAGAGTCAATGTGGAGGCTATATACAGGGGGTACCGGTACAGTGTCAATGTGGAGGCTATATACAGGGGGTACTGGTAAAGAGTCAATGTGGAGGCTATATACAGGGGGTACCGGTACAGAGTCAATGTGGAGGCTATATACAGGGGGTACCGGTACAGAGTCAATGTGGAGGCTATATACAGGGGGTACCGGTACAGAGTCAATGTGGAGGCTATATACAGGGGGCACCGGTACAGAGGCAATGTGGAGGCTATATACAGGGGGTACCGGTACAGAGTCAACGTGGAGGCTATATACAGGGGGTACCGGTACAGAGTCAATGTGGAGGCTATATACAGGGGGTACTGGTACAGTGTCAATGTGGAGGCTATATACAGGGGGTACCGGTACAGAGTCAATGTGGAGGCTATATACAGGGGGTACCGGTACAGAGTCAATGTGGAGGCTATATACAGGGGGTACCGGTACAGTGTCAATGTGGAGGCTATATACAGGGGGTACCGGTACAGAGTCCATGTAGGTAGGGGTAAAGTGACGATGCATAGATAATTAACAGAGAGTAGCAGCAACGTAAAAGAGGGAGGGGGTGGGACAATGCAAAAAGTCTGAGTAGCCATTTGATTAACTGTTCAGGGGTCTTACGGCTTGGGAGTAGAAGCTGTGAAGGAGCCTTTTGGGTGGGCTAGAGTTTGTACAGGACACCACCCTGAGACGTGTGTGTGTGTGTGTGTGTGTGTGTGTGGATGTGTGTGTGTGTATGTGTATGTGGGTGGGTGGGTGCGCTTTTACACTTACAGTGCCTTGCGAAAGTATTGGGCCCCCTTGAACTTTGCGACCTTTTGCCACATTTCAGGCTTCAAACATAAAGATATAAAACTGTATTTTTTTGTGTAGAATCAACAACAAGTGGGACACAATCATGAAGTGGAACGACATTTATTGGATATTTCAAACTTTTTTAACAAATCAAAAACTGAAAAATTGGGCGTGCAAATTTATTCAGCCCCCTTAAGTTAATACTTTGTAGCGCCACCTTTTGCTGCGATTACAGCTGTAAGTCGCTTGGGGTATGTCTCTATCAGTTTTGCACATCGAGAGACTGACATTTTTTCCCATTCCTCCTTGCAAAACAGCTCGAGCTCAGTGAGGTTGGATGGAGAGCATTTGTGAACAGCAGTTTTCAGTTCTTTCCACAGATTCTCGATTGGATTCAGGTCTGGACTTTGACTTGGCCATTCTAACACCTGGATATGTTTATTTTTGAACCATTCCATTGTAGATTTTGCTTTATGTTTTGGATCATTATCTTGTTGGAAGACAAATCTCCATCCCAGTCTCAGGTCTTTTGCAGACTCCATCAGGTTTTCTTCCAGAATGGTCCTGTATTTGGCTCCATCGATCTTCCCATCAATTTTTACCATCTTCCCTGTCCCTGCTGAAGAAAAGCAGGCCCAAACCATGATGCTGCCACCACCATGTTTGACAGTGGGGATGGTGTGTTCAGCTGTGTTGCTTTTACGCCAAACATAACGTTTTGCATTGTTGCCAAAAAGTAAAATTTTGGTTTCATCTGACCAGAGCACCTTCTTCCACATGTTTGGTGTGTCTCCCAGGTGGCTTGTGGCAAACTTTAAACAACACTTTTTATGGATATCTTTAAGAAATGGCTTTCTTCTTGCCACTCTTCCATAAAGGCCAGATTTGTGCAATATACGACTGATTGTTGTCCTATGGACAGAGTCTCCCACCTCAGCTGTAGATCTCTGCAGTTCATCCAGAATGATCATGGGCCTCTTGGCTGCATCTCTGATCAGTCTTCTCCTTGTATGAGCTGAAAGTTTAGAGGGACGGCCAGGTCTTGGTAGATTTGCAGTGGTCTGATACTCCTTCCATTTCAATATTATCGCTTGCACAGTGCTCCTTGGGATGTTTAAAGCTTGGGAAATATTTTTGTATCCAAATCCGGCTTTAAACTTCTTCACAACAGTATCTCGGACCTGCCTGGTGTGTTCCTTGTTCTTCATGATGATCTCTGCGCTTTTGACGGACCTCTGAGACTATCACAGTGCAGGTGCATTTATACGGAGACTTGATTACACACAGGTGGATTGTATTTATCATCATTAGTCATTTAGGTCAACATTGGATCATTCAGAGATCCTCACTGAACTTCTGGAGAGAGTTTGCTGCACTGAAAGTAAAGGGGCTGAATAATTTGCACGCCCAATTTTTTAGTTTTTGATTTGTTAAAAAAGTTTGAAATATCCAATAAATGTCATTCCACTTCATGATTGTGTCCCACTTGTTGTTGATTCTTCACAAAAAATACAGTTTTATTTCTTTATGTTTGAACCCTGAAATGTGGCAAAAGGTCGCAAAGTTCAAGGGGGCCGAATACTTTCGCAAGGCACTGTATATGTGTGAAAATGTGTGTGTGAATGTGTAACAGTTTGATCAAGTGTGTATGGATTTCTACTAGAGTGGGGAGTGTGCTCTGTAGATGACTGTGCATATGAGTTTACCGAATGTTCAGGTGTATATCGGCATGTGTGAGAGACTAGAGGCTGTGTGTTGGTTTGTGAGTCTTCTAAGATACACCTCAGCTCCCTGGATAATATTCCGTGACTCAGAGCCTGGTGGAATGCAGTCTTCCTCCAAGGAATGTGTTGTCTCAGAACATCAGATGAGACAGCCGTTTTCAATTTAAATCTAATTGAATGTCCAACTCGGCGTAGTACACAAGCACATCCACATCAGTCTCTTTCCATCACTGTCTGTACGTGACTCACACACACTGGAGGAGATCTAAATTACCTTTACACACAACTTCATACATTCAAACACACACACACACATAACATAGATACTGTGCATACTACATTTATTTCTAGATAAGACAGGGAGTGTATGTGTAAACCTGTCTGTGGTCAAACCCACAGCATGCAGTGTTAAGGAACAGAGCTATTCAGGGGTTCATGTGGATACAGTAGGTGATATAATAACCTGGGGATTAATGTTACTGTAGATTATCATCAGTACTCATGGTTAACCTTCTGTTCAACCCCCCCCTATTACACTAAATAGTACACTAGATTTGAGGGAGTTTATTCAATAGAAAGTGGATCATTTAACTGTGTGAGCCTGGTAGAAAAGTAATATGAACTTTGATAAAAATCTCATTTTGGTGCCATTTCATCCCCTTAGCCTCTTTGAAAAGCTACACAGAATGACAGCCCTGTGGTAATTGCAGTCCAAAGGGATAAAAACCTGAACTCTGCAATGAGAGGGGAAATAAAGGGATAGAGCACCACAGTAAAAAGGTTTAGTGAAGTGGATGAAATGAGAGTTTCAGAGTTTTAACTCTTTAAATAAAACATGCGAGTGAGTATAGGGAGGCTCTGAGGCGGTGGTTCATTGAAGCGGAGGTAGTGAAACTGAAACAGTAGAGCTACTGTCACTAGACAACCTTTTACATAACAATACAAATTGTCTTTTCCCTGTGAGCAAAGCACAGGACAGGACAGGACAGGACAGCACAGGACAGGACAGGACAGCACAGGACAGGACAGGACAGCACAGCACAGGACAGGACAGCACAGCACAGCACAGGACAGGACAGGAAAGGACAGGACAGGACAGGACAGGACAGGACAGCACAGCACAGGACAGGACAGGACAGGACAGCACAGGACAGTGAAACAGTAGAGCTACCGTCACTACATAACAACCCACATTGTCTTTTCCCTGTGAGCAAAGCACAAGACAGGACAGCACAGCACAGGACAGGACAGGACAGCACAGCACAGGACAGGACAGGACAGCACAGCACAGCACAAGACAGGACAGCACAGCACAGGACAGGACAGGACAGGACAGCACAGGACAGGACAGGACAGGACAGGACAGGACAGGACAGCACAGCACAGCACAGGACAGGACAGGACAGCACAGCACAGCACAGCACAGCACAGCACAGCACAGGACAGGACAGGACAGCACAGCACAGGACAGGACAGGACAGCACAGCACAGGACAGCACAGGACAGGACAGGACAGCACAGCACAGGACAGCACAGCACAGCACAAGACAGGACAGCACAGCACAGGACAGCACAGGACAGGACAGGACACCACAGCACAGCACAGCACAGGACAGCACAGGACAGGACAGGACAGGACAGCACAGCACAGGACAGCACAGCACAAGACAGGACAGCACAGCACAGGACAGCACAGGACAGGACAGGACAGGACAGCACAGCACAGGACAGGACAGCACAGGACAGCACAGGACAGCACAGGACAGGACAGCACAGCACAGGACAGGACAGGACAGCACAAGACAGCACAGGACAGGACAGGACAGCACAGGACAGCACAGCACAGGACAGGACAGCACAGCACAGCACAGGCAGGACAGGACAGCACAGCACAGGACAGCACAGGACAGGACAGCACAGCACAGGACAGCACAGGACAGCACAGCACAGGACAGCACAGCACAGCACAAGACAGGACAGCACAGCACAGGACAGCACAGGACAGGACAGGACAGGACAGCACAGCACAGGACAGCACAGGACAGGACAGGACAGGACAGCACAGCACAGGACAGCACAGCACAAGACAGGACAGCACAGCACAGGACAGCACAGGACAGCACAGGACAGGACAGCACAGCACAGGACAGCACAGGACAGGACAGCACAGGACAGCACAGGACAGGACAGCACAGCACAGGACAGGACAGGACAGGACAGGACAGCACAGCACAGGACAGCACAGGACAGGACAGCACAGGACAGGACAGGACAGGACAGGACAGCACAGGACAGGACAGGACAGCACAGGACAGCACAGGACAGGACAGCACAGGACAGCACAGGACAGGACAGCACAGCACAGGACAGGACAGGACAGCACAGGACAGGACAGCACAGGACAGGACAGGACAGGACAGGACAGGACAGGACAACGCAGGACAGGACAGGACAGTGAAACAGGCTCTGTAGAAAGACAGGAGCACCAAGATATCTGGAAATAGAACAAGTAAGACAAACGCTTTCTCAGCTGACAATTGAAATGCTATAAAAACTGAATTTTCCACTTTGAAATGTACACAGTGGGGTTATATTGCAGAAATGTAGTAATTATTGATTTTTCAACACATTTTGAAATTCTAGATTGGTGGTTATATTCTTTCTGTTGCAACCCAAATGCCAATACTGGTATTTTATGAAGTGTTTATTTACTCTGTGTGTGTGTGTGTGTGTGTGTGTGTGTGTGTGTGTGTGTGTGTGTGTGTGTGTGTGTGTGTGTGTGTGTGTGTGTGTGTGTCTGTGTTATACAGCATTGTGCACAGCAGGGTGGGTCCATAAACAAATGTCACATAAGACATCCTCAGGAGAAGATGGATAGGCATGGTCACCCAGAATAGCCTGTTAGTCACGCACTGCTTCCTGAGGCCAGACGCACAGCGGCTAAATATGATTGCCAGCATACAGCATAAATGCATCACAAAACACACATGCCAAACATGAACAAAAGGAGATCATGGATGCAGGAAGGGCTAGACTGTGACAACGAACACTCACTCTTATCTGTCTCATTTGATCTCTCCCACTGTTTCTGTATGTGTGCGTACGTGTGTACTTACTTACTTACTTACTTACTTACTTACTTACTTATTTACTTACTTACTTACTTACTTACTTACTTACTTACTTACTTACTTACTTACTTACTTACTTACTTACTTACTTACTTACTTACTTACTTACTTACGTGTGTGTGTGTGTGTGTGTGTGTGTGTGTGTGTGTGTTTGCCACCACAGAGCCCAATAAAGACATCCAGAAGTTGCTGAAGCCCTCCAGCTCAGGGGACCTTTCCAAGGAGTTGTACCATCACCCAGTGGGGGAAGAGGAAGGAGGGCTCCCAGGACACACCGCTGGCCTGCTGCACGTCACCGAGAGGAGACGTGAGTACCGGGGTAAGGGGAGCGATGGAGGAGTGGTGGATGGATGGATGGAGGGAGGGTGGATTGGATGGATAGATAGAAAAAAGGAGTGGGGGAGGATGGGGAGGATAGTAATTAAGGGATGGTAGTTGGATGGAATTTTAACTATATAATATGGCTAGTAAGCCAAAATGTTTAAAAACCTGTAAGGTTCTACAAACCTTTAGATTGAGAAAAGTTATTTATAGAACCAACCAAGGGTTGTAACAATAGCGGGACCCTTTTTATTGCTATATGGACACTTAAAAAAAAAGGTTTTTATAAAGAACCATGAAAAAAGATTCTATATACAGTAGCACCAAAAAAGGGCCTTTGTAGAACCGTAGCATGGTTTTTATTCTGGTTTACTAGCCATTTTATATTGTTAAAATTCCATTTCAGTTATTATTGTGTTTTATTAACAAGTTAATCAGGTGTGCCAGCTCTGGAATGGCTGTGGGTCCCTGAGGAGATTATTGATAACTACTGAAGGCCATATGTGAATCTTTCACAAGAACACATCACTGGCCTTTGTCACATATAACATGTGACAGCATGAGACAACAGATTACATCAACTGGAATTACACCCTCACTCACGGTTGCACAAAAAGAGCCACGCCCCAAAATATTTGAATGAGCCGCCGCAGCTACATTTTCATTTTCACTAAAGTAAAATAAATTTGAGCTGCAAAGAACCATTGAAGGGCTCAAAGGGTTCTTTGGGTCAGGATTGTTCTATATAGAACCATCCCCTTTCCCAAAGAACCCTGGAGAAACCTTCCTTTTTTTGTGTGTAAGAGGTAGGTCATTTTTTTTGTTTGGCGTTGGGGCACAGGTACACACTGTGGTCAGTTCGTCACTTCCTCTGGGGTTAAATTGGAATATATTGCACCCATCTGTCCAGTTCCCCTGACCTGACTTCCACCCTGTCCTGTACCCCATCCCCACTTCCAATCCCCGCGCTAAAAGGCATCATTGTGTGTCTGTCCCCCCACAGAGGGAACCATGTGTCACTGTGCCTATCTGCACCAGGCCCAGGGCTGAGCCAGAGGCAGACAGACACAGAGACAGACACAAGCCTCACAAGGAGGCCTTTATCTACACAACGACTAAACACCCATTCAGGGAGACGGCCACTACAGCCTAGTATCTGTGTCCTTCTGCCTTAATGAGACACCTGGGGCACAGTTACCCTACAGACAGAGAGGGAGGGAGGGTGAAATGTGGTACTCTGTCAAATCCCATGTGTGTTAGTTAAACAAAAACCCTTTAGTTACATCATAAAACTAGTACATTTATTTTCTACAGCAGTTTATGTATTGTGGGGAGAGAAATACCAAGTGGATGAAGTTGTTAATAGCCCTCTTGCTGAGTTTGGCTGGACCCAATGACTTTGTTACCTCTAGATAAGGCCAGTTATCCAGTTTAGTCCAGTTTACTGGCCCTGAGCCAAGCATCTCACTGTGCACTATAACCAATCCTACTGAGACACAGTGAAAGCCCCTGTTAAAGCCTGAGTGTATGAGAGTGTTTGGGAATCATTACAGCCTCATTACAGGCTGTTGTTGAGACTGGCAGTTCTATACTGTGCTCATCGTTTTGCTAAAGGGGGAGACCCTTACAACCATCTCTCTAGCATACCTCGTCTCCCCCCTCGATCCTCATTATAGGCTGCTCTGGCTAGGCTAATGATCAGTGAGCCATGGGGAGGCTGGGGGGCCTTGGGGGGGGGGGGGGGGGGGATACAGAGGCATTCTACTTTTGATGGAGCCCCTAGTCTCTCCATCGCTCCCCTCAGACAGACTACTGCTATTAACAGCCCCGCCTACCAGGCAATTATCTCAGTCTTCACTAAGGCAGATTAGCCCTCTTCTCCCTCATCTTTCTCTCCTCAGATTTTTTTCCCAAACTCTTTCTTATCTCTCACTCTCTCTCAATTTGTCTTTCCAATTGAGTTTGTCCGTTCCTCTTTTCCATTACATGTATACTCTTCCCTCTCCCCTTATCTTACATTCTATTACATTTTCAATATACAGTACATCCTGGCAGAAAGGAGAGACAGAGAGATCCCTGAGTACAACCACATAGAGGACAGAGAGTGGAGGGGAGTGAGAGAAGGCAGAGCGAAGAGAAGAAGGGAGAAGAACAATAAAAATGAAATACCTGAGGCTGCATTTAAGTAGGGGCCAAAAGCCAAAGAAACAGCAAAAGTAATTTCTAAGTTCTCTTTATTTTTTCTCATTTTCAATTTGTAACCGTCAGCCAAAAATAGCAGGACAAGAAGGACAAGTGGTTGGTTTGGGTGTGTGTGTGTGTGTGTGTGTGTGTGTGTGTGTGTGTGTGTGTGTGTGTGTGTGTGTGTGTGTGTGTGTGTGTGTGTGTGTGTGTGTGTGTGTGTGTGTGTTTCACAAGTGGGCTACCGCTTAGCATCCTTTAAACAGCTGCCATACTAGTCTACTGTATGACTGACACCTTTCCTTCTCAATGTGAATGTATTATGGGTCTAGTCCCGCCAATGGGCTCCCAGAGAGACACTTAATGAGTTGAGAGAGAGCAGCAACCGTTTCTCTCCATCTCTCTCACCAACCTTGCTGGGAGAGAAAATGTGTTACTGATCAATTATTCAAGGAGAAATGGGGTTGGGAGAAGACAGGAAAGAAGAGAGGAGGGGCTAGAGGCGAGTAGAGGAGCGGTAGAGGAAAGAAATTAACAAAGGGGACTGGGATGACTAACTAGTTTAGAGAGAGACAGAAAAAGAGAGAGATAAAGTGGAGGTGGCATTTCTTTATAACCCCTTTCTGTCTTCATCTCCCCTCTCTCCCTCTCTCTCCTCATTTTAACTACTTCTCTTCCCTCCCTCTTTCTCTCCCTTTCTCTCCCTTCCTCTCTCCTGCTCTTGCTGGGAGATTCAAAGAGACAGACAGCCATGGACAAGCCTATTCCGGGCCTCTGGGGAGAACTCATCCAGTAGAAGCTATTCTCAAAGTCTGATCTTAGTCCCTCCCTCCCTCCCTCCCTCCCTCCCTCCCTCCCTCCCTCCCTCCCTCCCTCCCTCCCTCCCTCCCTCCCTCCCTCCCTCCCTCCCTCCCTCCCTCCCTCCCTCCCTCCCTCCCTCCCTACCACACACACACACAAACATTGTACCCTACATTCCTTTTCCATATTCACACTTCCCCTCCATCCCTCAATACATTCTTAAACCCAAATAATTTTCTCAGGGAGGGGTTGCACCTGACATGCCCTGAGGGTTTGTCGGCTTAGAGTACTGATGAAGTAGAATATAGTATGGGGTTATTAGAGTACGACAGCACCCTCCATATAATAGATTTTGTAGACTTATTAAAATATTCATGGGCACATTTCATTATCCAGCTTGCTCAGAATCTAGTCTAATGGCTAGAATATAGCCTAAACCATGCCACATACCAGGGCTTCATTCAGAATCAGAGCTGCTCTGCTGCTGTGGTGAGACTGCTGACAGCTGTGGACACAGGCTCTTTCATTTCCCCCATCAAAACCAATATGGGGCAGGTGTTGCTTCTTTCAGGTCCGTTGCTATGGCTATTATGACCTTTTTAGCCTCGTGTTATCTCAGCCTCAGAGTCTGAGCGATGCTAATGTCATGCTGTTACGCCTGACAGGCTTCGATAATGCATTTTATTAAAGCCATAACGTGGGTGAGCGGGCCAGCTTTATATCTGATCAGCTAGTTTAAGAGCCTGGCCTGCACAGATCTAATGGCTCTGCTTAATACAGTCATGTCCAATTCAATTCCCTGTGAAGCGTGTTTGTGCTCGTCTACTCCAACCATTTCACACCATTATATCTAATTGACCTTATAAGCCCATGTCATCCACGCTGGTAAATATTGCCACGTTATTGCATGTCACAACCAGCTAAATTCTAAAGATTGTCTACAGAGACGGGCTTTTGTTTAATGCAGTGCATCTGAAGCATGGTAAATGGATTCGGTTCATTAATAATGTAATCCTTTATTTTATATAGCGCTTTTCATACAGAATCTCGCTTTAAAAGAACATACAAAAATCATTCAGGGAGCTGGCAGTTCATGAGAGATGGTCTTCCACAGCTGGATGATGATACTGTAAGTACAGGAGGCAGCATCTGTCTCTGAAATTCACAGCTACTCCTCCTCTGTAGGTAGGCTGGAACAGATCCACCACCAAAAAGTGTAGCACTCACCTGGATGTAAGCACCTGAGTAACCACCACACCTCAGCAGTAATCAGCAACAGCCTCCTATGAGGCGAGCCTCTGTCATCCCCTCACACCACAGTCTACATCCTTCCAGAAACCGGGGCTGGTGGAACAAACAGTTGGTGAATCGTTCAAATTTAGATTAACCAAGTGAACCAAGCAGGCCTGTAGAGATTTACTCTGAGGAAACAGTTAGCACACCATGGAGACAGAGCTCTTGACATCCCATAATGCTAATCATGCCTTTATCACTGCATATGGTTCAGCTGATGCTGTGGAGTTCAGTTAACCCCTCAGACACACACTGACTGACCCGTAGTCTCCCCATCTGTACGGATCTAAGGTCAGTTGTGCGCTTTTCCATGTAAGATGATCCTAGATCTGTACAGCAGGCTAGCCCAAAGCCCTAGGGAGGTAGAAGTTGCCCTTAACCAAAGATCGAGGATCAGCTTAACCTCCCCAAATCCTGGCCTTCACCATTAAGGTTGGATAATGTAAAACTAACCTTCGATCAGTGTCTAGTGTCCACTTCCTCCCATCCTGTGAAGGAGGAGTAGTGCAAGTAGTGCTCATTAAGCAAAGGTGAGATAGGAGTGTCTGCTTCTCTGTCTCTGATCCTCTACGGCTGCAGTTGTCTCATTAGAAGACTTCAAACGACAGAGGAATGTCAACCCACAATATCTTTACCTTCCTCTCCTCTCATCTCTCTCCTCACTGGTGTTCCTCTCATCTTTACTGTCTCCCACTCCTTCTCCTCTCCTCTCCCGTTCCACTTGTCCCCTCACATCTCCTCTCTTTGGAGCTAGTGTCTGGAACACACAGGCAGATGTAATCAGTATTTATACTGTCTGTGGACAGGTCTTGTACAGAGGAACAAGACAATAGAGATTGTTGGAGGATTTTATATTGTATTTTTCATCAAGTACTGTACAAAATGTCTCTTGTTGTAGACGTGTGTTGTTGTGAGTAGCAGGGTATCCCAGGCAAAGCAAGGCCACCACTCACTGTAAGAGCCAAAGGTATACAGAGATTGGCAAACCATCATTCATGTTGGCACCAATCATTCAGTGACAATAATACTGTAATCCACAGAAGGGCTTACCAGGAAGAACTTCCAAATTCCAGGTGGAAAGGAGTTGGAGCAGAGATGGATTTGTTTGAGCTCACTTTAATCCATTGTTGAGGACAATTTATATTGTAGAATTCAATTGTCTGGGAACTACTGGCACCCAATGAAATTCTCCATCTCAAATCGTCAGTGTAACTCTGCCCATGTCTCCTCACAATGTGTGAAATACAGCTGAGCCACCACCAGGATTATGATTTAGCATGATTATCAACTCTCTCTGACTTATAATAATATGGTTAAAGGTTTTTATCTTCTTAAATCAATGTCTGCGCTATATTTATCAGGAGAGTGAGAGAACAGTGAGAGAATGGGGCTGTGCAGCTGCGGAACAAAGGAGTGTTGAGGCGAGGGCTGTGATCCACCCTGTGGCAGTATGCTGCCTGGCTGGTAGAGAGAAATTAGCTGGGAAACGGTATCCTTAAAAACCATCCATCCCCGCTCTCTCTCTACACTCAGACACACAGCTATATATACCCACTCACAAGCCAAAAATACTAGAAGTGTTCACAGAGATACGCCTCCACAGCACATACATAAACACACACACATACATAAACACACACACACACATGAAGTACATACAGTCCCTTACTATTAACACCACATAGAGCACACGGTCAGCCGTTATGCCTCACCCATGATCGCTAAAGAATGCCAGCTCCACCCAGCCCAAAGCATTGTGTCAGACAAGCATGGGACTGTAACACTCCATAGATGCTTAGCAAAGCATATACATTTAACTGCCATACTGCATGAATGCTGCCAGTGTGGAATGTTGGGACTGTCATGCTCTTATTTTAACGTGAATAAAAACAGTACATGTTAACGGCACAGTCGTGCTGCTCTGGTGTTTCAATAGACATTGGAACAGGGTCTGGTGTATCAATAGACATTGGAGCAGGGTCTGGGGTATCAATAGACATTGGAGCAGGGTCTGTTGTATCAATAGACATTGGAGCAGGGTCTGGGGTATCAATAGACATTGGAGCAGGGTCTGGGGTATCAATAGACATTGGAGCAGGGTCTGGTGTATCAATAGACATTGGAGCAGGGTCTGGTGTATCAATAGACATTGGAGCAGGGTCTGTTGTATCAATAGACATTGGAGCAGGGTCTGGTGTATCAATAGACATTGGAGCAGGGTCTGGTGTATCAATAGACATTGGAGCAGGGTCTGGGGTATCAATAGACATTGGAGCAGGGTCTGGTGTATCAATAGACATTGGAGCAGGGTCTGGTGTATCAATAGACATTGGAGCAGGGTCTGGTGTATCAATAGACATTGGAGCAGGGTCTGTTGTATCAATAGACATTGGAGCAGGGTCTGGGGTATCAATAGACATTGGAGCAGGGTCTTCGGTATCAATAGACATTGGAGCAGGGTCTGGTGTATCAATAGACATTGGAGCAGGGTCTGGGGTATCAATAGACATTGGAGCAGGGTCTGGGGTATCAATAGACATTGGAGCAGGGTCTGGGGTATCAATAGACATTGGAGCAGGGTCTGGGGTATCAATAGACATTGGAGCAGGGTCTGGGGTATCAATAGACATTGGAGCAGGGTCTGGGGTATTGGGGACTTTTGGAATTAAGAACAGGTGACACACTCAGGACAGAGGGTGAGGAGAAGGAACAGTCTAACCATGTTGTTTTAATACCCTCTATTTCTGGCTTCTCCGGCCCTTGTCCTGATGCTCCAGTCAAACATTGGCTGTTAAGACTGGTATCATTCTGACACAGAGACACATATCTCTTCCACAGGACAGCTCAGCACACAAAGCCAAGCTGTCTCTCTGTGAAGCAGATAAAAGAGAGGACTTATTTTTATCTTTCTATTACAGTATGGCACAGAGCATCAAAATAACACAAGAGATAAGTTCCACACCAGGGGGCACTGAGAACGTGAGGGAGGGTCAGGGGGGTGTGGGGGTTGTGTATGTGTGTGTGGCGGAGGGGGTGTTCTGGGTAAGTTGTGTAGACAGCATTGAGTTGTAGTGAGATACTACACATCTACTGGATTGTTATTCAGTTTATCATAAAACCCACCAGCTACTCCATATCAGTCCATAACTATGACCTTACTAATTTCCTCTCTCTCTGACCCTGCAGAGCCTCTGAGCAGCGTGTCCTCCCTGGAGGTGCACTTTGACCTCCTGGACCTGACAGAGCTAACCGACATGTCTGACCAGGAGCTGGCTGAGGTGTTCGCTGACTCTGATGAGGAGAACCACAACGAGTCCCCAGCAGGTTAGACCATTTTAAGATACTCAATTAATCAACCAATTAACCAATAAATCTACTCAATTAATTAACCAATTAACCAATCAATCTACTCAATTCATTAACCATTGAATGGTGGATTTGACAACCTCTGTGTTCTCTAACCAAGACGACCCTAGTGTGATGGACTGGCTAAAACGTTGTCTTTGTTCGCTTTGAGAGAACCATTACCCAAATTGCCTAAAAACTCTGTCCACTAGACAGACTCATTTACATATCACCCCATTCTGTAGTATACGACCCCATTACATCAAAATCTAAAAGGTTTAGCTGATAGCAAATGTGTGTGTGTGTGTGTGTGTGTGTGTGTGTTTGTGTGTGTGTGTGTGTGTGTGTGTGCGTGTGTGTGTGTGTGTGTGTGTGTGTGTGTGTGTGTGTGTGTGTGTGTGTGTGTGTGTGTGTGTGTGTGTGTGTGTGTGTGTGCGCGCGCGCGCCCGGGTCTATAGAGCACTCTAATAAAAAGCTTACAATTGTGTTCTCTTTGGCTGCAGGGAAAGGGACACTTGGGAGAACCCAATAAAACTTCAGCAGCACGTTGGATTGAACCTTCCTCTGAATTCTTACTGCAATTCAAGCAGTTCTCTATATTTTGTGATATTGACCAAGATACAGTATATTCCTGTTATGCGTCTCTGGGAGATTCTCATTTCAGTTTGTGCCCATGTCAATGTTGATAGTTATTGGCACCAGATCCCAGGCTGGGCACAATAGACTATGGTAGTATAGTGCTAATTAGCATAAGTTAGAGGGGAGTCTGATTAACCTGTGATCAGGGACGCGTCCGGGCCCAGCAAACCGCCCTCCTCACAATCAGAGGTAGCAGGAAATCCATCCCATGTATTACTTATGATCCATAGCCCCATGTTTCCTGCTGAGAGGGAGAACGATCCTCATAGAGCTCCACATCATCACTCTATTCAAATGCTTTACGCTCACACTCTCACCTCATCTCTCTTTAGAAGAGATATGTGTGCACTCTCAGGAGCTGACTTGGGAACAGTACTCATATGTTCACTTTACAATACACCTGTTCTAAACTTATGTATGTTCTCAGCATGGGGAACCACAGAGAGCTATGTTCAGCTCTATGTGCGGTATATTAAAATGACCTCACAAAGGTGCACTTTAAGAAATACAACAATCTTGCATAGACATCACCCACACTCCTTCTCCTTACCCCCAGGATGAACCCATGCCAATTTATCACATTACTCCCCATAAAAAGGTATTGTGTTTCTCCCTTGTCTGACCTTAGCCCGTACGTCAGGGGTTCCGAAACTTTTTTGGCCCACAACCACATTTTGATAGTGGAAAATTCTCACGACCCCAACCATGTGAATTTTTTTTTTTAAATTAACAGCCAATGTTAGCCCCAAATAAAAACGTTATGGCAGTCAATTGAAAAACATTCTAACAGTATTTTTGATTGTCTTCTCAACTCACCATCACATACATTTTATGTGGGGCTATGACAGTCATCTGCAAATTAGTCTGACATAATGTATATTTTCTCACTACCAATAATGAGATGGGTGTACTTGATACATGTGGCGTCGGAGTATCTCAAAGTCCGGGGACACATTTGACAGTGCGCACCTCATTTCTGCTGTCACATCCAACCTGGACCGATATTTGGTTATAATGCAGACGTGAGCACAGAATCCAGCTTCATACATATATAAGTTGGCAAAGGGTACCATGAGTTTAATGGTGCTTTTAAGACATCTGGGAACTCAGAAAAAAAACAAGGTCAAATAATGATGTCAGTGATCTTCAGGTCGGAAAGTCAGAGCTCTAAGAGGCCAGAGTTCCAGAGTTGGAATTCCGAGTTGGATGACCATTCAAAACAATTTTTTTCCAGTCGGAGCTCATTTTTTCAGTTCCCAGTTCACTTGATTGCACTGAAGTCGGAATTCACAGTTGTTTTGAATGCAGCATTAATGTCAGAGGGAGATGGCAGGGTATTCCCTTTTAGTCAGGAACCAAAACTCCTCTGTAGTGATCTGTGAATGACAGCTTAATCAGCCATTCAATTTCCCTTACCAGCATGTCAATTGAGCAAGGATCACAGTCAAATGGATTGAGAAGTAGGTGCCAAAGTGCCCTTCCAAGCGTTGGAGGTGAGTAGTCATCACTTGTGTGGGACACTTACTGATGCTGTTTTCTGTTAGAAAGGGAAGGGAAGGGGGCATGGTTCACTTTTGAATGACTCTCTCCAATAAGAATCCTTTCCTCTGAATCTACTGATTCGGTCACTCATCTGTAGAAGGTTTTTGAATTTCCCCTGCATGCCTGCGTTCAGTTCGTTCAGTTTCCCAAACATGTCTGTCACAGGCAAGGAGACACATTTTCTTTTCATTACACAGTGAGTCAACCAAGTCTGTTTTTTCACACACACACACACACACACACACACACACACACACACACACACACACACACACACACACACACACACACACACACACGCGCGCACACACGCACACACGCACACACGCACACACACACACACACACACACACACACACACACACACACACACACACACACACACGCACACACGCGCACACACGCGCACACACGCACACACGCACACACACACACACACACACACACACACACCTACAACTCTCAGGCTGCTTTAAACACTGCATTGTGCAGTACCCCAAAAGCTCCTCCTAGAATAATCCCGCTGAGGGGGAGGATGAGGAGGCACCTGACTAGGTAGATCAGTGTGCTGGGGACCCCTAGTGACAGAGAGAGGCGGGAGGCAGAGAGGGGAGAGGGAGCATTAAAAAAGGGGAGCGGGAGGGAGAAAGGGAGAAACATGAAAGAGAAATACATGAGAGGTGGTGATTCCCTCTCCACCGCAGCAAGGTTTCCCATTTCTCCACAAGAGACTGATGGCTCCCTGAGCTCCAGTGAATATGCCAGATATCCTGATGGCAGGACCTCACCACAGGGCTTGTGCGGTGAGCACCACAGCCATAAAACTCACAGGAAGAACAACAGTATATCCCCAGCCATCCAGCTATAGCCTCTGATAGAGTGCAGCAGTTTTACTGACGATTCGGACAATAAAAAGCCCAGCAGGAGGAATAAGCAGCGTCGTGTGATGACCATAATCTCAATCAGTGGGGTGATACTGTCGAGGAGGTCAGGGACCGTGCTGAGATTTTAGGTGTTGTATTAAGACCTATGGCTGGTGAATGGGAGTCAGGACTGGTGTACTAAGATAGCAGAGTGGTGGTAAATGGGATCAAAACACCAATAATATTGTCTCACTGTGTAATACAGACCCTGATAAAAGTGTTTATTTTCACATCTACACAGTGCATTCAGAAAGTATTCAGACCCCTTGACTTTTTCCATATTTGTTTACGTTACAGCCTTACTCTAAAATGGATTCAACTATTTTTTCCCTCCTCAATCTACACACAATATTCCATAATGAAAAAGTGAAAACATTTTCTTTTTTTGCAAAAGTATAAAAATAAAAAACAGATACCTTATTTACATAAGTAGTCAGACCCTTTGCTATGAGATTGCGAAATTGAGCTCAGGTGCATCCTGATTCCATTGATCATTCTTGAGATGTTTCCACAACTTGATTGGAGTCCACTTGTAGTAAATTAATTTGATTGGACATAATTTGGAAAGGCACACCTGTGGCAATGCATGTCAGAGGAAAAAACACGCCATGAGGTCGAAGGAATTGTCCATAGAGCTCCGAGACAGGATTGTGTCGAGGCACAGATCGAGAGAAGGGTACCCAAAAATTATGAAGAATTGAAAGTCCCCAAGAACACAGTGGCCTCCATCATTCTTAAATGGAAGAAGCGAGACTCTTCCTAGAGCTGGCCACCCGGCCAAACTGAGCAATCGGCGGAGAAGGGGCTTGGTCCGGGAGGTGACCAAGAACCTGATGGTCACTCTGACAGAGCTCCAGAGTTCCTCTGTAGAGACAGAATAACCTTCCAGAAGGACAACCATCACTGCAGCACTCCAACAATCAGGCTTTTAGGGTAGAGTAGCAAGACGGAAACCACTCCTCATTAAAAGGCACATGACAGCCCGCTTGGAGTTTGCCAAAAGACACCTAAAGGACTCTCAGACGATGAGAAACAAGATTCTCTGGTCTGATGAAACCAAGATTGAACTCTTTGGCCTGAATGCCAAGCGTTATGTCTGGAGGAAACCTGGCACCATCCCTACGATGAAGCATGGTGGTCGCAGCATCATGCTGTGGGGATGTTTTTCAACGGTAGGGACTGGGAGACAAGTCAGGATTGAGGGAAGGATGAACGGAGACAAGTACAGAGAGATCCTTGATGAAAACCTGCTACATAGCGCCCAGGACCTCAGACTGGGCCGAAGGTTCACCTTCCAGCAGAACAATGATCCTAAGCACACAGCCAAGACAACGCAGGAGTCGCTTCGGGACAAGTCTCTGAATATCCATGAGTGGCCCAGCCAGAGTCCGGACTTGAACCCGATCGAACATCTCTGGAGAGACCTGAAAATAGCTGTACAGCAACACTCCCCATGCAACCTGACAGAGCTTGAGATGATCTGCAGAGAAGAGTGGTAAAAACTCCCCAAATACAGGTGTGCCAAGCTTGAAGCGTCATACTCAAAAAGACTCAAGGCTGTAATCGCTGCCAAAGGTGCTTCAACAAAGTACTGAGTAAAGGGTCTGTATACTTATGTAAATGTGATATTTCAGTTTTTTATTTTTAATACATTTACAAAAATGTCTAAAATCTGTTTTTGCTTTGTCATTATGGGGTATTGTGTGTAGATTGACGAAGGAAAAAAACAATTTAATCAATTTTAGAAGGCTGTAACATAACAAAATGTGTAAAAGGTCAAGGGGTCTGAATACTTTCTGAATGCACTGTATGTATGCCCCTTTACATTATGTTGAATGGGATAAAGTTGGTCTTCCTCCACTGTGATCTACAGTCAAATACTTATTTCCCTCATTAAAATACAAATCAATTTATAACATTTTTGACATGCGTTTTTCTGGATTTTTTTGTTGTTATTCTGCCTCTCACTGTTCAGATAAACCTACCATTAAAATTATAGACTGATCATTTCTTTGTCAGTGGGCAAACGTACAAAATCAGCAGGGGATCAAATACTTTTTTCCCTCACTGTATCTGCATTCATGCTGGTTTGCATCCTATATTCATTGCCAAGTAGCTCAAAGTGCTTTGTCATTGGCTGGTGTTTTCTCTATTTCCCACTCATAGATCAGACAGTGACACTCTGACTCACTCCAGCAGTGACACAATGTGCTCAGATATGAGTGTGTTTTGCATGCAGAATCAAGAAGGGATACAGAGATACACATACCCATGCAAACACACACACTCATACACACATGCATAACTAACGACTACAGCTGCTCTCTAGTGTCCAGGCCAGACTATCCAGACTGTACAGCTGCTCCCCAGTGTCCAGGCCAGACTATCCAGACTGTACAGCTGCTCCCCAGTGTCCAGGCCAGACTATCCAGACTGTACAGCTGCTCCCCAGTGTCCAGGCGGCCAGACTATCCAGACTGTACAGCTGCTCCCCAGTGTCCAGGCCAGACTATCCAGACTGTACAGCTGCTCCCAAGGGGCCAGGCCAGACTATCCAGACTGTACAGCTGCTCCCCAGTGTCCAGGCCAGACTATCCAGACTGTACAGCTGCTCCCCAGTGTCCAGGCCAGACTATCCAGACTGTACAGCTGCTCCCCAGTGTCCAGGCCAGACTATCCAGACTGTACAGCTGTTTGTGTGTGTGAGAAAGAGGGACTTGTTTATCAGGGGTTGGTGTTATATTACCCAGGGAGGACAGGAAACATCTCAGTTCTGTTACTTCCTTGTTATATCTGTGTTCCCTTAAAGCTCCTTCAGTATCACCACCTGCTCTAATGATAAATAACAAGCTCTGTAGCCAGAGGTATAGTGTATTACAGTGAAGGAAGAAGGTGGCTTGCTTTTACAGTAAATGGATTGTCTAACTGCTTATCAAGGTGAAAGGATCTGAAGACCTTGACATGGCTACATGAAGGGAATGTATGGGTGGATAATGTGCATAATATGTATATAGACTGTAGTCTGTAAAGGTAGAGTGGCTGGGTACTCCATAGGAGTGTGTTGTGAACCTGGGGGGGGGGGGGGGGGGGGTAAGAGTAGATTGGCTGGGGAAAAGCGGGTGGAGCTGAAGGTGAGAGGCTGTTGGGGAAGAGGGTGAATGGAGGGTTAGTCAAAGGTACAAGGGGAGAGGGGAGGAAGGCCAGGGGGAGAGTGGGATAGTGAGATTGGTTTGTGTGGGAAACGGTAGGGGAGGAGGAAAGGAAGATAGGGGAGGCTGAGGGAGTTCACTCTGAATGCAGTCCTGAATTATTTATTGTTCTCAGCTGGATACAAGGCCAGGACTCTCCTGAGTTGTAGATACTGTTATCATCATCAGGCCTTAAACAAAATGACTACACACTTACACATTATTTATGTATCCCTCTTATTTTCTTCTGTTTTTCCACTTTTCTATCCCTTTCCTTTATTTTATTTTCATTTCTCTCCTCTTTAACTGTATACTGGACAGACAGGGGTAATGAATGTTGTGTGGGCACTTATGTTTTGGACACCTGCCAGTCAGGACAGCCCAGGGATCAGAGTTGGCAGATGAGATGGTCAGAAGAAATGGAGGGGATGGGGGGGTTGAGGAGGGGATGGAGGGATGAAGGGATAAGGAGGGGATGGAGGGATGAAGGGATGAGGAGGGGATGGAGGGATGAGGTGGGGATGGAGAGATGAAGGCCAGAGAGAGTTAGAGTAGTGAGGGAGGACCAGAGGAAAAAGGGAGGACAACAAATTAGATAAGCTAAATGTGTACAGCTGCATTGGTACAGCTCCCTTCTGTACAGTCAGTATCTGCATCTTCTCTGTGTATGTAAAATAGATATATAACAAGAGATGACATACCAGATCTCTACAGAGACTACAATACCCATTATGACCATTATCACCTCAAAGATCATTTTTAAACTACAAATCCCAGGATCACTTTGACCACCTTAAAACTCATCTAAGGAGGAGTGAGGCAGTAAAATGGAGTTGCCCCTAGACACTGATCTATGGTCAATTTTGTGTGCCCCCCCCAATGGTTAAGATTAGTATAGGGGGAGGGAAAGCTGATCCCAGATCTGTGTGGAAGTGAGTCATCTCCTCTACAGTGTTCTCCGGGAGAGCCCAGGCTCTGACAGTCACACCCTGTGATGACACAGGAGGACAGAGAGAGGACACTGCAGCTCTTATGGTCACCACTTTACCAGAGATAGTCACTGGCTTGGTGGTCTCATTACAATATACAGTAGCATATACCCTTTTGCTGCCTTCAAATCTGCTACCATTGAAGGGGGATGGGCAACGCATGGTGATGTTTCCAGATCGATCCAATCTGTGTGTTTTGATGCTGTGGTTCCTCAGTGTTAACAAGGCAGGTTGAAGTTTTCCAAGCAGACAAAAATAACACAACCACCCCACTATACTGTAGCAGCAGCTGTGGGCAAGACTGGGGGAAAGCTATTCCATTCAGGGTAACTGTAGTAGTCTTGCTCATAAATCTTTAGGAGTCCACTGGGGCCTCTGAAAGGACTGCACAAAGAGGGGCACCATAACTGACGTCCCAGTCCCAACATGAAACACACACACACACACATTCACACGCGCGCATGCACGCACGCACACACAGTAACCAGGTGTAACACACACACACACACACATTCACACGCACGCACGCATGCATGCACACACACACAGTAACCAGGTGTAACACACACACACGTACGCACACACATTAACCAGGTGTAACACACACACACACACATTCACATGCACACATGCACACACACACACACACACACACACACACACACACACACACACACACACACACACACACACACACTCACGCACACATGCACGCATGCACACACACACACACACACACACACACACACACACACACACACACACACACACACACACACACACACACACACACACACACACACACACACACACACACAGTAACCAGGTGTAACATACACGGTACACACAGCGTGTTGGCGCCATACTGGCATTGTGCTTCCCTGTGGTTTAGGAGCCTTTGTAGAGCACAGGCTGGTGTTTTCTGTGGACTTTGTTCTCACAGCAACTCACAGGTTGTGGAATCTGATGGAGCCAACAGCACAGAAGGGCTTATTAGACAGAGGGGTTTAGTACAGCGAGACAATGCAGACATGGTGGCTGGGAGGCAGGGAGGGAGGCAGGGAGGCAGAGAGGCAGAGAGGGAGAGAGACACTACAAGAATGAGATAGAAGGGGGGGGGGGGGTGCCTTTGTGCTGATGGGGGATTGAGTTAAGGAAATTGTATTTGGATTGTGCAAACATAACTGAGTGAAGCTGCATGAACTAAATTATATTCTGAACTAAATGGGAGGACTCTCAAGGGAGTTGGTTATGAGTAGGTCCTGAGCAATAGGGAAAGGGGTGGTTGGGGGTCCTGATATGAAGGTCTGAGGGTAAGGGATGTTAAATGAGAGATAGATAGAGGTGTGTGTTTGTGGGGTGAGAGCCTCATCCTCTGATCTGTCTCTGTCAGCATCCTGCAAGGAGAAGATGAGGCTTCTCCAGCATCCATATTCATAGAACTGTCAATCACAAAACCCTGACCAGGGATGGGCTGACTCATACTGCGACTATAGCATTCTAGTCATACACAGACATAGACAAGGACACAGATAGAGACATACTGGTAGAGATGCAGAGACACATCATGAAAGTAAGGATATACACACACAAGGACCAGCGGTGGCAGATACAATGTTTAATTAACAAGCACTCAGGATGCTGAGGAGGCTCTTGTCCCTCCCATTAAAATCCAATGGAGACACCATCAATCTTCAGGGATCAATACCGTGTGTGTGTGTGTGTGTGTGTGTGTGTGTGTGTGTGTGTGTGTGTGTGTGTGTGTGTGTGTGTGTGTGTGTGTGTGTGTGTGTGTGTGTGTGTGTGTGTGTGTGTGTGTGTGTGTGTGCGCGTGCGAACATACATCACTGCTGGTTTATCTATAGTTACAGCATTTAACATAGAGAGTGAGAGCTGGGACGTGCCTTATGATTGGACAGTAATTGCATTGATCTGTGTGCAGTAAAGGAGGGTTAAAACGCTACACCTATTAATCCTGTGATCTCTGTAACAATGAACAGCACCACCAAGTGGTGTAAAGATGCAGTGCTTCTTTATTTCATATGCCCCTTCGTATGACCAATATTCGTGTGAACTTGCTTGACACCGGTCCCTTTTGTGCACTCAAGGACATGCAGATTAACACATATGAGGGGAGGGGGTTGATTCAAGATTAAAGAGAGTGGGGAGATAGACACAAAGAAAGAGAGGTACAGTAGGAGAGAGACAGAGAAAGAAAAAGTGATGTAGTGGAAAGTGAGGGGGGGGGGGGGGGGGGAGAGGCAGAGAAAGAAAGGATGTAGTAGTGGAAAGAGAGGGAGGGGGGTACAGGGGGAGAGAGAAAGAGAAAGGTACTCGGGGAGAGAGACAGAGAAAGAAAGGGTGTAGTAGGGGGAGAGAGAGGGAGATGTCGAGGGAGATGGAGTGCAGTAGATCAAGTGCAGCATCCTATTTGCCAAAACATTTCACAAACACATTCCTCTGATGTCATCACCTCATCACCTAAACACTAATCAGCTCTCATTTCTACTCCCCTTAGTAGTTAGCGAACCAATCATATTCTCTATCCATGATATCACCACTCTATAAAACTGAAGTGGTAGAATCTCTATCTAGCATGCTGATGGCTATAGACCAAAGAGACACCGGAGAGCTGTGTAGTGGTTCTGTGTAGTGGTTCTATGGTGGAGTTCTGTTGCCCCGAGACACTGAAAAAGTGTGAGACAAAAAAAAAAAAAAAAGTGTGAGACAAATGTCCGTGACAGCTAAAACAAGCAGCCATTGTGAGCATAATGAACTGGAATAACCAGCCAGCAGGCTAAATGGAGCTGATGATTGGAGGAGAGGTGACCATGTGACTGTTTTAGAGCAATAACAATGACCGGAGAGGAGATGAGAAGCAGAGAGAGAGATCAAACTAAAATTATCTATAATCTACTACACACGTAGGCACATGCACACAGCGCTCCTACTTTTCTAAACTCCTCCATTTCTCTTGGGATTCGGTGTCTTTGAGACACATACATGTATAGGATACACATTAACATACACTAACGCATACTCAGTTCACTGCACACGGCCTCTCTGACAGAGTACTTCATAGTTTCATCTGCCTCTATATTCAGAGCAACTCTATCATGCTGTAAGGACCTTTTCAGAATCCCAGAGGAATAGGCCATGTGGAGCTGCATGAACTAAATTCTATTGTTCTTTACTGTGTTTGTGATCGGGATGCCTTTCAACCATAGCCAATTGATCTGTTTTACAGTAGGGAAACAAACTGCACTCACTATCCCACTGCGTACTGTTCTAAACTATTTTTGGAGAGCCTTGGGAAAACATAATTGAGTGAAGTGGCATAGAGAAAGGAAGCTTTTAGAGGCATTAGGTGACTTCAGGGAGTTGACAGCCCCTGCTGACTTGGTTTACTTTGTTAAATGAGTTACAGTATGGTGACCATTGGGGGAGATAGCAGGTAGACTAGCGGTTAAGAGCGTTCCACAGGGATGCTGGCCCAGGTTGATTCCAATGCTTCCCCCAGTTGGGTCAAGTTGGCTGGATGTCCTCTGGTGGTGGACTATTCTTGATGCACATGGGAAACTGTTGAGCATGAAATACCCAGCAGCGTTGCAGTTCTTGACACACTCAAACCAGTGTGCCTGGCACCTACTAAAATATCCTGTTCAAAGGCACTTACATATTTTGTCTTTCCCATTCGCCCTCTAAATGGCACACACACACAATCCATGTCTCAATTGTCTCAAGGCTTAAAAAATATGTAATATTTATTTAACCTGTCTCCTCCCCCTCACCTACACAGATTGAAGTGGATTTAACAAGGGATAACAATAAGGGATCATAGATTTCACCTGGTCAGTCTATGTCATGGACATGTTCCTAATGTTTTGTCCACTCAGTGTATATGATATACGTGACAGACAGGAAGGTGTGGAAACTTAATCCAGGGCCTCTGGGTTACGTGGTCAGCATGTTTGAGCTGTATAGAGCGGTTCACAACATACATGTCCCCTAAGCTGTTTTTTTTCCATATAAAAATCAGGATACGTGAGAGGCGTGCACTTTGACCTCACCTTGTCTGTACATGAGGTTTATGTGTGTGGTTAAGAGACGTGCATGTCTGTATGTGTGTGATCCATAACTTACTCACCCTCTCATCACATGTATGTCATGTGCATAGCTTGACCCTTCTCCTCATTATGATCCCCAGGCCACCACCAGCCACCCCTGCCCAGAGGAGGCTACATGCGCTCCCCCTCGTGGACCCGTTGCAGCAAGGCTGAGCCCCCCAGGGAGAGGAAGCACCACAGCGACTCCGACACCACCGCAGGGCCCTTAATGAAGCTGGAGAGGCCTAAGCAGCCTTGAGAGCCCACGGGTCTCGGAAAGAGAGAGGCCCAGAGCGGAAACACCGGGAATGGACACCGAGACCACACCAACTGCCCCAACCCCTGCGCCGGGCACTGAGACAACCATGGTGCTGAAGACACTACAGACAGACTGAGCTCTCGATGCTGCGCACTGTATTATAAACTTAACATGAAACGACGGCTGTGAGTGAAATACACAGACACACACATGCAAACACACACAAAATGACACACGGATATCTGCAAAACCACACACACGTACACACATGCTATTTATTGTGTTTTCCATGCAAGGGGTTCCTCTGGCACAAACACTGGAGGGCCAGTGTGCTTTTTGAGGCTTTGTTTGGGATGAACAACAGGGTATAAGGCTGTCCCAGTGTGGGGAGAATGCTTAGTTAAAAGCCTCCCCATCCCTACAGCATCTTAGGGGTGGGAGAGTAGGCTTGGAGGGGTGGGACGGACCCTGACATCTGTGACAACCTCGGCTACAAAATATCATGTGACAAAGTTAACGAGAATACCCACTCCAGTCAAACAAATGACTGGAATATGGACGTCATTATGCGATAGTACAGCAGGCAATCTGGAAGTCTTCTTTGTAATTAGAATAAGAGTCCAACCTGAATCTATTGCACAATGTTCTCCCTTAAAGTGCCAGGGCCATCTGCTCTCTGAATGACTTTCTTCAGGCTTTCTGTAGGTTGTAACTAAATGGAGGCAATGGGCAGTGTTTCAGTGGGGCCACTCTCTATCGCTCTCTTTTCTTCCCATCCTCTCCCTCTCTCTCTTCTTCTACCTCTCTCTACCTGAGAGGAAACCGGTGTGGCCACAGTAAACTAAATGTATTTGCAGATATGATATGAGATACGACAGCAGCCCTTCTCACCAACATTACATTCAACACTGTGCATCTTGTCCTTTGCCAAACCAAGTGATGTGGGGATGGGTGGTGAGAAAAATAAAGAATTTCATGCAAACAAAGTTAATTTTCTCTGTGGGGGATTTTTGTATTAGAGCACTAACCAAACATTGTGCAGCTGTAGGTTGTCTGATAGGGTATTATGAACAGCAGTCTGAACTTTCCATTATTTATGCTCAACAGACCAAACAAACAAACTCTCTCAAATTCCTACTAGGAACACTGTGGAGGAAGAAAAACAGCATCAGCAACATGAAAACAGTTCAATTCAAACCACATTTAAATACTTCAGAGTACACACTTAATCACACAGTGGACAGAGAAGTATTGAATAGCCAAAATGTTTAAATGTTCAAAGGAATAACTTTAATTTACTCTTGTCAGCTTCGCCAAAATCAATGGGCTCTGGCAGCTCTGTAGAGGTTTAAAATGTCTGCTTTTTAAATGGTGACTGCAGGTTCCTAACTGAGCAGATAGAGGGCAGAACAGAATAAAGTGGGGAATGCAGATAGACTTACAGTCATACACATATCCATAAACAACTTTATACCATGGCATTGTTGAATAGTCGTTTCTGATTGGCTTGAAGTACATTCTAGAGCGTGCATTGTTTAAAGTGATAATGCCCAAGAAGCTGGTGTTTGGTGGATATATTGGTACAGGTGCTGTTAGGCCCGAGACGAAGTGGAGGGCCGGCAAACCGTGCCAATATATCCTCTAAACACCGGCTTCTCGGGCTTTATCACTTGTATACAACGGGTTACCAACATATTATGGGCTCTCCAGAGGGTGGTATGGCCTGCACAACGCATCACCAGGGGCAAACTACCTTCCGCCCAGAACACCTACACCACCCGACGTCACAGGAAGGCCAAAAAGATCATTAAGGACAACAGCCACCCGAGCCACTGCCTGTTCACCCCAATATCATCCAGAAGGCGAGGTCAGTACAGGTGCATCAAAGCAGGGACCGAGAGACTGAAAAACAGCTTCTATCTCAAGGCCATCAGACTGTTAAACAGCAATCACTAACACAGAGAGGCTGCCGCCTACAAACAGACTTGATATCATTGGCCATTCTAATAAATGGATCACTAGTCACTTTATTAATGCCACTTTAATAATGATGTTTACATATCCTGCATTACTCATCTCATATGTATATACTGTATTTTACACCATCTATTGCATCTTGCCTATGCCACTCAGTCATTGCTCATCCATATATTTATATGTACATATTCTCATTCCATCACTTTACTTAGATTTGTGTGTATTAGGTAGTTGTTGTGGAATTGTTAGATATTACTTGTTAGATATTGCTGCACTGTCGGAACTAGAAGCACAAGCATTTCGCTACACTCTGAATAACATCTGCTAACCATGTGTATGTGACCAATAACATTTTATTTGATATTCAAATAATAATTGACAATTTCATTAAAAAACGTATTTTGATTAATTTATTCATACTATTTCATACTTCCACAAGATACAGTCCCAACACAAATCTAGGGTTGCTACCCAAGCCGGCTGGTCGTTCGTTCTATTGGTTCTGTTGACAGAGAAGCAACCCAGTTGTTCAGCCTTTTTGTTCTGTATCTATGACAGAGACACAACCCAGTCGTTCTAAAAGTTCCATTGCCATACTGGCTGGCAACGTCTTATCCCTTGCTTGCTAGCTAGCCAACTACGGCTAATTTACAGTCACATCAAAAAAAATGCAGCCAGAATAACAGAAAAGTAGCCACATTTATATGAACCATGTATATAGGAACCTCAGGAGGCTGCTGAGGGGAGGACAGCTCATACTAATGGCTGAACTGGAGTGAATGGAATGGTATCCTTGGCAGCAGATAATGGGGATCCATAAGAAATACTAATAACATTTAATTTATTCAGTTGCAGCCATTACTATGAGCCCATCCTCCCCAATTAAGGTGCCACCAACCACCAACACACAGAGGCATGGACTGTGTACATGTAACTGCCAAAATAAAGGAAACGTGAGGAATGAGTAAATGAGTAATACAAAGTATATAGAAAGCAGGTGATTCCACACAGGTGTCCTTCCTGAGTTCATTAAGCAATTCAAATCCTATCATGCGTAGGTTCATGTATAATATTGCTGGGAAAGCCATTATTTTTGGCTACCATCCACAGGGCAGGAATGCTCACTGAATGGTTTGACGAGCATTAAAACGATGTAAACCATATGCCATGGCCATCTCAGTAACCAGATCTCAACCTAACTGAACACTTATGGGAGATTCTGAAGCAGCACCTGAGACAGCATTTTCCACCACTATCAACCAAACAATACCAAATTATGGAATTTCTCATGGAAGAATGGTGTCACATCCCTCCAGTAGAGTTCCAGACACTTGTAGAATCTGTGCGAAGGTGCACTGAAGCTGTTCTGGCTTGTGGTGGCCAAGCACTCTACTAGGTCACTATGTTGGTGTTTCCTTCATTTTGGCAGTTACCTGTACACTACTGTATATAAAGCAACACAAAATGTGCCCCCTGTTCCTATGGAATGGGATTTCACATCCAGTATAACTAGTGGCACAAATACTCCTGATTTAAGTCATCCTTACAGCATTCACACTGGGACATAAAATCAAGAATTTATTGGTGAATGTCAGATGTTGATAATATATCACATAGCAAACTAAACATTTCTGGATATATTTTAGTGTTGACTTTTTTTTTTTGTTGCATTGAAACAGTCAAATACACATTCCTTATAGTACTTTAAGCAAGATCACTAGATAAACTGAGCCACGAGAACCAGCAGTTAGTCAATCAGGCAGAAAAGCAGGATTGGACTTTAAACACAGTTCAGGCTACACCAAGACATCTGGAATGTACTGTAAAAACGTTGTCTTTTTTGTTTACGCTGACCCACACAACTAGGCATAGAAGTAGAAACATATTGTTTTATACATATGGTCCGGAGTGTAACAATTCTCATTTTCAATATAAATCCATGTAGGTAATTCAAAAACTGTCAGAAATACTGAGATTGAGTGAGGTAGTGACACCTTTATTTTCAGCAGTAAAAGGTAAAAAAAAAAAAGAAATTCAGAAAGTGCAATGCAGATCGGTACGACACCATCTCATTACTTCTCCAAAAACCCCAATACCCTCTATTCTGAGAAGTGGAAACCAAAACCCCTCTACAGGGTTTCTCCAGGGGCGTGGGAGTAAGTATGGCTCAGCTGGCCTTGCTATGGAGATATATAGTACCAGTCAAAAGTTCGTACATAGGAACTCATTGAAGAGTTTGAAATTATTTTTTAAAACTATTTTCTACATTGTAGAATAATAGTGAATATATGAAGAGGACAAGTACATTAGAATGTCTAGTTTGAAAAACAGACGCCTCACAAGTCCTCAACTGGCAGCTTCATTAAATTGTACCCGCAAAACACCAGTCTCAACAACAACAGTGAAGAGGCGACTCCGGGATGCTGACCTTCTAGGCAGAGTTGCAAAGAAAAAGCCATATCTCAGACTGACCAATAAAAATAAAATATTAAGATGGTCAAACGAACACACACTGGACAGAGGAACTCTGCCTAGAAGGCCAGCATTTCGGAGTCACCTCTTCACTGTTGTTGTTGAGCCTGGTGTTTTGCGGGTACTATTTAATGAAGCTGCCAGTTGAGGCGTCGGTTTCTCAAACTAGACACTAATGTACTTGTCCTCTTGCTCAGTTGTGCACCGGGGCCTCCCACTCCTTTCTATTCTGGTTAGGGCCAGTTTGCACTGTTCTGTGAAGGGAGTAGTACACAGCATTGTACGAGAGTTTCAGTTTCTCGAATGAAAAAGCCTTAATTTCTCAGGACAAGAATAGACTGACCAGCTTCAGAAGAAAGTCTTTGTTTCTGGCCATAATCAGACCCACAAATGCTGATGCTCCAGATGCTCAACTAGTCTAAAGGCCAGTTTTATTGCTTCTTTAATCAGAACAACAATTTTCAGCTGTGCTAACATAATTGCAAAAGGTTTTTCTAATGATCAATTAGCCTTTAAAATGATAAACTTGGATTAGCTAACACAACGTGCCATTGGAACACAGGAGTGATGGTTGCTAATAATGGGCCTCTGTACACCTATGTAGAAATTCCATTTAAAAAAAAAATCTGCTGGTTCCAGCTACAATAGTAATTTACAACATTAACAATGTCTACACTGTATTTCTGATCAATTTTATGTTAATTTAAATGGACAAAAATGTTATTTTCTTTCAAAAACAAGGACATTTCTAAGTGATCCCAAATGTTTGAACAGTAGTGTATGTATCTCAATACTTCACAAAAGACGTGTGAAGTTCATCTGTTGTCAGTTGACTTATAGCAACACAGAGAGCATAAGAGGTGAGGTAGTGTACACTAGTTGTACTCAGAAATAAAACTTGTCAGAAGCTGTTTTCCTGTGGGGAAAAGTGGGCAGGTAGAGGAGTGGCGGTTGTTTTTTGCAAAAGACTGAAGTGACATTCAGAAGACGAGTTTTTCTTCAATTAGGCCTACTAACAGTTTGAACCTCAACCAGAAAGAGGATAAAATACAATGTAAATGTCATACTGTCCCAGTGTTACAGTCTGCTCTGCATGGACTGGATTTCTGCTGAGCTTTCTGAAAACCCTCATCACATGGCTGTTTAGTTAACAAGTGTCAATGACTGAAGAGAGACATGGGAACATGAACACGTCGCTGAAATTCAATAAGGTCAGAAGGTAGCAAAAACGTTGAGGATTATACGTAGCTCGGCAGGTAGCCTAGCGGATAGAGCGTTGGGACAGTAACTTAAAAGGTTGCTAGTTAAAGGTTGCTAGAACCCAGAGCCAACAAGGTGAAAACCAAATCTGTCAATGTGCCCTTGAGCAAGGCACTTACCTCCAGGGTCGCCGTTGATAAGGGCAGACCCTGGCTGTCCAAATCACACACGGTATTAATATACACTTGTACATGTGTGAAAGAGGACAAATTAGCACCAACCAAATTATTACAATGGTGCAACACACAGACTCACATAGCCCTTCATGTTCCAATATGAAATCTAAAAGAAAACATCTCACTTCAAATGAGATGTACATCAGGGATGGGTAGTATTGATGGGGGTGGGGTCCACAAAAAACTGAACTCATCATGAGGGGCCGCAGTTGCTCACAGATCTGCATTCCTATATCATAAAAATACATCAATAAAATTGCTAATTGACTAACATAACAGAAAAACGGATGTGCAACCAAATGTAGAAATTGCACCTTGTGTATTTTAACTCACAACAGTAAGTTGGGGGGGGATTTATCCAAGGGCCTTCAAAATGGCCACCGACAGTCGCCCATCCCTGATGTACATGATCATATATTCATAAAAATGTTGCATGTCAGACAAACTCATCCAACACACAATGAAAAAGGTAAAATAATGAATACTACACAACTATTAAAACAATATATGTTCCCTGTGACGACCATGGTCTCTAGGGCCTTAGAATGACCACACCAGCCCTGGAATGCACTGTGGTCAGGACAAAGGAGGAACATAGTGCAGCAGGGAATCTCCAGGGAAGGAAATTAACAGCATGGTGGAGGAGTGGATATCCTTCACAGATTGATGAATCTCATGCCCTGCAAAACCAAAATGCAGGAACACCTTTTTGCATTCCCAAACAGATTTTTAAAAAAGTCTACATGAGAATTGGCACAATCTAGGCTGTTGGAGCAGATCCCCTGCTGCACCCCACAACCCTCAATCTGTAGCCATCAGGGACACGGTGCAGGGGTGCCTTCTTAAACCTGACACCCTCTCTTGATATCAGTCTGTCTGGGTCATGTCAAGTGCCCTCCCCTCACCAAATTAAGTCTCAACATGTTCCTCCAGTGGCCTGGTTGGGTGGGGGCCAGGTCAGACGTGGTGTCTGTCTACAGGTAAAGAGCCTGCTTGCGTTGCTGCTCCTGGGGAGGCTCTTCCGTCCCCCGGTCCTTGTTCCAGTTCTTGAGGCCCTCTGGAAGGGAGGTGTCCTCCTTCATGGGCCCCGTCCCCTCCACAAACTCCTCATACGTAGACTTCTCCTTGTAGGGGCGAGGACCCAGCAACTCCAGCATATCAGCCCTGTCCAGAACCTCCTTCTCCAGGAGACGCCTCCCCACCTGGAGGGGAGACACACGGGAGGGGATGGAGGTTAGACCACTTTTCAACCATGTTCTATATACCTTTCTGATAGGTTATCGATGCGATTGCCATCCTATTTCTCCCCCTCTTAGGGTTAAGAGATTTGGACCTCCTCTCTCTAGCACTCTCCATATGTCCCTCCTCTGTCACCATCTCTCTCCTACATACCCCTCTCTATCCCCCTCACCTTCTCTACCACATCTCTCTCCTACATACCCCTCTCTATCCCCCTCACCTTCTCTACCACATCTCTCTCCTACATACCCCTCTCTATCCCCCTCACCTTCTCTACCACATCTCTCTCCTACATACCCCTCTCTATCCCCCTCTCTAGCCCTCTCCATATGTCCCTCCTCTGTCACCATCTCTCTCCTACATACCCCTCTCTATCCCCCTCACCTTCTCCACCACATCTCTCTTCTCAGTGATGAGCTGGTGTGTGCGTTGGAAGGCAGCGTCTATGAGTGAGCGGACCTCCTGGTCTATGAGCTGGGCCGTGGGCTCGCTGTAAGGCTTCTCCATCAACATCTCTCCCTGCCTGGGGAGCTCAAAAGACACCTGGCCCACCACCTCACTCATCCCAAACTGAACCACCTGAGAGAGGGATCGAGGGGGAGAGAGAGGTTAATTAGAGTGTGTGTGTGTGTGTGAACATACATCACTGCTGGTTTAAATGCGCATGCGTTTACCTGTGCGTAGGCAGACTGCGTGACCTTCCGGAGGTCATCCTGTGCCCCTGTGGTGATCTTCCCAAAAAAGACCTGCTCTGCCACACGTCCCCCCAGCATCATACACATCCTGTCAAACAGCTGCTCCCGCGTGAAGAGGTACTGCTCCTTAGGGAGGTACTGAGCATACCCCAAACCCTTCCCCCGGGGGATGATTGACACCTGGGACAGGAGAGGAAACAAACAGGTAAAATCCTACATTCTGCTCAGGGTGAAATTGAGGGATAGGTAGGTGTTAAGGGATTTTTATGAATAATGACTAAATTATGTATACATTTAAATCAGAACTATAACTAAACAGAATAGTACTATGTTAATGTATGGATGTATGTATTATAATCATAATACTGAATGTAATGTGTGTAGTTTTCGTCAAGAATTAGAACAAGGACTTTCTGTTCCTTGTTGGAAACGAATGGAGCAACCGTCAGACCGGCTGGAATACTGTGTTCCTTACAGGACATTCTGTCTCTACCCAGGGAGGGGAGAGACCTTGGGCTAGTAGTATATTGTTTAACAGGTAGCAGACAATGTGGGAAGGCTTGTGAACTATATTGCCATTTTATCTGAGAGGAGGAGAGACATTTATGACGAAATGTGATGTATATAAACCAATGTACATTGTATTATGACCAGAGCTCTCGAAAATAAACGCTACTGATAAATTATGAGACTGGTCTCTGTCCATTCTATGCAAATAAGTATCTTACAAATTCTTAGAAACAGACAGAGTGTTTTAATTGAACAAATAGGAAATCAATTCCTCTAACAGTAGGGTAGGTAGAACAGGGACAGTAAGGACAGAAGAGACAGTGGGTGGGGATAAAAGACAATAGAAGAGGGGAGAAGAGAATGTTATTGAGGGGGGGAAGAGATGGCCGCACACCTTGAGCAGAGGGTCAGCATGTTCCAGGTACCAGCCCACCACAGCATGGCCAGCCTCGTGGTATGCTACAGTGGTCTTCTCTAATGGCTGTAGTACCTGGGTCTTCTTCTCCAGACCTGGGGGGAAAGGAGGGCATGTTTACAACCACAAAGTGTGTGTGAGTTTCATGTCTCAAGGCTGCACTTGTGTGTGTTAGGGGAGGGGGCTTGGTTACTTGTTCAGGAGTAAAAGAGTGGCCTCACTGGCCCCGACAGACAGGGCAGGAAGGTCATGTCAACACCAGTCAGTCTGACAGTTACATTCCAAAGATGAACTCCCTGTTTGAGCCCTGACCCCTGACATCCACTCTCCCCACCATCCCCCAGTCAGTGACAGTAGCTTACCTCCGATGACCCTCTCGATGGCCTGCTCAAAGTGCTTGACGATGATAGACTCGTTAAGGTAGCGTGCTGCTATCAGGGCCGCCTCATTACACACGTTGGCAATATCAGCTCCTGTATGTTGACAGAACCATGTACTGTGTTAACGTCATCATTACTTTTAAAGGGATAGTTCGGGATTTTGGCAATGAATCCCTTTATCTACTTCCCTCACGAGCAAATTCTAACTAGATTATCACAAAGAACGGAAGTATGTGGGTAAAGCTAGCGCAAAGTCAAAGTCTCGCTAATGCTAGTTAGCATTGGCCTGCAAAGCCACCTCTAACTTACTTCATACTGGACACAGAGATATACAAATGGTATCCATGAGTTAATCTGACTCTATGGAAGTATATAAAGGGCTTAATTTCCAAAATCCGAACCATCCCGTACACAGCTAGCTGTCAACGTGCACACAGACAAACACGCCTGGCCCTGCACTCACCAGTGAAGCCAGGTGTGAGGGCAGCTAGTTTCCTGGCCAAAGCTTCAGAGTCTATACTGGAGTCCAGCTTCAGAGGCCTCAGATGGACCTGAAAGATGGATGCTCTGCCTTTTATGTCTGGTGGACCTGAGAGGAGAAGAAGAGAGAGAAAAACAATTTGAATTAGAGTAGGGATAGAAAGGGAAAGAGAGGGGGATCAGGTTTGACAGGGAGGAAGTGTAACATATTTATGGAGACGGATCACTGGTTCAGGCTGGAGGAAGAGGGAAAATATTGACACCCTAGTCACAGGACCCAGGGGAGCAGCTTGCCTCGCTTCCTATCCCTAATGGTTACTATCCCCCGGTTACATAACCCTTCGGTTTATAGAAGCTCTCGCTCAGGCTGCAGTTAGTTTCCATGGCAGACAGAAGAATGCAGGCCTGTGAGGCCAGGCCAGAGCCGCCTACCATTGTACAGCTGGACTGGACTTGGAGGAAAATGGATCCCAGCCGTCAGAAATCTCACCTCACTCACAAAGGGTACAACCACATCCACACAGCTGACATAACATGTTACTGCAATGTTGGGCACAGCTCAAATCAGACCGCTATCGACACAAGGCAATTAGGCGAGTTATGATAGTATTGATGGCAAAAACATTTTGCACAGTCAGTGCTTCTGCACCTGTACTTTTGCCAAGAATGTGACCAAAAATAAATAAATAAATAAATATATATATATATATATATATATATATATATATTTTTATCTCTGTGCACTTCAAGTTTTCACTTCTAAAATGGCTTGATAACAAGGACAAAAACCAGGCAAGCTTTTACTGCATTGCTGAAATGGGGTCATGTCAAATTCTAATCATGTCGGCAAGGGCTGTAGGAAGTGGTTTCACTACCCAGGGAAAGGTGACAGAAAAGAAGCCTCTGTATATTAACCACATTCATTCAGCCAGGACTGTCTGGGAATAGAATCTGGACCAGGAGTTCTCAATGACCACAGGACCCAACAGCGAAAAACTCTGGGCCCTAGTTAGAATTTATAGCACTGACTTTTCCTGTTCAGGTCAAATTCCTTTCCCAAAACTCACAGGGCCAGGCTAGCGCGTTACTATGGTAATGGGGGTCAGGTCAGGAGAGGCGGAACTGGACAGGCATGGCATGCTAATGTCATGAGATATGCCGGCCGGCTCAGGTTGGGTAATCCCACAATAGACTGCGCTCAAGATGCTAATCTGACGACAGGGCAGAAAAGCTCATTCTGTTTGTGGGCTGTTGACCAGAGAGGAAGAGTTGTCAGAGAGCAGAGCCAGAACGCCAGAGCAAAGAAATAAACGCTAATGCCACGTTAATCCTGGGAACTCTAATCCAGGTAACCATCTTCAATCCAGGTAAACTATGTTTAATCCAAGTAAAGCTACGCTCTTTGAGTCACAGTACTGAACACACTGATAAAGCACTGTTAAAGTACTTTTTACTGTAGAAATAGACAGCATTGTGTATACCGTACAGCAGCTAGGTAGCAGCATCCACATACTGTGGCTTATATCTAGAATATATATATATTTTTTACCTTTATTTAACAAGGCAAGTCAGTTAAGGACAAATTCTTATTTTCAATGACGGCTTAGGAAGAGTGGGTTAATTGCCTTGTTCAGGGGCAGAACAGATTTTTACCTTGTCAGCTCGGGATTCCGATCTTGCAACCTTCCAACGCTCCACTAGGCTACCTGCCGCCCTGTATATGTGAGGTACTGATAGAGCTGGACTCTGAAAGAGGGGCCAATGAATTGTCTGATAGTCTGTAACAATGGCTGTGCTGATATGTGGCGACAGGTAGAGAAAGATTAGGTCCTGCTAAAGTTAGACTATCTGTACCTACTACAGTATTTAGATCATTGACAGAACAGAGAGCCATGACAGAACAGAGAGCCATGACAGAGCAGAGAGCCATGACAGAGCAGAGAGCCATGACAGAGCAGAGAGCCATGACAGAGCAGAGAGCCATGACAGAGCAGAGAGCCATGACAGAGCAGAGAGCCATGACAGAGCAGAGAGCCATGACAGAGCAGAGAGCCATGACAGAGCAGAGAGCCATAACAGAGCAGAGAGCCATGACAGAACAGAGAGCCATGACAGAACTAAACAGTTCCAGGCCACACAGATGTAATTTATGAAGTGGACTGACTGTACCTATGTAAATCTGTCTGTCGAAGCGCCCAGGTCTCATCAGTGCTGGGTCCAGGATGTCTGGTCGGTTGGTTCCAGCCAAGACGACCACGTTAGTGCTGGTGTTGAACCCTACAGAACCAACAGAGAAGTGATGAAAAAAACAGTTAAGATTGTATAGAAGGGTCACATAATAAACAGGACACATAACTATGGTTAATTAAACATGGCACATTCATTGAGTGTCTTTGGGAATCATTTCACTTTTTTTGCTTCATTTAACCTTAATTTAACCAATGTAAGACCACCAAACCAGACCTACCATCCATCTCCACTAGCAGCTGGTTGAGTGTGTTCTCCTGCTCACTCTGTCCCCCAAAGTTCCCTCTGCCTCTCTTCCTGCCCACGGCATCTATCTCATCGATGAACAGGATGCAGGGAGCGTTCTTACGGGCCATGGCAAACATATCCCTCACCTGGAAAAGGGAAAGGCATGGGTTACATTACTGGGTAGGTCCACAGCACAACCAATCAACACTTTAGCAAAGTTTATCATGCTTTTTCTATAAAACTGATGTCAATACAGTGATACATGTATTTATTCCCATGGAGGAGTGAAACAAGTGCGTGACCTCAAAGCAAATATTTAGACAAAAAGAGGAAAAGCTAACAGAAATCCACCCTGTAATCCAACTGTCCCTCTTCCTCCCCTCTCCCCTGGGGTAGTACTCACCCTGGCTGGACCCACGCCAACAAACATCTCCTGGAACTCAGATCCGTTGACGGTGATGAAGGGGACATTGGCCTCTCCGGCTGTGGCCTTGGCTAGCAGGGTCTTCCCTGTGCCGGGGGGTCCCGACAACACTGCACCCTGGGAAGCACATGGTCATAGCTGGTATAAGTGGACACTCTTGTGAGTACTTGGAGGTTAGAGTGCAGTGGTGACAGATGCAATGGAAATGTCTATGCAAACAAACAGCCAATTAACTATATTCTCAGCTCGTCATACCGCATACACAACAGCAGTGTTTTCCTGACATGGCCATGAAATCCAACTGCTATTTTTTTTCTTGGTGAGCATTCTCCTGTACAACAGGGTTATTCTGAGTAGTATTTCAGATGCTGGTATGGTATCTAAGAAAAGAGTTACCTTGGGAATCTTGGCCCCCAGGTCCTGGTACTGCCGGGGGTTCTTCAGGAAGTTGACAAACTCTAGGATCTCCAGCTTGGCCTCTTCACAGCCCGCCACATCCTTAAATCTCACATCAATGTTGTCCTTCATGACCTTGGCCTTGGATTCCCCCATGCTGAAGGGGTTGCCCCGCCCCCCGCCACGGCCTCCTGCCATTGGTCCCTGGCGCATGGTGAAGAGCAGGAAGCCAACCAGCAAGAGGGTTGGAAGAATGCTCATCAGGAAAGTACTATATATAAATAAAAGAGAGGAGAGGTTAGCATTAAGGGGCCAATCAATCTATCAACATCTCCAGGGTCAATGAGAGCATGATAGAGAGGACCTTCAAATGAGTTCCAACCCCACAGCTCCTAATCTGAACAACATTCAAATAAAGTCTTCCTGTTCCCACAGCTCTCCACCCATCCTATGGCCTAGACCTCATGATGTCTCACCCGTCGCTCTCGCTTCCATAGATCACCGGTACTCTGTGTGTAGAGTCCAGGCCCATCTCCTGCTGGGCCAGCTCCAGGTTGCGTTCAAACGTCTCCACGCTGCCGATGTTGAACCACAGGTAGCTCTGTGACACACAGAGAGACAAGGGGATGTGAACACACAACTGCTGGCATTCCTCACGGGTTAAATACCAAGCAAAACATTATGGAACATAACCACATAAGACATCTAAATCCAATGCATATTTTATTTTTTACTAACTTGTAAACTCTGTACATTTCTTGAAGTCTAAAGAAAGGGGACCTATGGACAGTGTAAAAAAAAACAAGGCTCCCAAATGTCTCCCCTGTGATTATTTGGTACATACCACCTCTGATGTGTTGACTCCATGCACTGGGATGACTCTGACATACTGTTTGTTGACTACCTCCAGACGGTCCACCTGTACAGAGAACACATCAGACACATCAAAGAATGAAGACCTCAGACTCACAGTTCCACACACAAACAATGACATAACAGCTCCAATGAAAACACAAACAATAATACTTTACTTATGGGTCTTACAAAATACATAGTAATTACATAGTAACTAGTGAAGAAAAGTAAACATAGCCCCTGTCTCTCACCAGTCCTCTAGCCAGGTAGTTATTTATAAAGTCCTTCCAGGAGACTTCCTTCCCAGTCTCTCGGAAGTAGAAATACAGGAACGCAGAGGCCATGCCGGCGAATCCGATCGCGACATTGCGCGTGGTCTTCTCATCCCAGGGGAAATCATTCTGTCAGATTCAGAGAAAACAATGAGGGGAAACAGGGTGGAAATGTATACATTAGTCTCATCAACACACACACACACAAGCGAACACACACAGACACAGTGTTTGAGTGGAAGCAAGCAGAGTGGTGCTCTTGCCAGCGTCTGCCTCCCTCTCATGCAAACGGTCAACCCCTCCATTAGCAGTATGATAAAAGGTGACCCTTTATCCTCTAACACAGCAGCCCTTTAGAAATAGGAAAGTAAAAAAAAGTTGAGTTCTCTCTCTTGCATTACATAACAGGCTGCCAAACGAGGCATTATTGACTGACGTGTTTATGTAGCGTCTCTGGTTCAGATCAGGTAGATTAAAGGGGTGGAAAATCAAACATGAGTGATGACAGAGTGCTGTTGTTGTGGAGAAAACAGGCACATCTTGTTTGTTTACATGTCTGCTCTGTAGAAAGCGGAGGCTTTGAAACAGACCTGGAAGCGTGTCCACCAGTCTGATTCATCCTTCCTTCCGCCTCTCCTCCTCTCTCTCTCACCACTTTCATTTTGTCCCTCTTCTCCTCCGCCCTGAGATTCTGTCTCTTTGGTCTTCTCATCTAAACAAGCAAAATGACACAAGAAATGAAATCACAGACAACTGGCTGTCCATCATTGACATCCCAGTGTTTGAACAGTGTGCCAGTAGAGAGACAGGATATAGGCTTTCAGTAATACCTCCGGTCTCTTCAGATGACTTGTTCACTCCAGGAGTGTCCTCACTCTTTGGGAAGAACTTCTCAAATCCTGAAGCAATTAAAACATCTAATTAGCATAGGGATTGAAGATGTAGGACACAATCAAACAACAACAAAAACGAATTGCACAGTCATCTGTAATTGCCATGGTCATTACATGCATAGATGATAACATCAACATATTCCTGGTGTTAAAGTGATTTACCTCGTGGGGGTTTGGAACTGAGCAATCGAGCCAATGTGAAAGTGCATTGATTTAATCCCATGGGATTGATTCGTTTTAATGCAGAACACTGAGGAGAGAGCAGGATTGGATTAACACAGCCTACCTTGAATCTCATATTCGAAAGGGTTAAAATATCTGCATTAGGCTACTGATATTCAACAATACACAGTTGAAGACTATTCAGATGTTATTCACTGAATATTCTAATTATGATCCCAAACATTTAAATGGGTATAGCAACCGACTTTCTTTGTATAGTTTACTCTGTTAGTCAGCCCCACTACAAAACATTTTTGGGTGTGCATCATTTTTACCCCTGACTATTCATTGAATATAAAACACATCCAGACATAATAACTGAACCAGGCAAACTGATTATTATTACAGTAAAGAATATTTAAGTCCTTAATAAACAGATTAACTCATTGAATTTATGTTAGGCTATAAAAGCATTAGATTTGGCAAAAGGCCTTTGAATGTGTCACACAATTTGGGTCAAGGCTAGAATAATACGAAAAGCTCCGAGACCGTTGCGACAGGATGCAGTTTGTCAAATTTACGTCAAAAGTAGATTTGCAAGTTTTTTGCATTTTATCTAACACTAACAGATTGTCCTCACCTTAACCCAATTATCCTAAATGATACGTTAATTCTCCTAACCTGCTGAGTAAATTATCCTAACCTGATACGAAAAATCAAATCTGACGTTAATTTGATCAAAACTGAAGTGATCGCTTCTAGCCATGACCCACAATTTGCTGCAGCTGAGACGCCCCCTTCCCCACAGGACGCAGCAACTCTACATGTTATGAAGTGAATGAGGGGAAAAATGTTTCATAAGCAAGGACGGGATCTTTGTGCAATAAACTCTTTATGACAAAGTTCATCAAGCATAGGCAAACAAGGCTTAATCATGCATTTTTAAAATATATTGCATATCTGTAATCAATGTTGTGTGATAGCATGACATGGTTCTTTTGCAAGTTGACGGCGGACGGCATTATTTAAATAAATTGCACCCTACCTTCGATAATGAGCTAAAGTTACTGTAGCGAAAAGCTGCGTGGATGGTGGCGCAGCCTCTGCCCCAAGCCTGCACCCCGTTCCGCAGGGGCACAACACTCACTGAAAGCAGCCCCATCATGTGAACCATACTTCGGCTGGAGCAGGCAGAGTGTCCCCGCTGTTGGGGTCGATCGACTCCCGAGCCTCAACAGTTTAAAACTAGCTAAGATTACGCCGAGTGAGATAAACCAAGTCAACAGCCTGACGTAAAATAATTTCAACAAAAAATAACATTCACAAATATGTATCTATGCATGTATCACTGCTGTCAATCATTGGTTGTATGATTTGTACAATAAGGACATTCAATTAATTTAAGTTAAAGTATTCACATTTTATTATATTTATGTTCATGCATACCCACGACCTCATCGGGTCCTTCGAAAGACCGGACTGCTGCTTTGCGATTGGTCAATATGCGTGGAACGATAACAACAAGTGACGTTTATGAAAATGAGGGAGTTCTATTAACCTGAGCCGCGGTGCACCTGTCAATGGCCCGTGACGTAACGAGCAAAAGCGGCGAAGGAGCGCCCTTCTCAAACCTTACAGTATTCTGTAAGGTTGCCAACAAGGCAGCAAGGTCTATACATTTACATATCCTGTCTATAAAATATGTTAGAATTTTCTAACTAGTTTTTAAAATTTATTTTACATTTATTTAACTAGGCAAGTCAGTTAAGAACAAATTCTTATTTTCAATGACGGCCTAGGAACAGTGGGTTAACTGCCTGTTCAGGGGCAGAACGACAGATTTGTACCTTGTCGGCTCGGGGGTTGGAACTTGCAACCTTCCGTTTACTAGTCGAATGCTCTAACCACTAGGCTACCCTGGGATGGGAATGCAGATAAAGCGTTTTTATAAAAATAAATCACTTCTGCATGTGAAAATACCGAATCTTACTCTTTACCCCACGTGTTTGATCTAGCCTGGGCTATGTCACTTTTCTTTGGAGCCGTGGGCTTTGAATCACTGAGGTTGGGGGCAAATGAACGCACACCTAAACAAACTCCTCCCACCGGGCCAGATAATTGAATCCCCTCATTCAGTGGTCACATTTTCCACTACGATCAGATAGAAACAATCCCTCTCATTCCTTTTTAAATACAGTTTGTTGGTACACTGTTCAAAACAGCATTCAGTATGGCCAAGGTACACAGTAACATATGCATTAGCCTCTGCCACAGGCCTGGAGCATAGGGCTACATTGGCAAAAGCTGCCACAATGTCAGCTAAAACCCTCCTCACAACATAGAATTTATTAATACATTATTCATGCTCAACTTCACATGATCTTACAATTCATGTTAATATCTGGATTTTCACTAACACATGGAACATTACACTTGCATGTTATGAAGATCATTATGTAGAGAAAAACATAACACAGCCAAATACTCATTATTTTAAAACAAATAATTTGTCAACATCATCATGCTCATGTCCCCAGAAGTATCATTCGTCAGCTTTCTCATCTCTGAAAATAATGTGCCATACCTTGATGCGGGCTGCAAAACCCCTCACAAAATACTGTAAATAGATCACTTGATCAATGGGTAAATGCACACAGTGTTCAATTGGAATTCCAAATATGTCAGCATACAGTGTGTCAACTTAAGATATAGTTAATCAGCACATCATAATGAGCTCTCCTTCACTTTACTCTCTTGACATTGTTTACATGGCTGCCCAATAATTATACTGTAAAAAAGGTACTAGATTAAAGATCCCTAAGACATAACATACATACCACATGTTCTCTTAAGTGTTTCAGGCAGATAATTCTGTGGTGTTCAAATAAACAATAAAAAAAACATTTTAGTGTCATTGTCCATCATGTAACGCATTGTTTCACAACAGTGGGGTGAAATACCTCATGCCCATAGGGAGGAAGTCTTGAAGAGCTACGACCTAACCTCATTAAAATACCTGTCTCGTTATCGATGTCAGTTAAGGCCTGGAGGTGAATGGTAGTTTTGTTAAATTGATTTGTTAAGATTAATTTGGAATTTAACACCTACTTCAAGGTAGTTAAAGATATTTGATTGTTAAGAGGTAAAGACAATTATGTGACCCACATTGCAATTCATGCCTGCAACATGATGCCCATACAGTACTCTCTCACAGTAACACACAAACTGTACAACATTGGTTAAGTGCTCAGGGATGCGTTACTGTGGGCTATACAGTGCAGCCAGTCTCAGAGTATCACACTTCATTACCGGATCATATAAAACTCTAGTATCCTGCTACCATCTTCCATAGTCCACTGAACTGGAACAAAGTAACTTAACATCCCCACAAAACAACAGAGAGAGAGAGAGCAAGAGGGAAAGCTAGTCATGTTTGTGTCATAAAAATGTCTTGATGGTCCTCAACATAAGAAAAAGTGCCATGGCCACTCCCACAGGTTGTCCGTCACAGTGACAGGCTTAGATCGACAGGGCTACTTGTCTTTCGGATCCGGCGGATCGTCGTGCTTGCGTTCGGTCATCCGGGCACATTTCGGGCAAGTTGTGGAATTGTCATAGAAACAGTCCCTAAAGAGAAACAGCACACAGGGAAAAAGGCAAGTGTCAACCAATCACTGATATTATACATGAACACTACATATGTCTGATAAACGTGTCTGCCAGTGGAGGCTGGTGGAAGGAGCTATAGGAGGACTGACTCAATGTAATGGCTGGAATGGAATAAATGCAACAGAGTCAAACATGTGGTTTCCTTATATATGATGATGTGTTTGTAATGGATGGAATGGAACAGTATCAATGAGCTCATCTTCCTATAGCTCCACCCATCAGCCTCACCTGTTGTCTACAGATAGGGGACTGACCTGTGGAAGACAGCAGAGCAGTCGTGGCACACTGAGGTGTGGCTGTCAAACGGGAACAGGATGTCTCCCTCCTTACACAGCTCACAAACAAAGCCTTTGGCTTGGCACCGCTGGAGAGGGCAAAAGACAGGGCACAGGTCAGTATCACAGGTCTCTACAGCTCAGTAAAACATCTGCCTGCTCAACTGGTTTTCTCCCCAGAATGATTCCTGTTCTTCCTCACCTTTGTGATAGACAAGTACAGTATAAAACTCACGTCACAGTCCAGTTTGATGTGCTTGGCAAAGGTAGTGTGGATCTCTGTGAGAGAGCAGCTGAGTCTGCCACTAGAGATGTCAATCAAATCCTGCAGCGAGTACATGTCATTGTTCTCCACAAAGTGCTGGCGATCATGGAGCTAAGAGAGGACGGGAGATTCAAATACAGTGGGGCAAAAAAGTATTTAGTCAGCCACCAATTGTTCAAGTTCTCCCACTTAAAAAGATGAGGCCTGTAATTTTCATTATAGGTACACTTCAACTATGACAGACAAAATGAGAAGAAAAAAATCCAGAAAATCACATTGTAGGATTTTTTATGAATTTATTTGCAAATTATGGTGGAAGGAGGAGTGGAATGGAGGAATGGGCCAAAATTCACCCAACTAATTGTGGGAAGCTTGTGGAAGGCTACCCGAAATGTTTGACCCAAGTTAAACAATTTAAAGGCAATGCTACCAAATATGAATTGAGTGTATGTAAACTTCTGACCCACTGGGAATGTGATGAAATAAATAAAAGCTGAAATAAATCACTCTCTACTATTATCCTGACATTAAAAAATAAAGTGGTGATCCTAACTGACCTAAGACAGTGCATTTTTACTAGGACTAAATGTCAGGCATTTAGTCCTACACATGAAAAAACTGAGTTTAAATGTATTTGGCTAATGTGTATATAAACTTCCGACTTCAACTGTGCATATCTACTTCCATTTCCCCGTACCCTTGAACATCGACTCAGTACTGTGGATTCATGTACACTGAACAAAAATAAAAAGCAAATTGCAACAATTTCAAATGTTTTACTGAGTTCATAAGGAAATCAGTCAATGGCTGTGCGAAAAACGCTGGATATTGGCGGGAACTGGAAAATACTGTTGTACACGTCGATCCAGAGCAACCCAAACATGCTCAACAGGTGACATGTCTGATGAGTATGAAGGCCATGGACTGGAACATTTTCAGCCTCCAGGAATTGTGTGCATTATGCTGAACCATGAGGTGATGGCAGTAGATGAATGGCACAACAATTTTTTTAAAATTTTTTTTAATTTATTTTACCTTTATTTAACCAGGCAAGTCAGTTAAGAACAAATTCTTATTTTCAATGACGGCCTGGGAACAGTGGGTTAACTGCCTGTTCAGGGGCAGAACAACAGATTTGTACCATGTCAGCTCGGGGGTTTGAACTCACAACCTTCCGGTTACTAGTCCAACGCTCTAACCACTAGGCTACCCTGCCGCCCCAATCGACAATGGGCCTCAGGCTCTCGTCATGGGATCTCTGTGCATTCAAACTGCCATAGATAAAATGCAATTGTGCTCATTGTCTGTAGCTTATTCCTTCCCATACCATAACCCCACCAGCAAACCACTCACCCAATCGTCACCACACACACTACACTGTCTGCCATCTGCCCGGTACAATTGAAACCGGGATTCATCTGTGAAGAGCACACTTCTCCAGTGGCTATTGAAATCGGTTACAATGCCAAACTGCAATCAGGTCAAGACCATGGTGAGGACGTTGAGCATGCAGTTGAGCTTCCCTAAGACGGTTTGAGAGTTTGTGCAGAAATTCTTCTGTTGTGCAAACCCACAGTTTCATCAGTTGTCCGGGTGGCTAGTCTCAGATGATCGCAGATGAACGTGGAGGTCCTGGGCTGGCGTAGTTACATGTGGTCTGCGGTTGTGAGGCCAGTTGGACATATTGCCAAATTCTCTAAAACAATGACTTATGGTAGAGAAATTAACATTAAATTCTGTGGCAACAGCTCTGGGGTGACATTCCTGCTGTCAGCATGCCAATTGCACACTCCCTCAAAACTTGAGACATCTCTGGCATTGTGTTGTGTAACAAAACTGCACATTTTAGAGTGGCCTTTTATTATCCCCAGCACAAGGCGCACCTGTGTAATATTCATGCTGTTTAATCAGCTTCTTGATATGCCACACTTGTCAGGTGGATGGATTAACTTGGCAAAAGAGAAATACTTCCTAACACATTCATGCACAGCATTTGAGAGAAATACGCATATGGATATCATACATATGGATATGTGCATATGGACAATATACTACAATGTAGAAAATGTTAAAAATAAAGAAAAACCCTTGAATAAGTAGGTGTTCTAAAACTTTTGAACGGTAGTGTATATTTATTTTCTTTATTGTATTCTGCATTGTTGGGAAGGGCCCGTAAGTAAACATTTTACTTAGTCTACATCTGTTATTTACGAAGCATGTCACATTTTAAACTTGATATGATTCTTACATCAGCATGTTATTAATAAAAGGCCAGAGAGTGGCGCTGTTGCAGCACATACTGAGCCATGACATCAGCAAAAATGGGTTCCTCTGGGTTGTTTAACAATACTGCTGCAAGACCCTTATGCAAAGCACTGGACGCAAATGCAATGTCCTTTATACAGAGATTGGAATGTGATATTTATGTGATGCTATGGCTGTGGTGAAGATGTCGTGGAGATGTTGGGATGATGTTGTGTTGATATTGCAGGGATGTTGCTGACCTGCAGTAGCAGCCGTGCCTCCATAGCCTCCTTACAGGTGATGAAGTAGGGCTTCATCAGTAGGATGTCCTGACGGAGCTTCTGCAGGAAGGAACACATTCACACACTAGCCATTAGTCACACCCTGATTCCATAGGCCAATGTCAGACACAACATGTTCTATGGGAAATCGCTTTTGAATGTGAATATTTCTAATTTCATGAAACTATCTGATGAAGCTAGTTCTTTTATATACCATAAACAAGTGTTTTTCTTCTCTGGCCCGACAATCTCCCCAATGACAGAAAGAGCTGTCTATCTCCCTCAGTATTCTAATCCCTCACCACAAAACACACTGGCACAAATAGAACCGCTGACTGGTGAGAATGTCCTGAAAACAAAAGCCTGGCCTACTGTGTGATAGTACAGACAAGGAAGAGCTCCCAAAACAAGTTCTATAGCAAACCCAGACTTCATCCCAGTTTATATGGAGTGGAGATGGAGTGCAAGACAAAACCAAAAACTGTACAAAAAGACAACCACATTTGAATGAATTTATGTCACAAACATTCAGTACACACTATTCATGCAGAGTCCCTGTTGCTGATATGTCACCTACCCTGATCTCCACTAGTTCCTCCACAAAGTTGAAGAGCAGTGGGTTGACCTCCCTCAGTTTCAGTACAGGCCGGGGTATCATCAGGGCCAGGTAACGCATGGAGGAACGACATACCTGACCAGAGAGCAGGGGACACACTGTTAGAGATAGAACTGCACAGAATGAAAATAGTCAAACACAGACGCTAAGAAAACAGTGTTTTAATGTGTTCTGTCTCCATGTGATACACTGTGATAGGGTTATATGCTCTCAACATCATAGGATCATTCTTATTCCCGGCTTCAGGCCTGGTTCTTCAGTGATTTTTATCCATTACACGGTCACCAAAGGAAACAGAGGTGCATTCTCTTACCAGCTGCTCATCATGTAATATAAGGTAGAGTTTGTTGAAGTTCCTGGTAGTGTAAACATCATGTAATATAAGGTAGAGTTAGTTGAAGTTCCTGCTTGTGTAAACATCACGTAATATAAGGTAGAGTTTGTTGAAGTTCCTGCTTGTGTAAACATCACGTAATATAAGGTAGAGTTTGTTGAAGTTCCTGCTTGTGTAAACATCATGTAATATAAGGTAGAGTTTGTTGAAGTTCCTGGTAGTGTAAACATCATGTAATATAATGTAGAGTTTGTTGAAGTTCCTGCTTGTGTAAACATCACGTAATATAATGTAGAGTTAGTTGAAGTTCCTGGTAGTGTAAACATCATGTAATATAAGGTAGAGTTTGTTGAAGTTCCTGCTTGTGTAAACATCATGTAATATAATGTAGAGTTAGTTGAAGTTCCTGGTAGTGTAAACATCATGTAATATAAGGTAGAGTTTGTTGAAGTTCCTGGTAGTGTAAACATCATGTAATATAAAAGGTAGAGTTAGTTGAAGTTCCTGCTTGTGTAAACATCACATAATATAAGGTAGAGTTAGTTGAAGTTCCTGGTAGTGTAAACATCACGTAATATAAGGTAGAGTTTGTTGAAGTTCCTGGTAGTGTAAACATCACGTAATATAAGGTAGAGTTTGTTGAAGTTCCTGGTAGTGTAAACATCACATAATATAAGGTAGAGTTTGTTGAAGTTCCTGGTAGTGTAAACATCACATAATATAAGGTAGAGTTTGTTGAAGTTCCTGGTAGTGTAAACATCACATAATATAAGGTAGTGTTTGTTGAAGTTCCTGGTAGTGTAAACATCACGTAATATAAGGTAGAGTTTGTTGAAGTTCCTGGTAGTGTAAACATCACGTAATATAAGGTAGAGTTTGTTGAAGTTCCTGCTTGTGTAAAAAATCTATATTGATAAAGGAAAAACAGTGTGCTATTAGCGTCTCTCTTTGGTACCTTGCGTGGCTCAAACTCCCAGTTGTGGATGACGCGTGCAGGGATGACAGCGGTGTCATTCCAGTGGCAGGTGCTGCAGTAGTACTGGCCCGTGTAGTCACACTGCCTGGCCTCGCTGGGCACGCCCCCTACAGGACAACACAACACAGTGAAGAGCATTGCAGCATGGGGCTCCGTGAGCGATTATGACACCACGCCACACAACTCTCACTGACATAACGGTCTCAGAGACAACTCACTGATCATGCAACTAACACTGTCACACAACACTCACTGACACATTCCGGAACAAATATTTTCCTAACCACAACATAATTCAACTCTTAATGAGATACTACAACTCAGCATAGCTTTTGATTTACATTCAACATCTCCCAGGGAGGAGAACCCTGGCAAGTAACTATTGCTGTAACTTTTAATGATCACATTATACTATCAAAGCTGATTTAACTCTCCAAGCTCGATGTGAGTGCATTAGATTAGCAGGCTGAGTTAAGCACCATCTGTTCTATTAGCATAGAGAGTGGATGAGTGACTGTGCTCTAGCTAAATCTCTTTAGATCCCCACAGAGAAGCACTTACTGGGCTCCAGGTTTACCTTGTACAGTACAGTAGGTTTAGTCACATTAGTCTGTGAGAGGAGAAGAATGTCCACACAGCCCATTGACCCAGAGGTTAGGCATTGCTTTTATAACTGTGATTGTGTTAATACAACAAGGGTCCATAGACATCATGCCCATATATTTCAATTTGTGCTGACTGCTAATTGGCTATCAAGTCGGTCTCATAAAGGCTGAACACTCACTTAGTGACACAGGCATGCGGCACTCAGCACAGCGGTAGTCCTGCCGGTCCAGCCCGATCTCTGGGCAGATGCTTAGCTCGTACTCTGACTGGTGGCTGACCTTTGACCTCACGCAGGACTTGTTGATGAGGTTCAAGCACTTGCTATGGCAACGGTAGTAACATCCTGCGAGAGGGACAGGGGGACAGAGATTTTAGTCAACAGCTAACTACCGTTTTAAAATTCAATGTGACTTAAGATTCTGGAGAGAAAGTTGGCCATACGGTACACCAATTCAATTTCTCTCTCCAACTCAATTAATTCACCAGGGCCAACGTCGACCAATAGAGGAGAATAGAAGGTCTCAGGAGGGCAGTGTTGCCTAGCAACTAACGCTGTTCAGTTTTGGTTGCTTAGCAATGCTCTCTCTTTTATAGTTTACCCAAGTTCAGCCATACAGCTGTAACCGTTCAGTGTCCATGAGGTTTTACCACTGAGAACATTTTGACTTAGTTTTAATGCACTCTTACCTGTGCAGGTGTACCAGGTCTGGATGAGGCCCCAGATGATAGTGCTGCACTTATCACACGTCTGTTTCACACTCTTGCTCTTCTCCTTGGAGAAACGATGCTCCAATAGTACCCTCAGGTTTGGCTCATCCTCTTCAGGGTCCTGTTGAGTGACAAGGAGCAGAGTCAATCAGAACACAGCATTGTGTCAGAGACCTACACTATAGTCTCTGTTATTAATCAACTGGACGAGTTCACTGCAGCACTTTCAACCCACTCATTCTCACAGTGTGTGAATGACACCAAAACAACCCATATTTTAAACAATTCAGGCAATCCCAGCAGAATCCAGACACTGCAAGGGCTATACGGGGTGGTTTCAAATGTTTTTTTTAAAGTTAAAATGTGACAACCACAGCGAGAGACTGACATAACATGGACACGAAGACCAAAACAAGACGTACATTGCCTTCAGAAAGTATTCACACCCCTTCGACTTATTTCACATTTTGTGGTTACAGCCGGAATTAAAAATGGATTAAATTGATTTTTTCCCCTCTCCCCCATCTAAAGACAATACCCCATAATGACAAAGTGAAAACATGTTTTAGAAGGTTTTGCAAATGTATTGAAAATAAAATACAGAATTCTCTCATTTACATAAGTATTCAGACCCCCGAGTCAATACATGTTAGAATCACCTTTTGCAGCGATTACAGCTGTGAGTCTTTCTGAGTAAGTCTAAGCACCTTGCACACTTGGCTAGTACATTATTTGCCCCATTATTCTTTTTAAAATTCTTCAAGCTCAATAAAGTTGGTTGTTGATCATCGCTAGACAGCCATTTAAGTTTTGCCATAGATTTTCAAGCTGATTTAAGTCAAAACTAACTTGGCCACTCTAGAATATTCAATGTCATCTTGGTAAACAACTCCAGTGTATATTTGGCCTGTGTTAGGTTATTGTCCTGCTGAAAGACAAATTTGGCTCCCATTGTCTGTTGGAAAGCAGACTGAACCAGGTTTTCCTCTAGGATATTGCCTGTGCTTAGCTCTATACCATTTATTTTTATCCCCCCCCCCAAAAAAAACCTCAGTCTTTGCCGATGACAAGTATACCCATAACATGATGCAGCCACCACCATGATTGAAAATATATAGAGTGGTATTCAGTGATGTGTTTTGTTTGCCCCAAACATAACACTTTGTATTCAGTGCATGAAGTTAATTTCTTAGCCACATTGTTTGCAGTTTTACTTTAGTGCCTTATTGCAAACAGGATGCATGTTTTGGAATATTATTTTTCCGTACAGGCGTCCCTTCTTTTCACTCTGGCATTTAGGTTAGTATTGTAGAGTAGCTACAATGTTGTTGATCCATCTTCAGTTTACTCCTGTCACAGCCTTTAAACTCTAACTGGTGGAATCCCTGAGCGGTTTCCTTCTTCTCCGGAAACAGAGTGGCTGAGTTTATTGATATGCCATTCAAAGTGTAATTAATAAGTTTACCATGCTCAAAGAGATATTTCAATGTCTGCTTTTTTTTTTTTACTCAATTAGGTGCCCTTCTTTGCGAGGCATTGGAAAACCTTGCTGGTCTTTGTGGTTGAATCTGTGTTTGAAATTCATTGCTCGACTGAGGGACCTTACAGTTAATTGTCAGTGTGGGATACAGAGCTGAGGTAGTCATTCAAAAATAATGTTAAACACTATTATTGCAGACTATTATTGAGTCCATGCAACTTATGTGACTTGTTAAGCAAATGTTTACTCCTGAACTTATTTAGGCTTGCCATAACAAAGGGGTTGAATACTTGACTCAAGACATTTCAGATTTTCATTTTTATTTAAGTTGTAAACATTTCTAAAAGCATAATTCCACTTTGACATTATGGGTTATTGTGTGTAGGCCAGGGACACAAAGATCTCAATTTAATACATTTAGAATTTAGGCTGGAAAACAACTAAATGTGGAAAAGTCAAGGGGTGACTACTTTCTGAAGGCACTGTATGCTACACAGTAATATTGTATTGACATTTCCAGAGGTAGTGAATGATTTGTGAATGGCTTTCATGCATACACAGTGCATACACAGTTCATGTTCACAAGTAAGTGCTCTGACTCTTCTACGTTGGTTGACTCTTCTTACGTAGATATGACTACTGCCATCTACCTACCATGACTAATTCCTTACCCCCTTAACTCATGGCCTATGGGCAGTTCAATACTTCCCTCTACCTCCCCTCTCCCCTGGTCTTACATTGAGCTCCTGTAGTTTGAGGCGTAGGTGGATGAGTTTGACCACAGTGTCCTTCTGTCTCTCTGAATGCTCAGGCAGCTCCAGGATTAATCTCTTACACTCCTCTATGGCCATCTTCAGCTGCTCAATGTCCGACGCTACAAACGAGCCCTGCACGGGGACATACAGTAAAAACACACAAACACACATAAGTCCATGCATGAGCAGACACCAAGTCTCACATTAACACATACTGATTGCCATTTAAACTGCACATAGACAGACAAGTGTATCCATCACAGTTGTGTTTTCACTAAGAATGACTTTTCATGCAACCACACCGACTAGTCAGTGGTTCACTAACATCCAAAATGGACGTATAAGGATTGTTCTTACGACAGGTCGAGAGAAGTGGTCCTCTGCCAGTCCCAGGTCCATGGCTCGGTCCAAACTCTGGTTTCTGCTCTTAGAGGAGAAGAGCTCAGGTCTCAGCTCTGAGGAAAGACAGACAAGAAGTACTGTAAGCATTGTTCTCTCTCACACACACAGTAAAGCTCACGCACGCCCACTTAAACCTCACACACAACACCTTTTACAGAACACACATTTGTCTAAAAGGAGTTTCACCCTCTGAGTGGATAAAGCAGTCACAATATACTGTTTTTATACAAATATGTGCTCTGTTTAAAACCAAAGGGAAACTGCCTTTGAAGTGCTAAAGGTCACTAGGTAACAGACTTAAACCTATACAAACTCAAGATTAACAGGCAGATATGATTCATCTAACAGTCCCACTGTACAGATGTGGGCCAGACATCAGCTTACGCTCCCACAATTTACACCTCACCTGTTGGATTTAACAAAGGCTATCGTCCCTGATTTGCAATAATCTTATTCTTCTTCGTAAAATTATTTGGGAAACGTTTATGCTACTTCATTAAAGGGTTTGACAACAAAGAATTTAGAATTATAGTACAAAGGCAAGTCATGGCAGATAGGAGCTTTATTCTCTGACACCAACTCAAATGTGGGTTGCTGTATTATCAGACTAATCACACAGAAAAGCAATCTGACAATCTGATGAAGAAAGTTCTCCTTGGTTTAGCTCGGCTCCCAACTTCAGCACCAGAGCATACACAGTTCAGCTCGCCAGTCTTTAAATCAAAGGGAGTGCTAGTAGGCCTGGGGGGCATGTAAACTAATCAAATATTTAAAGCCTTAGAGGAACCAGAGAGAGGCTTTAAGCCATTTTGTGTGGTTTTGTGCCAGGGTACCAGACATTGGCTGAGGGCTAGCCTCTTTGAAACTCTAAGCTTCTACATCTCCAAAGACCACTTCCTGATAAAAAGCTGCTTCCCAAAGCTTTTACTTTTGGCTGTAACAGACGCCCCAACACAGTAAGAAATTGATCAATTAGGCCTAAAGATCACGAGGGACAAGATTCCCCTCCTATCATCATAAAAAAAAAAAATATATATATATATATATATATATATATATATTATGAAAATACAGAGATGCTACATGACATGTGCTATTACATCAGCAGTTAGCCTGGACCCTCTGCAATAAGCATTTTGGATGTCTAACAACTGACTAGTTCAATAGATAGACCTAGAGCCAGAACATATCATTACAACGTTCAGCAGGTAGTAGTCTCAAGGTAGCCCGTATCAAGTAAACCCATACCTAATCTCACTATCTAGGCCTGCATATTGTTTGTACCTGCATACACCTCAGATGACATCATGGTAGCGAGAGACAAGACATCCTGAGTCGCTGGCTGCCAGAAAGTGCTGGAGAGGCAGACAGATGCAGCTGAAACCTAGACAGTGTTCTAGTGAACTAGGCTAAGTGTAGGCATATGATTACAGGAATCGTTCTGAACCACAGTACCACCTAATGCTCCTGTCTCAGTTCCTCTCATTACTTTTGGCCCATAACTACAGATCCAAGGTCAGTTGATGTTCTTGATGAGCTCATAATGGTTAGGGCGCTGTTGCAAGAGTGGTACTAAATCAGATATTAAGCAACAGAGATATGGAAAGGACAGCAGCCTTCTTCCTCTTTCAGTCTATGCTGTTGTTTAGCTGTACAGTCAGTCACATCATTTCAAAATGTATAGATTGTTCCATCTCTTGCAGACTATAGTTCTGCAGACAAAGCTTGCTCTGGTACCGGTTGCAGCACTAAACTTGCAGATGCAGACTGGCTGCACAGACAACATGAACTGACTTCCCATCAGGCTACTGCACTACTCCATCTTCCATAAGAGACTGCTGCAGTGTCATCGGGTTGCCGGCTCATCCATTCTCCAGGCCTTTGCTGAGATGAGTAAAACACACAGAATCTGCCTCTGCATTCTCTTTTCATCACATGGCAATCACATTCAGCACAGGTGTTAATTCATTTCACATTCTATAACACATGTATATTGGGACCCATCAATGAACTAGGCTCCTATTCAACCCGCCAGTCACACTCACCATCTCGAGAGGGGGTTTTACCCCCTGGGGGGCCGCCCTCCTCCTCACCCCGATCAAAGGGGTTGAGGCGGGCTTGGCGAAAAGAAGCAGGTCTCTCATGATATTCCATCTCACCGGCTACATCTGTGGAAGACACACAACACATGGTCAGTCATGAACCAGAAGGACGAGAGACACATGGACTAGGCTACGTTCCACCTAGCCAAGCCTCAAGAGAAAGGGGGGGGGCTCAAACTCGCTCTAACTTGACACTCCCTCAAGGACAGAGTGGTTATTTTCTATCCAGTCAATATGGCTGTACTGCCATTTATTGCTTTGTAATTTGATCCTGTGAGTGTTCATCTTCCATGTTTTATAGATGAAGGTGAGCTACCATAAGCATGAGGATATGGGTACAGAGAATTGGTACTCAGGCATGGTTGATATGCCATATTATGATGTCTTGTAGGGATCAGATATTGACACATGTAATATGCATTATCACAGACACATAACCATAGCACAGTCATCAGAGCTGCAGGATCAGCTCAGATGAGCACCCACACTGTCTGAAAACAAGCAAGACTCCCATTAAAAGTAATAGTTTAGAGGGTTGTCACTGTTTTTGCTTTGACTTATAGCCTAAACATGTCCTCAAATACTATATTTTATTATTTTACATGCATTTAGAAGCTATTTTACCAGAGGTGGACCAAGTCACTATTATTCGAGCGTCAAGTCACAAGAAGAGCCTTAAGTCGAGTCCCAAGTAGAACAGTTCAAGACTCGAGTCAAGTCCAAGTCGTGCATTCTAAGAGCAAGTCAAGTCCAGTCACAAGTTTAAGTCAAGTCTCAAGTAAAAAAAATAACTATACATGCAAACGCCTTGTCCAACTACAAATCTTTGTCTATCTATTGAGGCTACCAGACAGCCCTTTCCATTATTTTGCTACAACACATTTTGACTAGCCTATGTAATAGTAAAATAGGGACCTTGTAGCAGTCATAAGGGCAAGACATCAGCTGAAGACACGTCAACGTGCTCAGAATGTAGACTTATTTACACGTCTTGGTAATCCAATGGTGAAAGCCAGATCATACAAAATATATGAGGAGATTTACCAAATATACACAGGCAATAGCCCAAAAGAAATAGCTTCTGTATCAGGCTTAACCTGTCCTATCTGAATGGACACAGGTCGAGGGCAAGACTGTACACCCTCCCCCCTGAGAAACCAAATCTAACAGGAGCTCAAACAGGTAGGCCTACATAATATAAGCGCTTGGCCCCCCCCAAAACCATACAATTACCCAATTGGCAATTACAACCAATAAACTGGTTCTACAATGTAAAAGGAAATTTCCACATCCATTGGTGCATTCGTCTTAATCAGACTTAATGATTATTCATGATATTTCAACCCCATGCATACATGGAACAATATGTTCACACACATGACAGAAACATGACAGAGTCATAGGACACAGACACACAGAACCCCGACATAACCCAGGGAATATGAACAAAGGAAACCATACATTGAATTTAATAAACAGAACTTCTACTTCATGAGTCTTACGAACGTTAATGTGCACTACACACATTGCGCCAACTCAGAGTAAGAAATGGTTGGCTAAATGAAATGGTATCAATCGTATGTTTATCAAACCAGAAACATAAATCTCTACGTGTTGCAATAAACGGTATGAATATAGAATGATGAAACTTTAGCAATTATTGTAGTATTTGATGGAATATAGATTTACCTCATAGGGCATATGCATTTAAACGTGTGAAAGCAACAGCAAACATTTTAACAGGAAAAAAGCGGAGGCTAGAGCCGCGCAGGAGGCTATGGTGCGTCTTCGCCACAGTAATAATTCATTTTAACAACAAATTCCAAATGCCAGCTTCATAAGTAAATTACCAATTTCAAGCAATTGTTACTAACCAAAACACCAGTAGGCATATGATCATAAGTGTTGCCCCGTTGCTGGTGAGTTTACAAAGTAAACCGTTAATATTCTTGATCACCACATTTTTTTGGAGCTGCATATTTATCGTCTCTTTTGCGCTACACTCGATCGTATAGTGAGTGAGTGGTACAGCAAATCATCAATCTCTTCGCTTGCTCGCCCAACCTGTGTTGATTGACAGTTTGCTGGTCGGATCAGAGTGCCGAGTGTGCGTTTCACTAGCCAATCTGTTGCAGGTTTTTTGCAAGGGCGATGCTGCGGCTACTGTCTCTGGCTACGTGTAGAAATCAATCCACAGTATAATCTGTGCCACAAAATATTACAAACCTGGCCAGATCATTTTAATTCATAAATCTCATGTCAAAGTCGAGTGCTGATGCTCCAAGTCATTTTCCTTTTCTATCAAGTCATCAAATTTCATCAAGTCATGTGACTGGAGTCCACAACTCTGCTTTATACAAAAAATTGGTATACAACCTGTATAGTTCCAATACAATATTTTAGGTTGACAATAATTATATTAAACAATTTGATATCACATGCCATACTTTTATTTTGCTGCATAACAAACATCTGGAGTATGCCTCTACTGCCATGTATTCAATTTAGACTGTTTTGGATATCTCCCTGGCCAATATGGCTGCCATATCACTCCATTCTGGAACGTCAAGGGTTTCTGACAATATCCCTCTATCTAGTAATTTAATAGTATCTCAACTAGCTAGTTAGATAACGTTACCTACAAAACAAAAGGGTAGCACGTAAGAAGAGTTTTAAAACATTGGAAGACTTGCATGAGCCAAGTAGCCAGTAACTATAAACGGCAATGTTATCAACAATGTTAGCTGTGAAAACTAAAATCACTGTAAATATGAATAGCCAGCTTGCTAGTAAAACAGTCGTTAGCTTAGCTAGCTAGCCTACTTGCTAGCTAACATTCCCTAGACAGTTTACTTACCCCATTGTCCACCTTCAAACAACAAGATTTCATCCGTATATTATTGATGTTGGACACTTTGAACGCTGTGCAATCAGTTTTCTTCGCAAAAATATACTGTATCCTCTGGTTCTCTGTCATCACCATCATACAGCATGATTCCAATGTTTTTCTCTGTCAGCGCAGGAATACTTCTTTGCAGCGATACCTCGCGGGAAATTTATGTAACAACAACCATGACTGGTGTTTTGCTGGCAAAAGTGGTATGCACTTGATGCATGCGTACATGATACAACATTCATAAATCAACCTGGATATCGTGGCATTTTGTTTCTTGAATCACTAGCTCTGTCTCAACGCCTCAAAAAAAGAGCTACACAAAATCTGAGTAGCGTTTGGTGAAGATTGCTTAGAGACAGTGTTTTTTTGTTCATTGTATGCTTGTTTAAAACCAACAGGGTCATCGTCACCTCATGAATGCCAGAGCAAGAAAGGAAAATATTGCTTTTGTGTTGGGGCCATTATAGAGCCACCTCTCAAGTAGCTCTTCTTCTCATCTCTCCTCTATAATGTGTTAACATAACTAGATATGGCCTTTACTTTGCTAGCAGTGTCAAATACTTTTCCTCTACCATTTTTGGCAGTGTTGTCTGGGTATAGCTTCCTTACTGTGCCCCTCTATTATCATCCTTCCTCCTTGTTTCCTTTGGCAGGAGAGAACAAATAGATAGATCTTCCTCAATGGTACTATCTAATTATTGCAACTGTTGCACTGAAGTCTCCCAATTGCTGCTGGATCTTGCTGCTGGATTATCTAAAGCAGGAAGCACCAGTGACTCGTTCAATAAAGAAGTGGTCAGATGATGCAGATGCTAAACTACAGGACTGTTTTGCTAGCACAGACTGGAATATGTTCCGGGATTCCTCCGATGGCATTGAGGAGTATTGAGGAGTACACCACATCACGTACATACCCCAACCAGAAGCCATGGATTACAGGCAACATCCGCACTGAGCTAAAGGGTAGAGCTGCCGGCTTCAAGGAGCGTGACTCTAACACGGACACTTATATGAAATCCCACTACGCCCTCAGACAAACCATCAAACAGGCAAAGCGCCAACACAGGACTAAGATTGAATCGTACTACACCGGCTCCAACGCTCGCCGAATGTGGCAGGGTTTGCAAACTATTACAGACTACAAAGGGAAGCACAGCCGTGAGCTGCACAGTGACACGAGCCTACCAGACGAGCTAAATCACTTCTATGCTCGCTTCGAGGGAAGCAACACTGAGGCATGCATGAGCGCATCAGCTGTTCAGGGAGACTGTGTGATCACACTCTCCTCAGCCAACGTGAGTAAGATCTTTAAACAGGTCAACATTCACAAGGCCGCTGGGCCAGACGGATTACCAGGACGGGTGCTCCGGGCATGTGCTGACCAACTGAAATTTTCAATATGTCCCTGATTGAGTCTGTAATACCAACATGTTTCAAGCAGACCACCATAGTCCCTGTGCCCAAGGACACTAAGGCAAACTGCCTAAATGACTACAGACCTGTAGCACTCACGTCCATAGCCATGAAGTGCTTTGAAAGGCAGGTCATGGCTCACATTAACACCATTATCCCAGAAACCCTAGACCCACTCCAATTTGCATACCGCTCAAACAGATCCACAGATGTTGCAATCTCTATTGCACTCCACACCGCTCTTTCCCACCTGGACAAAAGGAACACCAACGTGAGAATGCTATTCATTGACCTCAGCTCAACACCATAGTGCCCTCAAAGCTCATCACTAAACTAAGGATCCTGGGACTAAACATCTCCTTCTGTAACTGGATCCTGGACTTCCTGACGGGCCGCCCCCAGGTGGTAAGGGTAGGTAACAACACATCTGCTACGCTGATCCTCAACACTGGAGCTCCTCAAGGGTGCGTGCTCAGTCCCCTCCTGTACTCCCTGTTCACCCACGACTGCATAGCCAGGCATGACTCCAACACCATCATTAAGTTTTCAGCCGACACAACAGTGGTAGGCGAGACAGCCAATAGGGAGGAGGTCAGAGAACTGGCCCGGGTGGTGCCAGAATAACAACCTATCCCTCAACGTAATCAAGACAAAGGAGATGGTTGCGGACTACAGGAAAAAGAGGACCGAGTACGTCCCCATTCTCATCGACGGGGCTGTAGTGGAGCAGGTTGAGAGCATCAAGTTCCTTGGTGTCCACATCACCAACAAACTATTATGTTCCAAACACACCAATGCAGTCGTGAAGAGGGCACGACAAAGCCTATTCCCCCTAGGAAATGAAAAATATTTGGCATGGGTCCTCAAAAGGTTCTACAGCTGCAACATCGAGAGCTGGTTGCATCATTGCCAGGTACGGCAACTGCTCAGCCTCCGACTCCAGCCACCCCAGTCATAGACTGTTCTCTCTGCAACTGCATGGCATGCGGTACCGGAGCACCAGGTCTTGTACCAAAAGGCTTCTCAACAGCTTTTACCCCCAAGCTATGAGACTGAACAAACAGCCAATCAAATGGCTACCCAGACTATGCATTGTGCCCCACAACCCCCTCTTTGTTTATAATCTATTCATAGTCACTTTAACTAATCCTACATGTACATATTACCTCAAATAGCCCGACTAACTGGTGCACCCGCACACTGACTCTGTACCACCTGTACAGTTGAAGTCCGAAGTTTAAATACACCATAGCCAAATACATTTAAACTCAGTTGTTCACAATTCCTGACATTTAGTCCTAGTAACAATTCCTTGTATTAGGTCAGTTAGGATCACCACTTTATTTTAAGAATGTGACATGTCAGAATAATAGTAGAGAAAATCATGTATTTTTTATTTTTTTCATCTTTCATCACATTCCCAGTGGGTCAGAAGTTTACATACACTCAATTCGTATTTGGTAGCATTGCCTTTAAATTGTTTAACTTGGGTCAAGTGTTTTGGGTAGCCTTCCACAAGCTTCCCACAATAAGTTTGGTGAATTTTGGCCCATTCCTCCTGACAGAGCTGATGCAACTGAGTCAGGTTTGTAGGCCTCCTTGCTCGCACACGCTTTTTCAGTTCTGCCCACACATTTTCTATAGGATTGAGGTCAGGGCTTTGTGATGTCCACTCCAATACCTTGACTTTGTTGTCCTTAAGCCATTTTGCCACAACTCTGGAAGTATGCTTGGGGTCATTGTCCAATTGGAAGACCCATTTGCAACCAAGCTTTAACTTCCTGACTGATGTCTTGAGATGTTGCTTTAATATATCCACATAATTTCCCTACCTCATGATGCCATGTATTTTGTGAAGTGCACCAGTCCCTTCTGCAGTAAAGCACCCCCACAACATGATGCTGCCACCCCCGTGCTTCACGGTTGGGATGGTGTTCTTCGGCTTGCAAGCCTCCCCCTTTTTCCTCCAAACATAACGATGGTCATTATGGCCAAACAATTCTATTTTTGTTTCATCAGACTAGAGGACATTTCTCCAAAAAGTACGATCTTTGTACCCATGTGCACTTGCAAACCATAGTCTGGCTATGTTATGGCGGTTTTGGAGCAGTGGCTTCTTCCTTGCTGAGCGGCCTTTCAGGTTATGCCGATATAGGACTCGTTTTACTGTGGATATAGATACTTTTGTATCTGTTTCCTCCAGCATCTTCACACGGTCCTTTGCTGTTGTTCTGGGATTGATTTGCACTTTTTGCACCAAAGTACGTTCATCTCTAGGAGACAGAACGTGTCTCCTTCCTGAGCGCTATGACGGCTGTGTGGTCCCATGGTGTTTATACTTGCGTACTATTGTTTGTACAGATGAACGTGGTACCTTCAGGCGTTTGGAAATTGCTCCCAAGGATGAACCTTGGGTCTTGGCTGATTTCTCTTTATTTTCCCATGATGTCAAGCAAAGAGGCACTGAGTTTGAAGGTAGGCCTTGAAATACATCCACAGGTACATTGACTCAAATGATGTCAATTAGCCTATCAGAAGCTTCTAAAGCCATGACATTATTTTCTGGAATTTTCCAAACTGTTAAAAGGCACAGTCAACTTAGTGTATGTAAACTTCTGACCCACTGGAATTGTGATACAGCAAATTATAATTTAAATAATCTGTCTGTAAACAATTGTTGGAAAAATTACTTGTGTCATGCACAAAGTAAATGTCCTAGCCGACTTGCCAAAACTATAGTTTGATAACAAGACATTTGTGGAGTGGTTGAAAAATAAGTTTTAATGACTCCAACGTAAGTGTATGTAAACTTCCGACTTCAACTGTATATAGCCTTGCTACTGTTATTTTTTAGTTATCTACTGTTTACCTAATACCTATTTTTACTTAACTGCACTGTTGTTTAAGGGCTTGTAAGTAAGCATTTCACTGTAAGGTCTAAACCTGTTGTATTCGGCGCACGTGACAAATAAACTGATTGGCCCCTCCATACGTTCTGTGTGTCGTGATCCAGTGCATCAGTCTAGCTGGTCTGTGCTGTGAGCTGTATATGTCGCTTTCCTCTACAGCTTGGCTGCAAGTGAGACACTGACTCACTAGGCCTCTCCCTACAGTCAACAGGCCTTCCTCATCTCTATGCTTCCCACATGAGAAAATACTACAGTTTACTATAGAATACTACATAGAATTCTATAGTAAACTGTATAATAATATACTACACCTGTGTCCCTTGATCATGTGTAGTACTTACCATAGAATGTTGTAGTATACTGTAGAATACTATAGTAAATACTACAGTATTATCAGAAAAAAAAACCTGTAGTAAATACTACAGTAATGTCCACAAAACCACTACCCTTTTTCACTATAGTAAATACTACCGTATTTAATTTGCATACACCCTGCTCATTCCTCTCCTCCATATCGCAATTTGTGCCAACCATAAGTGAGGAACCTACATGCCAAGTATAAACCATATATTGTAATCCCTACAGGTTATAGAAGAGAGCAGAAGCTCTGAGCTGTCCGTTCAGACTCCCAATCCTATTTACAGGTTATGGAAAATGTGCTATATTAGTATTTCTCCAAAAGGTTTCCTGAAGGAGAAAGCCTCCACTTCTATGCCAAAGATAAAACAAAAACACTACAGTAAATACTAAAGTATACTACAATATGCAAAGACACTACATCAATTACTAAGGTATTTACTACAGTTTCTTTTACCAGTATTTATACTGTGTGTTCTGTGATACTGTATAAAGAGCTGCTCTGCCCAGGGCCCCTTCACACAGGCTCTAAGTGCTGAGGCATCGCCAGCATGTGATCCACCCAGCCGACTGGCCCCATACATTGTAGAAGAGAGAGCACAAACAGCCTCCATCTCTCTAACCAGAGAGATAGTCACTTCTCCTGTTTCTTCAAGAAATGCAGGTGTTTTCTTGGGATTGTTGATTTGTTTTTGAACGTGTCATATTCGCGGCACTCTCCACATTTCACCTGTTCCTCCTTGTCCTTCAAATCAATTGGCTCTAACCGTATGCACTAGTGTCTGCCTCCTTTTAGAACAGGGCTAAGCGACTAGATTTTGTTCCAACAAGGCACCACACCTGACCATCTAAACTAATTGATCAGTTCAGTGATTGACTAAACTCAACACACCTGGTCTTCCAGGTCGGTTAAATCCAAAACATGAAGTGCCTGCGACACTCCAGGACCAGGGTTGCCTACATGTTTTAGACCATGCAGATAAGTATGTAACTGGAAGGCCTTCAGCAGACTATCTTGTAGATCAGCAGTGTCACACTCATTCCATTAGGGCCTAGCCCTAGTATCTGCTGTTTTTTCATTTCAATTAAGACCTAGACAACCAGGTGAGGGGAGTTCCTTACTAGTCAGTGACCTTAAGTCCAAGGGAGGAGAAAAAATTCAGACACGCAACCCCTCTGTGGAATCAGTTTGACACTTGTTGTAGATCATCCACCATCTTAGCTCCTCACAGACTGTTCCATCCAGACTCCACCCATGCTGCTCAAGGTGTGCCTCAACCTCCAGGGGACTGAGATCCAGTATTTTTATCCAGCATCTAGGTCACCTCCACATGGGACTGTCATGCAGTGGAGTCCAAGTTCAACAAGGCTCTGCTTTATCCTATTTCTCTAGAAGAAAGACCCCTAGTCATTGTACTGCAATACACTGTTCCGGTTTCCACTAAAAACAACCTCAGAAACCCTGAACACAGTGTAGCAAAACAAGATGGTGTATAATATTATTCATGTTTAATATCCCAAAACAAGTCAGAAAAAGCTAATTACAAAGTAGGCTTGAACATGTTTATTATAAGAAATTAAGGGATATTCGTCATCAGTTTATGAGACACTTTATTTCACCCATTCAACTTAGTGGTCTGTCTGGGAGGTTTTTATCAACAGGATAAATCAACAGGAGGCCATGAGTTGGTCAGAGGGCTAAGAGAATTGGGGCTAACAGTTAGCAAAGACAGTGAGAGCAGGGAGGGGTATAGGGAGGGCGGGTTATACAGTACAGTGTACATGAGGCAGATAACAACCCTGCTACACATAGACAAAGCGCTGTCGGCTGGGTTTCCACAAGCTTGGCTCTTCTTCCAAGGTGTTCACCGGGCCTGGCTCTCTGACTCTTCCTCATCCTCTTCATACATCTCTCCCTCCTCCTCGGTGGTGGCGTCCTGGTACTGCTGGTACTCTGACACCAGGTCGTTCATGTTGCTCTCTGCCTCGGTGAACTCCATCTCGTCCATGCCCTCTCCGGTATACCAGTGCAGGAACGCCTTGCGGCGAAACATGGCGGTGAACTGCTCAGAGATGCGCTTGAATAGCTCCTGGATGGCCGTGTTGTTCCCGATGAAGGTGGCGGACATCTTGAGACCGCGGGGCGGGATGTTACAGACGGCCACTTTGACGTTGTTGGGGATCCATTCAACAAAGTAGCTGCTGTTCTTACTCTGGATGGCCAACATCTGTTCGTCCACCTCCTTCATGGACATCTGACCACGGAACACCATGGCTACGGTCAGGTAGCGTCCGTGACGCGGGTCGCAAGCGGCCATCATGTTCTTGGCGTCAAACAACTGCTGGGTGAGCTCAGGCACAGACAGTGCATTGTAGCACGCACTGCCACGCGCCGTGAGGGGGGCGAAGCCAGGCATGAAGAAGTGCAGACGGGGGAAGGGCACCATGTTGACAGCCAGTTTGCGGAGGTCAGCATTGAGCTGGCCGGGGAAGCGGAAGGAGGTAGTAACACCGCTCATGGTGGCCGACACCAGGTGGTTGAGGTCTCCGTAGGTGGGCGTGGGGAGCTTGAGCGTGCGGAAGCAGATGTCATAAAGCGCCTCGTTGTCAATGCAGTAGGTTTCGTCTGTGTTCTCCAGCAGCTGATGGATGGACAGGGTGGCATTGTAGGGCTCCACCACTGTGTCTGATACTTTAGGGGAGGGCACCACGCTGAAGGTGTTCATGATACGGTCAGGGTACTCTTCCCGGATCTTGCTGATGAGCAGGGTCCCCATGCCAGAGCCTGTGCCCCCTCCGAGGGAGTGGGTGAGCTGGAAGCCCTGGAGACAGTCACAGTTCTCACATTCCTTCCTGACTACGTCCAGTACTGAGTCCACCAGCTCTGCTCCCTCTGTGTAGTGGCCCTTGGCCCAGTTGTTACCAGCTCCACTCTGACCTATAGGGCAACAACACACTTCAAGATAGAGCTTCAGCAGTTATCAACGCTGCACTTGTACAGGAGCTACACATTTACATAATGTTTTAATGACATTTGGGAGCATTTACTGTAAGTAAATAAAAGCAAATGTCTTTAATGGAAATATTACATCAAACTATTTATGTTGTTAGTGATAATGACAGAAGAGACTGTAAATGGCAGATTGTGGTTAGGCCGTAACAGCCACTCTTCTAATGCTATCACTGAGCACTGTGGCCATATTTAACCCACGTTGGACAGACAGATACTGACCGAAGATGAAGTTGTCTGGTCTGAAGAGTTGTCCGTAGGTCCCAGAGCGAACACTGTCCATAGTTCCTGGCTCCAGGTCTACTAGGATGGCCCTGGGGACGTACTTAGAGGCTGGGGAGAGACAGCAGATGATGTTACCTGCAACGCCCTAATAAATACTACTGTATATCACAGTCAAGTTCAGTACAATAGGATTAAAGTGGATATTCTCAAGTCTAGGTCATTACAAGTATTGAGCAACCGGGCTTTTAGTGTTGTGTTGTTTCTGGGCTTGTGTAGATGTGTATTTAGTTCCAGTATCAGACTCACATGAGGCCTCATTGTAGTAGACACTGATCCTCTCCAGCTGCAGTGGGGAGTCACCCTCATAGTTCCCTGTAGGGCTGATGCCATGTTCATCACTGATCACCTCCCAGAACTGCAGAACACAAAGACACAAACATTACCAGTAACACATAGTTCTATACAAGCAAAGTGGATGGAAATTTCTCAGCAGCTTTATAGTCGGGACCATATTGAACTATCACTGGGGTACTTGGAGGTGAATTAATGGGGGGCTCTAGTAAAAACGGTGGGCCAATGTAAGTTGGGATAGTGGGCATCCAAGCTTTGTCTGCCATCCGTCCTGGGTTCTGCTCCATGACCCCATTTAAGCCAACAGTTAGTCCAGCTGTCTCCACCCTCCCCCAGGGCCACAAAAATCATACTGTGGTAGAGGCCCTCTCAGAGGGGACAGACTCCATCTGGAGAGGCTCTCTCTGCTTCAACATACACACATACATACATAAATATGCCTCCACACACGTACAGAAAGTGTGTTGCTAGGTTAAAAGACAAGAGGACACTGCCTAATGTAGTCCCCTTGATCACTTCAAATATGTATACTGTCACTGAGTATATAGCCCAGTGTGTGTGTGTGTGTGTGTTTATCAGACAGAGACACAGACAAAGGGAGACAGACAGAGACCCATGAAAGTCTAAAATAGAACACAGACAGACCCCCGCAGGCCCACACAGTCATCACTATCAAGGGCAAACACAGGACACGTACTTGGAAGGAGGATGCCAAATGGCCATATCAAATCATAGATTAGATGCTGTCAATTTTACTGTGCTAATCTCAGTTTCTCATTACTATGCAATAGAAGGTCCTTACCTGCAAAGTGCTGTTCTCCTTTAAGCAAAAAACACCATCTGGGCATTCACTAAAAGCAGACAAACACCAAAACGATACTGTGCACAATAAAAATGGTCACTCAAAAGCCCCATATCAATCCCATATTGGTATCAGTGTGTTAATCCCATATCTGTGTAACTCAACAGCCAGCCAGATGGAGTGACATTAATCCCATATGGTGTCAGTGTGTTGACAAAAATGACCTTTCCTCTATCCGGCTGTCTAGACTGCTGTGACCAAGGGCACCACACCCAGTATGAAGACTATTTTAGGTCTGAGTTCCGACAATGGTGTCCCTCTTCCTCTCCCCAGGTGAAGTACTCCCTCCCTCTACTCCGCAGAAGATACTCCTTAGTTCTCTAATTATCTATCCTGTCCCAAACAGATGTCCCCTGCCATCTAAATCAGTAATTAGGAGTTCCTCTTGTTCCTTAATTATGGCTCTGTAACTTAATCTGGCAATGTTTATTCTAGGGGACAAACAAAGAAACAGACAATAAATCCAAAAGAGAGAGACAGAGAGATTAAAGGGAAACCGCTAGACAGCGATAGAGAAATCAGCGTTAGATGACTAAAGACTATGTAGGGGATTTCTGCTCTCTCATTCTCAGTTACGATCGCTACACTGGCAAAAGTGTAGATTTCTTCCGTTGTTATCTGACTTCATCATGTACTGCATTAGCAATGGCAGATGTGTGGTGCTAGTAGACAGACTGCCATATCATAGTTGAGCATCAAAATGAGGTCACCATTGCAGTATATCAGATGACAAAAAGTCCCACTCCCAACACATTCTCTCCCCCTCCCCATCTCTCTGGGTTTCTCTTTGTTGGGAGTAACCTGAGCATTAGGAACAAGTCATTTTCCCAACAACTGCCCCATTAGAGAAACGGTGGTCAGAATCAGCAAAAGAGCCGAGTCACTAGTGAAATACTCCAGAGGGGAGTGAAGAAAAGTGGACACATGACACGTTCACTTGTTCAGCTGTGGTCAAACAAGTATGTTTCAGCTGATGCTGTAGTTGTACATTTGGTTCTGGGTAATGATGATTATGGTGATGAGGCTGATTATGATGAGGATGAGGTTATGTTGCTGTCCAAAATCACTACGGAGGTACCTGAGGCTCAGGAAAGGCTGCCTTACATGTTATGAATGCTCATCAGGTTGACGAGACAGTATCATTAGCCCCCCTATGTCTTTCACTCTGAAATGATTTCCATTTATGATCCACCATGTTGAACAAATCCATGATAAATAGTCTCCAGCTCCAGTAGAGACTCACAGATCATAGTGAACTAATTAATGTAGGCTATCCCCAGATGGTCAAAACAGAACAAAAGAGAAGAAGAACTCTAGACCGGTTTAGTTTTAGATGGTCACATACAACATCACCTGATTGGCTGGCTGTAAGTGCAGGCGATGTCATCCAAAACAGAGCAACAACAAAATAAGAAACTGTCAACTGTAGTCTAAAAAACAGCCTCACAGTCACAGACCATAAAAAAAATGCATTACAGTTTAGAAAGAAAAGCTTTCAGCATTTAGGCAATACCCTTCCTGAAGACTCACTGTCTAATAGACCATCAAACCTGAAAGCAACCCAAACCACTAGTCAGTGCGATTGTAGGTTATCTGCAGTGGTAATTTAGGACCAGTTATCATAATTTGATCCTCCGTTAACAAAACTTGGATTAACTGATCCATTCAGTTTGCTGCGAAGTCAAACACGTCATATATGTCTATCTATTTAGGCGATCAACTACCACATCTACTGGAGGCTGGAATGCTGCTTAGAGAAAGAGAGCTATACTTGTCATTGTGACAGTGGCCTGTAAACTGTGTTCGGCCCTCAGTAGAGTGTTTGCGCAGCGGGACCAGCCCCAACGAGCCTTTGTCTGGCCCCCCTGCAGTCCACCCGAGGGCGTGGTGGTTTTCAACAGTGTCTCACCACGCCTTTCTGTGCATCAACACTCGCAGTTTACAAAAGATGGTGGATCTCTGGCCGCTTACCATTAAAACAAATGGTCACAGTTCCGGCCTGGTTAAGGTGTGGGCTCTCCCATAGGCACCAATGAGACAGCATCTGGGTCACGTCTGTTTACTCTATTGACTGTATATGACCCAGAAAAAAGGAGCGAGTGAAATGCCTCACTTCCTTTCCCGTCTCTGAGTTTAGTTCCATCTACCCGAACTACGCATCTATTGCAATCTGCGACACAAGCGGGGGTCCCAAACTATTCAACTAACGTTACTGAGTAAACCAGCTGCCCCACAACTTCGGTATAACTACATATATACGAATGCATTACATTTTTAAAAAGATTGTCACAATGCTTTAAAATGGAACAACGGCACTTGCGTAAAAATATTCTAACGGTTAAACTAGTCAGCTGTTGGGAATAGTATTTTGTTTATACCTTGGCTCCGATCTGGTTGCCACACTGGCCGGCTTGAAGGTGAACTATTTCCCTCATCCTGTCCTCTGTGTGTTATGTTCGTTTTCTTGTGGATGTGGGCGAGTTGACTGTTGTGGGCGAGTCGGAGAGAGCGCTGATCCCAGTCGCACACTGAAGCAAAGGGATTGGTATGTGCTGAGTAGAGGTTTTATCTTGCGCAGGTCTGCTGTGTGGCGAAACGGGTAGTATGTTCCACCAATTGCTGACGTCATCTATGTCCTGGAGATAGACAGTCGCTGACCAATGGCAGACACCTGCGACAGAGCATCCCAGTGTGTGAGTCAGGGAAAAACTAACGGGACGCGGCTGACTTGCAAACTTGCAAACCGATATTTAATTTTCGAATTGGTTAACATTTGGTGAAGGTTAAGGTAAGGGTCAGTAATAGATTTAGGCTAGTCGTGGCTGTCAAAGGGATGCTGTTCAGAAACACACATGTACACGCACGCACGCACGCACGCACGCACACACACACACACACACACACACACACACACACACACGACCACCAACATTTGAAAAATCCCAGAGTCATGGTGGAAGCAACAACACAGCTTAGTTAGATGTCAGGGTGATGAGAGAGGAGAGAAAATGATCTTAAACACTGAACAGTGTTACTGATTCTTGCTCTGTGTGCACATAGTCTTGTGGCATGGTGCATTTTTTCTATAGACTAGGAGATCACTCACACCTACATATCCTTAATGACAGAGATTAACAATTTCTTACAGAAAAATATATATTTTCCCAAAGTCAGTCCCTTAACTGTAATCTCAGAAACATTAAGATTCAGTATCGGTAGATTCAGGGAGGAAGAAGAGTGGAGCACAGTGAACACTGATGACCACAACCTTGCTGTGGCCCTTATTAGCATGAATTATCATACAGTTAGCAACTTATTACTTATATACTTATTAGCAATCATTATACAGTGAATAGTCTGGTCCAAGGATGTTTTATCTATGCCTCAACTCTCTGCAGTCTCTGCCCGCTGAGATATGTATTGATTGCCGAGTCAGGTAGCAGTTGTGGTTAAGTGCTCTGAGGAAGACTCCAGTGGCGCTCCTCATGGACAGATGGTCTGCCAATGAAGCAGGTCCTGTTTGTGTACTTGTTTGTTTGTGTGCACGTGTGTGTATGAGACATCTACAGTACATGCATACAGTACATCTCACACTGTAAGTTGCGTCTGTTCCAGTAGCCGTGTGTTCTGATTTCCAGAAACACGATTGTGATGGGCCATTAGTCTCTTTGGACGTCTGGGCCTGCTTTGTCTTCACACAGAGCCTGTGGAGAGGATGACAAGCCAACAGCCGTGAAACCAACAGCTGAGGAACCTCTGCTCTGAGCACAGAGACCAGTATGAGGCAGCCACCACAGCCCCCTCCTCTCTGCCCCCTCAGTGTCTGCCAACCACTGCTGCTTAGCAACTAGATCCACACAATGTGAGCGAGCCTCTGTCACTAATCAGCCACACAGTGTGGGATAGCTGTTGATTTCCTGTTCGTCTGCTAATACAGCTGAGCTAACTGCTTTAGCAGAGGGGCGTTCACCTGTTAGAACATCAATGAACCATAGTGTCCCTCTAAAGATGACACTAACACCAATGATTACGTTACTGACCACACTGCCATAGACAAGGGAGGGGAAAACTAGATCAGAGGGATTATGTATGGAATCCGACTGGGTTTGAGAGCTGAAAGTTGAATCATGGACTATGTCACTGTTCTTTAATCCCAAAAGTATCCACATCCTGTGGGTCTCCAAGACCACGTCTGTAGAACACTGGCCCATGCACTGCCAATTCTGGGGGTAGTGAGAAAAACTGAGGCTAAATGTTTTGCCAGCACTGGTCAAGAGTTGCTTGTTCACCCCTCCCACGTCTCAAAGCCAATATGGCCATCTAGTGGTCAGAAACTGCCAGAGCCTCTCTAACATGTTTGATATAAAGGGCCCCAATAGTGGCACAGAGTGTGGTGAAGCTGATCAAATTGATGCTACTGTCATATAACCCTCCTTCAAAATGATTAAATCATGCATCTCATAACTTATCTATCCTTCTCTGACTCTGCATCATGCCAGTAAGGTTAGAGAGGAGGATTGCCATGATGAGTCACACAGCACCAGTGGACTTGATGACAGGGTTATCTGGTCAACAGTTATAAAATGGCAGTTCACATCATGAAGCACTGTTGATGAGACAGTATCCATATTTGAAAGGCCTTAAGTGAGTTTAAGACTCACTTCATTTTTGGTTGATTCTGAGGACCTCTCTTATTCATGACAAAACCACTATTGAGATGTATTTTGAATGTCCGGTGGGAAATAAATTGTAAACCAATACGTCTGAAACAACCTCTGTATAACCTCTCACCTCAGAAAGGGATTGAATGTGGAGTTTTCTAGACCCACACAAACACAATTAAATTGGGCACTTGGTATGACCCCATACCTAACATTTTGTCTCCCTAAGAGTTTCAAACTGTCCTTTATCTAACCTCTCTTTAAAAATGAGCATACCAGCTAATTTCAGCATTTCCCAGTAATGTCTCACTTTCAAATGAACCTATTGCTGACGAGAATACTGTAGTTAGATTTTCATGGAAGCTTCCATGCACAGAACTCAAACAAATACTTGTGCTATTTTTTTGATTGGGGTCGTATCATACAGTTTACAGTTTCATACTTACGTACAGTTGATTGTATAGACCATTGTTGAAAATATAACCTATACAGGGTTAGGCAGAAGGCATCAACAGGCAAGTAAGAATGTTGGTTACCTAATTTGATTCCAGTGTGACTAGGAGACATTGGACTCAGACCAGACTTTCTTGGGGAAAACACGTACAGTATGGAGCTGTACAATGGAGCCTGTACAATCAGGTCATTGTCAGGATTTCAAGCTCTCATTTGGATGCCAGCCACTAAATGATTACTGCACCCATCTCACCCCAACCTCAGTCATCCATCCATAACCCCTACATGCCTAATCGCCTCTATCGATGTTCTCTGATTAGATGTGGTGACCTCAGAGGCAAGGCAGGGGGACTGTGTGCATGCAGAGACACTGTGTTCCAGATACACATTTTCTGAGCAGTTTTCTGCGTAGACCCTTCCATCATTTTTACATGGTTCCTGAGATGTTGCACTTCTACTGTCATTGTACTGATTTATCTGCACAGACATGCATGGAATCCCTGTACTTGGAGTGCACCCAAGGTCAAAAGGGGCATGACTGAGGTTACACTATGTCCACATTGACTTCATCATGTAATACCCTAAAACCGAAACTATTATAAAGCACTATGATGAATTTGAGTTTGAAGGGGAAATATTTTTCATTTATAGGACTCATTTGTCAGGATGGGGTGTAAGCTTCCTCCATAGGTTGCAACAATGAGGGCAAGCATGTTGGTTCTTCAAGCCAAAGCAGTGGAAGATGTGAACAGAGCGGCTTTGTGTAGCAGAGCTAATGGAGAAGACACCAGTTGAGCATCAGCCCCCCCTATTGCTTCAGTGAAGTGACAAGAATTCCTATTTGATGCCTAATAAAGGGCCCCCGAAAAAAATTGTTGATATGAAAGCCCTCTGTTATTCCAGGCGCTCAGTCCTCCCAAAATACACAGCCTACCCCAGGGCCCACAACGACTGGCTAACACGTGGAGAGGGTCCACAAAGTTCCAAAGGTTACAGTATCATCAACACACTCTCAATCTCAGATGCTGCTCAACCACTTTTCTGTTTATTTGGTAGAAGGCTCCTGTCACATCTTTGCCTACAGCATATGGCTTTGGTTGACTTGGTTGACTTTGGTTGCCAATTGAAGTCATTCAACAAACAATAGTGCAAAGGAAATCTAGAAAGCTCACAGACAAACACGCTTTTCATTTCACCCCGAAGGAAAGGAACTAGGTGATTTGTGAAGGTTATGGTTCAAAGGCTTTGATTTTAAAACGGGGATCAGAAAATTATCCAACTTAATTAAGATGCCCATAAGCAGCTTTTAATTTTCCCCATCAGTTTAAAAATGTCTCCTTCCATTAAAAAGCACCCCGGGGTCAGCTAGTTGAATGGACCTTGTGTATCAGAGGGCAGCTTAACTAAAAATAAATGCATTTTAAAATACATTGAAAAAATTATTTGTCAATCCCATGATAGCAAGTATACAGCTGTATAGCCTGGCTCAAAACAAACTGTCCTCCTCTCTTCCTGGTCTTGTATCAGCCAGGCTAATACAGCTGTATATAATGGTATTCTTATATTAAAAATAGTGTCTCCAAATATATTGATACCTGAAATAGAAAAAGGAAGTCATTATTATATTTCAAAATGATTTACTAATATATTAAAAGTGATTGAATCTTTCTTTGGAGGACTTAAAAGAGCAGTGGACTGTAGGCCTAGTGGACTGTAGACCTCTCCTCTTGTCTGAGAGAGGAGGCAGTTAGACAGACGGTCAGCCCAGATTACAGTGAGGACCTTCATATGGACAAGAGAGACACATACAGTATTTCAGAGTGAACTAAATTAATTCTCACATAACATCACTTGTGGCTTGAGAAAAGGTTGAAATTACACTTCTGGACCAAAATATTTTTTTATGAAAATGTTTTTTTTTTATCCACAGGATCAATCACATGTTGACTAAAATAAATGAGGATTGACATCAACAAACATTACACGATTAAGAAATGTATGACATGCAATATGTACACTGTACATACAATAACAAGAGCAATACATATTTTTTGATTAATTATGTTATTATTAGTATTGCAAAAATAATAATAATTATTAATTATCTATATTACAACAATTTTATAGCAACAAATGATATGACAACAATGTTATAATGATATTGTTATCATGCGTACTATCACTGTCCTCATTACTGATGCTGTTATTAAATAACACACCATCATGAAATAAAAAATAAAAAATCCCAGAAATGTTCCATACACACAAATAGCTTATTTCTCTCAAATGTTGTGCACAAATTTGTTTACATCCCTGTAAGTGAGCATTTCTCCTTTGCCAATATAATCTATCCACCTGACAGGTGTGACATATCAAGAAGTTGATTAAACAGCGGGATCATTACACAGGTGCACCTTGTGCCGGGGACAATAAAAGACCACTTTAAAATGTGCAGTTTTGTCACACAACACAATGCCACAGATGTCTGAAGTTTTGAGGGAGCATGCAATTGGCATGCTCACTACAGGAATGTCCAACAGAGCTGCTGCCAGAGAATTTAATGTCAATTTCTTTACCATAAGCTGCCACTAACGTTGCTTTAGAGAATTTGGCAGTATGTCCAACCGGCCTCACAACTGCAGACCCCGTGTAACCACGCCAGCCTCTCCACATCTGGCCTGGGTGGTGGGTGGGCCTGGCTGACAAGTGGTTGGGCCTATGCTCTACAAGGCTCAACTATGGCTGCACCCCTGATTGGCTGGGCCTGGCTCCCCAGTGTGTGGGCCTGGCTGGCAAGTGAGTGGGCCTATGCTCTCCAAAGCCCACCTATGGCTGCACCCCTGCCAAGTCATGTGAAATTCATAGATTAGGGCCTAATGAATTTACTTCAAATGACTGATTTCCTTAAACAAACTGTAACTCAGTAAAATCTTAGAAATTGTTGCATGTTGTGTTTATATTTTTGTTCAGTACATATCAGTACAATGTGACCATAGCAAGACCATATGTTGAAATAAGGTAAAAAAGTAATCAAATGTACACATTTACAATGAGATAAGTTTGAGCCTTGGTTTTTACACATAGCCATAAAATAGCATGGATTGTTTAAAGAGATGAATATTGATACCCTCGAGGCTTTTGAAAATGTTATAAATATGTTGAAACATTCAAAGTATTCAGTACATCCATAACACAATTAAAAAACATGCCTAGCCGACATTACATGGGCTACTTGTGAAATAAACATTTTGTTTCTGTCTATGCATACATTATTATTTGCATTAAAATGGGGAGGATAATCTTAAAATGTCTGATCTGTTTTAAGATTACAGTAAAACTTTTTACACGAAATCCCAAAGATTTATTTCAATTTATAGGCAATTTTCGTCAAAGGCCTAAATCATACCGTGAAACTTCTTTGTACATACTTGGAAATGGGATGTTTACAAATAATGACTGAATAAATAAAAATACAATTCTCTATATAGACCAATTAGGCTATTATTGGACTTCACAATGCACTAATTGTATTTAATCAAAACGTGACAGAATTGTTCTCTTGTACAAAACAACTTCATGAATAAATTTTGTGCATCTTTATTTGACTCCATACAAAGCATCAGTGCTAGTGTATATCATTAGGCCCATGGATTTTCCTTCAACAATAGCCTCTTTCAAACAACATCCTTTTCCCAACAACATTCCGGGAAATTCTTTCCTATTTTAAATAGAACACTTTGCTATATCTTATTTAAAGTATATTTCCAGTGTTGGCTATATGATTAAAGCACAAATTACTATTTGTCCTACATAGTACACTGTAAAATAATCATGTTGTTTTTATGCTAACTTACTGGCAGCCAGTTACCTGTAAATTACTTTAACAAATTTTACAGTATGTTACCTTAAATTCCAAAGCAACTTTGGTTTAACAATACATTAATGTAGAGCATTACTATAAAGTTTACAGTAATGTACTGTTAAACCTAAGTTTCTTGGTGCCTGAGAAAACTGGACCCGCAGCTTTTACAGACATTGGCATCTTTGAAAAAGTTCTGTCAGTTGCTGTTGTATGGAGATGATAACTACACAGCAAATTTGAGGGTGTTAAAATCTCAGTGTTGAGGTAAAAAGTGTTGTGAGTGTTATATTGGAGTGTCGATTCTGGTGGGAATAACACCAGTGGGAGTGAAATTAAAAAACACCTGCAGTGAATAAATGAAGTTACTTGAATCACAGTGGAATCAACACTGTTGTTGTTATTCGGCTGTGTTGAGTTAATTTCCGTTAACTCTCTCAGATTGAAGACATGGGAGGGTCCTCATTATCATATTTCCCAGCATGCTTTGTCCGGGTGGTTTTTAGAAGAGTTTGTTTTAATATCTAGACCTATGTTTCTGCATGCACCTTGATTGATTCATTGATCTTATACCAAACAAAGATGAATAAATAAAACATTAACTAATCCAATCTGTAAGTAGTTGTCCTTATTTCACCCGTTATTGAGATGGTTGTTCCAGTTTAGATGGTTAAGGAAGTCTCATTTATCAATCTTCCCTACCTTGGCAGTCATTCCAACTGCAGTTGTGGGTGTTGGATATGCAAACTGACTAGATTCCAATAGGATTTATACAACACTTTGAAAGACAGAATAATGTGACTTGCTAATGTGGCCTGTCCTGGGCACAGACTTCAAATCAATGTTTACTCCATGTTGGTTCAACATCATTTAAAAAAAGTAATGTATATGTATTAACATAAATAATTAAATTTTTATGATCAAATATTCACTTAGTCACTCATTAGGTGAAGGCTAGAAAACTAAAAGCCATCGAATGCAACAATCATTTCTCTGTCACTAACAAATACACAGAAAAAATAGTAACACTGGGAAATAAATGTGCAGTCTTTACACCCTAAAGTGTTAAAATAACACTCCAAAATTAGTTACTGTAACACCACAGGTGTTAATTCGCTAACACTGAGAAAGTGTAACAGCATCAGCTCTTATTAAGTGTTAATTTAAGTGGGAATTTGCAACACCCATTGTGCTAGGGATGTTGATTTATCAACACATTTAAAAGTGTTAGTTTAACACTAGGCTATTTGAGATGGTAACATATGATTTCCAAGAAAGTGATACATTTAACACTGTGGGTGTTACAATTCTGATCACACATTTGCTGTGTATAATTAGATATAAATGATTCAGATTATGATTTAAGTATTTATTCGACACGCAAGAATAGCACATATGTATGGCTTGGCCTGCAACATGGAAGAGGCCAGGGGTTGGTAAAAGGTCCCATTCGTGGCTGTGCCGTTGTGCGCAATCCAACCTGAGGTCTCATTAACCATGTATTTCAGTTAATTCAACAACAACGGCAGGCATACGCCTAATAGTGCCGCAAATATCAAATAATATTTTATTCCTGAACAAATCCCGCAGTCACGTGAACTTCCATGGAAATAGACACTCAAGTATGGAATCGCATCGAAAGGTGACGCAGGAGCAGAAGAGCAGCTCCTTGAGTGTCTTGCGCAGCTCCTGGCTCCTATAGGCGTAGATGAGAGGGTCGATGAGCGAGTTACAGATGATGAGGATGAGAAAGAGGTTGAAGTAGCTGAAAAAGCAGGTGCAGAATGGGGTCGTGGGGCAGGTGAGGATGAGAATAAGGTGGAGGAAGAAGGGTCCCCAGCAGAGGATGAAGACCCCTAGCAGGATAGTGAGCGTGATGGCGCCCTTCATGCTCGTGCCCTGGCGGCGAGATTTGTAGATGGCCATGATGCGCCGCGAGTGCACGTGCGCCAGGATGAACATGTGCATGTAGAGCACAGCGGTGAAGACGAGAGTGATGCAGAAGAAGGTGACGAGGCATACAATGACGGCGGTGTGAGAGTGGTAGACAATAAAAAGTATGCTGGCGGTGATGCTGGTCAGCCACACCATCGCGATGATGGTCACGGCGCGCTGCGTGGTCATAATGCTGTGGTAACGCAGCGCGTAAAATATGGTGATGTATCGATCGGCGGCGATGGTGCACAGGAAGGACAGCGACGACACCACCGAGCTGCAGTTCATGATGTCGATGACGTTGTCCAGGTGCCGCAGCATTTCAGGTGTGACAACTAGCAGCCCGTGTTCGGTGAGCAACATGACTATGGTCTCCACCACGTTGGCGACGCTGACCAGCATGTCAGAGACGGCCAGGCAGCATATGAAGTAGTACATGGGCGAGTGCAGATTGCGGTTCTTGATGATGGCCAGCACCACTAAAATGTTCTCCACCAGACTAATGAGGCCCAGCGTCAGGAACAGCTCCTGTGGAATGCGGAGCGAGCAGGTCGTAGAGTTCTGCTCCCTGGCGCCGGTGTTGTTAGTGCTGTTCTCACTGTACACGGTGAGGGTGCTCAGCTCCATGTGGTGGTGCATGATGAAGTTGTGTTGAGACGTGTTGTCCATCATGTCTGCTGCTCTCTGCTGTAATAGGCTGCTGAATGAGGTGGAAATAAAATGCCTTGAAATATTTTCTTTGTGGTCTCTATAGTGTAACAGAATTAACAAGTTATTCTATAGACATCATATCCTATTCGACTGGACTGTGACCGCAGGAAAAAAAGAGCACAGAGTGTGAGGTGAAAGTAGTTTAGGTCACGTTTATGTCGCAACCCTGAAATTGGAGTGATATTTTCCCACAAACTGAGGTCTCCAGAGCGAACTTTAACACAGAGTGAAGAGCCCAGATGCTCACAGTGGAGAATCATCCATGTGAATTCGTCTCTTTCCCAAGTAACTGTTTAGATTCAAAGGTTTATCCAACTGTATGTTGCACATAGCCCATATATGGTACTTCCAAGTGATGAGAATCCTAGTCTGAGTCTGAATACAGCTACTTGGTGCTGGATCGCATGAGAGAAAATCCTCTACCATTTGGACGTCCAAGTAGACTCCCAAGTAATCCTAATGTGTGAACTGAGGCCTATCCTACTGAGCTCTCAGGCGCACAAAGTGACTGTGTTCTTAAAAGGGTCCACCGCCTCTCTAACTCCTCCTTTCTCATAGAGAAAGCCAACCGCATGATTCTCAGACTGACACAAACTCTAATGAACGCGTGATCCCGCATGGAAATATTTAACAAGATTAGGGAATAAAATGGATGGAGAGTGTGTAGTATGGATGTACTTACTAATCTCCTGAGCATAATTAAGTAATTCAAAGACGTAATTGAGAACATGTCCCCCAGCACTAAAATAGTATTTACCGCGCACTGTGCACAACTGATGTGGATGTGGTCAATTGATTTAGACAACGCATACTTTACTTGCATCAAATACACTGTAAAAAACATTAGGTACACCCATGGGACACTCCAGACACTATGGAAGGGCTATTACTACACATGCATCTGCCTCAGCCCTGTGTTTTAGGCCTTTAGCCTTTATCTTATCTAGGATGTGGTGGTCATGGTATACACTGCGTGTACAAAACATTAGGAACACGTGCTCTTTCCATGACATAGACTTACCAGGTGAAAGCTATGATCCCTTATTGATGTCACCTGTTAAATCCTTTTCAATCAATGTAGATGAAGGGGAGGAGACAGGTTAATGAAGGATTTTTAAGCCTTGAGACAAGAGACATGGATTGTGTATGTGTGCCATTCAGAGGGTGAATGGGCAAGACGGTGCCAGGCGCACCGGGTTGAGTCTGTCTAGAACTGCAACGCTGCTGGGTTTTTCACGCTCAGCAGTTTCCCGTGTGTATCAAGAATGGTCCACCACCCAAAGGACACCCAGCTAACTTGACACAACTGTGCGAATAAGCATTGAAGTCAACATGGGCCAGTATCCCTGTGGAACGCTTTCGACACCTTGAAAAGGCCATGCCCCTATGAATTGAGGCTGTTCTGATGGCAAAAGGGGGTGCAACTCAATATTAGGAAAGGGATTCTTAATTGCAACAATAATCAGTTAATTAAAAAAATTACACGCTGCGCTCATTCCCCTGGCCTTTATCTGTATTTGGATGGGAACTTTATGCACAGTGCGCAATTGCAAATGCATTCATGATTATGTCTTAAACTGTTGCAGTTTTTTTCTTCTTTGATATAATTGCGAAATACATGTGTAATTACAATAACGTTTTAAGAATAAATGTTGTAAAGGCTCGCAAACAAGATGTTTGTTCTCTGCCACATCAACGGTAACGCGCGCTATTACCCAAAACAAATGGGAGGGGATTTGGATAGACAAACCCGATTGAATGGGTTGGTTCATTACGCACGAGGGTTTTTGTAGTGACCTAGTTGCAGAAGAGCCATTAGGCATTTTGACAGGTTTTGTGTGTGTATGTGTGTGGGGGACTACCTGTCCTGTGTACGGAGCCAATTATGACAGAAGGGCGGGCTCTTTTCTCCGCTGCATTGAATCGGAAGTTTTTTTCCTTCTTCCTTACAATCACTATTTGAGTAAATGTTTTTATACCGTGTTGTAGAGCAATCAAGAAAGCGTTTTCCAACTTCAGAAACCCTTCGCCACACTACAAGCGGAGCCTCAGGTTAATGATGACGCAAGAAGCTGGCCTTCAGGGAGCACGTGGGCTACAGTAGCCTGCCTACACATGGACAAATTGAGTTCGTGTGTTGAACCTCATCCCAACCCCCCAATAACAACACACAGTGATCCATTCAGGACAGAGTTCTGACTCGTGAAGCAACATCACTTTAAACCAAACCTAAACCATAACATGAAATATATCATATATTGACAATGTTCATAAAATATGCCTAAAACCACATAAAGAGTTCTGAACAAAGTGCCAAGTGTTATGGCTCCAGCCTTTGAAACAATCCTTCTCAGTGCTTGCATAACCAGCCTCTTCCTCTAGCGATTTCATGGGAGATATAACACACACAAACTGCAGTGTGTGCAAAAGGCAGCGTTCTCTCACCTGTGGAGAGCAGCAGTGTCAACTGTAAGCAGCCAGACTGTCCATAGTCAGTGGGAGATAAGGAGTATCCTCCATTCACTCAGAGCCAGACACAGATCTGTATCAGCCTCTAGCTGAGGAGCACCAATCCTACCTGGAACTACAACTTCAGACCTGACTCAACATCTGGGCCTATCACACACACTCTGCAAAAGAGGCATCCAACTCCCATATGTGTGTCTGGACTGTCACTCTGTCTGTCCAAGAGAGAGACAAAAGGGGTTGGATGGGGTAGGGGGGACCCAATAGGACAGATGATAAGTGATGTGGCAGAGCCCCACTTGTTTAGCCCCACGTGTTTTGAATATTATTTTGGCATTAATACGATGTAACAATGTACACACAAAAAAAAGTTGGACTTAACAAAGCCACATTCAAACAACTCTTGTTTGCTTTCTTGAGGAAGGCAGCTCCAAAATGCAGGTGTTTCAGCCTAGCTCAATGCTTTCTGTGGTGGGGCAGCCAGCAGAAAATACGGAGCGTAGGGGTTGGTAATGTTCTCTAGTTGCGCTGTGATTGGCTCAGTGTTCTGTCACTCATGGGGACACTTGAAAATTCAAGCCCCAAGAAAGCTCAAGGTCATTAGTCACAGATAAAAGAGTCAAATCACATTATATCTACAGTAGCTTTGATTGGACTGATCATTTCAACATCATACTTTCAAAATCTTAGCTAGCAAGATAGCCGTCATCATCATGAATCATGTCGACAATCTGGCAAATCCTTTTCAATCCTTGTTGTAGGAAGAGAAATAACGACGATACATTTTTTGTGGTTAACTGCAAGCATTGCAAAGCAATCACTAGCCTACTACTCAGTGGAGTGGGTGCGTTGTCCAAGTCTGCATTCAAGGGTCTCTTTTCCAAGCGTAAAAGGATAAACATTCAACATTGGCCATGCTGTCAATCCAGAATGACTTCAGCCGCGCTCAAAACTGGAAACTTGGAAAATCTCAGACTTCAGTGAGTTCAAGACAACTGTGAACTCTGAAAAAAATGAGCTCAAACTGGGAAAATACGCTTTAAACGAGTTCCCAACGAGTAGGGGAACTCGGGCTCCTTTCACGAGCTCCGACCTGAAGATCACGGACGTCATCATGATTCAACCTTTTTCCCCCCAAATTCCCAGTTGTATGACAAGTTCCCCGATTTTGATGACAAAATTTGCCCACGAAGGACAGCCGTGCCACCTTTCTGTTCAAGTGAGCACAGCACAGAGAGAATGCCAAGCGTGTGCAAAGCTGTCATCAAGGCAAAGGGTGGCTATTTGAAGAAAATAGTAAAAATAAAGAAAAACCCTTGAATGAGTAGGTGTTCTAAAACTTTTGACTGGTAGTGTACGTTAATCCCAGTTCAACCTCAGTACACCGTTAAAGGTCTATTACAAATGCTGATCAATGCTCCTGCTGTTTCGCAGGGTGTTTCTTAGAACAACGTCTCATAACCAAATCTAGTTATTTTACAGTGGCCTTGAACTAACCATGTAGTAGTACATCCCAGCAGGCAAAACTGTACCAGCTTTAACTTTAAAATGATAAACACTTACAGTCAGGGGGTGGAGATGGAAGAAGTCTGGGAACTCACCATTGTAAAATCTTCTACGTAACCCCCCCACACACAGTTTTACATGACAAAATGATTTCACTTTGGAAACTTTCTAGAGCATTCCCCACAATTCCAACCATGCTTATAATAAACCATTAGTAAAACATGCTAATTAACACCTGTCTACATAACTGTAGGTGAAATGGAAAATATGTATACATCATTTAAACTTTTCTACCCACAGTTGATAGAAGAAAGCAATATGGAGAATGTTACAAGAAGAAACTGATCAAGATGTACTGAATTTATCGATTTTCCTGGATTTAGTTATTTACAGTTCTGAATGTTCAGTAGTTTCTCTAATCCAATAGAGAAAGATTTACCCACGTTATAGATTTCTCTAGATTTATCGATGTACTGTGATGTAGGACTTCAGTTAATTTTGAATGTTAAGAACCTTTGTCTTGCCCCAGAGGGAGATTTTACAAATTATAGATATGTCTCTAATAGTCCCATCCTCCTCTGACCCTGAGGCTCACATAGAGCTGGGAATGTACTTCATATCACAGTGAACACTACCGACCATTTGCTTGTGGGGACATGTCTTAGCAGGGAAGAGGGTAGACCTCACATGAACACCCCTCGTGACCCAGGCACTGCAGTAGCTCCAGGTAAACTCTGGAACAAGGCCCTCGTTTGAACAGCAGTCTACCAACTGCACCCACAGCATTACACCATGTGGTTCTATTCAAAACAGTACAGAGTGGATGTATGTGTGTTGTTGATGTGGGTGTCTTTTAAGCGAGTATGGTTTTTGAGTGTGTGTGTGAGCGGCGGTGTACCCTTTGACTCTGCTTTCATTTATACATCCTCTGATAGGAAACAGCATATTTCTGGACTATTTCAAGGGAATGAAAACTAGGCAATTATGCAAATGAGTATCATGGGATGGTCTCTTCCTTTTGCCAGATGGTCTTTCAAGGACAATAACTTGGACTCTTAAATCCCCAGGAAACATCTCACTTATCAAATTACTTGGAAGAATCAGCGACACAACCAAAAGATGGAGGAAATAAATCATCAAAAGTAATATGGAACAGTGGTGGAAAAAGTACCCAATTGTCATACTTGAGGAAAAGTAAAGATATCTTAATAGAAAATGACTCAAAGTAAAAGCAAAAGTCACCCAGTAAAATCCTACTTTACTAAAAGTCAAAAGTATTTGGTTTTAAATATACTTAAGTATCAAAAGTAAAAGTATAAATCATTTCACACTGCTTATATTAAGCAAACCAGACGGCACCATTTTAAAAAAAGCATGTGTTTAGTGAGTCCGCCAGATCAGAGGCAGTAGGGATGACCAGGGATGTTGTCTTGATAAGTGTGTGAATTAGATCCTTTTCCTGTCCTGCTAAGCATTCAAAATGTAAGGAATACTTTTGGGTGTAAAAAGTACTTAAGTAAAACATATTTAAGTATTACTTAAGTTGTTTTTTTGGGATATCGGTACTTTACTATTTATATTTTATACAACTTTTAAAAGTACAGATACCCCATAAAACTACTAAAGTAGTACTTTAAGTATTTTTACTTAAGTATTTTACACCATTGCTATGGAGAAGGCAGTGGTGTAAAGTATTTAAGTAAAAATACTAGCATTAAATAAATAAATAAAACAAGAAAATGCTCCTGTCTGGTTTCTTAATATAAGGAATGTGAAATGCTTTATACTGGGTGACTTTCACTTGAGTCATTTTCTATTAAGATATCTTTACTTTTCCTCAAGTATGACAATTGGGTACTTTTTCCACCACTGTTCCATATTACTTTTGATGTTTTATTTCCTCCATCTTTTGGTTGTGTGTCGCTGATTCTGCCAAGTCATTTGATAAGTGAAGTGTTGTCCGGGGGTTTAAAAGAGTCCAAGTTATTGTCCTTGAAAGACTATCTGGCAAAAGGAAGAGACCATCCCACTTTTACTCCACTACATTCCTAAGAAAATAATGTACTTTTTACTCCTTACATTTTCCCTGACACCCAAAAGTACTCGTTACATTTTGACAGGAAAATGGTCCAATTCACACACTTATCAAGAGAACATCCCTGATCATCCCTACTACCTCTGACATAATTTACAAACAAAGCATTTGTTTAGTGAGTCCGCCAGATCAGTGTGCCCCTGGCTGTCCGTCAATAAAACATTTTTTTTTGGTGCCAATTGTGCCGTCTGGTTTGCTTAAAATAAGGAACTTGAATTGGTTTATACTTTTACTTTTGATACTTGAGTACTTTTGAGCAATTCCATTTACTTTTGATACTTAAGTTTATTTAAAACAAAATACTTTAACTTTTACTCTAGTAGTATTTTACTCTGTGACTTTCACTTTTACTTGAGTCATTTTCTATGAAGGTATCTTTACTTTAACTCAAGTATGAAACAGAGTACTTTTTCCACCACTGGGAGACAGAACGTTTGGTTGAAAATAATATAGAATATTCCCCCCAAAATGGGGAGCGAAGCCAGCTAAAGAGGACACATGGCATCTTGAATTCATGAGAAATGACTGAATACAACACACCACGTTTCAACTAATGAAGTTAATGCTGAATATCATAAAGCTTCGATGGACAGATATTCCGTTAGAAACAGGTTAGCTACGGTCACCAACAAGAAGATCAAAACAACTTTTGACACCCATATGAGACCAGACAGAGAGAAAGAGTGCTCATGAATGCAGGCTGGCAAAATATGACTAATAAATATTCTGGTCATTCCAGGGTCATAAAAAGGACACTAGGGATTAGAGGGATAGACTCAGTAATTTCCCTAGTAAACTGATATTGGAACAAGCTCCAATAGAACATACGTAAGACTCTCTATTGCAGGGCTTCCCAAACTCGGTCCTCGAGACCCCAAGGAGTGTCCATTTAGTTTCCCCCCCTAGCACTACACAGCTGATTCAAATAATCAACTAATCATCAGGCTTTGATCATTTGAATCAGCTGTGTAGTGTTAGAGCAAAAACCACAACGTGCACCCCTTGGGGTGCCGAGGACCAAGTTTGGGTAACACTGCTCTATTGTAACGGGAACCTGAGAAGCAGTGTCCTCAGATTGAGTAGTGGCAGATGCATTAGCAACAACTGACTGACTGTATATCAGATAACACTTACCAGTTAATCTTCTCAGCATCAAAGACTTCAAGAGAAGTGTAAGGACAGATATTTTGGGAAGGTAGACACAAATAGCCTTGTAATTTCTAGACTTATTACCACTCACCGTGCCGCGAACACTCATGATCAGGCGGCTTGGGAGGCTAAGACACAGAATGAACCCCTGGAAAAAGATTAATTATGAAATATAATGTATTTTTACTCAAGAAAATATTGAACCATATGCACAGCAAGTTTATTGTCTTTACATTAGCTTGTGTAATAAATGATTTCTAAGCAGAGTATTTACAGTAGTGGGTTGGATGCAATCCCTTCCTGATATTAACAGATGACTTGGGACAGGAGTTTTTCCTGCCAACGTGACCTCATTGGGACCAACTTCGGGCCCTAGTTAAGAAACAGCCTAGAATTGATTTCAGGTAAGGTCAAAATACCTCTTTATAGAGAATCACAACAGAAAAATATCCTGATCAGTTTGAATTTAATCCTCAAAATCAGATAGAATTTAAAATGCTGTTGTCTTAGCAATAATGAACAGGGTTAATTGGGAGTCGAAGTTCAAAATGAAAGTTGTTATGGCCAATATTAAAAATGGAATAAGAAGTTAAGTCCATTTGTTCCACTTATAAGGTGACTTACTGTATAATTCTGACTTTTATCAGACACTCATTAGCCTTTAACCTGACTCTCATCAACCCATATGGCAGTAGACTGTCAATGCGTGTACGACGTTGGGTTGCTAAGACAACACCATAGGGATTTATTCAATCATAAATGATTCCACTTCAAATATACTGTAGCAGTAGGGCATAATTATCCTTCTGATGAAAGACAATATACATTTTTTTGATAAGCAATGTTACTTTAAAAAAGATTTAAAGAACAACTGAACGGGTTTATTTCTTGATGAACGCAGCCTCCTGATCTTCTAGATCATTAAGAACAACTGTCCTGAGGAAAGAGAATGGGACAACATGAGGAAGGAGAGAGGGTTGATGGACTGACTGACTATGACATGAGGAAGAGGTGATACTACTGCGCCTTTATCAGAAAGGGAGAGTTGGTTTGATGTTTGGGTCATATTGATGACCTGCCATTTCTTTCTTTAAGGTTACAGTACATCTGTCATTGCTACTCTCACTGAATCTATTCCCTCACTCACTCTTCATCCTCCTACCACCCTGCTGTACTCCATCTCCATTCATCTTAATCAACCTTTTACTTTCTTCTATCCATTCCCATCTCTATGTACCCCTCCCTCAAGTCTCACTCCACCTCTCTCTGTATCCTCCTCATCTCAGTCCCACTCCCCCTCGTCTCTGTCAGGGTTGTCCTCTCTAGGTGGCTCCTGAAACTGGATGTTGGCCAGCATGTCCCTCATGGCCACCATCAGACGATTTACTTCCTGGTTCAGCTCCCGACCCGCCTGAGCTACTTCCAGGTCATCCTGTGGCATCGGCTCACCCTGCAGAGACAGTGACTAGAGAGTGAGCAGTAATTATAATCATCACTGTACATGACAATACGGAAGTGTGTGTGTGTGTATACAGTACCTTCGAAAAGTATTCAGATCCCTAGATATATTCCACATTTTGTTACGTTACAGCCTTATTCTAAAATGGTATAAATGGTTTTTCACCCTCATCAATCTATACACAATTCCTCAAAATAACAAAGCAAAAAAAGTTATATTTTTTTGTGTACAAAAAAGAATGAGAATGATGGAGGCCACTGTGTTCTTGGGAACCTTCAATGCGGCAGAAATGTTTTGGTACCCTTCCCCAGATCTGTGCCTCGACACAATCCTGTCTCGGAGCTCTACAGACAATTCTTTCAACCTCATGGCTTGGTTTTTGCACTGACATACACTGTCAACTGTGGGATGTTACAGACAGGTGTGTGCCTTTCCAAATCATGTCCAATCAATTGAATTTACCACAGGTGGACTCCAATCAAGTTGTTGAAACATCTCAAGGATGATCAATGGAGGGGCCTCCCGAGTGGTGCAGTGGTCTAAGGCTACTAGAGATTCTGAGTTCGAGTTCAGGCTCTGTTGCAGCCGGCCGCGACCGGGAGACCCATGGGGCAGCGCACAATTGGCCCAGCATCGCCCGGGTTAGGGGAGGGTTTGGCCGGGCAGGGATGTCCTTGTCCCATCAAGCACTAGCAACTCCTGTGGCGGGCAGGGCGCAATGCACGCTGACAAGGTCGCTAGGTGTATGTTGTTTCCTCCGACACATTGATGCGGCTGGGTTCAGTGTTAAGTGGGCATTGTGTCAAGAAGCAGTGCGGCTTGGTTGGGTTGCGTTTCAGAGGATGCACGGCTCTCGACCTTCGCCTCTCCCGAGTCCGTACGGGAGTTGCAGCGACGAGACAAGACTATAACTACCAAATGGATACCACGAAATTGGGGAGAAAAAAAGGGTAAAAAAATAAAAATAAATAAAAAAGGATGATCAATGGAAACACGATGCACCTGAGATCAATTTCAAATCTCATAGCAAAGGGTCTGAATACTTATGTAAATTAGGTATTTGTTCTTATTTTTTTATAAATTTGGAACAACAATTTATTTTTTATTATTTGATATTGTGTGTAGAAAATGTATTTAATAAATTTTAGAATAAGGCTGTAATGTAACAAAATGTGGAAAAAGTCAAGGGGTCTGAATACTTCCCGAATACACTGTATGTGCTGCTTAAATTCACCAGGAAAAGCACAATGCCATTTCTAAAGAACACCACATTATTCTCTCCTGTCTCTCTCAGGTTCCAAATGTTTCAAATTCATTTTAAGAGACAAACAGGACCTTTGTACGAGCCTTGGTGACATACAGTATGTCAATGTTTTGTGTCTAAGTGTTTCAGGATTTTCACACAGAACATCCATTTATTAGATTCATTTCCTTTCCAACACGCAGGTTCTCTGTGATCATGGGCTGACTTCATTTTCCACACCTAAATTGTGATTTCAGACCTGTTGGATAACACTGTAGCTATTCTAGTGCAAAAAACAACTGCAAGCAGACGGCATGTCTTCCTCCTAAACAGTCTCATTCTTATCCTAATTGCATCTCTTCCTCTTCCTAATCAGATAAGTCTCAAGATGCTTTAAAACTAGCTGCATAAAAACGCTGGGCATTGGTTAAAAAGCTGGGCATGTGTGCTTTGGTCAGTGGGTTGGTCAGTGGGTGTTTCTGGAACTTACATGGCCAGTTGTGGCACAGGAGGACCTGAGGACACTGGAGCGCCCAGGTTGATGGTCCACATTAGTGATTATCTTTACAATTAGCCACATGTCCTCTAATCACTAGCATGGATAGTCACACACCGAACTAGCATGGGCATTGGAGTGGGTAAAATGGGACACAGTGTTTGCTTCCTTCATATCACGTTGCATCCCACTGCACAAGGTTACACGGCAACACACTGCCAGTCAGTGTAGGACACCTTATCAAATGTAAAAAATCACTCCCACACATGTATACTGTCCATTGATCAGGTGGATCTTTTTTTTTATAGACAAATGAATGTTCTGAAGCAGGTCAACATGACGAGAGACAATGTGGTGTGTAAATATAGGCTATCCTCTGGTTGCTGGTGCCAGGCTGCTGAGTGCTTATCCTCTCCTCTCCAGGGGTGTTTGTCACCATCTGTCTCTTGTGTATTTCACCCTGTGTGACACTGCCCACTCTTTACCTCCTCTACACTCTGCCTGAGAAGCAGGGGGCAATGGGGCGGACAGTACATGCCCTCTCGTTGGTTGCCATGGACAACACTGAGTCAGAGAGGAATCAAGACTCTCTTGAAATACAACAGTTTTCTGTTCTGCTTCAACAGGACTCAAGTAACGCACCATTAAAAACAGTGCATCAAAGAGAGGCTATGTTAGTCAATCCATAGCAGTAAACTGTTTCAAATCAAGCTTGACCATACAAAACACAGAGTCAATCAAGAGTTCTTGTACCAAAAGCCAAGTTTGCCTCGTCATCCTGTCTCCACGATCTGTGTTGTATCAAATGATAGAGCCAAACTTTGTTCGGCCTCCGATGTCTCGTCACGAAGTGTCGGTTGTAGATTGTGATCAGATTGTGTCATCAGAAATCAGATAGAGGTCAGAGTCAGACACTACATAACATTATCAATGAGTCAACATCGTTCGGACCTGTCCAAAACGCACCAGCAAACACTATTTCAAGACAAGAGCATGTTCTTCATGGGCCATATTGGTTAGTTCCAACAGAGAAACCCGTTGTTCTGTGGCAAAGTTACGATACAGTAGACTTAATGTGGATAAGCTGCAGTAGATCTAATGGAGTAGGAAGCTACTTAGAAGCACTTTTTCAGGCTTGGCCACAGCACAAATAGGCATGAAATGAGTTGTATGGTTAATCCATTCAGAAACCTCCAGAGTGTTAGGGAATAGCTACCCAAACTCCAGCTAATCAATGTTCCCTTCCATCCTGTCAGAACCCTATGATCTAACAGTAGCCCAGGATGTCTCCATTAGCTCAGCACTCCCAGAAATGTAAACAAAAAAGTTTAGAGATGATTATGATGATGTCTCATCCCGCTGACCATGGCCTTGCAACAAACTGGGCTAGCGTACGTGAGGAATCTGGGAGCTCTGAGGAGGAGGCAGACCAGGTTCTCTGACTCTCGGTACACTTTATGAATGTTTTCATTGTCTGCTGCAGCAACGTGCCAATTGAAGGATCCTGTGATCTTTCTAATCTCTTTTTACACTCTTCAGTGTGAGGGAGGTCATATGCCTCAACAGCTGATGTTCCCTATTGGTCTCCCATTGGGAAAGGCACGGTGGAGATGCTAGCTATATTATCATTATAAGGCTGTGTTTCCCATACCATCTTATTCAAGGTCCCTGCCCCATGTTAAAAAACACAGACACACACACACACACATTAGTGGGTTTCTATGAGGTCATTAACGGAAGATGGGATATTGGGGTCAAAGAACAAGCAGTCATGATGTTCTATAAAGCAGGGGACCTTTTTTTTAGATTTGCCACGCTTGGGGGCATGCAGCTCTGTCCTCAGGGACCACAGTGTCTGCTGATGTCCTCTTCCTCTGCTACTTCTTTGTCAAATCCATATCCATTAATGTCACTGATTGGAATCAGAGTTTTCCAGATCTAAATAATCAGGCACGAACTTGAACAAAAGAACCCAAGCCATCTGCCTGACACTGCAGCTCCCGAGGACCATGGTTGCATACCCCTTGTCTACTGTAGCTCCCCCTTGGCCTAGCTCACTCACTTACCTGCAGGTTGAAGTTTGGCAGCAGAGAGCGGAAGAACAGTGACAGGGTGCTCTCATTGGAGGCTCCCACACTCTGCCTGCAAAGACAGAGACAAGTGAGAACGTTAACAAGATAACACAAGCATGCAATATGTTTCTCACACTCTTCTGCTGGGATTCTCCCATGACCATAAATTATATCAACCATCATATACAGTGAGGTCCATGTTGTGTTGTTTTTGCTCTGTACTCCTGCACTTTGGACTGTGTACATAGACCACGCATTTTAGAGAACCAAAAGTATTGGGCAAATGTACTTATATGTGTATTAAAGTAGTCAAAAATGTCATATTTGGCCCCATATTCATAACACGCAACGACTGCAACAAGCTTGTAATACTACAAAATGGTTGAATGCATTTGCAGTTAGTTTTGGTTGTGTTTCAGATTGTGTGCCCAACAGAAATACATTATAAATAATGTATTATTAACCATTCCAAAAATGGTGTCACTTTCCAAGTACTTTTGGACCTCACTGTAGATCATTATAAATAGGTCCAATAGTTTTTCTGAACCCAAAGAATGCTCTTCTTTTATGTTAATAAAAGTCATTACTTCAACTACTTATACACCCCCAGTTCTTTATCAATCAAAACACTTCTCAGTGGCCATGTTTGTAAAGCTTGTATGGAAAAAGCAACCATCAGGAAGAAATAGTAGGGCTGTCCTCAGACATGGGTGGGCTGTCATTCTAAGTAGTTCTCACCAGAGATCATCAGGACAGGGTACAGTATGCTCCACACAACAGCCCTCAGAACATTAGGAGGTCTTCCCCACTTAAAACAAATACTACACTTTCTCTTGACTAGGAGTCAATTTTTCAATCACCGTATCACCTCTCTGATGGTTTGATGCCTCCCTACCATCCACCACTGACTCTGCTGGTTAACAGCTATCACAAGATGGGAGGAAAGAGGCCTCAGTCAGGAGTCCACAACACTCCTATAACCACATGCTATTTCAGAGAAACGGATGACAGCGAGAGGGGAGAAGAAAGAGATTGAAGAGAGGGATAGGTGGGAGGGAGAGAAAGAAGGGAGGCAGAGAAGGAAGGGTGTGTCAGGGATAGACCACCGAGAGGAGAGGTGCAAGCTGGTGAAATCAAGGCTACTCTTTATGCCAAACTTACATCAATGGCGTTTGCCACCATTGGCAAAGACAGAGAGAGGGTTAACTCATCTCCCCCGGTCTACATAACCGTGTGCCTTCCAATGTCCACACTCCTGAACATTACAAATGCATCACCACCATCCCCTTACACTGTACTCTAATATACCTTCATTAGAGATCCTCAATGGAGTCAGTGGCCAGTGGGCCAGTCAGCCTTAGGTAGACTGAAACAAACCCAGCCTTATTGGTTCTGCTTAGGAAAACACTCTTGGTTTTCAGTCCAGAGGCACCAACAGGATTGCTGATCCAAGTAGACATAGAGAAGAACCTAGTGATCTGAAGGAGCCACATTCAATAACTAGCTACAGTGCATTCGGAAAGTATTCCGACCCCTTGACTTTTCCCACAAATTTATGAAATTAATTGTTTTCCTCATCGATAACCACCAAGATACTATACCACATAATGACAAAGCAAAAACAGGTTTAGACAAACATGTAAACCTTCTTTACACAAGTATTCAGACCCTTTGCAATGAGACTTGAAATTGAGCTCAGGTGCATCCTGTTTCCATTGATCAACCTAGAGATGTTTCAACAACTTGATTGGAGTCCACCTGTGGTAAATTCAATTGATTGGACATGATTTGGAAAGGCAAACACCTGTCTGTAACATTCCACAGTTGACAGTGTACGTCAGTGCAAAAACCAAGCCTTAATGTCAAAGGAATTGTCCTTAGAGCTCCGAGACAGGATTGTGTCGAGGCACAGATCTGGGGAAGGGTACAAAACTATTTTCTGCAGCATTGAAGGTCCCCAAGAACACAGTGGCCTCCATCATTCTCATTCTTTTTTGTACACAAAAAAAATTAAAAGATAGCTTTGTCATTATGGGGCGGCAGGGTAGCCTAGTGGTTAGAGCGTTGGACTAGTAACCGGAAGGTTGCGAGTTCAAACCCCCGAGCTGACAAGGTACAAATCTGTCGTTCTGCCCCTGAACAGGCAGTTAACCCACTGTTCCCAGGCCGTCATTGAAAATAAGAATTTGTTCTTAACTGACTTGCCTGGTTAAATAAAGGTAAAATAAATAAATAAATAAAATTATGAGGTATTGTGTATAGATTGATGAGGGGAAAAAACATTTATTCCATTTTAGAATAAGGCTGTAACGTAACAAAATGTGGAATATATCTAGGGATCTGAATACTTTTCGAAGGTACTGTATACACACACACACACTTCCGTATTGTCATGTACAGTGATGATTATAATTACTGCTCACTCTCTAGTCACTGTCTCTGCAGGGTGAGCCGATGCCAAAGGATGACCTGGAAGTAGCTCGTGGGTCGGGAGCTGAACCAGGAAGTAAATCGTCTGATGGTGGCCATGAGGGACATGCTGGCCAACATCCAGTTTCAGGAGCCACCTAGAGAGGACAACCCTAACAGGATTGTGTCGAGGCACAGATCTGAGGAAAGGTACCATAACATTTCTGCAGCATTGAAGGTCCCCAAGAACACAGTGGCCTCCATAATTCTTAAATGGAAGAAGTTTGGAACCACCAAGACTCTTCCTGGAGCTAGCCGACCGGCCAAACTAAGCAATCGGAGGAGAAGGGCCTTGGTTAGGGAGGTGACCAAGAACTCGATGGTCACTCTGACAGAGCTCCAGAATTCCTCTGTGGAGATGGAAGAACCTTCCAGAAGGACAACCATCTCTGCAGCACTCCACCAATCAGGCCTTTATGGTAGTGGCCAGACAGAAGCCACTCCTCAGTAAAGGCACATGACAGCTCGCTTGGAGTTTGCCAAAAGGCACCTAAAGACTCTCAGACCATGAGAAACAGGATTCTCTGGTCTGATGAAACCAAGATTGAACTCTCTGGCCTGAATGCCAAGTGTCATGTCTGGAGGTAACCTGGCACCATCCCTACGACAGAGCATGGTGGTGGTAGCATCATGCTGTGGGGATGTTTTTCAGCGGCAGGGACTAGGAGACTAGTCAGGATCGAGGGAAAGATGAAAGGAGCAAAGTACAGAGAGCTACTCAATGAAAACCTGCTCCAGAGCGCTCGGGACCTCTGACTGGGGGCGAAGGTTCACCTTCCAACAGGACAATGGCAAGACAACACTGGAGTGGCTTCGGGGCAATTTTCTGAATGTCCTTGAGTGGCCCAGCCAGAGCCTGGACTTGAACCCGATCGAAAATCTCTGGAGAAACCTGAAAATAGCTTTGCAGCAACGCTCCACTTCCAACCTGACAGAGCTTGAGAGGAGCAGAGAATAATGGGAGAAACTCCCCAAATACAGGTGTGCCAAGCTTGTATCGTCATACCCAAGAAGACTCGAAGCTGTAATAACTGCCAAAGGTGCTTCAACAAAGTACTAAGTAAAGGTTCTGAATACCTATGTAAATGGATTATTTTAGTTTAATATTTTGAATACATTTGCAAAAATTTAAAAAAAACAACAGTTTTTGCTTTGTCATGAGGTATTGTGTGTAGATTGATGAGGGAAAAAATAGATTTAATACATTTCATAATAAGACTAACGTAACAAAATGTGGAAAAAGTAAAGGGGTCTGAATACTTTCCGAATGTACTGTATATATGGTGTATGTATATACAGTTGAAGTCGGAAGTTTACATACACCGTAGCCAAATATATTTAAACTCAGCTTTTCACAATTCCTGACATTAAATATTCTCTGTCTTAGGTCAGTTAGGATCACCACTTTATTTTAAGAATGTGAAATGTCAGAATAATAGTAGAGAGAATTATTTATTTCAGCTTTTATTTATTTCATCACCAGTGGGTCAGAAGTTTAAATACACTCAATTAGTATTTGGTAGCATTGCCTTTAAATTGTTTAATTTGAGTCAAACGTTTCAGGTAGCCTTCCACAAGCTTCCCACAATAAGTTGGGTGAATTTTGGCCCATTCCTCCTGACAGAGCTAGTATAACTGAGTCAGGTTTGTAGGCCTCCTTGCTCGCACACGCTTTTTCAGTTCTGCCCACACATTTTCTATAGGATTGAGGTCAGGGCTTTGTGATGTCCACTCCAATACCTTGACTTTGTTGTCCTTAAGCCGTTTTGCCACAACTTTGGAAGTATGCTTGGGGTCATTGTCCAATTGGAAGACCCATTTGCGACCAAGCTTTAATTTCCTGATTGATACATTGAGATGTTGCTTCAATATATCCACATAATTTTCCTGCCTCATGATGACATCTATTTTGTGAAGTGCACCAGTCCCTCCTGCAGCAAAGCACATCCACAACATGATGCTGCCACCCCCGTGCTTCACGGTTGGGATGGTGTTCTTCGGCTTGCAAGCCTCCCCCTTTTTCCTCCAAACATAACGATGGTAATTATGGACAAACAGTTCTATTTTTTGTTTCATCAGACCAGAGGACATTTCTCCAATAAGTAGGATCTTGACCCCATGTGCAGTTGCAAACCGTAGTCAGGATTCTTTATGGCGGTTTTGAAGCAGTAGCTTCTTTCTTGCTGAGCAGCCTTTCAGGTTATGTCGATATGGGACTTGTTTAACTGTGGATATAGATACTTTTGTACCCGTTTCCTCCAGCATCTTCCCAAGGCCCTTTGCTGTTGTTCTGGGTTTGATTTGCACTTTTCGGACCAAAGTACGTTCATCTCTAGGAGACCTTGGCTGGTCTTGGCTGATTTATTTTGATTTTCCCATGATGTCAAGCAAAGAGGCACTGAGTTTGAAGGTAGGCCTTGAAATACATTCACAGGTACACCTCCAATTGACCCATATTATGTCAATTAGCCTATCAGAAGCTTCTAAAGCCATGACATCATTTTCTGGAATTTTCCAAGCTGTTTAAAGGCACAGTCAGCTTAGTGTATTGTAAACTTCTGACCCATTGGAATTGTGATACAGTGAATTATAAGTGAAATAATCTGTCTGTAAACAATTGTTGGAAAAAGTATTTGTCTCATGCACAAAGTAGATGTCCTAACTGACTTTCCAAAACTATAGTTTGTTAACAAGAAATTTGTGGAGTGTTTGAAAAACAAGTTTTAATGACTCCAATCTAAGTGTATGTAAACTTCCGACTTCAATTGTATTGTGTGTACTATATAAAAACCTGCACTGGTACATACCTTACCTTGCACAAGATATGTATAATGACACAAGTTATGACATGTTTGGAGGGTTACCTCTCAGGCCGGGTATATGAGACCACGGAGTCCAGCGGGGGGAGAGGATCGAACCCCATCACCGACTGAGTGGTCACCTCCTGGGAGAGAACACACACAATTCACCATTACAGTAAACATATTGAAGGCCTATCCTCACTAAAACTCTGTTACTGATGTAATTGTCATGCATCCAAAACATCAACGTTAATCTTGTTTGTGTTATGAGGACCTCTCGATGAGGATGTCCAATCATTATATTGGATTGCGTTCTTCATGCAACCAATAAGGAAGCCGTATGCCAGTGGTTAATTCCCTCTTTCAACTAGAGAACTACATTCTCAGCATAATTTGGCATGCTCTGTACTGTGGCGGTTGTGTATGTGTACGCTACGCTCATGCAAACCACATTTACTCTGTGGGACATTTCATGTTATAAACATACAGGATATACATTGTACAGCATGAATGAATACAACCATTCATGATCATGTGATAAAGCAGTAAGGAAATTATACTATGATTAGATAAGTCACTCTATTCCCCTATATACTGTGTGCTACGATTGACCAGGGTTATGGCTGGTCAAAAGTCATGCAATATAAGGGGATAGGGTGCTATATGAGACACAGACTTAATAATAGAGTAAAGCTGGTTGCCAAATCCGTTTCTGATTTAACAAACAACATGACAATGAATGACTGGGCTAAATCAGAAACAGAACTGGTGACCAGGGTATAGTAGAGTGGCTGTTGCCTGAGTCTCTCACCAGCGGTAGAGTGGAGGTGGCCTCTTTGATTTCAGACAGGATGACGTGGCGATGGATGTTCAGAGGGGCACTCTGGTACCTCTGCTTCCTCCTAGGGGGGGGTGGAGGAGACAGGAGAGGAAACCAAAGTCAGAGACACATAGGTCGGGGCCTCTTGAGTGGTGCAGCGGTCTAAGGCACTGCATTGCAGTGCTTGAGGCGTCACTACAGCCCCGGGTTAGATGCCAGGCTGTGTCACAGCCAGCCGTGACCGGGAGACCCATGAGACGGCGCACAATTGGGCCAGCGTCGTCCAGGTTAGGGGAGGGTTTGGCCGGCCGGGATAACAAAAAAGGGGTAACAGTACAAAAACTATATAATAATAATAATAACATAAAAAAGAGACACACAGGCTATGATGCTGCAACCACAAAACCCAAATACAGTGGGTTTCACTCTGTGTTGTGTTGTATTGTATTGGACCCAAGCCTGTCATTTGTAATAGAGGCAAATAAGCACATTTCTTTGCCGTGTTGTCTTGCAGTATTACTGAACGGCCTTGTTGCAAACAGAATGGATGAAGTGGACTGTTTAACACAGGCTTCATTCTTTTCACAATGCCATACATGCCAGATATGTGGAGTGAATGCAATGTGGTTTATCCTCTGTATTTTCAAGTTATGTGCTTGCAGCATCATGTTATGTTCATGCTTGTCACCTGCAGGGACTCGGGAGTTTGTCAGGATCAAAATAAATATGAAAGGAGCAAAGCCCAGATGAAAAGTTAGAGGAAACCCTGTCTCGGTCTTCTGAACACATAACCCTGGTATAGTTTTATATTTCAGCAGGACAATTACACAAATTGTAATGCCGTAATTGTAATGCCAAGAGGTGTTGAGTGTTCCTGAATGGTCCAGTCTCAGTCCTAATTTAAATCTGCTTGAAAATCAGAGACAAGGTTTGAATATTGCTGTCCATCAATGACTTCCAATCAAATTGACTGAGCTTGAGAAATAAAAAATATGAATAAAAAAATGTATATATGTTGCCCTAACATTTGTGCAAAGTATGTAGATTCTTATTCCAAATGTTTTACAGCTGTAATGGCTGCCAAATGTGCTTCCACCAAGTATTAACCCTGGGGTGTGAAGACATCCAGACATCTTCATTTGGAAAATGTTCTATAATTTTTCTTTCACATTGGAAATGTAAAGTGGAACAACGGTAGAAAAACAATCTATTTTTGTATTTAATTTTAAGGCAGCAAGCTTGGAATCCACACTGAACATTGCTCCACTGAATAAATGAATATTCCTTATTGAACAGAAATAGTCAGTGCGAATTTGAGGATAGAGGCGAATGGGGTAACAAGGAACAGTTTGCCCGGTTGGAAAGGTAATAATGCCAGTGGTCTAGAGTCTAAGGGGCTCTTACTTGTTTTGGCAGTCCTCCACCAGAGGGTCTTTAGAGTCGACTCGTCGTAACACCTCCCTCACACACTCCTCCAGCCACAGCAGGACCCCTCCCTCCCTCCACAGGGTGTGCGTCCGCCCCACGTACAGAGACACCAGTTCAGCCAGGGCAGGAGACTGCCTAGAAAGAGGGAAAGAGATGGGAAAAAGGAACAATTCAATTTGTCACTCTAATACAATTTCATGACAATAAATGATGATTAAATTCCATTAGGCTGACTGACACAGAAGAGGTGCATATAGGGAAGATATGACAGACAGGGAGACATGATTCCATTAGGCTGACTGACACAGAAGAGGTGCATATAGGGAAGATATGACAGACAGGGAGACATGATTCCATTAGGCTGACTGACACAGAAGAGGTGCACATAGTAAAATGGCAGCAGTTTTACGGGCGCCTAACCAATTGTGCTATTATGTGTTTTTTTTGCGTTATTTGTAACTTATTTTGTACATAATGTTTCTGCCACCGTATCTTACGGCAGAAAAGAGCTTCTGGATATCAGGACAGCGATCACTCACCTCGGATTAGACAAAGATTTTTCTTCAACAAGCGGGAAGCACAGGATTTACTACTATGCTAACACCCGACAAGGACAACATCCCCGTTATGGGCAAGAGAAAGAGACGCAGGTACAGAGGACACAGGGCGGGGTGCTTTGTAAGGATCCGCAGAAGGCGAGTGTGAAAGCTGCCGTTACCGTCAATATTACTCGTCAACGTACAATCATTGGACAATAAATTAGGTACGACCACGAATACCTTACCAATGGGACAAAACTATAACATCTTATGTTTCACGGAATCGTGGCTGAATGATGACATGGATATTCAGTTAGCAGGATATTATTCCAATTGCATCCAGGACGTCGTCCCCACAGTGACTGTACGTACATACCCCAACCAGAAGCCATGGATTACAGGCAAAATTCGCACTGAGCTAAAGGGTAGAGCTGCCGCTTTCAAGGTGCAGGACTCTAAACCGGAAGCTTATAAGAAATCCTGCTATGCCCTTCAGACGAACCATCAAACAGGCAAAGCACTAATACAGGGCTAAGATTGAATCATACTACACCGGCTCTGACGCTTGTCTTATGTGGCAGGGCATGCAAACTATTACAGACTACAAAGGGAAGCACAGACGCGAACTGCCCAGTGACACGAGCCTACCAGACAAGCTGAATCACTTCTATGCTCGCTTCGAGGGAAGCAACACTGAGGCATTCATGAGAGCATCAGCTGTTCCGGACGACTGTGTGATCACGCTTTCTGTAGCCGACGTGAGTAAGACCTTTAAACAGGTCAACATCCACAAGGCTGCGGGGCCAGACAAATTAGCAGGATGTGTGCTACGGGCATGTGCTGACCAACTGGCAGGTGTCTTCACTGACATTTTCTGTAATGAGTCTGTAATGCCAACATGTTTTAAGCAGACCACCATAGTCCCTGTGCCCAAGAACACTAAGGCAACCTGCCTAAATGACTACAGACTCGTAGGACTCACGTCCATAGCAATGAAGTGCTTTGAAAGGCTGGTAATGGCTCACATCAACACCATTATCCTAGAAACCCTAGACCTACTCCAATTTGCGTACTGCCAAAACAGATCCACAGATGATGCAATCTCTATTGCACTCCACACTGCCCTTTCCCACCTGGACAAAAGGGATACCTACGAGAGAATGCTATTCATTGACTACAGCACTCAACACCACAGTACCCTCAAAGCTCATCACTAAGCTAAGGATCCTGGGACTAAACACCTCCCTCTGCAACTGGATCCTGGACTTCCTGACAGGCCGCCCCCAAGGGGTGAGAGTAGGTAGCAACACATCTGCCATGCTGATCCTCAACACTGAAGCCCCTCAGGGGTGTGTGCTCAGTCCCCTCCTGTACTCCCTGTTCACCCACGACTGCATGGCCAGGCACGACTATAACACCATCATTAAGTTCAGACGACACAGTGGTAGGCCTGATCACCGACAATGACTAGACAGCCTATAGGTAGTAACTCAGAGACCTGGCCGGGTGGTGCCAGAATAACAACCTATCCCTCAACATAACCAAGACTAAGGAGATGATTGTGGACTACAGGAAAAGGAGGACCGAGCATGCCCCCATTCTCATCGACGGGGCTGTAGTGGAGCAGGTTGAGAGCTTCAAGTTCCTTGGTGTCCACATCACCAACAAACTAGAATGGTCCAAACACACCAAGACAGTCGTGAAGAGGGCATGACAAAGCCTGTTCCCCCTCAGGAAACTAAAAAGATTTGGCATGGGTCCTCAGATACTCAAAAGGTTCTACAGCTGCAACAGTCAGAGCATCCTGACTGGTTGCATCAATGCCTGGTACGGCAACTGCTCGGCCTCCGACCGCAAGGCACTACAGATGGTAGTATGTACGGCCCAGTACATCACTGGGGCCAAGCTTCCTGCCATCCAAGACCTCAACACCAGGCGGTGTCAGAGGAAGGCCCTAAAAATTGTCAAAGACCCCACCCACCCCAGTCATAGACTGTTCTCTCTACTACCGCATGGCAGGTGGTACCGGAGTGCCAAGTCTAGGACCAAAAGGCTTCTAAACAGCTTTTACCCCCAAGCCATAAAACTCCTGAACAGGTAATCAAATGGCTACCCGGACTATTTGCATTGTGCCCCCCCAACCCCTCTTTTACGCTGCTGCTCCTCTCTGTTTATCATATATGCATAGTCACTTTAACCATACCTGCATGTACATACTACCTCAATTAGCCAGACTAACCAGTGCCTGTATATAGCCTCGCTACTGTATATAGCCTCGCTACTGTATATAGCCTCGCTACTGTATATAGCCTCGCTACTGTTATTTTTCACTGTCTTTTTACTGATGTTTTTGAAAATTGTTTTACTTATCTATTGCTCACCTAATACGTCTTTTTTACTTAACAATTGCACGGTTGGTGAGGGCCTGTAAGTAAGTAAGCATTTCATTATAAGGTCTACATCTGTTGTATTCGGCGCACGTGACAAATAAACTTTGATTTGATATAGGAAAGACATGAAAGACAGGGAGACATGATGCCTCGGTTGAAGCAGATGTTTTACCCCAACTGGCTTCTGGGTCCAAAGAAGTCATGTGATGATACAGCAGCGTCTGGCTGCACTGTGCACAGGTCCAACAGAGGCATCAACACTGGGAAACACACAAACAAACAGATATCAGGCATAGGTCTCTTTTCTGTGTGTGTGTGTGTGTGTGTTCTATATAAGCATACATGGTGGAACACATTCTGACGGCTGTCCCTCTCAGGCCTGTGCATGTGTGTATGTGTGTGTGTGACTTTAACCTCCAGGGAACATGATGAGAGCGTCCTGCAGCAGTAGGTCAGCCTTGTGTTTGAGCCGTTCCCTCTCCTCTGACTCAGTCTGATCCTCCTGACTCAGGTGGAAGTGGCTCAGAGCCACAGAGAAGGCAAAGTTTGGCAACTGGGACAGGTTTCTGTGCACCTGGGAAACACACACACACAGGAATCCGACAAAACACAAACCACACACAGAAATCAGACAATACACACAGCACACACAGAAATCAGAAACACAGAAATCAGACACACTGTTATGAGGTCACACACACAGGGAAAATCTTGCACACACACTCATCTCACCTCCCAATCCTGGTATAGCCGGAGGAGGAAGTTGTACTCTCGTGAGCGCAGGGAGAGGAAGTCAATGAGCAGTAGCATACAGAGGGGATCGCTGTCGGGGTCCAAACTTGGGAGAGAAAGGAGATGACGGAATAAAACACCAACAGCTCCTCTTCTTCAATGAATACTTCATTCAGTTTTGCCTACATAACTAAGACCACATAACTATTATATAAATAAACATTACAGAAATAAAATAAATGGTTTCTTTATTAAAAGTGGAACCATGACAACCCGTGACCAGAATCTGTGCCATTGGAAATGTAATTGAGGAAATGTAATTGAATTGACACGGTCTCCAATCAATCAATGTTTGGTTGTGCGTGTGATATTATTATTTACTATCATTTGGCAGGGAATACTATTTGTAGATCAGTGATTCTACACCTTATTTTGCTCAAGCGGATCCTCTCCAACAGACTCGGAAGTTGTAGCTAAAAATTCGTAAATTGGGGTCAGTTAAAGGGGAGATTCAGTGAAACCAACCATTGAAATACACTGTATGTAATTTGGAGGGTAGTAGCCCCAACAGATTCAAACCCGGATCCAGCGACTATAAATTCAACACCTGTTGGCTTGACAGTCACTGGATCTGGGTTTGTGGATCCGCGTTTGAGTCCCGGTCGGGGCTACCCTCCAAATTTGGTACATTGGTGTCAGAAGTGGGATTGGTGCACATTAGGCCATCCGAGCGGCGTGTACTCGTGAGGGATTAGGCATAGCTTGGGGACACGCTCTCCCGAAGGAAGGGGGTAGTGAAGCAACCATAACCCAACACCTAGCGAGCTCGTCAAGAGGTTCGGACCTCTTGGAGTAACAGGTTAAGGGCTTGGCAGTCACTGGACCTGGGTTCGAGTCACGGTCAGATATTGATTGGAGACAGCTTGTGTCAATTAAATAACATTTACTATGGTTTTCTACCTTCAAAACTATTGGATAATGCTGGAAATATCGGTAAAAGCAGTGCCTCCATTTCCACAACAAAAAGCAGGGCCCTATATGTGGTATATGACAGAGCTACTGAAGCAGAGATAAGGTCCTCCTGATCATAACACAGCAGGCCTGAGAGGGACAGCCGTCACAATGTGTTCCACCATGGATGCTTATACAGAGCAGACACACACCAGCGTGAGGGGAGGAAGCCAGTGTTTGACGGAAATCATAGATAAACACTGAGTGTACAAAACATTAGGAACACCTTCCTAATATTGAGTTGCACCCGCTTTTGCCCTCTGAAGAGCCTCAATTCGTCTGGGTATGGACTCCACAAGGTGTTGAAAGTGTTCCACAGGGATGCTGGCCCATGTTGACTCCAATGCTTCCCACAGTTGTGTCAAGTTGGCTGGATGTCCTTTGGGTGGTGGACCATTCTTGATAAACACAGGAAACTGTTGAGTGTGAAAAACCCAGGAACCTACGACCATACCCCATTCAAAGGTACTTAAATATTTTGTCTTGCCCATTCATCCCCTGAATGGCACAGATACACACTCCATGTCTCAATTGTCTCAAGGCTTAAAAATCCTTCTTTAACCTGTCTACTCCCCTTCAATAAATGACATCAATAAGAGATCATAGCTTTCACCTGGATTCACCTGGTCAGTCTATGTCATGGAAAGAGCAGGTGTTCATAATGTTTAATACACCATGACCACCACATCCTAGATAAGATAAACGCTAAAGGCCTAAAACACAGGGCTGAGGCAGATGCATGTGTAGTAATAGCCCTTCCATAGTGTGTGGACTGTCCCATGGGTGTTGTACTGTCATACCGCTTAGCCAGGTTTTATGACCAACTGACTTGTTGGAAAGATGGCAGGCATCCTATGACGGTGCCATGTTGAAAGTCACTGAGCTCTTTCAGTAAGGCCATTCTACTGTCAATGTTGGTCTATGGAGATTGCATGGCGGTGTGCTCGGTTTTATACACCTGTTGCAACATGCAACAATTTCAAAGATTTTACTAAGTTACAGTTCATATAAGGAAATCAGTGAACTGATAAACATGTATTAGACCCTAATCTTTTAAATGCACACATTTAGTCTTTATCTGCACTGTTTTGTCTTTCAATTGGCTCTTTTTGTCCAAATAAATAACACACATAGTCCGTCGCTGTACTTCTTCCATTATGCGATTCTCACCTTCCCTCTCCTCTACCCCTGACACCTGGGGTGCACACTGCACACACACACACACACAGTCTCCCATGTACCTCAGGATGAGTCTGCAGTACTCCAGGGCTGTCCGGGGGCATCCCCTCCTCTCCAGGAACATCATGTGCTTATAACCAGCCAAGTAGAATGCCCTGCAGAGAGGATAAATATACAGACAAAGAATATACTTATAATATAAAACTTGTAAAATTAAATATTCAATGGAAATTTAAGAAAAAGGCCCTTCATAACAGTGTTTGTGGAATGACCTGTATAGCAGAGATTTATTATCTAACCTGTTTTCTGGTCGCAGGTAGTCCAGTCTGCTGGTTCCTGACGTCAGGCTGCACACAGGGTGGAATGCACACTCAAAGCTGTACAAGGCACGCTCTGAAACACACACACACACACCACACAGTCTTTTATCAAAGACAAGTGAAAATATATAACTTTAGCCAGCACTACCTGGTTGCTAAACAGTCTCAGTGATTCTCAATTGGTAGATCACCATACCCATACCTTCCACCTGTGTGTTTGTCTTTTGTAAAAACATAAATGTCTCCCTCTGCTGGAAGGCATGAAAACAGCTTTACGTGAAACCCCTCACCTTCTCCCTTGCAAGTTCCGGTGTCAACAACTACATCAACAAGACTAGCTACCTAGAGGTAGCAGCACTGGTAGGATCCCAATGTAATAAGCCCCTGCAAAATAAGATTATACAACTGTATAAAAAAATTCCAGAGCTGCTGTAATGAGTTGATTTGAGTAGGACCTCATTAGCATGATCAGGAGCAGCTGACAGGATGAGAGGGGCTACACCCACACATCAAGAATCTTGACATGCACTTTCAGTGACTATATCGGAACAATCAGTGGGTTGTTTGAATGTATTGCGTACAGTGCAAACACGTGGCTAGATAACCAATACATATTTTAGATGGGTTCAATTCAGTTATGTGTGGTTGAAAATCTACTTTCACCTTGAAGGTCAGAGAGAAGTCACTGTAAATGGAAGCTGCTTTTGCTTGCTCTGTATTGATGTGATTTAGCCCTGACCAAAGCTCTGCTCAAACCTTAACTGTATTTATCAACTCATTTATAGACGATGTTAGCAGGCTAGTAGCGACAGGCTTGGAGTAACAGTATGGTAAGATTTCCTGCCTAATTGCATTACCTGAGGAATCTCAAATTGCATGCTGGCGCCTTGTTGTTCTTTCCCCCCCCCAATTTAGAGTCTTTCAGAGAATAAACATGGTGTGGATACAGCGGACTCAATTTAACTATTAAACCTTATCTAGATCAATTGCATAAGGCAGAGGTTCTTAAGCTTTTTCAGCTCGAGACCCATATGAGAAATTTACTGTCCTCAAACCCCCCAAATTAAGAAGAAATAGTGTGTGTTTATAAAAGTTTACTCCTAACTCGCGACTCACCACTCACATGCTCAGGGCCTACTTTGGGTCCCAAACCATAGTTGAAGAAACCCTGGCATCAGGTAATATCTGACATACCAGAGCAATGTGTGGTATAGGTGTAACATGTACTGCCCAAAGTACACCAATGTTTATCAAGAATAGTGTTGCATAAACTTATTCCAACTATTTATCTGGGACCGGGATTAAATTGTATAAGAGTCCAAGGAAACATACCAAAGGGGTCTCATGACACATTTACAAACCTTGAGAAAGAGGATACAGCAGAGAGGATCCTCAACTCACCAATCAGAGCTTTGAGTATGATCCTTCTTGCCAACCAGAGCAAAGACTGGAGTCCCACTCACCAATCAGGTCCCTGATACTCACCGATTAGGTCCCTGGCCATTTCATGATCCTCCTGTATGCGGCAGACATCAGAGAGCTGCAGCAGGGAGTCAATGTGGTAGGGGTTCATCTGTAGCAGGGCCTGGGGAGAGCGTAGGATGGGGGAGGACAAGGGGAGCGTGGAGTGGACAGGGAGAGGTTGGGGAGACAGGGAGAGGTTTGGGAGACAAGGAGAGGGAGGGTAAGGGAGACAGGAAGAGGGTGGGGGAGACAGGAAGAGGGTGGGGGAGACAGGAAGAGGGTGGGGAGACAGGAAGAGGGTGGGGGAGACAGGAAGAGGGTGGGGGAGACAGGAAGAGGGTGGGGGAGACAGGGGCAGGGTGAGGGAGATGTGGGAGGGTGGGGGGGACCGAGAGAGTGGGGGAAGCAGGAAGAGGGTGGGGGAAACAGGAAGAGGGTGGGGGAAACAGGAAGAGGGCGGGGGGACAGGGAGACAAGGAGAGGGTGGGGGGAAACAGGAAGAGAGTGGGGGAAACAGGAAGAGGGTGGGGAAACGGGGAGGTTGGGGTGGACAGTGTGAGGTAGATGGGGGAGGGCAGGGGGACAGGGGGGGAGAAAAGTAGAGGGTGGGGGAGAGAGGGAGAGGGTAGGGTGGACGGGCAGGGTGAGGTAGAGGGGGGAGACGGGGGAGGTGGGGGAGTTGTGGGGGGGGACGGGGAAGGATCACCGTTTGTCTAAACATTAGAAACCATGTTCAGTGGCAAGAAAAAGTATGTGAACCCATAAATTGTTGTGACCTGTGTAAACATTCACAGTGCAGGATGGAAAAGTATGTGAATCCTTGGATTTAATAACTGCTTGACCTTCCTTTGGCAGCAATAACCTCAACCAAACATTTTTCTGTAGTTGCGGATCAGACCTGCACAACGGTCAGGAGGAATTTTGGACCATTTCTCTTTACAAAACTGTTTCAGTTCAGCAATATTCTTGGGATGTGTGGTGTGAACTGCATCTCAATCGGGTTGAGGTCAGGACTGGGCCACTTCAGAAGGCATATTTTCTTCTGTTGAAGCCATTCTGTTGTTGATTTACTTCTGTGTTTTGGGTCGTTGTCCTGTTGCATCACCCAACTCCTGTTGAGCTTCAATTGGCGGACAGATAGGCTAACATTCTCCTGCAAAACAACTTGATAAACTTGGGAATTCATTTTTCCGTCGATGATAACAAGCGGTCCAGGCCCTGAAGCAGCAAAGCAGCCCCAAACCACGACGCTCCCTCCACCATACTTTACAGTTGGGATGAGGCTTTGATGTTGGTGTGTTGTGCCTTTTCTTCTCCAGAAATAGTGTTGTGTGTTCCTTCCAAACAACTCAACTGTAGTTTAATCTGCCCACAGAATATTTTGCCAGTAGCGCTGTGGAACATCCAGGTGCACTTTTGCAAACTTCAGACGTGCAGCAATGTTTTTTTTGGACAGCAGTGGCTTCTTCCGTGGTGTCCTCCCATGAACACCATTCAACAAGAGCACCTCCTCCCAGCTGCCCACTGCACTGAGGCTAGGTAACATGGTCACCACCGATAAATCCGTGATAATCAAAAACTTTCAACAAGCATTTTTTTCAACGGCTATATCAGTTGTCCTAGATATTTGAGACATGCATCACGGCTTTGCTGATCAATCTCCCTGAGACCGTGGGTGTAGCCTTACCACAATGTTGTTGGGATCCATGGACTCCACTGAGTCCAGGAATTTGAACTGAATCTGCTGGTAGTCCCGGCTGTGCTCGAAGGTGAAGTACTGTAGACCATCCCTGGACTCCAGTAGGGTCATTGAGATACCTGAAGGAGGAAATATTACGGACAGTATTATTCTATGTGAGTTACATGCAATGACGTATATAAACCCTGGATTGCGGATGCTATGTATTGCCCATTCAGAGGCTAAGTTTCTGCAACTGGGTCCTGGACTTCCTGACGGGCCGCCCCCAGGTGGGGAATGTAGGAAACAACACCTCCACTTCGCTAATCCTCAACACTTGGGCCCCACAAGGGTGTGTGCTCAGCCCCTTCCTGTACTCCCTGTTCACCCATGACTGCATGGCCACGCACGCCTCCAACTCAATCATCAAGTTTGCAGACGACACAACAGTAATAGGCTTGATTACCAACAATGACGAGACAGTCTACAGGGAGGAGGTGAGGGCTTTTTTTTTTTTTTTTTTTTTTTCTTTTTTTTTAACAATTGAGGAGGAGTACCAAGATGGCTGCGCGGTGGCTTCAATACAGCGCCCCATCAGTCATCCAGGATTTATACACATTATTGGTTAAATGTGTGTACAGTTGCAGTATGTTGAAATTGCATCAATTTGATATAGATGTGTATGTGGAATAAAGATAATGATAAGACAATTTGATATATAGCTATACAGTGCATTCGGAAAGTATTCAGACCCCTTGACTTTTTCCAAATTTTGTTACGTTACAGCCTTATTCTAAAATGGAATCAATTGTTTTTTCCCCCCTCAATCTACACACAATACCTCATAATGACAAAGCAAAAACAGGTTTTTAGAAATTTGAAATATCACATTTACTTAAGTATTCAGACCCTTTACTCAGTACTTTGTTGAAGCACCTTTGGCAGTTATTACAGCCTCGAGTCTTCTAAGGTGCACCTGTACTTGGGGAGATTCTCCCATTCTTCTCTGCAGATCTGTGTCTGTGTGCTTATGGTCATTGTCCTGTTGGAAGCTGAACCTTCCCCCAGGTCTGAGGTCCTGAGCGCTCTGGAGCAGGTTTCATCAAGGATCACTGTGTACTTTAATCCGTTCATCCTTCCCTTGACCGTGATTAGCCTTCCAGTCCCTGCCACTGAAAAACACCCCCACATCAGAATGCTGCCACCAGCACGGTAGGGATGGTGCCAGGTAGCCTCGAGACATGACGATTGGCATTCAGGCCAATCTTGGTTTCATCAGACCTGAGAATCGTGTTTCTTATGGTCTGAGAGTCTTTAGTTGCCTTTTGGCAAATGGGCTGTCATGTGCCTTTAACTCAGGAGTGGCTTCTATTTGGACACTCTACCATAAAGGCCTAATTGTAGAAATGTTTTGGTATCCTTCCCCAGATCTGTGCCTCGACATAATCCTGTCTCGGAGCTCTACGGACAATTCCTTTGACCTCATGGCTTGGTTTTTGCTCTGACATGCACTGTCAACTGTCAACCTTATATAGACAGGTGTGTGCCTTTCCAAATCATGTCCAATCAATTGAAATTACCACAGATGGACTCCAATCAAGTTGTAGAAACATCTTAAGGATGATCAATGGAAACAGGATGTACCTGAGCTCAATTTCGGGTCTCATAGCAAAGGGTCTGAATACTTATGTGAATAAGGCATTTCTGTTTTTTATTTTGAATACATTTCTATAAATCTATTTTCGCTTTGTCATTATGGGGTATTGTGTGTCGATTGATGAGAAAAAAAATATTTAATCAATTTTAGAATAAGGCTGTAACGTAACAAAATGTGGAAAAAGTCAAGGGGTCTGAATACTTTCCGAATGCACCGTAGATATTTAAGTGGAATAAAAATTGCAATCTGTCCCATTCATTCCATGCCCATGTACAGTATAGCACCCTAGAATTTGAATGAACACACTTTGGGCTAAGGAGAGGGAAACATTTCACGGTGACACAGCAGTCCTGGTGTACCACATTCAAGCCAAGGCACTGAGACCACTCAAAGTGAGAGGTAAAAGATAAAATCACCCATCTATATTTTGGGAGGGAAATGATATTTCCCAGACCAAATCTCCAGTCAGGTGATTGCATAAGCCTTGAGCTTGGGGGAGCTTTAACACCCTGAGGAGTAGCTAACACTGACATAACAGAGACCCTGATTCTTCTCCAACTTCAGCTCTGGGTTAAACAGCCCAGTATCCCACAACACCAGGGGCACTATGGACCCAAACATAAATGGAGTCTTTCCCAAACATCAATAGAGTCTTTGAGGTCGAGGGCTAGGCAGCACTTGATTAATGATATGTGGTGATTGGACTGTTTTTTAACTAGACGTCATAGGGCAACGTTTAAAGCCACAGAACACAGCCTTTAGTGTGATCCTACCCAGAAAAGCTGTCTCTGTCAACAAGGCTTCAGGTGCCCACTGCTGTTAACATGTACTTTCTTCTGCTGCTGCTTTTGATTGGTTATACACTACCCAAACTGAACCAGGAGTCTTAATCCCACAGATGACAATTCTGAATGTGATAATGTCGTCTTGTTGCTCAACACAGAGGCGTTAGCACGAGGAGATGGGTATTCAAATAAGCAAAATTGATTGAATCCTAATAAATAGAAACTGGCATATCAACATGTATTTCAGAGAACTGGAGCTACAGTATAGTGGAGTCTGGAGCTATAGCGTGGCTGGCCCTTAAATGTACACTACACAGAGAGCTCATTTCAAAAACATGCCTGTAAATCTCTCCTGGCTCAAAGTAGAGTAGAGACTGACTGCATCACTACTTGTCTTTGTGAGAGGTATTGATGTGTTGAAAGCTAACACACAGCTCAGACACCCATACATACCCTACAAGACATGTCACCAAGGGTCTCATCACAGTTCCTAAGGCAGGGGTCTCCAACCCTGTTCCTGGAGAGCTACCTTCCTGTAGGTTTCCGCTCCAACCCCAGTTGTAAATAAGATGGTTCAGTTTACCAACCAGCTAATTATTAGAATCAGGTGTGCTAGATTAGGGTTGGAGTGAAGACCTGCAGGATGGTAGCTCTCCGGGAACAGGGTTGTAGAGGCCTGCCTTAAGGCCAGAACAGAGGTTGGGAAACGCACAGTACTTCATAGAGCCAAGACTACATGGAACTCTCTCCCACATCAGGTAACCCAAACTAGCAATAAAATCTGATTTTAAAAATATAAAACAACACCTCACAATGTGGAGTGCGAAGAGATACACACATTGTAATATTGTATTGTTGTAAATTTTAGACTGTACATTTGTAATGGTGGATCAGTGTGAATTTGTATAGTACACAATGTTTGTTGTAATGTATTGATTTATTTATGATGTAGACTATTGTTTTGATGTGTTGTTTTGTAGGGTTCTGCAGTATCCAGATGTTTTTACCGTCATACCGTTTCTGTACCATATCGGGGTATACGGTATTACCCAAAATGCACATAAGGGGCACTATTTCAAATAATAAAGAATATAAATAAAACAAGCTTATTTGTCTGTTCCTGTTTGGACCCCAGGAAGAATAGCGGCTGCCTTGACAGCAGCTAACGGGGATCCTGTCATGCCTCTCGATTGTTTACATGAACTTAATTTATGCCATCATAGTTACAGTATTTTAGTGTATGAGGTAGGGCTAACCTCTTTTAGTCGACTGGTCGATTGTTTGGACGACCAAGATTTCTTTAGTTGAGCAGAAGCAAAAAAAAAATAATAAAATAACAATCATGCTGTACATGACACCTGTCTGATTTGCGCCTGTCTGAGTGGGCTGATCCATTGTGAAGGCCGTGCGGATGGAACAGCCCATCAGTCTAAGACGTGATACTGGAATTGTATATGCTTATACTACGTAAGAACAATGGTGCAACAAAAATACAATTATATTATTTTATAACTAATGTGCTTTCTCCTGCGTTGGACAGTGGTCGCTGTCTGCGGTTCTGAAACATCAGTGCGCTGTTGAATTGTCGCCTTTGCTTAGACCATGTTGCTAATAGCAAAGTTAACCGGCATATTGGTGTTGATAACAATGCAACAGAGGCAGCAGCAGAGTTAGGAGATGAGAAAACAGCCCTTGCCTTAATTGACTAAGTGAGGAGAGAGGAAACCTCAACTTAATTAGGTCTATAATCAATAGTCTAACTGTTAAACGTGCCTGGCTTTATAAATCATCCATATACAGTGCCTTGCGAAAGTATTCGACCCCCTTGAACTTTGCGACCTTTTGCCACATTTCAGGCTTCAAACATAAAGATATAAAACTGTATTTTTTTGTGAAGAATCAACAACAAGTGGGACACAATCATGAAGTGGAACGACATTTTTTGGATATTTCAAACTTTTTTAACAAATCAAAACTGAAAAATTGGACGTGCAAAATTATTCAGCCCCCTTAAGTTAATACTTTGTAGCGCCACCTTTTGCTGCGATTACAGCTGTAAGTCGCTTGGGGTATGTCTCTATCAGTTTTGCACATCGAGAGACTGAAATGTTTTCCCATTCCTCCTTGCAAAACAGCTCGAGCTCAGTGAGGTTGGATGGAGAGCATTTGTGAACAGCAGTTTTCAGTTCTTTCCACAGATTCTCGATTGGATTCAGGTCTGGACTTGGACTTGGCCATTCTAACACCTGGATATGTTTATTTTTGAACCATTCCATTGTAGATTTTGCTTTATGTTTTGCATCATTGTCTTGTTGGAAGACAAATCTCCGTCTCAGTCTCAGGTCTTTTGCAGACTCCATCAGGTTTTCTTCCAGAATGGTCCTGTATTTGGCTCCATCCATCTTCCCATCAATTTTAATCATCTTCCCTGTCCCTGCTGAAGAAAAGCAGGCCCAAACCATGATGCTGCCACCACCATGTTTGACAGTGGGGATGGTGTGTTCAGGGTGATGAGCTGTGTTGCTTTTACGCCAAACATAACGTTTTGCATTGTTGCCAAAAAGTTCAATTTTGGTTTCATCTGACCAGAGCACCTTCTTCCACATGTTTGGTGTGTCTCCCAGGTGGCTTGTGGCAAACTTTAAACGACACTTTTTATGGATATCTTTAAGAAATGGCTTTCTTCTTGCCACTCTTCCATAAAGGCCAGATTTGTGCAATATTGTTGTCCTATGGACAGAGTCTCCCACCTCAGCTGTAGATCTCTGCAGTTCATCCAGAGTGATCATGGGCCTCTTGGCTGCATCTCTGATCAGTCTTCTCCTTGTATGAGCTGAAAGTTTAGAGGGACGGCCAGGTCTTGGTAGATTTGCAGTGGTCTGATACTCCTTCCATTTCAATATTATCGCTTGCACAGTGCTCCTTGGGATGTTTAAAGCTTGGGAAATCTTTTTGTATCCAAATCCGGCTTTAAACTTCTTCACAACAGTATCTCGGACCTGCCTGGTGTGTTCCTTGTTCTTCATGATGCTCTCTGCGCTTTTAACGGACCTCTGAGACTATCACAGTGCAGGTGCATTTATACGGAGACTTGATTACACACAGGTGGATTGTATTTATCATCATTAGTCATTTAGGTCAACATTGGATCATTCAGAGATCCTCACTGAACTTCTGGAGAGAGTTTGCTGCAATGAAAGTAAAGGGGCTGAATAATTTTGCACGCCCAATTTTTCAGTTTTTGATTTGTTAAAAAAGTTTGAAATATCCAATAAATGTCGTTCCACTTCATGATTGTGTCCCACTTGTTGTTGATTCTTCACAAAAAAATACAGTTTATATATCTTTATGTTTGAAGCCTGAAATGTGGCAAAAGGTCGCAAAGTTCAAGGGGGCCGAATACTTTCGCAAGGCACTGTATATCTACAGAAATAAGGCAGTTCCTGCTTCTGTTGCCTGTTTGAGTGTTTGTGTTACGGTGTTTGTCTTACGGTGTTCAGAGATTGTTATAACCAATTTATTGATGTGATTATGATATGCTATATGTCAGGCTCTATTGGTCACTTGCAAGCAAAGCATACATGTGTCACGTAGAGAGAGCAAGGGTTGAGGGAATAGGGAATGTTTTTCCTAAACAAATTAGGGATTTCGGTAACATAACTTTTCAGTCAGAAATGGCTTCAGCAACATGGACAGTGCTATACACTGTTGATGTGTGTCTTTTGTGTGTCTTAAATATTTAATCAAACAGTTTGCTTAAAGCATCAGACAAGCTCAGTGCATATAGTTGATTTGATTAAAACACATGGCACATGTCATATATATATATATTATTATATTTTTTATTTATTTAACCTTTATTTAACTAGGCAAGCCAATTAAGAATAAATTCTTATTTACAATGACGCCTACACCAGCCAAACCCGGACATGGGCCAATTGTGCGCCGCCCTATGGGACTCGCAATCACGGCTGGTTGTGATACAGCCTGGACTCGAACCAGGGTGTCTGTAGTGACGCCTCTAGCACTGAGATGCAGTGCCTTAGACAGCTGCGCCACTCGGGAGCCCAAAATATATGGAAAAATGCACGTTTTAAAATTTAGACCAATCAATTGCTCGAAAGAACAGACGACTCTTGGTTGACTGATCATTTTTGGGGTTGGGGACAGCCCTAGTATGAGGGCATTATCTTTTGTTTTGTGACTTTGTCATGGGAGATACTTAATTACATTTGCATCCACAAAAACATTTATGTTAAATGTTGCATAAATAGTATTTATTCACAAGGCTTTCAGCGTTATGAGTGATGCCGAGTGTGAGAAGTTGAGTGTAGGTCTGACCTGGGCGACTGAAGCGTGGCCAGGTGTTTTTAGGGATGGTCATCCAAGTGCTGCGATGGAACTGTCTCTGTCTCTGACGAGGTCTGAGGAAAGAATTATGAGATGGCCTTACACTGTAACCTTTAATAGTAGTAGTCCCACGGATAAGGAGTTCTGTGAAGATCTTACCTTTGATCTCCAAGAACTGCTCGAGCTCCAAAGTATCTCTTCAACTCCGTCTCAGGATTCAGGTTCCTAACAAACAAAAGAGGGTATGTCCCAATAAAATGTATCACTGGTAAATGACTGCCATAAATTAAGTATATTATGATTGTATGACATTACCCCACTAAGAGACCTGATGTCTGATTGGCTGCTGTGCTGTTAACCTACTCACCTGTGTTCCACATAGAGCACAGGCCTGTTGTCTGAGGCTCCACAGCCCTCACTCTGCAGGGTCAGTCCATTAGACTGCTCTATGGTCTCCAGCAACGCGTCAATGTCATCCCCAGCTCCCTCCTGACAACCACACATAAGACAGAGCAGGCTATGTGACGGAGTGAGACGGCGTCAGGGCAGCACCCCCATAGCCTCAATACACAATAAAATGCTGCTAAAGCAAGTGGTTAATATGGCAATTGTGCACAACAGTGGTTAATATGGCAATGTGCACAACAGTGGTTAATATGGCAATTGTGCACAACAGTGTTGATATGGCAATGTGCACAACAGCGGTTAATATGGCAATGTGCACAACAGTGGTTAATATGGCAATGTGCACAACAGTAGTTAATATGGCAATGTGCACAACAGTGGTTAATATGGCAATGTGCACAACAGTGGTTAATATGGCAATGTGCACAACAGTGGTTAATATGGCAATTTGCACAACAGTGGTTAATATGGCAATGTGCACAACAGTGGTTAATATGGCAATGTGCACAACAGTGGTTAATATGGCAATGTGCACAACAGTGTTGATATGGCAATGTGCACAACAGTGGTTAATATGGCAATGTGCACAACAGTGGTTAATATGGCAATGTGCACAACAGTAGTTAATATGGCAATGTGCACAACAGTGGTTAATATGGCAATGTGCACAACAGTGGTTAATATGGCAATGTGCACAACAGTGCCCTCACATTGGGGGACATATGTGGAAGTGATTTGTCAAGATGGACTGTATACCTGTTTATCTCCTGTAGTGTTCTTTTTCTTCTTCTTTTTCTTCTTTTTCTTGCTTGTTTTATCTCCGGACTGACACCAAGAAAATAAAAACTATTAGACAACTCTTCAAAACATTTCGACTAGATTGATCATCCATAATAACAACAAGACTGAGGAGGAATGGGGTTCACAATACCCCATAGTACTGTGGAGGCTACAGTGTATCAGGGATGTCCGTCTCTCTCCTCACCTTCGCAGCACCTGTCTCAGGCTGTGCATCTCTCTTCTCTGTTTCCCCGCTGTCACTCTTCTCCTTGGTTTCATCACCATGCTGTTCTTCTGGCTTCACTGTGTCTTCATCCGTCGTGGCTTTCTCTGCTTCACATATCTGCAGCGACATGGTTCCAGCAAGAAGGACAGAAAGGCTCAGGTTAAGGTTGTATATCAGAGATTAAATCTCTACATTGCACAGTTTTAATTAATCTCTGGTCAGTCTCTGCCTTGATTTCCTGCCATTGTGATTCCAACCTATCATCGTGACATTCATATGGTCAAGGCAAGGGGGTGTACTGTATGACTCCTGTCTGGCCAGGCAAAATCGGTTAGTCAGCATAATGCTGGTTTGATTTGTTGACAGTCTGCATATGTCACTGTCCTGCTGCTTTTTTCATTGACTAGCATAGCTAGCTAGCTAGCTATGTCACACAGTTATGTAGCCTTGGGGGTGGAGCTAGGTGGCAGTTAGCGAGACATTTCTTAAACATTTTGCAATGTGTGTTAGAAAAAGAGAAACACTCCACCAGTTCGTAAATGTTGCTCAAGTTTTTCTTATTCTTCTTAGCTTTTCTGATGCTGCTCTTATCAGACTGGAGAACAGCTTCATCCGGTTCCAATTCTTCTTCCTCAACATCCGCAGCCTGCTCCTCTGGCTCTGGCCCTTCACCTGGGACAAGATCACCGAGGTCCAGGGCCTCCTGCCCCCGCTGTTTCCCCTTCAACCTCCTCAGAGCACGGCTCGACATCTTCCCGGGACAGAGTTGTCACGAAGATGGGTTATGGTTCAGCTGGGATTTGACCCAGCTTCAGCCATGAACAACATGAGCAAAATACGCATGCCAAAGAGTTTATTCTACGGGTGCTCCATGTAGACAATCTTGGTGCATGCCAACTATTTTCGTTTTGATTATCACAGTTCGCTGCCGTTTACCTTTGTACCACTAGGCAGCAGTAGTGCGTAAGGACAAAGGTTCTGAAAATTCCTGAAATTCGTTAACACAAATGGGAACTAAAGACGATTATTGGGAAATAAGACGATGGGAAATAAGACGATTATTTGCATGCTGGGTGAGAGTGGCAACCACTGCCAAGGCTGTTGGTGTAAAGTCAGTTAATGGTTTCAAAGCCTATGACCAATGCATATTTTTGTTGTAAACAAGAGTTGCCATGGGTCTATCAATACCTTTATTTAACAAGGTAGGCTAGTTGAGAACAAGTTCTCATTTGCAACTGCGACCTGGCCAAGATAAAGCATAGCAATTCGACACATACAACAACACAGTTACACAGTTACACATGGAATAAACAAAACATACAGTCAATAATACAGTAGAAAAAAAGAATTGTTTCCCATTCCTCCTTGCAAAACAGATCGAGCTCAGTGAAGTTGGATGGAGAGCATTTGTGAACAGCAGTTTTCAGTTCTTTCAACAGATTCTTGATTGGATTCAGGTCTGGACTTTGACTTGGCCATTCTAACACCTGGATATGTTTATTTTTGAACCATTCCATTGTAGATTTTGCTTTATGTTTTGGATCATTGTCTTGTTGGAAGACAAATCTCCGTCCCAGTCTCAGGTCTTTTGCAGACTCCATCAGGTTTTCTTCCAGAATGGTCCTGTATTTGGCTCCATCCATCTTCCCATCAATTTTAACCATCTTCCCTGTCCCTGCTGAAGAAAAGCAGGCCCAAACCATGATGCTGCCACCACCATGTTTGACAGTGGGGATGGTGTGTTCAGGGTGATGAGCTGTGTTGCTTTTACGCCAAACATAACGTCTTGCATTGTTGCCAAAAAGTTCAACTTTGGTTTCATCTGACCAGAGCACCTTCTTCCACATGTTTGGTGTGTCTCCCAGGTGGCTTGTGGCAAACTTTAAACAACACTTTTTATGGATATTTTTAAGAAATGGCTTTCTTCTTGCCACTCTTCCATAAAGGCCAGATTTGTGCAATATACGACTGATTGTTGTCCTATGGACAGAGTCTCCCACCTCAGCTGTAGATCTCTGCAGTTCATCCAGAGTGATCATGGGCCTCTTTGCTGCATCTCTGATCAGTCTTCTCCTTGTATGAGCTGAAAGTTTAGAGGGACGGCCAGGTCTTGGTAGATTTGCAGTGGTCTGATACTCCTTCCATTTCAATATTATCGCTTGCACAGTGCTCCTTGGGATGTTTAAAGCTTGGGAAATCTTTTTGTATCCAAATCCGGCTTTAAACTTCTTCACAACAGTATCTCGGACCTGCCTGGTGTGTTCCTTGTTCTTCATGATGCTCTCTGCGCTTTTAACGGACCTCTGAGACTGTCACAGTGCAGGTGCATTTATACGGAGACTTGATTACACACAGGTGGATTGTATTTATCATCATTAGTCATTTAGGTCAACATTGGATCATTCAGAGATCCTCACTGAACTTCTGGAGAGAGTTTGCTGCACTGAAAGTAAAGGGGCTGAATAATTTTGCACGCCCAATTTTTCAGTTTTTGATTTGTTAAAAAAGTTTGAAATATCCAATAAATGTCGTTCCACTTCATGATTGTGTCCCACTTGTTGTTGATTCTTCACAAAAAAATACAGTTTTATATCTTTATGTTTGAAGCCTGAAATGTGGCAAAAGGTCGCAAAGTTCAAGGGGGCCGAATACTTTCGCAAGGCACTGTATGTTTATTTTCAGATTGTATCAAAAGCATAACAAGCATAAAACATAGACATACATTATTTTGTAGAGAGGTGAATACACAACTGTCCAGAATACAGCTAGTTGACCACTGACATAGCAAACCGACCAAAAAGAGAAATAGATATCCATTTGTTCAATTGCTCTCAAAATAAGTTACTGTCGCAACAAGAATACAAACTTTTCCATTTACATTCCAAAGCCTTTTGGGGACCAAAATTATAACTGAAAGAGATGTGGCAGGTGGTGCAGAGATATAGGACACAACCCTTTTGCAGTAACTAAGGCGCAGCAACATCTCAGTTCAATACAATCCCTTATACATCATCAAACATCAGCAGCAGTGTGTCCTCTCCACAACCCTCTACTCTCCGAGGCCTGATTCCTAACTTGATACCAGTCCATAAAAAATTCCCATTGACGCCAATTCCCAATTTACATAAAACCTAAGTTATGCAAGCTTATCCATCTCAATTTAGGATTCGGCCCTCAGCCAAAGGCAGTCGAGACTGAGCATGGCCTGGGTGGGGCTCCACTGTAGATCTGTTTTGGTTGGGGCTCAGTGGAACCATAAGCTAACCTGAGTGAGCTTAGCCCAACAGGCCTGAAGGAGGAACAGTAAGCGGATCTAGTCATCATTGGCAGTGACAGCGATGGGGTTGACATAGGCAGCCGCCTCCAGGTCCTCTGCCCGTTTCCTGCGCATCTCTGCGGGTGGGCGTGGTGGAGGGTTCTGGGGAGGGAGCTTGATGCTCTCTCCCACCGGCTTACGGGCACTCTCCTTCCAGGGCAGGATGGGCTCCCACTGCTCCCCTCGGATGGCCGCCTGGAAGACATACAGACACAATAGACAAAAGATCATTCAGGCTCCCTCAATAACATAGATACATGGGTTGCTCTGGTGCTGCTCTCTAGAAGCATGCATGCAGTGGATTCCCAACAACAATAGGTGATAACAGCCAAGTTACTCCCCTAACAGGCTATGTTTCTGAACTAGCTAATAATGTCTCAATAAAAATACCAGAGGGAAAACAAACACTTCCTTGTAAATCAAGTACAGTAGGTTCATACAGGAAACCTGAGTGTTGCATCAACTGATAGCAGCAGCAGATATTGCACCAATTAGATTTATCACACTGCCTCTATATGGCGGTCAGACAACAACACTATCTTGCCCATTCTATTTTCCCCATTCTGTCTCCGTTCGGACCAACAGAACCCCCTCCGCAGTTATCCAACTGATCGCAGTTGTCACGTTCGATTATTATGGAAAGTGAAAATGTATACATTTGGGAGGAAGACAGGAGGCGAGGCGAAGCGAGAGCGCCTACTCGGCCAAAAATCTGTATGATACAAGCAGGTGACGTTGTTTCGTTTCTATCGCTCACCAAGTTGTTGTATGGAGGCCAATAAGCGTGTCGAATTTGGTCAACAAAAAATGTAATGGCTTATTTGCTACGTGAGGTATATTTGATCGAATATAAGTTTCGTAATGATTAAATTGTTACGAGTGTACCGATATAAGTAGGACACGTGACATCCCGGCAATTTAGAGAAAAAACATTTTATATCAGAGTTTACATCAGAGCTCTTTTCTCTGTATACATCAATGATCTCGCTCTTGCTGCTGGTGATTCTCTGATCCACCTCTACGCAGAAGATACAATTCGGTATACTTCTGGCCCTTCTTTGGACACTGTGCTAACAAACCTCCAGACCAGCTTCAACGCCATACAACTATCTTTCCATGGCCTCCGACTGCTCTTAAATGCAAGTAAAACAAATGCATGCTCTTCAACCGATCGCTACCAGCATCTACTCTGGACGGTTCTGACTTAGAAAATGTGGACATCTACAAATACCTGGGTGTCTGGTTAGACTGTAAACTCTCCCTCCAGACTTGCATTAAACATCTCCAATCCAAAATTAAATCTAGAATCGGCTTCCTGTTTCGCAACAAAGCATCCTTCACTCATGCTGCCAAACATACCCTCGTAAAACTGTCTATCCTACCGATCCTCGACTTCGGCGATGTCATTTACAAATTAGCCACCAACACGCTACTCAGCAAATTGGATGCAGTCTATCACAGTGCCATCCGTTTTGTCACCAAAGCCCCATATACTACCCACCACTGCGACCTGTATGCTCTCGTTGGCTGGCCCTCGCTTCATATTCACGCCAAATCCACTGGCTCCAGGTCATCTATAAGTCTTTGCTAGGTAAAGCCCTGCCTTATCTCAGCTCACTGGTCACCATAGCAGCACCCACCCGTAGCACACACTCCACACTCTGTATATTTCACTGGTCATCCCCAAAACCAATTCCCCCTTTGGCCACCTTTCCTTCAAGTTCTCTGCTGCCAATGACTGGAACGAATTGTAAAAATCACAAAAAAATCTCCCTCACTAACTTTAAGCACCACCTGTCAGAGCAGCTCACAGATCACTGCACCTGTACATAACCCATCTATAAATAGCCCATCCAACTACCTCATCCCCATACTGTTATTTTTTTTCTCTCCTTTGCACCCCAGTACCTATACTTGCACAAGCATCTTCTGCACATCTATCACTCCAGTGTTTAATCGCTAAATTGTAATTATTTCACCTCTATGGCCTATTTATTGCCTTACCTCCCTTATCTTACCCCATTTGCACACACTGTATATAGACTTGTTTTTCTATTGTGTTATTGACTGTATGTTTGTTTATTCCATGTGTAACTCTGTGTTGTTGTTTGTGTCGCACAGCTTTGCTTTATCTTGGCCAGGTCGCAGTTGTAAATGAGAACTTGTTCTCAACTAGCCTACCTGGTTAAATAAAGGTGAAATACATTTTTTTCTCTCGAGATGGCTATACATGAGGCTAGCAGCATCTCTCTTTCCATTGAATAAAGGCGGTTGACATCAACAACACTCAACGAATATTAAAAAATTGCAAAACATCATGAGATGTATCCACCAATCCAAAAAGAGGATAGGCAGAAGCTAGACAACCAGGTATGCTTATTAATCTGTGCCGTTTTGTGGACAACGACTCCATTGTTAGGGTAGAGAGACAAGTAATTGCGCTCCGAACACTTAAAAGACACAGCCTATACCCTCAAATTAAGTGGACACTTCTGATGAAGTGTTTTATTTCTACAATTTCCAAAAGATAACCAAACAAAAACATATTTACTTTTTATTTGACTTGTTTGTGCTGTCATGTGCATTAGTAGCACCATTTCTAACTTATTTGCATTTGTTTTTACTTACACGTGTATGTTGACTTCTCCATTGATGTTGTTTTTGAGTTTTCTGACTTTTCTTAGCGGATGTACAATCGTCGCGAATTGAATTGGGGAGTTTCAGGCCCCGGAGTGAACATAATTATACACTCGCAAAGCCGACTAAAAACGAGGGCTAAGGTGCTTACGTTGCAAATCCTCCCTTTCTTTGCTAATAATTTGGACCGCCACACCAAGGCAACTGGGATTCCCCCAAGGGCATAAGGCAAGGGTAAGTGGACGAGGGTGCGTCTTTTAAGTGTTTGGACCGTAACCCTTGTCAGTCTATACATAATCTTTGCCTTAACTAACTTTGCTGCCTGACATGATTTGGTCAAAGGGGGAAACATTTACCTGTTGTAATATAGAGGCTCAACTTGCCCAGCAGACATAAATTGTCCAACTTGCACTTAAACCAGGGTTTCCCAAACTTAGTCCTGGGCCCCCCACTGGGTGCACATTTTGTATTTTGCCCTAGAAGTCAACAAAGCTTGATGATGAGTTAGTTATTTGAATCAGCTGTGCAGTGCTGGGGGAGAGGGGCACAGGACCATGTTTGGGAACCCTGTGTCACGTTCTGACCATAGTTTTTGTGTGTTTTCCTTGTTTTAGTGTTGGTCAGGATGTGAGCTGGATGGGATTCTGTTGTGTGTCTAGTTTGTCTATTTCTATGTTTGGCCTGATATGGTTCTCAATCAGAGGCAGGTGTTAGTCATAGTCTCTGATTGGGAACCATATTTAGGTAGCCTGTTTTGTGTTGGGATTTGTGGGTGATTGTTTCCTGTGACAGTGTTTGTGCCACACGGGACTGTTTCGGGTTTTCACTTTGTTATTTTGTTTATGTATTCATGTTCAGTTTCTCATTAAAAACCATGGACACTTACCACGCTGCATTTTGGTCCGATCCTTGCTCCTTCTTCAGAGGAAATCTGCCGTGACACCCTGACTTAAACAATGGGGGATGAAGCAGAAAGATCAGTTTTAGGCTATGCCTTTTGGAATTCCTTACAGTTTTGTTTTCAGTAAAACATTTTTAGCTGGGGCAACTTTAAAGCAGACTCAACTTGCCCGACTGCTCAGTTCACTTGCCCCAGGCAATAGGGCAACCCTTAAGGTCCCTGCTACAACTAGGTTGTAGAGTTTTTGTAGTTTTACCTGCTTACCATCAGGAGAAAAAAAAATGCCCCCACCTGTGGTGCCACCTCTGAAGATGACATGTAGGCTATATATCCAGCTCTTATACTAAAGCACTGACATTGTTCTCAATACTGTAATTTATAATCCTTTTGAATGGTTAACAATTTCAATTAGATTCTTATGATTCACTCACTCTAAAGGTGACTGTTAACCATTATATTTTAATAACATGGACATAATCATGTACATAATTACATAATCTACTTGAATCAAATAAACAGAGTTTACAGTTATCAAAGTACTAAAACATTTCTGATCATTCTCACAAGGCATCTCTACATCTTTAACATTACAAAACATTTAATCCAAACTCGCAATAGGAAAAGTGTCCGAATGAAGCACTAGTCAACAGTGTTAGAGGTATTCAGCTGTGTGTGGTTGTTTCGCTCCAGTTAAAGGGGCAATCCTTTGTTTTGGTAAAAAGCTGAGGGATGGGGCAGGAGAAATGTAACCACTCAAAATTAGACAGTGCTATGGATGCAAGGACTGACCATGCATGATATCAAAATTATAGTTATAACCATGTTTTAAACGTTTGTTTACATTTACTTGGTTTACAAACATTGTAGTAAAACAAGCTTATATTTTGAGTTCTGATGGGGTACGACAGTTGAACTAAACTCATGCAGCATTTATCAGTTATCTTCTTCAATGGTTACATATAATACATTTATAAGTCCAAAAATTGATATAGCAACTGCAGATTGCCCCTTTTATGACTACAGCTATGTATGTATCCAATTGACTGAATTGGAATTGTTGATTGTTAATATGTCTGGTCTTTCTTTGCATCAAAGAGTTCTGTCTCTGCCCAGCTGGGAGGCTGGCTTGTATCATGCACTCTCCTTGGGCAGCCCGTCAGATCCAAGCAGATGCTCACTAGGGTCCTCCACCACGCGAGGTCCAGGTCCAGCCTTATACACAAATCAGAAATAATCCCTCAGACAAACCAACTTAACATCACATCAAAATGTAGCAGATCCAAACATAATGTGTGTGTTTATAAGATCTGCATTCCTGGTGATTTCCCGTAAGCTGGTTGGAGAGAGCATCAAGCTCGCTGCCCAAAACCCTCCACTACGCCAACCCGCAGAGATGCACAGGAAATGGGCAAAGGACCCGGAGGGTGCTGCCTATGTGTATGTGCCTATGTATGTGTGTGTGTACCTTAGTGCTGATTATATAGCAGATTCCCTTCACCATGGGCTCCATACCAATGGCCTGCTTCAGCTCCTCAGATAGTGTTGTTGGGGCAACCGGAAGACCCTTTAGAAACCTGACGTGGGACAGGTAAAGTCACAGGAGGGAGTGTTGTCTGACTGTCTGAGTGTGTGATTGTGAGAAACTCACTGTCCTCCATTGGTCTCTGGTGGGAAGAAGTGTTTGACCACCTGGACAAACTCTTCCACATTCTGCTGTAGAGTGTAGATCACTGCATTGGGACCTGCATCAAATGTGTATGCCACCTGGTGGAGAAGAGAAAACATCAGTCACTGCTTAAACTCAGGAAAATAACTCTGGATCAAAGTTATAGCTTTGTTACAGCAGTGTTATAACAGTGTCAGAAGGAGGGATGTGATGCTGCACTAGTCCTCTGAGACTCATGAAGAAGTACTAGGTCATAGACACGGTAAAGAGGTCAATAGAATGCAGAAGGATGGCGGATTGGTGCACATTCAACAAATCTGATCTAACAAAAGTGGATATTCGTCAAATCCGTCATGATCAATGTATTGTAACAGGCCCACAATGTGTTTACAAAGTCCGATTTGGATATACTTGGCTGTTTTCAATGCATAACATTTAGAAGTAGTCTCTTTTCAGGTTCAGAAGAAGTGACTGCTAAATGCTAACTCCCGTTCGTAGAAGCTGGTAGCATAGAGAAATCAGTGGTGGTAGTCAGTCTTTTTCTAACTGTAATGCAGTTGATTGGTGACGATGACATGAACATGTATTGTTGACATCAATACAAGCATTATACTCCGATTTTTACCACAACATAGTGTGAAATACACATAAACAATAGCCTAAATGTAGGCTAATTCCACTTAGGGGAAATAAGGAGGATTCTGGATCTTTCCATGGCGTTTCCATTGTTTTGGTCAAGTTCCATTGACTTCTTCACCACATCTATACTTGGGCTTGTTAACACATTTTCTGTTCTTCTTGAACTGTAGAAATACTACCAGTTTCATATCTCTATTACATAATCTCTGAATATCAACAATTACTGCACCTTGTTCTGCTTCTTAGCTTAGACCTCTTGTAGAACTGTCAATGTTCCATATGACTAGCACATGTCCATGACTAAAAGAAAGAACTAACTCCCTGATGGTGCTCACCTTTGTTTCCCTGTAGTGACGGTTATAGCGGTGCACAAGGTTGATAACACGGCGCGACACGTCGTTGAGGTAGAAGATGGGTGGGTAGGTGTCCAGGCAAGTGGCATGGAACTGATTGCTGTCCTTCATGGTCAGTTCAGCGAATGCAGTAAAGTCCCTCTTATGTACAGCCTCAATCATCTCCTTCATCCTGGCTGGGACCACAGAGTCTGCCCGGTGCTGAGGGGGAGAGCGCAAGGGTTAAGGGTAAGGGTTAATAACATATAACTCTGTGTGTGTGTGTGTGTGTGTGTGTATACCTTCAGGAGAATGCTCGTCTCTACACTAGTTTGCATGCCAGAAGTGCTGCCAACTGGTTTCCTCTCAGCACTGACCTAAAAAGAGAGAGGGAGACAAAGAGATGGGGGTGTTGAGATTATTAAAGACATGGGAGAAATGTATATGCCAACATTTGCTACAGAAAAAGCCAACTTCAGTAATGATCAGAGAGACCTACCACCAGTACAAGGACCCTGAGCTCAGGCCAGTGAGTCTCTGGCTCCACCTGCTGGGCCAGACTGTCCTTGCCATCTCCTTGCTGGCCCATAATCCACTGGACGAAGCCCCCATGCATACTCCTACAGGCACTGCCTGAACCCTGCCTAGAAACCACAGACAACTCCCCCTCCACTCCCATCACCCGGGACAGGGTGTACACTGGAACAGGAGAGTGGAGTGAGGAGACAAGATGGAGAGACAAAAGGAAAAGAAGGAGTAAGCATAAAACTAGTTTCACACAAGCTTTTACTTCATTTGATCCATTTAATACTGTGTTAGGTACAAACCATTATGATGGGACACAGTCTCTTACCCAGACAGGCATAGCCGGCAGCAGAAGAGGCCAGTCCGGCTGCAGTTGGGAAGTTGTTGACAGAGCAGATGTGGACTTTATGGGACAAACCGGCCGTGTCTACATCAGCCTCCCCATCACTACGTCGCTTACGGGCCAGGCGGCGAACTGAGGAAGGAAACCACCAAAAACAACACATCATTGCTTGTCCTCCCCCTTTGCCCTCTTACTCTTCCCCCTCTACCTCTATCATATCATTACATATAGTAACTGACTCTCCCTAAGGCAGGACTGTAGTCTGGGCTGGGTTATGTCCTCCTCTTTGCCGTTGAGCCAGATACGATCCTCCTGGAACAACCTGCTGCACGCCACTGTTGTGGTCGTCTTGAGCTGGGAGGAATAAGGACACAAGGCAGTAATCGTTAGTTTTTGTTGTTTTAACAAAGCAGTAATATTTAGCCACTTGCTGAGTGTCTGGTGTGCAGTATTAGTCTTACCTGGTCTTGATGTAATGTGACACTCAAAGATGAATTTATGGGTAGAATCAACTCTTCATCCCTCTTCCCCCCTTTGAAACAGCAATAACAACAACGCATTTACAATTCAATACATAGTTATTTTCAAAGATTGTACAGAGAACATTCTTTTCACATCATTGTGGCAATACATTTGTCATGTACCAATGCACAAACATCAAAGCCTGGCTACAGTGTGGCGAGCAAGCACTTTAAAGATTCAGTCAATGTTACAATTTACGTTACATGAAGCTAGATGTGGCCATCTAAGGACAGGCTACACTTGGTTGACAGTGTTCTTTGGTTGACTGAATCAGACGATCATACAATACTCACAGTATTTGATAACAGCAATATTCACAGGCGCACTGCATGTTACCATGGTGAGCTCTTTGCCGCTGTCCTCGGGCATTTTGCTAAAAAGTAAAAACCCGTATCAATAAAATAACAAAAATTACTAGAAACGCGAGACTGTCTACTATTTTGAGATCCACTGATAAAGTAATGTCTGCACAACTTTAGCGCTTTACAAAACGTTTCTGTTGATTGGAGGGGTAGCGCACATGACTAAACCTCCCACCAATTAGAGCCACTCATGTTCCGTAACTGAAACGAGGCAGCCAATCCTTTCGATCAGACCACGGTCGCCTGAAAATGAGGCCAGAGTCACATTTAGAGGGCGTATCATGATCACAGTCATAAATGCCGTACAGTCGTGGCCAAAAGTTTTGAGAATGGGACAAATATTAATTTCCACAAAGTTTGCTGCTTCAGTGTCTTTAGATATTTTTGTCAGATGTTACTATGGAATACTGAAGTATAATTACGAGCATTTCATAAGTGTCAAAGAGTCAATATTTGCAGTGTTGACCATTCTTTTTCAAGACCTCTGCAATCCGCCCTGGCATGCTGTCAATTAACTTCTGGGCCACATCCTGACTGATGGCAGCCCATTCTTGCATAATCAATGCTTGGAGTTTGTCAGAATTTGTGGGTTTTTGTTTGTCCACCCGCCTCTTGAGGATTGACCACGAGTTCTCAATGGGATTAAGGTTTGGGGAGTTTCCTGGCTATGGACCCAAAATATCAATGTTTTGTTCCCCGAGCCACTTAGTTATCACTTTTGCCAAGGTACTCCATCATGATTGAAAAGGCATTGTTCGTCACCAAACTGTTCCTGGATGGTTGGGAGAAGTTGCTCTCGGAGGATGTGGTGGTACCATTCTTTATTCATGGCTGTGTTCATAGGCAAAATTGTGAGTGAGCCTACTCCCTTGGCTGAGAAGCAACCCCACACATGAATGGTCTCAGGATGCTTTACTGTTGGCATGACACAGGACTGATGGTAGTGCTCACCTTGTCTTCTCACGGCAAGCTTTTTTCCAGATGCCCTAAACAATCGGAAAGGGGATTCATCAGAGAAAATGACTTTTCCCCAGTCCTCAGCAGTCCAATCCCTGTATCTTTTGCAGAATATCATTCTGTCCCTGATGTTTTTCCTGGAGAGAAGTGGCTTCTTTGCTGCCCTTCTTGACACCAGGCCATCCTCCAAAAGTCTTCGCCTCACTGTGCGTTTTATTTTATTTTATTTCACCTTTATTTAACCAGGTAGGCTAGTTGAGAACAAGTTCTCATTTACAACTGCGACCTGGCCAAGATAAAGCATAGAAGTGTGAACAGATAACAACACAGTTACACATGGAGTAAACAATAAACAAGTCAATAACACAGTAGAAAAGAAAGAAAGTCTATATACATTGTGTGCAAAAGGCATGAGGAGGTAGGCAAATAATTACAATTTAGCAGATTAACACTGGAGTGATAAATTATCAGATGGTCATGTGCAGGTAGAGATACTGGTGTGCAAAAGAGCAGAAAAGTAAATAAATAAAAACAGTATGGGGATGAGGTAGGTGAATTGGGTGGGCTATTTACCGATGGACTATGTACAGCTGCAGCTATGCACTCACACCTGCCTGCTGCCGTTCCTGAGCATGCTTTGTACTGGTGGTGCCCCGATCCAGCAGCTGAATCAACTTTAGGAGACTTGCTGGACTTTCTTGGGCGCCCTGAAGCCTTCTTCACAACAATTGAACCGCTCTCCTTGAAGTTTCTTGATGATCCGATAAATGGTTGATTTAGGTGCAATCTTACTGGCAACAATATCCTTGCCTGTGAAGCCCTTTTTTGTGTAAAGCAATGATGACGGCATGTGTTTCCTTGCCGGTAACCATGGTTGACAGAGGAAGAACAATGATTCCAAGCACCACCCTCCTTTTGAAGCTTCCAGTCTGTTATTCAAACTCAGCATGACAGAGTGATCTCCAGCATTGTCCTCGTCAACACTCACACCTGTGTTAACGAGAGAATCACTGACATGATGTCAGCTGGTCCTTTTGTGGCAGGGCTGAAATGCAGTGGAAATGTTTTTGGGGGATTCAGTTAATTTGCAGGGCAAAGAGACTTTGCAATTATTTGCAATTCATCTGATCACTCTTCATAACATTTTGGAGTATATGCAAATTGCCATCATACAAACTGAGGCAGCAGACTTTGAAAATTAATATTTGTGTCAGTCATAAAACTTTTGGCCACGACTGTACAGTGACTGGATATGAATAGTAGTGTGGGGTATTTTTACCATATGCCGTATATTAACAGCTCTTGTGTTGTGTTCTTCTTGTACCGTCTGTGAAATTCTGTTATATGAAATTATGGTTACAAGGGAAGGAAAAACATACAGCCTGTGTAGTATAGTAATCTAGTGTATCATTATAACAGGAACACTTATTTTATGATCAAGAAGAATGACTCCTTGTCTGCTTTATCAATGCTGGCATTGATTTATTGGAGTGAACACTGAACATGAAACCAAATCTCCCATTAACCTATCTCCAAATATTCAGTTACATCTTGCTTGTAAGAACATCAATGTACTGTCAGATATTGAGTATTACCTGTGGCAGGTGTACAATAGAAGCAACCATTCATATATCTGTGGTCTCACCATACACCTGTACAATAAGAGTGAAGCAGGAAGTTCTTCAAGTGCTGTCGTAGACTAACAACTGAGATAATTTAACAAATCCTGCTACAAATACATCTCAGCCTTTTAAAGCACATATCGCATACATTTCAGAAAAGAGCCTTTGAACCTAGTGAGTCAAACCAACTATGTCAAGCCTATACATTTCAATGTAATGCAACGTATAGCCTAATACACGACCTAGGAGGCCTTGTAAAGAATATCGACTACATTTTAATAAAAACTATATTTGAGACTTTTTTTCTTACAACATTGCTCTTATGTGATTATACTTGCATTTTTTTGAATGAAAGCAAATATAGTGCAACCCCATATGACCAATCAATGAGTCTTAAAGCACTCAGCTCAAAGACAAACTATCATCATGATAAAACTGTGTTGATTATTTGTGGAATAAGCATTCAAATGTAAGGCTTTTTTATTTTTTAAATGTAAATGTAAAACTGTTGAAGATACAGGTCAGCAAAAATGAATTAAAAAACAATGACTATACCCATGTGCTCTGTCCAGTTTGATGGTTTCACTATTGCTGAGTAGCAGCACACAGACAGTATTCACAAAGCAGTCTCGAAAAATGCATCAGCAGGAATATACCCTAAGTTGCATTTTGTTCTGCTTCTTGTGGTGGAGAAAAAGTAAAACGTGGTGAAAATTTATATAAGCGAGAATATAGTAACGAGTTCCAGATGCACACAGGGGCTGATGTGGTATCCCAGGGTGCATCACTAACGCAGGGCCTTTGGCAAGTCGACGATGCCCGCCAACGAACAGAGCCCTGCTCCAACCTATGTCCTGAATCCCGCACTAAGTCAGTCGTCTAACTGGCTCCTGGGCTCCTTTCAACGCATCAATCATCCTCCTCATCATCTGAGTCCATCACCTTTCGTCGGTTGAACTGTGGGTAGGAGGGGACACAGTCAGTTAAAAGCCTGTCGGAAATTGTGAAATTGTATTTGATCCGTGGACTCACCTTGACAGTTGTCTTTTTTTCTGTTTGCTGACTAACTTTTTCTAGGATGTCGATCAAACCAGTCTCTGAAATCTGAAAGAGACAATCCAAATGTAAGGAAGAGCCAATAGCAGATGGGTCAAGTCAGTGCTTTTCATAGGGAATTTTTCTTAGCGTTTAAAACTCTCCGTTAAACGATAAGAAAAAAAATCTGAAAATATTATGTGAATTCACAAGGAAGAAGTCACTAGTGAAGAGGAAGAACCGGCAGGCCTTTTTTTTGTCCAAGTTTTAAAAATAAATAAAGTGTTTACAAAACATTAGGAATACCTGCTCTTTCCATGACAGTCTGACTAGGTGAATGCTATGATCCCTTATTGATGTTACTTAAATCCACGTCAATCAGTGTAGATGAAGGGGAGTAGACAGGTTAAAGAAGGATTTTTAAGCTAAGAGACAATTGAGGCATGGATTGTGTATGTGTGCCATTCATAGGATCAATGGACAACACAAAACATTTAAGTGCCTTTGAACTGGGCATGGTAGTAGGTGCCAGATTTTTGCAACGCTGCTGGGTTTTTCACACTCAACAGTTTCCTGTGTGTATCAAGAATGGTCCACCACCCAAAGGACATCCAGCCAATTTCACACAACTGTGGGAAGCATTGTAATCAACATCAGCATTCCTGTGAAACACTTGACACCTTGTAAAGTCCATGACCCAATGAATGGAGGTTGTTCTGAGGGCAAACACAATAATAAGAAGGTATTCCTAATGTTTTGTACATTGCTTTAGGTCCAGTTCTCTCACCTTTCCTCCCAGCTGGCCCATGCGGGCCATCTGTATAAGGTAATTCTCCACTGCTTTGGCCTTCTCTGGCTTCACCAGAGCCAAGTTACTCACTGCAAAACAACAACACATAGCAGACGTTTAGGCAATGGCGCCACCTATTGCTAACTATGTGTAGGTACTGAATGTTCCAATATCAGATCAATGATTCGTTCAAACCAGGGGGATATGAAAGACCTACATCTGGCGCGGGCGGACTGGTCTAGAACCTGAGCCAGCATGGAGTTCCTCATCTCTGTTTCCCTGTGAAAAGACCGAACAGAAGATTAGTTAGGCCACAATGGCTGCATTTACACATGCAGCCTGTGTTAACGAAGCCAATTGTTTTATCACATTTACTAGCTTTATAAATAGTCTGTCACATAGTTCTTCATAAACCAGAGCTGCAAACTGCAGGTCAAGACATGCAACATTAGCAAACTACTGTGAACTAAACCAACATCAAGGGAGACATCTGTGTCTCTGAAATGTAGCTATACTCAGCGCTGAGTTGTGAATGCATGACGGGAATAAAAGACAGATAATGAAAAATAACCTCTGTTTGGCCTCCTGCTGCCCTTGCTGGTCATTTGAAGAGTCCTGGGAAGCGAGGGGAGAAAGAGACAGTCAGAAAGTCCACACATTACTCCGCCTTTTTCTTAATTGCATAAAATAAATATTTATTTTTAAACAACAAGAGAACAGACCAGCCACTGGATACGGGCTATTTGAGAGAATGTGTCTTTTATTTGCATTAGCCAATAGGCTACTGTATCACACAGCCATGCTGAGAGCGCAAATCAGCTCTCTCTTGAAGAGTATCCTGATATTGATATTCATGTTTCACACCCATGGCAAAGCGTTATAAAACAATGGGATTAGATCCTTGAACAACACAGTTTAACCTGTACCAAAACGTGGTTCAGAAAACAACCCGTTGCCCCCTCCCCTATCCCTACTCCTTTGGAGCTTGCAGATCTGAAGGAACCTATTGGTAGACTGGGTGGAGCCATCCCTGTATTGATTACACCTACCCGGTTCCTTCAAATCTAGCCTACCTCGAGGACAGGGATAGGGAGTTGGATTGTATTAGAGTAGAATAGAAAGTTAATATTTACAGGTTTCTGGAAAATATTTTTACACAAAAGCTTTCAAAATAATACAAGCTTGATAACCATGTCCCAAACCATTCACAATACTCCACGGTCTGGCATTCAAACATTTTACTGCAAACATACTTGGGTCACATTTCTCATGGAGCACAAGCAGAACTCCCAGACATGCTGCATTGCTTGCCATGTCACCGCCATCACACAATGTGCAGTACAGTAGCTGTACAGTAGCTTACCCCCGGATTCATTTGGTTCCAAGACAGACTCTGAAAAATTAGCAACTCAAATTCAATGACAACATCTCTGTTGGATGAAAGGATTCCTAGTGTGACTATGTCCATCCCATTCCCAATCTTTTGATTGATAATCTCTGTCATCATGTCACTCATATTTAGGTATAACCCATTCATAGAGCTAACAACCTTTAGCGCCTATTGAGGATAGTAGGGGTGCACGATATATCGGTGAACATATCGGAATCGGATGATATTAGCTAAAAAATGCCAACACCAGTATCGGCCTATGTCTAGTTTAATGCTGATGTTAAAAACCGATGTCAAAGATACCATGCATACCTATATAACTGCATGTAAAATTTTGCGCTACACGTGCAACACAGCATTCCTAACCTAGCCTACACAATGTCTGCTGTGTGGATCGAGCAGTCAAAAAAGTTGAGCAGTCATTCGAAAGACTAAGAACATTTCAGCGAGACAACTCAAAGGTGAAATCCATTAAAGCCAAGATAATGGGATTCATTGCCCTTGACAATCAACTGTCGTGGGTGATGTTGGCTTTCGCCGACTGGTCGAGCACCGGTACACACTACCAAGCGCGCTATTTGTCAGATGTTGCCCTACCAGAGTTACACATTGATAGCGTCACTGCTATTAGCTTCACAACATACATACTATGGAACGCCGTTTGGGTCTTTGCGTGTCAAAGAATATACAGTAGCACTGTCAAAGATGTACAAAAAGTCTGCAAACAAGCAAACCCTGGCCACAAACGATGTGTTCACAATACCACGTTGGTAATAAAGCATAATTTCTTCGATCGCAACCTCTGGGGTAGTTAGCTTTAGCTTGGTACCTAGCTAGCACTAATACAACCAGCCTGAAAACAATGACCAGTAGAAACAAACTGCAGTCCTTTTCATTATTCTTAGCAATGATTTAGGAATCCTTGTGAGTAAGTATTAGCTAGGTTGCCACTTGTTGTTCGCCTATTGAAATTGAACTTCAGTTCATGAAAATAAATAGCTAGCCAACTACTTAACCCTGTTGCCCAAAGCTAACGTTATAAGCAGCCAGCTAGCTTCAACTGGCTAGTGAGGCTCGACCGGACCAGGTTGTGTTGTGACGCTAGCCACAATAAGGATTAGGCACAATAGTGGAATTTGCAGTTTGCCTTCAAAATAAAAGTATGTAATTGACAGTGATACAAATAAATACAAATATAATTATGCCATACTTTTATTTAAGGCTAACCGCAAAGTCCACTATTGTGGCTAATCCTTATTGTAGCTAGCTTTATTTCTATACAGGCAATGGCGACCCATGATATCTCTAAATATATAATTATTTTTTGGGCTGTTTTACATGTTATTTTTGCATTATTACGTGTCACATATCAGTTTGCAAACAATGTCATGTTTTGCTTTCTTGAGTAAGGCAGCTCCAAAATGCAGGTGTTTCAGCCTAGCTCAGTGCTTTGTGGTGGAGTGGCAGAGCAGAAAATACTGAGCGTAGGGGTTGGTAATCTTCACTAGTTGCGGCGTGATTGGCTCAGTGTTCTGTCACTCATGGGGACAAGAAGGCTCAAGGTGATTGGCCACAGATACAATGACGTCAAATCACGTCCAATCAAAGCTACGGTAGATATAACATGTCAACATCATACTTTCAAAATCTTAGCTAGCAAGCTAGACAAGCAGTCATCAACATGAATCACGTCGACACGTCTACTGGCAAATCCTTTTCAAGCCTTGTCATATGAAGAGAAATTATAGAAAAGACGCGTTGGTGCTCATCGGCCATAAATATTACACAACAAATTGGAAATCGCAAATTCATGAATGTGTGATTTGGAAGGAATCAGTGGCTAACTGCAAGCGTTGCAAATAAATCACAATGTTGCTTCCCCTGCTATTTGGTGGAGAGGGTGTGTGGTCCAAGTCTGAGTTAAAGGGTATCTTTTCCAAGCTTAAAAGGAGAAACATTCACACGCAACACCATGGGCCAGAAAAGGTTGAATTACATTGGCCATACCATCAATCCAGCATGAGTTCTGCCGCGTTCAAAACAACTGGAAACTCGGGAGGGGGAAATCTCAGACTTCAGTGAGTTCAAGACAACTGTGAACTTGGGAAAAAAATGAGCTCTGACTGGGGAAAAAAGGTTTTGAACGGTCATCCAACTCGAAATTCCAAGTCGAGAACTCTTTCTAAAGCTCCGACCTGAAGATCACTGACGTCATGATTCAACACTGTTTTTTTCCCAAGTTTCCAGTTGTCATAAAAGCACCATAAATCCAGACTTTGATGACAAAGTTTCATGACAAAATTTGCCCAGAAGAAGGACTGCCGCGCCACCTTCCTGTTCATGTGAGCACAGCACAATGGTGAATCCAAACATGTATTTTATTAAGCTGCATAAATTATGCAATATGCCAATGAGATATGCATAATGTAGCTACGAAAGTAAATACTGAGTGTATGTTGTGTAGTAAGCCGTTACTAGTCCATGTGCCTCACCCTAATAATTTGGTCCATTTCCCCTTCATAACTTAGCTTACTGTTCTGACTTGGTGGTGCACATGTAGCCTATAGCCTGTTTTAGAGAAATGTCATCATTGAATATTGTATTAGCTTTCATTGTCTGCTTATATACCCCCTTTATTTATCCTAAGGTTCTGACTTGGTGTACAGGAATAATACTGTAAGAATGGCCCATGTTCTGAAATCTGTTGCTGTACATTTCAAAAGTGCTGAACAAATAGTTATATTGACTACATCCATCTTACCTCACTCATTAATGTCTTAGTCGAAATTACGGATTTTCTCTTATCCGCTCGTCATTCCTTTAAGCCATAGTTCGTACATCTCAATTGTCAGTAGAAACCACATTTGTTTAAGCAAGTCAGCCATATAAGCTATGTTTTTAAAAAAGGCAGTAAATGTGGCCAAATTAACTGTTTTGCTGCCAGACAAAACTCAGCTGATAGCCAGGTGTAGCCAGGTATAGCGGTGGTAAGGATTCACCCCATGGTGCTGAAAAGAAAGCTCTGCAGTTGGGACTGATTTATGTAGGCCCTAACAGTTTGTGGGTAGCGTTTGTCACCGCTATAGTGCAATGAATATATTGTTTAGTGTTGTGGCTTTGCTGGCATACATAAAACATCATAATAATGAGTTTGCCCCACCAAGATTTACATGCTAAAATCGCCATTTTATACAGATAATCAATCTTTACTTGCAACTCTTTCATTTTTTAAAGGCCAACTTATCATCAATCCAAATGACTAGCTACTTATAAATGGGGACGTAGCTCATTTTGGGCTCCTCTCAAGGTCTTATGCATCAATTTTACGAGACCTGGAGAAAAACAAACGTGGTTTTATCAACATTTAGCATTAATATAAGACCAGCGAGCGATTCTTGAATTGAATCAAAGCCAAGCTGAAGGTCAAGAATGGCCTGCTGCACTGAGGGGGCACGGGAATAAATAACTGTCATCTGCATAGAGATGTAAGCCCCAGTTATTCTTCTTCTTCTTCTTCAGGGACAGACCAACATTATTCATATAAATAATGAACAGTAAAGGGCTTAGTATTGAGCCTTGTGGCACTCCTTTGGTTATGTTAAGAAAATTAGACTGAACTCCATCAGAAGATATACATTGACTTCTGTCGTGCAGTTGCCTGAAAACCGGACGCTGAAATGCATTGAATTCTAAGTTGGGCAGAAATGAGCGGTTCAGTCAAGAATGTTTCCTCTCATGGCCTCTACAAGCTAGAATGTTGAATAAAATATTATAGTGTACTTAACCGGTTGTCCGTTAAGCAGTAGGAGTGTGAAACAATATATCCACAGGAAAGTATAATTACATAAATGTTTCAAAGCACTGGTAATGTGTTCGGACTTCTATCACATGAAGCATGAGCAGAACCATGTAAACACATGCACGATGTCAGCAAGTACCCACACTTCTCGTGCATGTATTTTTATCTTCTGTGACTGTTTCAGGTGATAGAAATCTGAGAAGCGCTTGTTGTGCTAATTAGCTCTCTGCGCTTTGAACACCTGTGCGTAAACAGAAGGATGCCAAAAACGTGTTGTCACTGAAAAATACTATCGGCTGCAACTGTTAAAACAGAATACAGTAATGTGTACATTTTGCATTTGTGAAATTATTTAAATGTGATTTGAAGGTTGAGGGCTTTAAATTCTGATGGCTATTTTGGCTGCCACAGCCAACTCACCTCTAAACAGAACATGTAAGGTCCTTGTGTGATTTTAGGCACCTTTAATCCAATATTGGGCTAATCTAGGTATATCTATTCAGTAAAGTGTTCTGCTTAATGAGCTGTAGAAATCAGTGCCAAACAGGCTTGCTAGATAATCCAGATAGAGGGTGGGCTACTCACAATGGTGTTCAGTTTATTGTTACAAACTAGGTCTGAAAAACTGACATTCACACTACTCTCGCACATGTTCACCTAAACACCTGGGCACATGCACTCGCACCAGGGGAGTGGTAGGGCGGGCACGCGATTGTCAACCCCAGAGGAGTGGGAGACGCAAGTGCCAAAGTCAACTAGTTAGCTGATCATTGTCCTGTTCATTACTTAAATGTACGTTTGTTTCGTCTATTCATAAATGCTGATTACATTATATAGCTTACTAGCTACTGGTAGTATAATTCGTTTCTCACTATGGCATGAGTTAGCAAGCTAACGTTAGCTAGCTGTCTAGCTACAGTATCTTATAACTACTTTCGCTAGTTAACTAGGTATATAATTATCTGGCTGCTATGCAAACATGAAATGAACAGTAATAGAGAATTCGTTAGCTTTATAGTTCAAGTTTAGAGTATTTTAACCTATCACTAGCTTGCTAGCTAGCGACAGACTGAACAGTGGATCTCCATATATGGTCGGAACTATGCATTTCTGGTCCCCTCAGGTTCTCTCCTTACCCCATGTTTTGACTGCAGTTCGGCCATGCGTTGCCGCCTGATAGCCTCCAATTCGTCGTCTGCCATTGTGTTCGAATTGATAGAAATTAGGCTTTATCAATGGTAAAATAAGAAAATCTCACTTCACGAGTCTTGTGGAACTGTTTCGTTAGGGGCCGGGCCCTGTTTCAGTATAATGTAATCGATCTCAGAATAATCCAATGTGCATCCAGAATAAAGCAATCGAGCCACAAAAGGATGATCTAGGTAGAAATGATGAGGGGCTGGACACCTTCGACCAGCCCATCAACCAGTTAGTCACACTTACAACATAAAATATAATTAATGTAATAATACAAAAACATAAGATTGTAATTGTTTATTTTGCAACCCCACTGTCCAATAAAGTGTATACATTTTGTTAATATCAGATCAAACTTTTTAAAAAGTGTTTGCCGTCATCTAAAGGCCGGTGAAACAAATGACTGGGATCTCAGAGAATGTCTACTCTCTATCCTTTCTATGTACCACAGTTATTGTGTTCTGTACTCAATAACTATAATAGTATAACTAGTATTACAAAAGAGAGTGCTTTCTTAGGTGCATTTCTACCTATTGTAACTGAAGGATGACTTTCAGCCACCTGAATAGGCCCAGGTGACAGGTGCGGGTCACAGTCAGCCCGGGGAGCATTCATCAGGACACAACGTTTTGGAACGTTCAGATGTTTATTCTTCATAACATATTTCTATCTGACATGTAGAACAAGGAATCATGTCAACTCTGGTCATGGCATTTCTATCTGCAACGTTCGACAATGTTTAATCTCTCGTGGACAGACTACGTAAACATAAATGGTTCCGTAGATCTGGCATGATTACAACGGGATGCATGAGATAATGAGCAGCATTAGTTCCAGTGCTTTGAATGAATCACAAATCAAATTTTGGAAGGAGACATTTGAACCACAGACTTGCAAAGCGAGAAGGGTGGAGCTCTTTGTTCCGGTTCCGATCTCTTCCTTTTACACATATGGACCCGGAATTTAATCAAGCATCTGACAATTACGCAAGACATCAATTCTGGGTTACCCGGGATTAGACAAGGTTTGGCAACTGAACGTGGCCCAGGTGAGAGATGGTGAGTGACAGACTCTCTAGCTTCCCCGGTAGGTAGTGTAGGAGAAGCGGCTGCAGAGCAGAGGAACATGGAACTTCTGACTGTGGTCCGTTATGGTGAAGACTATCTGCAGATAAACACAGACCACCGATGTGTTAGTAACCACTCAGCCAACCAATAGGAGTTACTGAATAATTTAGCGTTCAGTTAGCGATCGCATAGCTGACAAGGAAATAAACATAAGCTGATTCTGTAGATATAAAGAAATATTTATGTCTAACTTTATATGTCCAAAAGTTAAACATTTAAATACACCTATTATTTATGATAAAAGCATTGAAGACTGTCTTCAACTAACCTCGACGTATGGGTAGAAAGGCTGGAGTGATATTTTCTCTGGTGATGAGTCCTGGGCAGCGCCCATCATCAGTAGTAGTCCTGAGAATAAATTATTTTAAATGATATAAAATACTGAATACATTCGACATTGGTTTGATGTGATCCTGAAATAAGCCTTGGCTCCTTAACATTACTACCGGTATATATTCATATTTGATAATATTATGCAGCCCTACTGAAATTGGCTGTAGGGGTGAATCTGAAATTGTTAAAATAAATACTAAATGTATATTTGTCAATCAAATTGATTATTATGGAGCTGCTAAGAAATTATTGTGTTAATTTCCATTCTGTCTATGTTAACTGGTGCTACAGAACCCTCTGTGGTGAGGTTACCCTGTGGTGAGAAGGTTCCAGATTGAAGTGGAGGGATCCATGCGATGCATGCTGAGGGCCACGTGGGCTCCAGGGACGCCCATCCCGGTGTTCAGGACGTGAGTGGTCAGGGGGCAGTATGGAGCTGCCATCTCTGCACTCTACAGCGCATTCTCCGACAGCATAGTGAGTAAGCATTATGGACATATGGCTACTGTAACTTTGCACAATATATACAGAACGCTGTAGGCTAACTGTAGCCTATAAATGATGTATTATTTGGGTTAAAATAGATGGTAGGCCAAGCTGAACCCTTAGTGTCTATGAGCTGAACAAACCCAACATTTGTTATATTGACCATCTTTTACTTTCGCTTTATTACTTTCATACATTTCATAACAATCCTGCAGACAAACGAATGTCACACGCCAATAATGTAGATTTATAATATTGTAATGCAAAAAACACTTTCTAAAAATCAAAAGCAATATATTAGCCTACCGTGTATTCACCCCCCCCCCCCCCCCCCCCCCCCACAAAAAAATAATCATTTATGTGCTGTAATCTGCTGGTACTCATGCGCGCTGCTTTCTAAATCATCCCAAACCAGTTTCCCCCTCTAGTGAAAAGTATGGCATTTACAGTGAATTAACTGTAACAGATTTTAAGCACAAGTTCAAAACTCACAAGGTTATTCATATGACTAGGGCTGCTGTTTGCTGTTGTAATTTACATATCTTGTTGGGAGGAACATCAGCATTTATTAATGGTTAAGAGTATGCAAACATCCCAGTCACAAATGTCCCTTTAACATTTTTGGAAACAGGCTTGGGTCAAAGTGCGTTTTAGCACACTTTAGATAAGTCCTTAATAATGATAATAGTGAGGATTTTAGGCCTAAATGTCAGTATTAGCATAATTGTGTAGCCTAACATCGGTTCAGTCAGGGTGAATAAACATATCGCCTACTGCTCTACACAGGGGAGCAAGCTTAAAAACATCCCAACACTGCTCTCTATAAGTTGCTTTATTTCCCTTTCAATCCAGTTTAGAAGCTAGTTGTATATAATGAACTGTGCATTCAGAAAGTATTCAGACCCCTTGACTTTTTTCACATTTTGTTACTTTACAGCCTTATTCTAAAGTTGATTACATATATTTTTTTCCCTCATCACTCAACACACTTACCCCATTATGATAAAGCAAAACCTGTTTTTGTTAGAAATGTTAGCAATAAAAATAAATAATTGAATTGAATTACATTTAATTTACATAAGTATTCAGACCCTTTACTTAGTACTTTGTTGAAGCACCTTTGGCAGTTATTACAGCTTCGAGTCTTCTTGGGTATGACACTACAAGCTTGGCACACCTGTATTTGGGGAGTTTCTCCCATTCTTCTCTGCAGATCCTCTCAAACTCTGCCAGGTTGGATGGGGAGCTTCGCTGCACAGCTATTTTCAGGTCTCTCCAGGGATGTTCGATTGGGTTCAAGTCCAGGCTCTGGCTGGGACACTCAAGGACATTCAGAGACTTGTGCCGAAGCCACTCCAGTGTTGTCTTGTCGGTGTGCTTAGGGTCATTGTCCTGTTGGAAGGTGAACCTTCGTCCCCAGGCTGAGGTCCTGAGCACTTTGGAGCAGGTTTTCATCAAAGATCTCTCTGTATTTTGCTCCGTTCATCTATCCCTCGATCCTGACTAGTCTCCCAGTTCCTGCCTCTGAAAAACATCCCCACAGCATGATGCTGCCACCACCATGATTCACCGTAGGGATGGTTCCAGGTTTCCTCCAGACGTGACGCTTGGCATTCAGACCAAAGAGTTCAATCTTGGTTTCATCAGACCAGAAAATCTTGTTTCTCATGCATGGTCTGAGAGTAATTTCGGTGCCTTTTGGCAAACTCTTAGCAGGCTGTCATGTGCCTTTTACTGAGGAGTGGCTTCAGTCTGGCCACTCTACCATAAAGGCCTGATTGGTGAAGTGCTGCAGAGATGGTTGTCCTTCTGGAAGGTTCTCCCATCTCGACACAGGAACTCTGGAGTTCTGTCAGAGTGACCATTGGGTTCTTGGTCACTTCCCTGACCAAGGCCCTTCCCCCCTGATTGTTCAGCTTGGCTGGGCGGCCAGCTCTAGGAAGAGTCTCAAGGATGATCAATGGTAACAGGATGCACCTGAGCTCAATTTCGAGTCTCATAGCAAAGAGGGTCTGAATAATTATGTAACATTTTTTTAATATATATTTTTTAATACATTAGCAAACATTTAAAAAAAAAATGTTTTGCTTCGTTATTATGGGGTATTGCGTGTAGATTGATGAGGAAAAAAATGTATTTAATACATTTTTGAATTTGGCTGTAACTTACCAAAATGCGGAAAAAGTTAACTGGTCTGAATACTTTCCAAATGTACTGTATGTAAACTTTGTTGAAACTCCACTGTCTGTATTCTGTCTCTAAATGTTGTCTATCACTAGCAGCTGCAACACCATATCACAGAATACAATTCTGAGTATGTGTAAATGTACTTCGCAAATAAAGGTGATTCTGAGAGATAAAAAGCATCTTGCTCTCCCCATCCTCTCTGTAACACTCGCATACTGTACACACACAGTTTACACAAGTTCTGCTGTGTCTGATATTGAGCTTTACAATGTTTGTTGTTCAGGCAGCATTACACACACTACAGCATTGCCTTTCATCCTGTTTCCCTTTATTACACACACAGACACGGGAACCAAGCAACTGATTCCTATTTTACCTAACCACAAACTCTAAATCTGACTCCTAACCCTAATTGTAACCCTAACCCCTAAGCCTTAAATAACCTATTTTCTTGTGGGGACTGGCGAAATGTCCCCACTTGTCCGAAACTTCCTTCTGGCCCCCACAAGGATAGTAAAACCAAACAAACAAACAAACAAACACACACACACACACACACAGACACACACTAAAAAAAACACTCCTCCCAGAGGTGTTTTTAATCAATATGAAAATACCTTTACTACTGTGACAGTGTGAGTAGTGTTTCCACTTGGCTTCTTCATGAATGCAAACAGAACTAACAAAACATCTAACACCACTGGAATTATAATAAACAATTATCATTGTTGTTTTCTTCTCGCTTTAAAAAACACGAACAAATAAAAAATACTAAAATAAAATGCTGGATTAAAATCGTACAGCTGACCTAATACAGTAAAGTTTTACAGTAATACACAATATTACGCATGGACCGGGCCGGGGCCTCTCCTCAGCTCATAGCGCCAGGTACATAGAGGAAGAGATGGGCTACTGTCTCCTCATACCTAATACAGACAGGTAGTAATACAGCAGGGAGATAACATTACACAGACATAAGGGGGGGGGGGGATTTACTGATGGACAAGTATCAACTGATGGACTCATGCTCTGGCAGTGATATGATATACATAAAACAAAGTAACTCAAGTCACCGAAAAACTATGATTGCGACATCTATAGTATGCTCATTTCAAATACCCTCAGTCTCTCAATATGCATGTCAAATTTATACGAACTGGTAATCAGAATGTTTTTCTGGAAAATACGAAGACGGGCTAAAAAGAACATAAGAAAATTATGAATATAGAAATTATTTCACTTTCCTGTTCTGGTTAATAATTACACTCTGCAGATAAAATGTGTGTGTAATCTAAGCTGATCTCAGTGGTGAATATCCAAGGGAGATACTTGATTTCTGATCAACTGTAATTACAGTGTGTCTGTGTATGTGTGCTGTTGATGTATATGTGGATATAGAATACAATGTAACTGGTTGGTTCGACAGGAGTGGGGCCTCTGAATCAGTTGTTGGCATGGTAACTTCTTGACAAGACAGATGTTCTCTTCCTCTATGTCTGGCGCTCCTCCGTTTCTTCTCTGTTTCCATCCTCACAGCTCATCCTCAGGGTCAGAACTGTGGTTATTCATCTGTAACACACACACACTCAATCAGCAACAGTGTGTCAAAACACCAAAGAGTGTTTTGTTCAGGTAAGACTCCCCTCTCCAGGGTGATTATACACAGTGATGAGGAAGGTCTGGAGGATAATAGTCTTCTATATAAACACCCACTCATCTGTCAGGGTAAGAGTATCCTGTCCTGCTTTCGTTTGTCCTATTTTCAATCTCTCTTTCTTTCGCTCTCTTGCTTTTACTCTCAGATGTTCTTTGTGTGTTTGAGTTGCATGTCAGTTATGAGTGTGAACTGTGCGTGGGTGAGATGAACCCAGAATGAGATCTTCAAGTCTCATGCTATTGATGTGTCTGTATTACTCAAAATGACTGATGGCTTTGGATTTGTTGTTCTTGTCACTGTTCTCTTTGTGTGTATGTGTGTGTGTGTTTCTGTGTTTATGTGTGGGGCGATAAGCACTTTATTTCTGCTGCATGGCGAATCACTCAGACAACGGCTAAATCACAGCCATCCATAGGACATGCTTAGGTCCTCATGTTGCTCTGCGACAAGGAGAAAGCACTCCCACTCACATTCAGAGATTCTCCACACACAGACATCAAGCCAGTTACCGTGTGATCATCGTCGCTGGCCTCCCCCAGTTCGGGGCTCTCTCTCTGGATGCAGTGGCGTGGGGGGGATAGGGGGGAGGGGGAGCGGTCACCGCTGCTGGCGGAGGGGGGGTACGGTGACCCGGCCAAACTGCCCTCCCTCACGGGAGACCCTAAAAAACATGGCAAGAGAGGGAGTGAATAGGAGTGAACATTCACTAAGTTCCCTCTATAGGGCAGATAAGTGTTGGTGTGCCTGTGCTCACTTTCAATCTAAACCATTGATGGTCAACTTCAATGCACTATTTGACAGACGAGAGGAGAGAACAAGAATGACAGGATTAGGGAGAGATGTGGAGATAGAGTGAGAAATGGGAGAGGTGAGAGGGAGACAGAAAGGAGAGATGAAGGAGTGGGGGACTGAGTGGAGGAGGATCGTAATTTACGCTGGAATAAATGAATATGAAGATGAGATCAGTCAATCACCCAAAGGCAATGCACACAGATAAGAGATAGAAAGGATGAGATGACACACACACCCACACACATTTCTTTCTTTATTTGTCGGTACAGTATGTGTGTCGTTGAAAGGGCAAAGGTGCAGTTTGTCCATGTGGCCACATGAGAGCAGCAGCTACAACACTTCCCTGTAGGACTTTGTATTTATTCTCCTATAAGCCTTCTTTCGCCATCTCTGTACTTCTCACTGTCATTCCTCTGCACTGATTCATAAGAACTGTACAGGTGAAAGCACACACTGTGGGTTCCCCTATCATGCTTTACTGCTGTTTCCCCTGTCCACTCCCCTGTCTCTCTTTCTGATTGGTTGTCTCACCTGTGTGGTCCCGCCTCTGTGTGTCCATCCTGTCCAGGTTGTCGAGCAGCCCGTCAATCTGTGTCTTTATCAGGGTCAGCTCCCTCTTAATGACCTGCAGCTCCTCCATCCGCACTACAAGGAGGGAGAGGTTGAGGGGGGGGGGGGGGGGGGGATGAGAAAGGGGGAGAAGGAAGAAAAGGATCCAAAGCAAGTTTCTGTGGGTGTTGGTAATATGGACTATCAAGGTGATGAAGGTGGGTATTAGAACAACATATACACTGCCTATTGGTTCTGCTCTGATGAAATGGCCTAATAATGCGACCTGATTGGCTAGGATCCATTAAGGAAAGAGGCTGCTATGGAAGTGTTGTAATGAGAGAACCATCTTGAGTGTAGTGTGTGACTGTGTGTGTGTGTGAGTATTACTCACACTTGGCCCTGTTGGAGCTGGTGGAGTGGGCTCTGGAGCTCTTGGAGGGGGGCCTGTCTCGGCTACGTCTGTACCCAGAGGAAGTGGAGGAGGAGCGGGGTCGTTTGGCCAGGCTAGGTCCCTGGGACAGGGGAGGTAGGGAAGCTGGCACGCGCTGGTAGTCATACATCCTGAAGAGGGAAACATCCACACACACTGTCATCCAACTACAAGTACTTTGTGTAGTATTGTCAGTGTGACTAGATGTGTATGTGTACGCATGTCAGAAAATTACAGTGACAGGATGTTTGTGAGTGAGTGTGTGAGCAAGCAAGCATGTGTGTGTGTTTGCGTGTATGGACAGTGGTTGGATGGATGTGTGTGTATTTGTGAATGTATGTCTCCTATGATGAAGGACACAGAGGGAGAGGGTTGACAGGATGGTGTAATACGATCTGACAAGCAGAGGGAATATACACACACATACAGAATGTGTACACAAGTGAGAAAATAATAAGAAATAGTATCTGATAAGGTGAGGCAGAGGATATCCCAGATAGGGAATGAGGAAATGAAGTTGAGCAGGTTGTAGACCCTTGGTACTCCTCACACAACCATTATAGTATTACCCTACAGGTTATAGACCCCTGGTACTCCTCACACAACCATTATAGTATTACCCTACAGGTTATAGACCCCTGGTACTCCTCACACAACCATTATAGTATTACCCTACAGGTTGAAGACCCCTGGTACTCCTCACACAACCATTATAGTATTACCCTACAGGTTGAAGACCCCTGGTACTCCTCACACAACCATTATAGTATTACCCTACAGGTTATAGACCCCTGGTACTCCTCACACAACCATTATAGTATTACCCTACAGGTTGAAGACCCCTGGTACTCATCACACAACCATTATAGTATTACCCTACAGGTTGAAGACCCCTGGTACTCCTCACACAACCATTATAATATTACCCTACAGGTTGAAGACCCCTGGTACTCCTCACCCAACCATTATAGTATTACCCTACAGGTTGAAGACCCCTGGTACTCCTCACACAATCATTATAGTATTACCCTACAGGTTGAAGACCCCTGGTACTCCTCACACAACCATTATAGTATTACCCTACAGGTTGAAGACCCCTGGTACACCTCACACAACCATTATAGTATTACCCTACAGGAAAACAGTGCCATTGGATTTGGAAGTCTCACCACATCATGTGACAAAACACAAACAAACTACAAATGACTAATGAGTGTAATGACTACTAATGACTGAACATACTGAAGGAGAGGCAAGGTATGGAGGGATTGAAGGAGAACATGGGAATGGAGATGAGGAGAAGGGGAGAGATCTATTATGTGACAGAAGTTAGATTTGGATCAGTCTCCACTGTCAGTCCCCCTTCCTCACTCGTTCCCCCATCCCCTAGCTCCGTATGCCCATCTATAGCTAAATCTAATTGGTTCTGTCAATAGCCAATCAAATGCTCTCTGGCAGTGCAGCGAAGCAGGTGACAGGAGAGAGTGTATCACACACTCACTATATAGCAGTTACAGAAACATGGGAGAATGTATGTTGAATGTGCGTGTGCATGTGCGTGTGTGCGTGTGTGTGTGTGTGGGATTGGAGAGGCCAGAGGCTGTGACAGAGAGAGGTGGCGTTCAGCCAGGAGGAAGGACACATGTCAACCTACTGTTAAAGGCTAAAAACGAACCAATAAGACCCCCGAAAGGGGTCACAGGAGCACAGCCAGCCAATCATATTCCTCCGAGGGTCAGAGCTAGCCAATCACACACACTTTACATGAGTCAGCACTCCAATCAGATAACAACCATAGGCTGTAAGTCAATTTAGTCTCAGCTTGACTGGGACCTATGTTAACCTGTAGGCCCTATAACCACAGCTTTAATGAAAGTCTTCCACTCTAAAATGAAGTACAGGACTGCCTACCTGGCTCCAGTCTACATTATTTAAGGGCTGGCTTTCATCCTAACTTAAGCTCTGCCACCTAATTAAATCCTGCGAGTCTGACTGAGTCAGACTGAGTCACATTCCAACCTGAATGCCTTTCATATGGTATCTGCTTACAGCATCAGAGAGCCATTAGGGCTGAGAGCCAGACAGACATAGACCTGGGCACTGGCTCCAGCTCTTAAAAACAGAGAGAGAGGAGGGAGGAGGAGGGGGAAAAGGAGGGTTGGAGCAAAACAGAAAGCAAAAGTGAGAGAGAGAAGGACACACCACCCTCCATACACACCAAGAAGATCCTGCACCACCAGAAACCCACCCCAGGAACCATAGCCCTGTTATCCAGTGCCCTGAGTGTAGCCTACAGCAAAGCAGGGCTCAGAGACTCATGGACAGATTGGTTATTGTTTATTTACATGTCCTATGTAAGCCTGAGTGGCCTTTACACAGGCAGGGCTGTGTGGAGATAGCCACCGTCTCTGCAGTAAGGCTCCAGGCAGACTGCTGAGGAGAGAGAAAGACACTTTAAACCAGCTGCAAACAGGATGCCAGTTTGTAAGCCTTGAGGTGTGATGTCAGTTTGGGTTCAGTGATTGAGCTGTAAATCGCCGAGAGAGACAAGACTTTAGTGTTCAGTTGAGGAACGTGTGTTACCCTTTTATTGAAATATATCTCACACTTCAGTTCCCCTGTTTCAGGAGAATGTATTACCAGTATATAACCAGATACAGCCACCTCACTGTGCATGAAGTATATCAACCGGCCACCAATGTCGTGAGAGGGCTGCGACCGTTGCCTTTCAGCAGAGACGCTGGGAGACTAAAGACTTATGGGAGTTTAAAGTCCTTTAGTGGAGTTTGCAGTGTGCTGCTACAACGACTTTGAAGTGTAGTTTCAGAGAATAGGAGCTCGTGAAACAGACAACGAGAGAGTGTAGATGTGTGAGGATTAGAGAAAACAGAGTGAGAGTGTGTAAGTGCCTGTGCAAGTGTGTGTGTGTGTGTGTGTGTGTGTGTGTGTGTGTGTGTGTGTGTGGATTAGAAGAGAGATTATAAAAGAGGCTTTGTCTCTGCCAGAGCTGTTATCTGTGTGTAGAGGCAGACATTTTCTCATATGCACACAAACAGATGTACGGACACACACGCACACACAGACACTAACACACACAAGCTGTCGATGGAGCAAGCCAGCCACGTAGGGCAAAATCATGTACCGTGTTTGAAGCAAATTGAAAATCAGTGGTGAGGGTTTTTCCTGTGTGAAGACAGAAAAATGCAGAGCACGGCAAAACAACAAAATGCAAAGAAAAGATGACAGCGTCAACTCACAGCTACAGTACTGTGTGTGTGTGTGTGTGTGTGTGTGTGTGCGGAACTCGTGTATGGACATGTTTAACTGGAAGTCCCCACAAGAATAGTAAACAAACAAAAATTTGACCAACTGGGGACATTTTGTTAGTCCCCACGAGGTCAAATGCTATTTCTAGGAGGTTAGAATTATGTTAAGGGTTAGGAGCTATGGTTAGTTTTAGGGTTAGGAGCTAAGGTTTAGGGTTAGGACTAAGGTTAGGTTTTTGGGTTAAGGTTAGGGTTAGGGTAAGAGTACGGGTTAGGGTTATGGTTAGGTTAGGGGTTAGGGAAAATAGGATTTTGAATGGGACCGAATTGTGTGTCCCCACAAGGTTAGCTGTACAATACTGTATGTGTGTGTGAGAGAGAGAGAGCGAGAGATAAAGGAAGGTGGAGTTGTAATCTCTATGTTGGACAGCCTGTTTCTCTAACCACCCTCCTTACACTCTCTTATTTTCTTTCTGCATGTTTGTTTAAACTGAAGATAGAAACATAAACATAGAGGACGTCCTCAACTCTTCTGTGCATAACTACATCTACAGCATCTGACTGCCTCTGAGTGCATTCACACAGAGGACAACAAGGTTGTTCAATGTGTGTGTGTTGTGTGTGAGAGAGAGAACACTATTTATTCAAATGTGCTGAGTGCTGTGTTTATGAATGAGCCGTGTCACCTTCAGTGTGCATGATGGAGGTGGAGAGCTACCATAGCAATTACCTGAGTGACTGACCTGGGTGACGAACCAGACAGAACCGGACTCAACTGGATTTGGCATAACTGAGTCAGACTGAACAGGACTGACTTGGGTTAAGCCATGCTGAACGAGAAAGAATCAGACTTAACTGGACTTGGCACAACTGAGTCAGACTGAACAGGACTGACCTGGGTTAAGCCATGCTGAACTGGGCTAAACTGGACTGATATGGACGGAATCCAACGGGATCAGAGATCATCAGAGTGAAAGGCATTGAGCAAGACTGGAGTGGACTGAACGGGATTGAACTGTGACCTGGGTAGGGCCGTACTAAACTTGAATTAATTGTGTTGAACCGGACTGACTGTCAAATTCTGGCTTGGAATCTGAACTGAGGTCATGATCTCTTGGCTGGAGCTGTAGCGAAAACACTCCACAGCTCCATGTCAAAACACAGTACCATCTACAGTACAGTACCGCTGGAAAGTGAACAGGTACTTAATGGCAGTTTTCCAGCCTACAGTTAATTCTCTATATGCTTCAGTTACTGTAATGTAGCCACCCTGACCCACGGCCCAACATCTGCTGTGAGCCACAGAAAACTAACCTGAGCTTTAATGGAACTTGTAACATAAGCTGCTGCACTTAGAACAGTTTAAGCTGACTCATAATTATTAGAGACTCAGCTAGGGTTAGAGTGGCTTCCAACCTGACTGGATTCATTACAGAGGCCACACAGCACATATCAGCTCCCTGTGTGTTGATGTGTGTGTCTTGGGAGTGTTTGTCTGTGTGTGTGTGTGTGTGTGTGTGTGTGTGTGTGTGTGTGTGTGTGTGTGTGTGTGTGTGTGTGTGTGTGTGTGTGTGTGTGTGTGTGTGTGTGTGTGTGTGTGTACACTTGCACAGGATGTGGGTTCGTGTACAGTATGTGTGTGTGTTTGTTCATTCATATGTGTGTGCCTCAAGCACCTGCCAGGCCGAGTGGAGTGAAGATTTACCAAGGTACGATTAGTGGGCAGTGACAGGCAGCTCTGTTAGCAGAGACACATGACTGACAGCTCAGTGACAGGCAGGGGAAGGAGGGAGAGGGCCAGCAGGAGACAGGGGAGACAAGAAGGGTTAAGTGTGTGTTTTAGACTTTTCCTTTGTCCGACTCTGAACATTCAGGGTTTGTGTGAGAGGTGCGGTGCAGAGCGGGCTGACAGTACCTGTCATAGAGGTCCTCCTGATAGCACTCGTAGTCCAGGTCATAGTCAGATCTGCAAAGAGAGAGGAGGAGGGGGAGGGGGAGGGGAGGGGAGATGGAGAGAGAGAGAGAGAGAGAGAGAGAGAGAGGGGGGGGGGGGGGGGGGAGAGAGTGAGTTGACAGTGGCCTGACACAAAGACTCACAACTGTCTTCACAGCTGACTGACAGAGGTGTTACTGACACCCATGCACGACACACACACACACACACACACACACACACAGTCATCCTATGTGAAAGCAGAGGCTGATGAAAAACTGAGAGATCAAACAACATCTATCTCGGATACAAGCAGCCTTTCAGATCTGTTCCTCATTAGGTGAGCTAAATATGCCATCAGAGATATTTCACTCTGTAAGCAGGCTGCTGGAATAGTGTGTACATAGTTAGAGCAGGGCTCTGGCAAGTGGAAGGAATATGCTATTCATGATTTCTAGCCAGCTGGAAAAAGACATTGGATTTGTTGTGCCACAGCACCCAAGGTGAAAAATCCATAGAAATTGTCCTGCGTTATGCACCAATGACCACAGGCTGCGCACTATGTGCTTCTACATATTCCAGCTCATTTACTGTGAAGTTGGACTGTCAGGTGTGTGTGTATGTGTGTTGGAGTGTATGCACCCATCTGTGTATGTGCCTGTGTGTGTGTTTGTGCATCTCTGTGTGTTTGATTAGACTCAACTTGCTCACACCTTTCCCTATAATATATGGGCAGAGTTTGCTGTAGGTTGTAGTTTATAGATTACCCTATATGGTTTGGTGTGTAGAGCAGACCAGGGCAGAGAGAGGAGTGACACTAAGCCTGATGGTAAGTAGCTCATACCCTGGAGTGTAGTTAAATAGAGCTCAGCATTTCTCTGTGTGTTTAATCCCTGCCTGGCCACTGATACCCCAGCCCTAAAGTCTACACACACACGCATGTAAGTACACACGCACAAGCATACACACACATGTGCGCACACACACACACACGTGCGCACACACAAGCATACACACATAGACATTATCAGCAAACACCCTCCACTTTTGCTTTCTGTAAAACTTTCAACCATAGAGAAGCAGTGTATTTATAGGTGCCTGAAAGGTGACTCATGTACCCATACTAATTCCTATTTATTACACATATATACATTTATACATTGTATAAATAGAGCCATCCGCATGGCCTCTACTGAATCTAATACATGATCTCCTCAAAGTGAGTAGCATACCGTACATGGGTTCATCAGAGGCTCTCAAACAGATGGATCAAACCAGACACACACGACATACAGATGACACACACACACAAAATCACACCCACGTACACACACACATGAATGACAGACACATAACACACTCTCATCACGTCCAGACACACACACACACACACACACACACACACACACACACACACCTAAAGCCCCTCTGTCCTATCTGTCTCAGCAGGGGGCTGGTGAGTCTCAGTGCTGTAATCATGCTGTTGACTGGAGGAAAGTGATGTATCAGTAAACATGTCAGGAAGTACAGCAGGAGACTAAACGTAACACTTTTTCACATACAGTACACACATGCATGAGCGCAGACACACAGACAGATGTGCTGCACACACACACACACACACACTTTCTCTCGCTCACTCTGTATGTAAATGTGATTCAGAATGTAGCAACCCTGTCTCTGAAGTGTTGAGATAACTAGCAGTGTTGGTATAAAAGTGTGTGTTTGTGTACCTGAGGTGTGTGTGAATTCCTAATGAATTCTCCTCCAGCTACCTGCAGCCAAACTGTTTCTGGTTTTCTCCCCTCGCCTGAACACACACACAGAAGACAGTTGGTTTTTCTGAGCTCCAGATTCTGACAGCTTCAAATAATCTGTAATAAGTGTAAACATTTACGCCTCATCACGCTCTTCCCCAACTTTGTTTTATGATTTAGCTTGAGGTCTGATCAATTTGCAGAAAGCCTTCTGTTATTCTAAATAACTGTAGGCCTTTCATGTGAAATGGTAGACATCTATGTTTCCAGCTATCCCTATTTAACACGATGGAAACTTAGTCCTCTGTAGGGGAGCACACTCTGGTTGAAGGTTTCTTTCCATGTCCATATGTGTATGTGGGTCTGCACAGTGCAGGGTTGGCTGTGTGGATTAGGGTTTACAGTGGGGCAAAAAAGTATTTAGTCAACCACCAATTGTGCAAGTTCTCCCACTTAAAAATATGAGAGAGGCCTGTAATTTTCATCATAGGTACACTTCTACTATGACAGACAAAATGAGGGGGAAAAATCCAGAAAATCACATTGTAGGATTTTAAATGAATTTATTTGCAAATTATGATGGAAAATAGGTATTTGGTCAATAACAAAAGTTTATCTCAATACTTTGTTTACATACCCTTTGTTGGCAATGACAGAGGTCAAATGTTTTCTGTAAGTCTTCACAAGGTTTTCACACACTGTTGCTGGTATTTTGGCCCATTCCTCCATGCAGATCTCCTCTAGGGCAGTAATGTTTTGGGGCTGTTGCTGGGCAACACGGACTTTCAACTCCCTCCAAAGATGTTCTATGGGGTTGAGATCTGGAGACTGGCTAGGCCACTCCAGGACCTTGAAATGCTTCTTGCGAAGCCACTCCTTCGTTGCCCGGGCAGTGTGTTTGGGATCATTGTCATGCTGAAAGACCGAGCCACGTTTCATCTTCAATGCCCTTGCTGATGGAAGGAGGTTTTCACTCAAAATCTCATGGTACATGGCCCCATTCATTCTTTCCTTTACACGGATCAGTCGTCCTGGTCCCTTTGCAGAAAAACAGCCCCAAAGCATGATGTTTCCACCCCCATGCTTCACAGTAGGTATGGTGTTCTTTGGATGCAACTCAGCATTCTTTGACCTCCAAACACAACGAGTTGAGTTTTTACCAAAAAGTTATATTTTGGTTTCATCTGACCATATGACATTCTCCCAATCTTCTTCTGGATCATCCAAATGCTCTCTAGCAAACTTCAGACGGGCCTGGACATGTACTGGCTTAAGCAGGGGGACACGTCTGGCACTGCAGGATTTGAGTCCCTGTCGGCGTAGTGTGTTACTGATGGTAGGCTTTGTTACTTTGGTCCCAGCTCTCTGCAGGTCATTCACTAGGTCCCCCCATGTGGTTCTGGGATTTTTGCTCACCGTTCTTGTGATCATTTGGACCCCACGGGGTGAGATCTTGCGTGGAGCCCCAGATCGAGGGAGATTATCAGTGGTCTTGTATGTCTTCCATTTCCTAATAATTGCTCCCACAGTTGATTTCTTCAAACCAAGCTGCTTACCTATTGCAGATGCAGTCTTCCCAGCCTGGTGCAGGTCTACAATTTTTGTTTCTGGTGTCCTTTGACAGCTCTTTGGTCTTGGCCATAGTGGAGTTTGGAGTGTGACTGTTTGAGGTTGTGGACAGGTGTCTTTTATACTGATAACAAGTTCAAACAGGTGCCATTAATACAGGTAACAAGTGGAGGACAGAGGAGCCTCTTAAAGGAGAAGTTACAGGTCTGTGAGAGTCAGAAATATTGCTTGTTTGTAGGTGACCAAATACCTATTTTCCACCATAATTTGCAAATAAATTCATTAAAAATCCTACAATGTGATTTTCTGGATTTTTTTTTCTCATTTTGTCTGTCATAGTTGAAGTGTACCTATGATGACAATTACAGGCCTCTCTCATATTTTTAAGTGGGAGAACTTGCACAATTGGTGGCTGACTAAATACTTTTTTTCCCCCACTGTATGTGCGTTGTACTACTGAACCAAAACAAAACCATTCTACTTAGCCAGTTTGAAGACCCTGACAAAACCGTTCTCCTTAGCCACCATTGAAACTGAACTTAAGCAGAACCTCTCCACTCAGTCTGCTAATAGGACCTAACTGAACACAACCTCTCAGCCTCTACCCACAGATCCCCTGCACTCAGCAGAACACCATGAGCTAACAGATCTGGCGGCCAACAGAAGTTCTGTGATCAGGCAGGGAGGAGAGACAAAGTGAGCAATCGGGAGAGAGAGAACAACGCCACGGTCCCCGGCACAGATGAGGGGCTCTGTGTCCTAATGGGGAACTCGAGCGAAAGACAGAGAAAATAACAACTATTTGCCAAACTCTCACAGCAGGAAAACTAAGACAGACTGACTCACTCTAACTCTCTTTCTCCCTCTTTTCCTCTATCATTTTCTCTCCCTGCAGCAATGTTCTAGTTGGTAATCTGTGTCATTTAGCACTGGGAGGAGAGAGAGAGAGTCAAGACAGAAAACAATTTCCATTTCCTCTTCCATTATCCAAGCCATCTTCTGTTATTAGAGTGGCTAAACTCTTCAACCAAGTCTGAGACAAGCAGACAGACATGTCAGGTATTAGTGCCTTTCTGCAGTTTGAAAACATAGGAGACCACATAGTGCATTACTGTATCATCATCCTTTTAGCCGAGCACTTCGGAGAGGCATTGTGATTGTAACACTACCTGTCTGGTGAAAAGACTGATTCCCGGCTCCAGAATGGTCACCATGACTTAAATGACTGCTGGGAGACCATAAATCAGTGCTATTTCCCTATAGGGTCGTGGGGGAACTTCACATTTTTTAATTTTTTATTTCACCTTTATTTAACCAGGTAGGCTAGTTGAGAACAAGTTCTCATTTGCAACTGCGACCTGGCCAAGATAAAGCATAGCAGTGTGAACAGACAACACAGAGTTACACATGGAGTAAACAATGAACAAGTCAGTAACACAGTAGAAAAAAAAGGGGAGTCTATATACATTGTGTGCAAAAGGCATGAGGAGGTAGGCGAATAATTACAATTTTGCAGATTAACAACACTGGAGTGATAAATGATCAGATGGTCATGTACAGGTGTGCAAAAGAGCAGAAAAGTAAATAAATAAAAACAGTATGAGGATGAGGTAGGTAAAAATGGGTGGGCTGTTTACCGATAGACTATGTACAGCTGCAGCGATCGGTTAGCTGCTCAGATAGCAGATGTTTGAAGTTGGTGAGGGAGATAAAAGTCTCCAACTTTTTGCAATTCGTTCCAGTCACAGGCAGCAGAGAACTGGAACGAAAGGCGGCCAAATGAGGTGTTGGCTTTAGGGATGATCAGTGAGATACACCTGCTGGAGCGCGTGCTACGGATGGGTGTTGCCATCATGACCAGTGAACTGAGATAAGGCGGAGCTTTACCTAGCATGGACTTGTACAATGGGGTAGCCAATTTTTTATATATTTTTAATGCAATGAATTGAAGGTTATTTGTTGTTGTAAATTTCGAAATGTACCAATTTTAAGGTCTTAAGGTTTAAGGTTAGATTTGGCGTGGGATCACTAGAATTTGGGGGGGAAAGAAATGGGGTCCCCAGAAATTCTGGTGGAAAAATGGGGTCCCCGCTGAAAAAGTTTGAATACCACTAGACATAAACAGTATCTATTAGAACCACAGCACATCTCTCGACCATAATCTTGAGCGATTAGTGCTTTTTTTAGGTCGGTTTTGGTTTCGGTTCGATTAAAAAAAATTAAAAAATGTTTGATTTCGGTTTCAAATTATATTTTTTTTAATTAATTACACTACGTTATGTGGGTTGAATGCTGTAACAACAGATAATACAACAAGTCCCATGATGGTAGTACATGACAATTACTACTTATCATTTATTCACTTTACTTTAATAAAATATTTTAGTTGTGTATATTACATTTGTTTTATTTGATGACTTTATTATTTCATTCCTAGTCATCCTCTCATCTCTATAGAGCTGTTGCCTATGCTGTCTGACAAAATCACTATTTAGATTTTTGATTTTCTTTCCAAAGTAAATAAGGCATACTTTTACGACTGCTGAATACAAACTTTCAATCCCTTATATCATGTATTTTCAGAAAGAGATACCTAGCAAAATGTTGGTTTATTACTCAGCACTACTCATCCAGCAACACGACCACCTGTAAACCAATCACACTCTGGATTGTCTCTTTAATGACATAATGGTCTCTGGAATGGAAGCTTTGTTGCATTGACAAAGCAAGTGCCCTTCCACACAAGAAGCTTCCATTCCCCCTGTCGCAAGGTAGTTATAGCTCGCTCTATAGAACTGATGCCTATGCTGTCTGACAAAATCACTATTTTAGTAGTTCTTCAAAGTTAATAAGGCATAATTTTATGACTGCTGAATACTAAATATCAATCACTTAGATCATGTATTTTCAGATAGAGATACCTCGTGAAGCAACTGCTCTCTATCTCTCTCGACCATGCATTCTTCTGTCTCTTCTCTCCGTGTCTGTACGCTCACGCATAGATTGGACAAGTAGGCGAGCAAGGAATTGTGGTCATTGTAGTTAATTACCACGTTTTCTGCACCAAACTAGTAGAATATTGGCCTGTTGGAAACTACAACTCCCTACTACATTGCACAGTTCGATCTGATTTCTGATTTTGTTTATAAAACAAAAAATAACTGACATTTCTGTTAATCGCTCAGCAATACTTAACCAGCAACCGAACCACCTTGAGTAAATTAATCACACACTAGTTGTCTTTAATTACATAATGGTCTCTGAGTTTGTGAGTGGAAACATGTATTTGAGAGAGAGAGAGGGGTAGCTTAGTGAAGGGTAGTGTGTGTGTGTGTGTGTGTGTGTGTGTGTGTGTGTGTGTGTGTGTGTGTGTGTGTGTGTGTGTGTGTGTGTGTGTGTGTGTGTGTGTGTGTGTGTGTGTGTGTGTGTGTGTGTGTGTGTGTGTGTGTGTGTGTGTGTGTGTGTGTGTGTGTGTGTGTGTGCAGGGACAGCCAAATGGACAGCGGGGTCACTAAAGGCTAATTAATTTATTTTCATAATTTCTCGAGTGCCCCGGCAATCCATTAGACATGGCTGGCTACAAATCATCTCACCTTGCTGGTCGCATAGCGTGTGTGTGTGCATGTGTGTGTGCGAGCGCAGATGTGGAAAGTGGAGGTGCTGTCTGTGGTAAGCATTGATACTTCCCCCTGTCAACACATAGCGTATACTCACACATCCCTACATACACTATATGTTGATATAAACAGGATGCCATGATCATCAATATCTTTGATCAGGAAACTGGCCTCATGAGTATGTGCTCATTGCTCTTAGGGGATTAGCCTAGGGAGGAACATGCACCCTCATCTACTCTCTCCACACTAACAGCCAAGTCATCCCATGGCATAAGGACACACACAACCTTACTTACTCTCACTCCAACTCCCCCAGAAACAAACACTCTCATAAATATCCTCCCCTCCTCCCCCCTCTCATTCTGTCCCAGTAGTTTGTCGACATCAGTGTAATGGTGTGTGTCAAGTGTTCATATAGATCTGTGTTTGACGAGCCCCGGAGAAGAGTGAGCACAGTCCCACGTCATCCACAGGATGGATTGCAGCTCACAAAACAAATGCACACACGTACGCACGCATGCTTTCTCACGTTCTTCCCCCTTTCCCTCTCTCCCCTTCCTTTTCCTCGTTCTTCCCCCTTTCCCTCTCTCCCCTTCCTTTCTCACGTTCTTCCCCCTTTCCCTCTCTCCCCTTCCTTTCTCACGTTCTTCCCCCTTTCCCTCTCTCCCCTTCCTTTTCCTCGTTCTTCCCCCTTTCCCTCTCTCCCCTTCCTTTTCCTCGTTCTTCCCCCTTTCCCTCTCTCCCCTTCCTTTCTCACGTTCTTCCCCCTTTCCCTCTCTCCCCTTCCTTTCTCACGTTCTTCCCCCTTTCCCTCTCTCCCCTTCCTTTTCCTCGTTCTGACCTCAGTTGTTATGTTATTGTCTTTGTTTTAGTATGGTCAGGGCGTGAGTTGGGTGGGTTGTCTATGTTAGTTTTTCTATGATTTGGTATTTCTGTGTTTGGCCTGGTATGGTTCTCAATCAGAGGCAGCTGTCAATCGTTGTCCCTGATTGAGAACCATACTTAGGTAGCCTTGTTTCACTTTTGAGTTGTGGGTGATTGTTTTCTGTTTTGTGTCTGCACCAGACAGGACTGTTTCGTTTCGTTCATTCTCCTTTGTTATTTTGTTTAGCGTTCTCGTGATAATAAATTATCAATATGGACACTTGCGCATTGGTCCTCCTCTTCTTCCACCAACAACGGCCGTTTCATACCTCTTATTCTCTCTCTCTCTGGTTTTCACTGTGATGGTTAATTGCTCATCTGGCTGGGGAGTGGGACAATGGCCCAGACAGAGCACATATTTATCTATTCCAGAGAGCCGCCAAGCCCAATCTGCCTCCTCTGCCCAATCACACGACAGGGGGAAGGGTCAGAGGGCATTTTGCCCAATCACACGGCAGGGGTCAGAAGCCACAGAAGCCACAGAAGTGATTTCAGCGTAATAATTGTTCTGCTGTTCCGGGTCGTTCCATGAAATGAGACCCTTTTGCGTCACTTTGATATTTTAAGTACCAATTGTGCCCCAATATTGAATTGTAAAATACTGTTATATTAAATAAAGTCCCCTTAAATATAGACCACATGGATAATTCAATAATTATGATTTTTTTATATGAATAAAGAATTGCTAAAATGCCAAAATTCAGCATTTGACATTTCCCCTTGTGCACCCTCTGTGACATCTAGGAAGATTTAAGACTCTTAGGGGCAATCTGTAGTTGCTTCATCCATTTTGGGACTTCTGGATTAATGAAATGTTCCCATATTGATGAATATAATTTATAAATGCCTTATGAGCTTAGTTCAAATGTCATACCCCATCAGAACCCAAAATAAGCATTTTCACTCCAATGGTTGTAAACAAAGTAAGGTAAACACACACTATGAAGCCTCAAAACATAGTTAAAACTAAACTCAGAAAAAAAAGAAATGTCCTTTCACTGTCAACTGCGTTTATTTTCAGCAAACTTAACGTGTAAAAATGTGTACGAACATAACAAGATTCAACAACTGAGACATAAACTGAACTAGTTCCACAGACATGTGACTAACAGAAATTGAATAATGTGTCCAAGAACAAAAGGGGGGTCAAAATCAAAAGTAACAGTCAGTATCTGGTGTGGCCACCAGCTGCATTAAGTACTGCAGTGCATCTCCTCATCATGGACTGCACCAAATTTGACAGTTCTTGCTGTGAGATGTTACCCCACTCTTCCACCAAGGCACCTGCAAATTCCCGGACATTTCTGGGGTGAATGGCCCTAGCCCTCACCCTCCGATCCAACAGATCCCAGACATGCTCAATGGGATTGAGATCCCGGCTCTTCGCTGGCCATGGCAGAACACTGACATTCCTGTCTTGCAGGAAATCACGCACAGAACGAGCAGTATGACTGGTGACATTGTCATGCTGGAGGGTCATGTCAGCATGAGCCTGCAGGAAGGGTACCACATGAGGGAGGAGGATGACTTCCCTGTATCGCACAGCGTTGATATTACCTGCAATGACAACAACCTCAGTCCGATGATGCTGTGACACACCACCCCAGACCATGATGGACCCTCCACCTACAAATCGATCCTGCTCCAGAGTACAGGCCTCGGTGTAACGCTCATTCCTTCGACGATAAACACAAATCCGACTATCACCCCTGGTGAGACAAAACCGCGACTCGTCAGTGAAGAGTACTTTTTGCCAGTCCTGTCTGGTCCATAGGGTTTGTGCCCATAGGCGACGTTGTTGCCGGTGATGTCTGGTGAGGACCTTCCTTACAACAGGCCTACAAGCCCTCAGTCCAGCTTCTCTCAGCCTATTGCGGACAGTCTGAGCACTGATGGAGGGATTGTGTGTTCATGGTGTAACTCGGGCAGTTGTTGTTGCCATCCTGTACCTGTCCCGCAGGTGTAATGTTCGGATGATCCTGTGCAGGTGTTGTTACACGTGGTCTGCCACTGCGAGGACAATCAGCTAGCTGTCTGTCCTGTCTCCCTGTAGCGCTGTCTTGGGCGTCTCACAGTACGGACATTTCAATTTATTGCCCTGGCCACATCTGCAGTCCTCATGCCTCCTTTCAGCATGCCTATGTCACGTTCACACAGATGAGCAGGGATCCTAGGCATCTTTATTTTGGTATTTTTGTGTGTGAGTCAGTAGAAAGGCCTCTTTAGTGTCCTATGGTTACATAACTGTGACCTTAATTGCCTACCGTCTGTACGCTGTTAGTGTCTTAACGACCGTTCCACAGGATTATGTTCATTCATTGTTTATGGTTCATTGAACAAGCATGGGAAACAGTGTTTCAATGAAGATCTGTGAAGTTTCACAATGAAGATCTGTGAAGTTATTTGGATTTTTACGAATTATCTTTGAAAGACAGGGATCTGAAAAAGGGCAGTTTCTTTTTTTGCTGAGTTTATCATTTTGATATCATGGTCAGTCCTTACTTCCATAGCTCTGTCTATGAATTTGAGAGGGGTTCAATTTCTCCAGCCCTATTCCTCTGACCGAAACAGGGGTGGGGAAGAACCCGTAGTTATTTTGTTGCTTTGAGTATGAAGAGTATTATTCATTTAATGTGATTAGTGATTCATATTAAGGTTAAAAAAAATATGTCAACCCTGTTGCTGTCACACCTGCTCCCGCTCCCCCTCCCTGGCACTCGAAGGCACCAGGCTCCCCAGCGTTACTCACTCCTGCCACCATCATTAGGCTCACCTTCCTTCCCCTGTCACGCGCATCAGCAATTATTGGACTTACCTGGACTCAATCACCTGTGTCACTACCTCCCCTATATCTGTCTGTTTCCAAGCTCTGTTCCCTGCTTCAGGATTAATGTTAGTATGTAGTTATGTTAATGTCTTGTTTAATGTCTGTGCTATGTTAAATGTTGACTCCCTGTACCTGCTTCTCATCTCTAGCATTGGTCCTTACCGTTGCATGAAATGATTTATTGTTTTAACATGGTGAAACTATTCCTTAGAAAAACAATCTAAAGAAACATTGAACATCTAATAGCCACATCCTAGTGTAAAAGCAGATGAGCTGGTTCTACTCTTTTTGGCCATTGTCTGATGTTTTGTGGTGGGAAACCCAGTGGGTCGAGCATAACACGTCAACCCTGTTACCTATAGATAGATTAGACAGGCTAAAAATGTTTGAACATTTTATATTTTGAACCATGCATTCAATTGCCCATCCCTGTTGCACACAAGCTTCCATTTATGACTGATTTAAGATTAAATCATTAACCCTGTTAAGATCAACCCTGTTACTTTATTTGGCACTTAATAAGCACTTACTATAGTCTTTTTTATACCCCTTGAGATGGGAAAACCTGTTTTTTATTAAGTTGAACATGTGCTCTTCATGACAGAATGTAAAAATAAAAACAAAAATGTCCCCCCACCAAGTGACACAAATTTACCCCCACCATGTGACACTACCAAGTGACACTACCACGTTACACTACCAAGTGACACTACCAAGTTACACTACCAAGTGACACTACCAAGTTACACTACCAAGTGACACTACCAAGTTACACTACCAAGTTACACTACCAAGTGACACTACCAAGTTACACTACCAAGTGACACTACCAAGTTACACTACCAAGTTACACTACCAAGTGACACTACCAAGTTACACTACCAAGTGACACTACCAAGTGACACTACCAAGTGACACTACCAAGTTACACTACCAAGTGACACTACCAAGTGACACTACCAAGTGACACTACCAAGTTACACTACCAAGTGACACTACCAAGTGACACTACCAAGTTACACTACCAAGTGACACTACCAAGTTACACTCCCAAGTTACACTACCAAGTGACACTACCAAGTGACACTACCAAGTTACACTACCAAGTGACACTACCAAGTTACACTACCAAGTGACACTACCAAGTGACACTACCAAGTGACACTACCAAGTTACACTACCAAGTGACACTACCAAGTGACACTACCAAGTGACACTACCAAGTTACACTACCAAGTTACACTACCAAGTGACACTACCAAGTGACACTACCAAGTTACACTACCAAGTGACACTACCAAGTTACACTACCAAGTTACACTACCAAGTTACACTACCCAAAAGGGACTAATTTTGGGGAACATCCCTTCCACTGTTTGCGCTCTTCCTCCCGCCTTCCACCTCCCTCTCTCCTTCAACATCCTCCCCCCTCCCCTTCCTTCAACCTATCCCCTCTCCCCCCTCCTTCAACCTCCTCCCTCCCTCCCCCCACCTTCCACCTCCTCCTCCTCCCTCCCTCTCTCCTTCCAATTCCTCCCCCCTCTCTCATTCCATCTCCCCTCCCTCCCTGGTGTATTAGTTGTGAAGTGCTGTCTCCGTCCCTCTCCTCCCTCAGGCCCTTGTAGGCAGGTAGCAGGTGATTTATGTTCTGATAAAGTTCCCACTCCGACCTGAGCCGTGCTGTGCTGGTGTAAATCATATCAGTCTAATGCAAGGGGAATGGAACTACCCTCTTAAACACAGGGGAGGAGCATCAGCCCTGAGTTATGACTGCCAACGGTCAGAGAGTCGTGCAATCATGCTCACACTCAACTCTTACAAGAGAACGTCCAGAGAGCCCAGTCCAAGTCTCTAGTCTGACACAGAAAGGAGAGTGTGATAGAGGAATGGAACACTCTGAAGCCTTAAATCAGGTGTGTTTTACTGAGCTTGTAGCGCCTCACTGCTCTCTGCCAGCTTCACACTTCTCTTTGATGAACTGAGCCTTTCCTGCTGGCCGTGCAGGACATCTCCGCTTATTGCTACTAACGTGGACGTAGTGGAGGTAAGAGACATCAATCTCACTGCCGTGACTTGTCAAGTGCTGTACGGGCAGGCTAGGTTATAGAGTTGGGGGAAATGCTCTCTCCCTCCACTGGGGCTGTGTTTAGAGGGCTATTAGAGAAAAGTGCTGACCGCTCCTGCGTTGATAAATGCGGGATTTAGCAGGGCTCCTCTGCTCTCAAGCTGGGGCACAACTATCTGTGCTGTACACTCTGTGCACAGCAGGGGGGCAGAGTATCGTGCAGTGTCAAACACGTACATGTATACATACAGTGAAGCACAGTACACTGACATTTGTGCACTGTATATAGTTTAGTACTGAACACAATCCAAGTGGGTGCATTCTATAGGCTCCTACACAGAACATTTGAGATCAGAATTTTAAACACCCACAGTGTTCCATTTAACACTTTCTTAGTGTGTATTTGTGACCCACCAAAAGAGTATTACATTAACACCTTTCAAAGTGTTGATAAACTAGCACCCCTAGGGTGTAGGGTCCCTAACATCCCTAACGTCCCTAACCATGGGTCTTGCAAATTCCAACTTAAATTAACACTTTATAAGAGCTGATGCTAACACCTGTGGTTACACCTTATTCCCAGGCTGCCTTTTGAATTAATTTTCTAGGTACCAGTACCAACCATAACAGTGTTTGCTAGTGACAGAGACATTATTTTTTGCATTTGATGGCTTTCAGTCCTGTAGCCTTCACCAGGTGAGTGCCTAAGTAAATATTTTATCATAAAAATGTCATTATTCATTACACTAAATTACCTTTTTTGACAATATCATACTTTGACAGCCTAGTTTTACCCTAACACAGTGGTCTGAAACTCCTGGTTTGCAGGCCACATCGGCAAGTCATATTATGCTCTCTTGCAAGGTGTAGTATACAGCGCCTTCAGAAAGTGTCAACAATTGGAACTTTTAATCACCCACAATCTGCCATTAGAATGACTGCCAAGGTAGGGAAGATTCTGAAATTAGACCATCTAAACTGGACGAACCATCTCAATAACGGGTGAAATAAGTCCAACCACTTACAGATTGGAAAAGTTTAGAGAAATTTATATTATTTATGTTTGTGTAGTAATATATCAACGAATCAATCAATGTGCATGCAGAAACATTGATATTAAGGCAAAATATTCAAAAAATCTATCTGCAACAAAGCATGCTGGGAATTAAGATAATGAGGCCCTTCCAATGTCTTTTTCACTCTGAGAGAGTTAACGGAAATTAAGTAAACACATTCAAGTAACAACAACACCACGTGGTGTTGATTCCACTTGATTCAAATAAGAATTAATATATTCACTGCAGGTGGTGTCAATTTCAATCCCACTTGTGTTAACCCCACTAGAATCAACAACCTCATATATAACACTCACAACACTTTTACCACTTTTTTAACACCAAGATTTTCTAACACCCTCACATTTTCTGTGTATGATAAAGGTCAAATTCACCACAGTGAGAGCTATAGGGAGTTGGGCTCAGAGATAAGAGCTCTCCACTCTGCTAGTTTCTCCCTACCATCCTCTCTTCAACCCCCCACCTCCCCTCCATGAATCTCCCCTCTCTTATCCTTTCTCTATGATCTCCTCTCCCTCCTCCCCTTTCTCTCCCAACTTTTCCCTTTCCTATCCCCCTTTCATTCAGTCTCCCCTCTCCTCTCTGCTCCTGTCCTCTCCCTCAGTATGGTCCCTGCAGTGTGTCTATCTGTGGGACTGGCCTATTGGACTCTAGTTGGATTAGCAGAACATTGAATAGAGTCTAACTATTTCACACTGACTCATCTGATAATCTGTTGATCCTAGCCAGAGACTCCAGGCAGACAGACAGATACACAAAGAGACAGACAGCTGCAGAGATACAGCAAACCTGGAGGGGAGGGCATTTCCGCATCATCAGCCAGAGCCAGAGGAATAAGTTATTGTTTTGTTGCTGTGGTCTTTCCAACTTTCCACCATGTGCCCAATAATGTTCCCTCATAAGCCCCTGATCCCCCACTGTGAGCCCTGGGTAAGAGACCGGCCCAGGCTGGTAGTGCTCTGTGTGGTGCTGGCTGTGCACCCTGCCCAGCACTATTATTACCAGTACCATGCTGCAACTAAACTAAGCATGCAGCTGCAGAGCTATACAAGGCAAAGTGTAGGCTTTCTGTGTCTAGGCTCTCTGTGGAAATCTCTAATTTTTTGTCATGCTCTCCATTTTTCTCCCTCTTTACAACTCAATGTTTTTCTCTAAACTCCACCACTTTCTCCCCCACCCCACCCTCCCCCACCCCACCTCACCCTCCCCCACCCCACCTCATATGCCCCTTTCTCTCGGCTTTCCTCCAATCTCTGTTTCCATCGTTCTATCTCTATATCTCTCTTATTTTGCCATTTCAGAGATAAAGCATAGAGGAATCCATGCGCAGCTTACAATTTCTCCTGCCTTCTATCAGATGGTATATCTGCCCCTGGCTCTCTCTCTCTCTATCAGTCATATCCTCAGCCTCTATCCATCTCCATCATCTCGTCCAACACCACACATCAAACCACAAGGGAAATGGACTGATAATGGAAAGAGAGAAAAACCTCCCAGAGAGGCTTTGTATCTCATATTGTCATCATAGGAGCATGCACTGAGTCTCTCTCACTGAGTCTCTCTCACTGAGGTCTCTCTCACTGAGGTCTCTCTCACTGAGGTCTCTCTCATTGAGTCTCTCTCACTGAGGTCTCTCTCACTGAGGTCTCTCTCACTGAGTCTCTCTCACTGAGTCTCTCTCACAGAGTCTCTCACGGAGTCTTTCTCTAACATATACAGACAGTTCCTCTTTGGAACATCAGTGTGCACTGTGCATTCTAAGGGATAAAGAATTCCCCCTTAAATATTACACTAACCTCAACACTTCTGTCTGACTGTGTCTGAGTAGCAGAGTGACATATGGTGACTTCAGTTTTTAGATGTGCATGAGCAACTAAGGCCGTGTCCAAATTCTGTCTTACCTACTACTTACTAAAACTGTACTAATCGTACTAAAATAGTATTTAGAATGTACTGTTAAGTAAAAATGTATGTAGTAAGCAACAACAACATACTAGCTTCATTTATACTGAGAATATGTCACCTAATGTACAGTTACGTTGTTTTATCGCCATATGTTCATTTTGGTACAGCCAGTCCCCTTACCTGATTATCAGCTGTTGTGACTGCTGTGCAGGCTGGGCCTGCAAGTTTGTGTTCCTTTTTTTGTGTGGATTCCGCAAATGCTAGCTGGCTGTACTACAGATACCTGTTGTCATCGTGTGAAAGACTCATTGTTATTTTTTCGTAAAACAACTGTTTGCAGTAAAGAGCCAATCTGGATACTAAGGAGATCCTGAGGGAAATCGACGAGTACCAACAGCTTTACGCTATGGAGGAACAACATGCTACATCATGGAAAGATCCGACCTCACAAAATAACTTTAACCCGACAAAAAAAAGAAAAACAGATTCATGTACAGACATGGACGATTTACTTACCATTGAGGTAGAGGCTAGTGCTCTGGCTGGAATCCATGCAACACTGGAAAAGTTGTGTGAGGAGGTAGCAGGGCTGAGAGGGAGTTTGGAATTCAGCCAGAGTGAAATTCTCATGCTCCAAAGAGAAAACAAGACACTCGCTGCCAAGGTAAAAATCCACGATTCCAACATGGATTGTTTACTCAGGGAAAACAGGGTGATGAAGGAGTCGCTACTAGACATACAAAGTCGTAGCATGTGTGAAAATCTATTTTTTTTCTGGGATTCCTGAGGATGCATCCAATAATCCAGAGGGCGCGATCAGAGATTTCATGCAATCCACCTTGAAACTTTCTATAGAGACTGTAAACAAGGTGGCTTTCCACTGAGTATACAGACTTGGAGCTCAGAGCGACAAGACCAAGGATCCCCGACCGATCATCGCAAAATGTAAACACTACCAACAAAAGGAGCTCATCAAAAGCAGGGGAAGGGAGCTTAAAGGGACCAAATTTGGTCTCAATGACCAGTTTCCAAGGGTGATAAACAAACATCTTAATTAAGTGTGCCTTTATCATTGTGGACAAAGTCTTTATAGATGGACAGCTATTCCGAGACAGCTCCATAACACCGTAGCTGTACTAAATTCTACAGGGTCTTCAGGTTACGGGAAAAAAAAGAAGGTATGGGAACTGTAACAATATCTGAACATTATGAAGTGGATATGAACACACATGTACTCAATTACATGCTTGCTTACACATACAGACTTATACTTACACACACACCTGATCTCGCTCTCATCTCTCACTCTCTCTCTCTTTTCTCTTCTCTTCTCTCCCTCTCTCTCTATTGTCGAGAACTGTTTTATAATTTAATGTGTTTATTTTTTGTCTATTTTTATGTATTTGTCTACAAGTTTATATACATTTACAACAATCAAGGGGAAGATATCAGAATAGGGGCATTGGGGAATAATAACATATTGTATGGAATACATTTGTACTGTAGTGAAGCCGTCTCTAGAGTATTGCAAGGTCTCTTTCATGATCATGGGAAACGTCAATTACTATGGAAATGCTGGGATGTGTTTTCAATTATGTTAAAGGTAATTATGATGGTGATACGATATGGATTACAATTATCATCATGAATATTAAGGCTATACGCACTACATGTTACACACAAACACTCAACCATGCAAATTGGCAGAGTTATTATTTATTTGGACATCACACATCATAGTCTTACTCTTATACAGACATCGTACACACTCTCACTATATCACATCCAATGTCATACACACCATCCTACTCAGATTTGCTACACATTTAATCTTGTCTCAATGTTCTAACATCTGTGGAATTGTCTCACAGGCAAACAGGCAAGGGAATAAAACAAATATTGCTAGAACCTATTTCTTGAATTCTAAATATCAGACATTTTAAAGCACTAGTTTTGATCTTTAGCTCAGTTACCTCTGTCAATTTAGACAGATAATAGTATCTAGTTATGGTAAGGGGTGAAATAAGTATAGCCAGTTATAATTGTAATGGTTTAGCAGATTATAAAAAAGAAGATCACATATACTGTTTACAGGAAACTCACTCTACATCCTTAGATGAAGTTGTGTGGAAAAAGGAATGGGATGGTGAAATGATTTTCTGTCATGGACAAAGGAACTCAAAGGGTGTGATGATATTAATTAACAAAAAATGTGATCTGAATGTGCAAATAGTCAGGAATGATTCACAAGGAAGGTGGATCCTTTTAAATCTGAAAGTGGATGAAAAAGAGATGTGGCTCATTAATCTTTATGGTCCAAATCAGGATGATCCACACTTCTTCGAAAACATTTATATAACAATTCATTGAACTTACAGGCAACAAATGATCTAATCGTTATGGTAGGAGACTATAACACAGTGTTAAGACCTCAATGGACCATAAAGGTAATCACTCTACAAACTATCATCACCGTGCCCTTAAGGAAATCACAAATATTATGGACACATTATAAATAGTGGATATTTGGAGACTAAATAACCCTGACCTAGTGAGATATACATGGAGGAGACTTAATCAAGCTTGACTTGACTACTTTCTTGTCTCTTTCCCTCTTGCATCAAAGGTTAAAAAAAGTTTTAATAGGAGACAGAATGCGATTGGATCATCATCTAATTGGCATTCACATAACTCTTATAGATTTTCCACGTGGACAGGGATATTGGAAATTTAATCAAAGTTTACTGAAGGACAACTTATTTTTAACTAAGACAAAATAATTTATAACTGAATTTTTCCAGTATAATATACAGTTGAAGTCGGATGTTTACATACGCTTAGGTTGGAGTCATTACAACGCGTCAAGATGGGTTAGTGCAGTGTGATTGCGATTGTGTCGTCTGTGGACCTATTGGGGCGGTAAACAAATTGGAGTGGGTCTAGAATGTCAGGTAGGGTGGAGGTGATATGGTTCCCTCCGCAAGGCAATCAAACAAGCTAAGCGTCAGTATAATTCAACGGCTCAGACACAAGAGGTATGTGGCAGGGTCTACAGTCAATCACGGATTACAAAAGGAAAACCAGCCCCATCGCGGACCAGGATGTCTTGCTCCCAGACAGACTAAATAACTTCTTTGCTCGCTTTGAGGACAATACAGTGCCACTGACACAGCCCACTACCAAAACCTGCGGACTCTCCTTCACTGCAGCCGACGCGAGTAAAACATTTAAACGTGTTAACCCTCGCAAGGCTGCAGGCCCAGATGGCATCCCCAGCCGCGCCCTCAGAGCATGCGCAGACCAGCTGGCTGGTGTGTTTACGGACATATTCAATCAATCCTTATCCCAGTCTGCTGTTCCCACATGCTTCAAGAGGGCCACCATTGTTCCTGTTCCCAAGAAAGCTAAGGTAACTGAGCTAAACGACTACTGCCCCGTAGCACTCACTTCCGTCATCATGAAGTGCTTTGAGAGTCTAGTCAAGGACCATATCACCTCCACCCTACCTGACACCCTAGACCCACTCCAATTTGCTTACCGCCCCAATAGGTCTACAGACGATGCAATCGCAACCACACTGCACACTGCCCTAACCCATCTGGACAAGAGGAATACCTATGTGAGAATGCTGTTCATCGACTACAGCTCAGCATTTAACACCATCGTGCCATCCAAAGTTGTCATTAAGCTCGAGACCCTGGGTCTCGACCCCGCCCTGTGCAACTGGGTCCTGGACTTCCTGACGGGCCGGCCCCAGGTGGTGAGGGTAGGTATCAACATCTCCACCCTGCTGATCCTCAACACTGGGGCCCCACAATGGTGCGTTCTCTGCCATCTCCTGTACTCCCTGTTCACCCATGACTGTGTGGCCATGCATGCCTCCAACTCAATCATCAAGTTTGCAGACGACACAACAGTGGTAGGCTTGATTACCAACAACGACGAGACGGCCTACAGGGAGAAGGTGAAGGCCTTCGGAGTGTGGTGTCAGGAAAATATAACCTCACACTCAATGTCGACAAAACAAAGGAGATGATCGTGGACTTCAAGAAACAGCAGAGGGAGCAGCCCCCTATCCACATCGACGGGACAGTAGCGGAGAAGGTGGGAAGTTTTAAGCTCCTCGGCGTACACATCACAGACAAACTGAAATGGTCCACCAACACAGACAGTGTGGGGAAGAAGGCGCAGCAGCGCCTCTTCAAACTCAGGAGGCTGAAGAAATTTGGCTTGTCACCAAAAACACTCACAAACGTTTACAGATGCACAATCGAGAGCATCTTGTCAGGCTGTATCACTGCCTGGTATGGCAACTGCTCCGCCCACAAACACAAGGCTCTCCAGACCTCCAGTGAGGTCTGCACAACACATCACAGGGGGCAAACTACCTGCCCTCCAGGACACCTAAACCACCCGATGTCACAGGAATGCCAAAAAGATCATCAAGGACAACAACCACCCGAGCCACTGCTTGTTCACCCCGCTATCATCCAAAAGGCGAGGTCAGTACAGGTGCATCAAAGCCGGGACCGAGAGACTGAAAAACAGCTTCTATCTCAAGGCCATCAGACTGTTAAACAGCCATCACTAACATTGAGAGGCTGCTGCCAACATACTGACTCAACTCCAGCCACTTTAATAATGTAAAAATTGATGTTATAAATGGATCACTAGCCACTTTAAACAACGCCACTTTGTAAAATGTTTACATACCCTACATTACTCATCTCATATGTATAGACTGGACTCTATACCATCTACTGCATCTTGCCTATGCCGTTCGGCCATCACTCATTCATATATTTTTATGTACATATTCTTATTCATTCCTTTACACTTGTGTGTATACGGTAGATGTTGTGAAATTGTTAGGTTAGATTACTTGTTAGATATTACTGCATGGTCGGAGCTAGAAGCACAAGCATTTCGCTACACTCGCATTAACCTTTGCTAACCATGTGTATGTGACAAATACAATTTGATTTTATTTTATTTAAAACTCGTTTTTTAACCACTCCACACATTTATTGTTAACAAACTATAGTTATGTCAAGTCGTTTAGGACTAGAGGTCGACCAATTAATCGGAATGGCCGATTAATTAGGGCCGATTTCAAGTATTCATAACAATCAGTAATCGGCATTTTTGGACACCGATTATGACCAATTACATTGCACTCCACGAGGAGACTGCGTGGCAGGCTGACTACCTGTAATGCGAGTGCAGCAAGGAGCCAAGGTAAGGTGCTAGTTAGCATTAAACTTATCTTATAAAAAACAATCAATCCTAACATAATCACTAGTTAACTACACATGGTTGATGATATTACTAGTTTATCTAGCTTGTCCTGCGTTGCATATAATCGACGCGATGCCTGTTAATTTATCATTGAATCACAGCCTACTTCATCAAACGGGTGATTTAACAAGCACATTCGTGAAAAAGCACTGTTGTTGCACTAATGTGTACCTAACCATAAACATCAACGCCTTTCTTAAAATCAATACACAAGTGTATATTTTTAAACCTGCATATTTAGTTAATATATAGCTAACATGAATTTATTTTAACTAGAACAATTGTGTCACTCTCTTGTGTTCTGTGTAAGCAGAGTCAGGGTATGTGCAGGCGTTTGGGCCGCCTGGCTCGTTGCAAACTGTGTGAAGACCATTTCTTCCAAACAAAGACCATAATTAGTTTGCCAGAATTGTACATAATTATGACATAACATTGAAGGTTGTGCAATGTAACAGCAATATTTAGACTTAGGGTTGCCACCCGTTAGATAAAATACGGGGGGGACAAAGTTCTAAGGTCAGGACGTGACACTGAGACCAGAAACAGGCTACCTGAGGGCAATATCAAAATAAATGGTCTATTGATCTGTATCCTCACAACAAAATCTGCAGAGTTTCGATGATTTTATGCCCTTAATATTCAACATATTGTTGGTGGCAAGAATTCAATATAAACATTTTAGCTGAAAAGCACGAAGTTTTGAATCTTGCGTTGTTTTATATATCAACTCAAAATGGAATCGGTACATCAAAAATCTCTTCCCAATGATTTTGCAATCTGTATGGCACAGTTGTCAACATCCTGGTCCTCAAATGAAACTGGTATACTTTCCCATTTATGCTATTTTTATTCCTCCGCAAGTTTTGATCCTTTATATTGGGCAGACAGACCAGTTCCCTACCTCCTCCCGCTGCCACCTGCCTCCTCCATTTTTGGGGTAATGCTGTAAACAATTGGTTGTACCCTTGGATTGAGCAGACCTTTCCATACAATTCTGATAACTCCATGAAGGACATAAATCTACCATTCCAATTTACAACATAATTTAAGAACAAAATACCCTTTTCAAACATCTTTCCCATAAATACAGGTATTTTATCAACCAGCACATTTGAGTTCAGCCATAATATTTGTTGTAATATTTGTTTTATTTTTTCAGGGGATGAAATTTCAATTGTAGCCAGCTCTGCAATGCTTGTTTGAAAAAGAGAGATACTTTGAAAAATGTATAATTTTCAATTAATTGAAAATGAGACATGGCAATCTGCACAAAGGCAATTTTTAAACAATGGATGAGCTTTTTTAGTAATCTACTTGAGAACAATTTAGGTTTCAAATAAAACTTTTGAATGAGTGAAGCTTTTAGAGAGAGGTTTAGTGCTTTTATATTTATTAATCTCAACCCACCCAATTCATATTCATTATATAGATAGGCACGTTTTATTTTGTCTGGTTTAGCGTCCCAGATAAAGCTCAATATTTTTTGCTCATATGATTTGAAAAATGTATCATCAGGAGTAGGCAGCGCCATAAGTAAATGAGTAAACTGAGATATGACTAAGGAGTTAGTCAGGGCAATTTTTCCATAAATAGACAGGTATTTACCTCTCAATAGTAGCAGGATCTTGTCTATTTCTACAAGTTTTCTATTTAAATTCATTGTGGAGAGGTTATTTATGTCTTTTATGATATAAATACCGAGTATGTCTACTTCATCATAAGCCCATTTTATTGGTAAACTGCAGGGTAATGTAAAAGTTGTATTTTTTAAGGATCCAATACAAAATATTGTACACTTATCATAATTAGTGTTTAGTCCAGAGAATACAGACAAGTTATCTTGATCTTCAATGAGACATTGCAGAGATCTAGCTCGCGGACTTAATATAAAACTTGAGTCATCGGCATACATGGACACCTTTGTTTTTAAGCATAGGATATCTAATCCTCTAATGTTGTTGGATCTGATTTTAATAGCTAGCATTTCAATGGCCTGTGACGAATAGATATGGTGACAGCGGACACCCTTGTTTAACTCCTCTTGAAAATTTAAAACTCTCTGAGAAGTACCCATTTTATAAGAGAATTACCAAAATGTATCAAATCCAGACATTTATAAATAAAATTGAGTCTTACTTTATCAAATGCCCTTTCAAAATCCTCTATAAATACCATTCCTGGCTTCTTATATGTTTCATGATGTTCTATTATTTCTAGTAGTTGTCGTATATTATCTCCAATGTATCGTCCATGTAAAAAAAACTGTCTGATCAGGATGAACAATACCTGGTAAAACCCTTTTAATTCTGTGCGCTATGAATTTTGCTAGTGTATTTGCATCACAACATTGAAGTGTAAGGGGCCTCCATTTTCTTAGATAGACTGGGTCTTTATATTTTCCATCTGGGTCTTGTTTTAATAATAGAGAAATCAGACCTTCCTACTTAGTACCTGACAGACTACCATTTCTATAGGAGTAATTAAAACAATATAACAATGGAGCTTTTAGTATATCAAAAAATACTTGATAAACCTCTACCTGTATGCCATCAAGTCCTGGGGTTTTTCCAGACTGAAAGGATTTAATACCCTCAAAAACTTCTTACTTTGTCATTTGGCCATCACACTGATCTTTCAGTAAATTTGTTCATTTTCATTTTTTTTTATTATTTGGAAAGAATTCCTTACCATAATATTCTTTCAGTGGGAACGGATGAGACGGAAAAGAGAACATCTGCCTAAAATAATTATCTTCCTCTTTTAAAATATAATTCGGAGAACGATAGATGACTTCGTCTTCAGTAACGAGTTTCTGCAAATTCTTTTTGTTAGCGTTCCTGTATTGGAGATTCAGGAAGAATGTTGTGCATTTTTCTCCATATTCCATCCAGTTTGCTTTATTTTTGGAATAGATTACATTAGATGGTTCTTGAATAAGGTCCTCGAGTTCTTTTTGTTTTTCCTCTAACTTATTTTGTATCTCAGTAGTATCGTTTTATTGCTATCTACTTGTACTATTTGTTAATGGATTTCCCTTGTTAGTCTTGTCTCTTTAGCTAGAAACTGCTTATTAATTATTGATCAATATTGAATTGGATGACCCCTGGAGGTACATTTAAAGGTATCCCAAACAATAAGTGGATTTGCTGAACCTATAGTTGAAGTCGGAATTTTACACACATCTTAGCCAAATACATTTAAACTCAGTTTTTCACAATTCCTGACATTTAATCCTAGTTAAAATTCCATGTCTTAGGTCAGTTAGGATCACGACTTTATTTTAAGAATGTGAAATGTCAGAATAATAGTAGAGAGAATGATTTATTTCATATTTTATATCTTTCATCACATTCCCAGTGGGTCAGAAGTTTACATACACTCAATTAGTATTTGGTAGCATTGGCTTTAAATAGTTTAACTTGGGTCAAACGTTTCGGGTAGCCTTCCACAAGCTTCCCACAATAAATTGGGTGAATTTTGGCCCATTCCTCCTGACAGAACTGGTGTAACCGAGTCAGATTTGTAGGCCTCCTTGCTTGCACATGTTTTTTCAGTTCTGCCCACAAATGTTCTATGTGATTGAGGTCAGGGCTTTGTGATGGCCTCTCCAATACCTTGATTTTGTTGTCCTTAAACCATTTTTCCACAACTTAGGAAGTATGCTTGGGGTCATTCTCCCTCTTTTTCCCCTGCCCCGCTACAAAGTTTCTAACTGTAGATAGTCACTGAATCCGAGGTGCTAAAGGAGCTCCTTAAACTTGACCCGAAAGAACCATCTGGGTCAGATAGTTTAGACCCTTTCTTTTTTGAGGTTGCTGCCCCTATCATCGCCAAGCCTATCTCCAACCTTTTAACCTGTCTCTCCTTTCTGGGGTGGTTCCCATTGCTTGGAAGGCAGCCACGGTTTGTCCTTAATTTAAAGGGGGAGATGAAGCTGATCCTAACTGTTAGGCCTATTTCTATTTTGCCCTGTTTATAAAAAATGGGTTGGAAAAACTTGTCAATAATCAACTGACTGGCTTTCTTGATGTCTATAGTATTCTCTCGGGTATGCAATCTGGTTTCCGCTCAGGTTATGGATGTGTCACTGCAACCTTAAAGGTCTTCAATGATGTCACCATTGCCCTTGATCCTAAGCAATATTGTGCTGCTATTTTTATTGACTTGACCAAAGCTTTTGATACAGAAGACAATTCCATTCTTGTGCTCCAGCTAAGGAGTATTGGTGTCTCTGAGGGGTCTTTGGTCTGGTTTGCTAACTACCTCTCTCAAAGAGTACAGATTATAAAGTCAGAAAATCTTCTATCTTAGCCACTGCCTGTCACCAAGGGAGTACCCCAAGGCTCAATCCTAGGCCCCACAATCTTCTCAATTTACATCAACAACATAGCTCAGGCAGTAGGAAGTTCTCTCATCCATTTATATGCAGATGATACAGTCTTATACTGAGCTGGCCCCTCCCTGGATTTTGTGTTAAATGCTCCACAACAAAGCTTTCTTAGTGTCCAAAAACCTCTCTACCCTTAACCTTGTTCTGAACACCTCCAAAACAAAGGTCATGTGGTTTGGTAAGAAGAATGCCCCTCTTCCCAAAGGTGTTATTACTACCTCTGAGGGTTTAGAGCTTGAGGTAGTCACCTCATACAAGTACTTGGTTAGACGGTACACTGTCCTTCTCTCAGCACATATCAAAGCTGCAGGCTAAAGTTAATTATCTAAACTTGGTTTCCTCTATCTTAATCGCTACTCTTTCACCCCAGCTGCCAAACTAACCCTGATTCAGATAACAATCCTACCCATGCTAGATTACGGAGACATAATTTATAGATCGGCAGGTTAGGGTGCTCTCGAACGGCTAGATGTTCATTACCATTCGGCCATCAGATTTTCCACCAATGCTCCTTATAGGACACATCACTGCACTCTATACTCCTCTGTAAACTGGTCATCTCTGTATACCCGTCGCAAGACCCACTGGTTGATGCTTATTTATAAAACCCTCTTAGGCCTCACTTTCCCCTATCAGAGATGTCTACTGCAGCCCTCATCCTCCACATACAACACCCGTTCTGCCAGTCACATTCCTTTAAAGGTCCTCAAAGCACACACATCCCTGGGTCGCTCCTCTTTTCAGTTCGCTGCTGCTAGCGACTGGAACGAGCTGCAACAAACACTCAAACTGGACAGTTTTATCTCAATCTCTTCATTCAAAGACTCAATCATGGACACTCCTACTGACAGTTGTGGCTGCTTTGTGTGATGTATTGTTGTCTCTACCTTCTTGCCCTTTGTGCCGTTGTCTGTGCCCAATAATGTTTGTACCATGTTTTGTGCTGCTACCATGTTGTGTTGCTACCATGTTGTTGTTATGTTGTGTTGCTACCATGCTGTGTTGTCATGTGTTGCTGCCTTGCTATGTTGTTGTCTTAGGTTTCTCTTTATGTAGTGTTGTGTTGTCTCTCTTGTTGTGATGTGTCTTTTGTCCTATATTTATATTGTGTTCATTTTTAATTTTTAATCCCAGTTCCCCGTCCCCGTCCCCGCGGGAGGCCTTTTGTAATTTGAGTATCGACCGTCATTGTAAATATGAATTTGTTCATAACTGACTTGCCTAGTTAAATAAAGGTTAAATACAATAAAATGGTACCTCCTCTACAAAGCTTAATCAATAACACACAACAATGTTTTTATTTATTTAACCAGGCAAGTCAGTTAAGAACAAATTTGCATTTACAATGATGGTCTACCCCGGCCAAACCCCAACCCGGGTGACACAATTGTGCACCTCCCTATGGGTCTCCCAATCACGGCTGGTTGTGATACAGCCTGGAATTGGCAGGGTCGGCAGGGTCTGTAATGACGCCTCTAGCACTGAGATGCGGTGCCTTAGACCACTGCGCCACTTGGGAGCCATGTAATCTAGTGCTCAACATCCATTACTGACCGACCCACTGGTCAGCAGCAGAGGGTCTGGCTGCTGAACATCGGCTCTGGACGATCACAGCAGCATCTTCTAGTACATGGTGCAAATCTCCCTGTTACATCAGTGCATGATTGATGCAAAAGTCTGAAACACGAATATGGATCTGGCGAGATGATTTATCCCTGAGAGAGTAAGCGAGTGCACCACAAGAGGCAAGTGATGTATTAAGTCAGGATAAATGCAGTATTCATCATTAGCTACTCAGAGTCAGACTGAGTGAATGAAATGAAACCTCAAGGCACCCTGTGTCTGCTGCTCTGTACTGAGTAGGCCTGACTGATGCCCCTTCACAGTTTGACTAGAAGAGCACAACTAAAAGAGAAGTTAAAGAGGTTGATAGAGATGAATGTGAGTGTGCTGCATTGATAAGGCATTGGAGCTAGAGTAAACGCTGGGCCTGGAGCAGCACAGACAGCTGTGCACTGGAACACAGGAGACTGGGACAGACAGAACACAGAGGAACACAGGAAATTGTTTAGGATAGGAGGTTGTGAGGAGTTGGAGTTTGTCTGGAGGGTTTGGGTCTTGAACATAGAATGCAGGTATGCAAGCACAAACACATGGACACATGATGCACCTACACACACGCGCGCGCGCACACGCACACGCGCAAACAAGCACACACGAACACACGCACGACACACACACCTCTCCCTGGGGGGTTATTGCAGTTTCTTGAGAATGAGCTGACAAACCAACTGAGAGGGACCAGCCAGTGTGGTGTGGGTTTGTGTTTGTGCAGAGAGTCAGACTGTCCACTCTCTGTCTGAGTATTGATGGTCAACAGTGGGGGGCCCTGTCCTTTTCCCACAGTGGGAGCCCCTGCCCCCTGCTCCTCTGACATTCACCTGCTACTATCTCACCAGTCACTCCCCTTTCACTGCTGTGCTCTACTGTGTTGTGAGGGAGAAGGACTATTACTGCTTATGCATCCTTATTTCCACGTAAAACCCACCACTGGTGTGCGTGGCCAAAGAGCTCTATTTTCATGTAATCAAACAAATGTAAATGCCTGGAGTTTGCTAAACGAGATTGGCACTTGGAACCGGTGCTATGGTCAGATGACATGAAAATAAATCTCTTTGGCCATACACAACAGTACCTACTGTAAAATAGGGTGGTGGATCTTTGATGTTATGGGGCTATTGCTTCCACTGGTCCTGGGGCCCTTCTTAAGTTAAATGGCATCATGAACTTTACCAAGTAAAATCAACATTTTGCAATGGTCATCTCAGTCTCCGGACATGAACACCGTTGAAAACCTGTGGTTTGAACTGGCAGTCCATAAGTGCAGACGAAGGATATAAAGGATTTGGAAAGATTCTGTATGGAGGAATGGTGGTCTAAGATCCCTCCCAATGTGTTCTCCAATCTCATACAACAGTATCGTTATCCCCGCAAGGTGAGGTATTGACCGGTATTGGAGACAGGGGTGCCAATAATTTTGAAAACATATTACTTGCTAAACAAAATCTATTTCTCTGAGCAATCGTATTAGAATAAAATATGATTTGTGAGATAACATTGTAACAAATTATGTTTACAGAGGTAAAATATTATGAGAAGGAGGGAATAGAAAAAGAAAACAGGAGATGAGGAAGAGAGGAGGACATAAGAGAAGATAAGAGAGAAACAATTAAATCAAAAGGAGAGAAGAAGAGGGAACAAGAGGTCCAAATGACTCCCTCCATAGTGTGTGTATCAAAGCAGTAGTGTGGTCCAGTGTATGAAAGTATATTTTAAAGCGAGAGAGAGAGAGAATGAATTCTGGGCAACAAAAGCTCTGGCTGGTTAAACAACAGATTAGCATTCATTTGCCTTTCAAATCAGCCCAGGTTACAGGTGTTTGCTGTGATTACCAACCAAACGCTGTTATTATAATTACTCACTTAGGCTCCTGGCAGAGAGAGAGAGAGAAAGAGGGGGAGAGAGAGAAAGAGAGAGGGGGGGGGGGGTATATGCATACCATCCTGCCTTTTCCTGGTGGGAAACACCTACAGGTAATCAGATTCAATGATAGATTGAATGAATCTCTTTGTGAAACAGGAGAGGACGACAGGAGGCTGCAAACAAGAGGGTGCTTTACTCTAAACACTTGCAACAAAGGAAGTACATCTTAAGGCATGTGTGTGTGTGTGTGTGTGTGTGTGTGTGTGTGTGTGTGTGTGTGTGTGTGTGTGTGTGTGTGTGTGTGTGTGTGTGTGTGTGTGTGTGTGTATCAGAGACATTCCTCTTTTGGTTTTTCACAGACTAGATTCATCTTTCTGGAGGTGGAGGGCCGTTTGGTATGGAATGGGCCTGCATGGCTAGAGACCATCTGGACAGATCCCACAACGTCCTCAGGCTAGCTTTGAGCTAACTTTCATCTAACTTTGGCAAAGAATCCAATATGTTTTGCTTATTGCCACAGAAAAGGGACAGTTCTATCTAGAGAGAGAATGAAGGACCCGTTATTGTCTCATTGTTGACAACTTTATTCAAAAAAGGAGAGCTTTTTGGCCACTCAGAGCTTCGGCACCCTCTTCCACTGAGAGAGAAAGTGGAATGATTACTGTATATGACAATGACAAAGCCCCAGATTCATCTCACTTAAACACCCCCTATGTCTGGAAGAGGAGCACAGTCTACAACATCTCTGACTGCTTGTCTGTCCTAAACAATGTACCTCAGATGGCATCCTAAAGGTCTTTGTTCCCGAGAGTAGTATGATAGTATGACCTCGCTGTAACCATGGTGACACATGACCCTCATAATGTTCAGCGAAGATTATGAGTGCGTGTGTGTGAGTCTCCTCTCCAGTCCCAGTCACAGCTTTGTCCCTTTATGGTATGTCTGAGCCCAAGAACAAGGGACAGAACAGTAATTGGACATTTCAAATATGAAAAGCATTCATTAGGATGGTTAGTGTTAATTAGGAGCATTGGACAGTAGTAAGGTGACAAGTAACAGTGGAGGGTGTATGTAGTGTGTGTGTGTGTGTGTGTGTGTGTGTGTGTGTGTGTGTGTGTGTGTGTGTGTGTGTGTGTGTGTGTGTGTGTGTGTGTGTGTGTGTGTCCTTCCCCCCACCACATCTCTGTCTCTAGGAGAGGATACTGTTCAGGGAGATCAGGATGTTCTCTGTTAGAGATACCTTAAAACGTCACTGTAAAAGTAAAAACACTAAATTAAAAGGTTGTCAGAAACTGGTGTCCTTTTAATATGCCATACCCAGATAAAGGAGATTTTAGCTCTTTCATGTCCCTGTAAGTTGTTCTGAAATGATCTAGCAACCCTAGTCTATGACCATGTCCAAATCTGTCACAGTGAACTACAAGTCAAAAATATGAAAGCACTACTTGAAAAGTGAAAAACTCTTCCTAACTTGACTTACTAACCACTCACAGAATGAAAACTGTGAACTGCTGAGGGTGAGAGCCCATCGGTGAACCCTCTACACAGGACACATCCTATTTAAGACAGAAACCAGACCGGCTCCTTCAGTTCCTGACCCTTTAAGAAGGACAGTAAAGCATCAGCTCAACAGTAGAGGAGAAAACTGGGGGGAAAAAACATATAGGGCAAATAATAAGTTGTCAATCAGAGCAAGGAGCTGTCAGGGGTTTAGCTGTGATTGACAGGTGGGACATTTGCTGAGTCGACCCCACACTGCAGTCTGAGATCCTCACAGGAGGAGACTTCCACCTGGGCCAAGAGCTCCCCAAAACTTACTGACCCCCCCTCACTCCCTCTCTGTCTGTCTGTCTCTCTCTCTACTTCACCTCTCTCTCTCTCTCTCTCTCTCTCTCTCTCTCTCTCTCTCTGTCTACTTCACCTCTCTCACTCTCTCTCTCTCTACTTCACCTCTCTCTGTCTACTTCAACTCTCTCTCTCTCTCTCTCTGTCTCTCTCTTTCTCTCTACTTCACCTCTCTCACTCTCTCTGTCTACTTCACCTCTCTCTCTCTCTCTCTCTCTCTCTCTCTCTCTCTACTTCACCTCTCTCTCTCTCTCTCTCTCTGTCTACTTCATCTCTCTCACTCTCTCTCTCTCTGTCTACTTCAACTCTCTCTCTTACTTCACCTCTCTCTGTCTACTTCACCTCTCTCTCTACTTCATCTCTCTCTCTCTCTCTCTGTCTACTTCACCTCTCTCACTCTCTCTCTCAATCTGTCTACACCTCTCTCTCTACTTCACCTCTCTCTCTCTGTCTACTTCACCTCTCTCTCTCTCTCTCTCTACTTCACCTCTCTCTCTACTTCACCTCTCTCTCTCTCTCTCTCTCTCTCTCTACTTCACCTCTCTCTCTCTCTCTCTCTCTCTCTCTCTGTCTGTCTACTTCATCTCTCTCACTCTGAGAGCCAGGTCTGCCTTTGGTGGCCTTTCTCAATAGCAAGGCTATGCTCACTGAGTCTGTACAGAGTCAAAGGTTTCCTTCATTTTGGGTCAGTCACAGTGGTCAGGTCATTTTGGGTCAGTCACAGTGGTCAGGTATTCTGCCACTGTGTACTCTCTGTTTAGGGCCAAATAGCATTCTAGTTGGCTCTGTTTCTTTTGTAAATTCTTTCCAATGTGTCAATAATTGAATGTCTCTTTTCTAGATTTTGATAATTAGCGGGTATCGGCCTAATTCTGGTCTGCATGCATTATTTTGTGTTTTATGTTGATATTTAGCGTTTTACGTTGATATTTGGTATTTTCTCATGATTTGGTTGAGTCTAATTGTGTTGCTGTCTTGGAGCTCTGTGAGGTCTGTTTGTGTTTGTGAACAGAGCCCCAGGACCAGCTTGCTTTGGGGACCATTCTCCTTATTTATTTCTCTGTAGGTGATGGCTTTGTTATTGCAGGTTTGGGAATCGCTTCCTTTTAGGTGGTTGTAGAATTTAACGTCTCTTTTCTAGATTTTTGATAATTAGCGGGTATCGGCCTAATTCTGCTCTGTATGCATTATTTGGTGCTTTACATTGTACACGGAAGATACTTTTTCAGAATTCCGGTGAGCGGATCCCAGATCTCACAACCATAAAGGGCAATGGGTTCTATAACTGATTCAAATATTTTTAGCCAGATCCTAATTGTTATGTCGAATTTGATGTTCCTTTTGATGGCATAGAAGGCCCCTTTTGCCTTGTCTCTCAGATTGTTCACAGGCCGAGGTATGTATAGTTTTTTTGTGTGCTCTAGGGCAACGGTGTCTAGATGGAATTTGTATTCGTGGTCCTGGGAACTGAACCTTTTTTGGAACACCATTATTTTTGTCTTACTGAGATTTACTGTCAGGGCCCAGGTCTGACAGAATCTGTGCAGAAGATCTAGGTGCTGCTGTAGGCCCTCCTTGGCTTGGGACAGAAGCACCAGATCATCAGCAAACAGTAGACATTTGACTTCAGATTCTATTAGGGTGAGTCCGGGTGCTGCAGACTGTTCTAGTGCCCGCGACAATTCGTTGATATATATGTTGAAGAGGGTGGGGCTTAAGCTGCATCCCCTCTCTCTCTCTTGCTCTCTCTCTATGTCTGTGTGTCTCTATGTCTGTGTGTCTCTATGTCTGTGTGTCCCTATGTCTGTGTGTCTCTATGTCTGTGTGTCTCTATGTCTCTAAGTCTGTCTCTCTCATATACACACACTTTCTCACAGCACAGAGCACACACACACACACACACACACACACAGACACACACACACAGACACACACACACACACACACACACACACACACACACACACACACACACACACACACACACACACACACACACACACACACACACACACACACATACAAGTATTTCCTAGAACTAAGAGAAAAAGCTGTCCTAGAGCTAAGAGAAACCCACTGAATGCCAAAACATCCTAACACACCTTCACTGAGAAAAGCAACAGAGAGAAGGGGTGGGTGGGTTTAAAGACAGAGCTGCTGTGAATACAGAGAGGAGCAAGGAGGTCTGCTGCTATCAGAGCCAGATAACAAATAACAGCCATTAACAGAGAGCTGCACAGTGTCTCAGGGCTAATGCAGCAGAACTAAAGGCACAGTTATGGCCCACCCCTACTGCAGCTCTTCCTTTGTATATGGAAATGTACTGTGAAGAAATATGAGTGCATGAGTGTTTGTTTGGGTTTTTGCGGGGGTACAAGTGGTATACAGATAGTGTGCATAGTGTGTGTGTGTTGTCTGAAGGACATCTATGTGTTCATTGGTAGGCACCTCAGGTCTGTGAGTGGGAATAAATGGAGTGTGAAGCAGGGGAGCGGAGGGATGGGGGGGCTTTGAGAAGACAGGGTGTGTGTGTGTGTGTGTGTGTGTGTGTGTGTGTGTGTGTGTGTGTGTGTGTGTGTGCATGCGTGCCTGCGTGGGTGTATGTGGCCTTTGTGGCGGCCAAAGATCAACTGGGGTCAAACCTAATTTTCCTGCAGAATTAATTACCAGATGCACACAAACCTCTCCTCTGTCTCTAAGAATTCCCTCTAAGAGTTTTAGCTCAGCAAGGTGTGTGTGTGTGTGTGTGTGTGTGTGTGTGTGTGTGTGTGTGTGTGTGTGTGTGTGTGTGTGTGTGTGTGTGTGTGTGTGTGTGTGTGTGTGTGTGTGTGTGTGTGTGTGTGTGTGTGTGGTGTGTGTGTGTGTGTGTGTGTGTGTGTGTGTGTGTGTGTGTGTGTGTGTGTGTGTGTGTGTGTGTGTGTGTGTGTGTGTGTGTGTGTGTGTGTGTGTGTGTGTTTGTGAGCGTGTAGGGTTAGATTTTTCCCTGGTGTCAGTACTGTAGTCCTGGGTACAAGCATCTCTGATGGGGTCACTGGCACCACACAACAACACACATGCACATACATACATTCTCCCCCATTACCCCACAGTGCTGACTGGGAGCTGTTACAGGACACTCAAACGCTGACACACTGTCTCACTCTCTCTCTCCCTCCCTCTATTGCCCTTTACTCAATTCCTCCATCACTCTCTCCCTCCCTCTATTGCCCTTTACTCAATTCCTCCATCACTCTCTCCCTCCCTCTATTGCCCTTTACTCAATTCATCACTCTCTCCCTCCCTCTATTGCCCTTTACTCAATTCCTCCATCACTCTCTCCCTCTGTCCATCCGTCACTGGATTGAATTTTCAGTGTGTTATCGTTTCTGATCGTGCACTCTTAAAAAGCATGTCAGCTCCACTCTGGTGACCTAAGCACATCGGACAACAGATACAAAACAAGCTCTAGCTCCTCCCAGCAGCCTCCTCTGGTGCTGTAGCCACAGTGTTGGTGGTTGAAGATATCCCTCAAGTGGTGTGGGGGCTGTGCTTTGGCAAAGTGGGTGGGGTTATATCCTGCCTGTTTGGCCCTGTCCGGGGGTATCATCGGATGGGGCCACAGTGTCTCCTGACCCCTCCTGTCTCAGCCTCCAGTATTTATGCTGCAGTAGTTTATAGGGTCAGTCTGTTATATCTGGAGCACTTCTCCTGTCTTATCCGGTGTCCTGTGTGAATTTAAGTATGCTCTCTCTAATTCTCTCTTTCTCTCTTTCTTTCTCTCTCTCGGAGGACATGAGCCCTAGGACCATGCCTCAGGACTACCTGGCATGATGACTCCTTGCTGTCCCCAGTCCACCTGGCCGTGCTGCTGCTCCAGTTTCAACTGTTCTGCCTGCGGCTATGGAACCCAGACCTGTTCACCGGACGTACTACCTGTCCCAGACCTGCTGTTTTCAACTCTCTAGAGACAGCAGGAGCGGTGGAGATACTCTTAATGATCGGCTATGAAAAGCCAACTGACATTTACTCCTGAGGTGCTTACTTGTTGCACCCTTGACAACTACTGTGATTATTATTATTTGACCATGCTGGTCATTTATGAACATTTGAACATCTTGGCCATGTTCTATTATAATCTCCACCCGGCACAGCCAGAAGAGGACTGGCCACCCTCATAGCCTGGTTCCTCTCTAGGTTTCTTCCTAGGTTTTGGCCTTTCTGGGGAGTTTTTCCTAGCCACTGTGCTTCTACACCTGCATTGCTTGCTGTTTGGGGTTTTAGGCTGGCTTTCTGTACAGCACTTTGAGATATCAGCTGATGTAAGAAGGACTATATAAATACATTTGATTTGTTCCAACAGGAGCTGAAGTAGTCTCCTGAAGCTGTTATAACCCAGGAAGGTTAGACTGTGTGTTTTCTCTCATTTTCTTGTCCTTGACATAACAATGAATGATAAAGATGTATGAACGTATTTATGTTCAAGCTTTTATGTGCAATGCCTTCCCTTGATATTCCATGTTATACTACAATAGAAGCACGTGGCCATGTTTCCACAGTCTTGGGGATGTTCTGAAAGTCAGTGTTTATTTACGTGTTTTATGCTGAGAGAGAGAGACAGAGACAGAGACAGAGACATAGTGTCACACCCTGACCTTAGTATTCTTTGTTTTCCTTGTTATTTTGGTTAGGTCAGGGTGTGACATGGGTGATGTAGGTGTTTTTGTCTTGTCTAGGGGTTTTGTATGTTAGTGGGGTGTCTCCTTTCTAGGTATATTGTATGTCTATGGTTGCCTAGATTGGTTCTCAATTAGAGGCAGCTGTCTATCGTTGTCTCTGATTGGGAACCATATTTAGGCAGCCATATTCTGTGGGTACTTTGTGGGTGATTGTTTCCTGTCTTTGTGTTCTCTGCCCCAGATAGGTCTGTTTCAGGTTTTGCCATGTTTGTTGTTTTTGTAATTGTGTTCATGTTGAGTTTCTCATATTAAAAACCATGAACTCTAACCACGCTGCATTTTGGTCCTCCTCTCCTTGAGAGAGAGAGAGAGAGAGAGATTTATTTTCCCTGGGAGCTGATTCTCTGTTTAAATGCATGGCTGTATTGATCTTCCACCCGGGCCTCTCTCAGAACAACACTAAGACCCGCAGGTCTCAAATCACACTGACTCATCATGCATCCATATGTAGCGCTCCTGCTAACCTTTCAGGACATAGTCTTTGGTTGTGTACAGATGACCGGGTTGTGTATGTGCCTGTTTGTTTGTGTAGTTGGAAAGGGAATGTGCGTGAGAGAGATTCTGTGTCTGTTTCACCTGGGGTGTGTGTTTTTGGGTTATACTGTGTCGGTGTGTTTGCATTTGTATTTGAGGGCAAGATATACATCTGTATGTAAAAATAAACATTTGGCAACGTGTATCGTGTGTGCGCTCTCGTTGAATTAAGTGTGTGTGTGTGTAGCAGGGAGCTGGTTGGGTCCCCTTGCCGCCCTGGGGCTTCAGAGCCCATTTCCCGTTGTGCAGTGTGATAAGTTTCTCTGTCAGATCCTCCCAGCACCACTATATTTCTGATAAGCTCCGCTGCTAGTTTTCCAGACCTCTGGCACAGAGATCAATTTGAGATTGATTCGGAATGCCCTGCTGGGCCGAGCTGGGAGATCAATTTGAGATGGATTGTTCACGCCAGGGGGCAAACGGCACACAGCTCTTTCTCCCTCTCCCTTACTTGCTTTCTTTACCTCCCGTCACACTCCCCCCTTTCTCCTCATCCCTCTCTCCCTCCCTTCTGCTCTATCTTTTTCTCATCCTCCATCACTCTAGGTCCTTTCCTACATTGCTCTTCCCTCTCATCTCTCTCTCTCTCTCTCTCGCTCTCTCTCGTGACAGTAGAATCTCTCATTTCCATCTCCCCTTCCCATACTGTGTAACTGTCTACCTCTCCTCTCCCGTTGCTCTCCTCTCCCCCCTCTCCCGGGGTGTGTATGTGTGTGTCAGGCAGACTGAGGAGCAGTAGGGGTAGGAATGACTCCATTAGCTCAGGGCCAGCTCCTGTGGAGTGATAAGCCTCAGGCCACCACAGATAACTCATCTGGCTTGGTAATGTACACACACACAGACCACAGAGAATACGAATGGATACCCCCCTGGCCTCACAAACACACAACCACACACACACACACAAGGAAACACACACACACATAGCATAGGCCAGTACCATTCTCCCCAGCCAAGTGACCATGGTCAGCCAGCCTCCTAGCCTGTCACCCCCAATGGATTCTGAACGTATCTCCACACAATTTTTTTTACATTTTTTGATTTAACCAGGTAGGCCAGATGAGAACAAGTTCTCATTTACAACTGCGACCTGGCCAAGATAAAGCAAAGTAGTGCGTCAGAACCACAACACAGAGTTACACATGGGATAAACAAACGTACAGTCAATAACATAATAGAAAAATCTGTATACAGTGTGTGCAAATGTAGTAAGAAGGTAAGACGATAAATTGGCCATAGTGGCGAAGTAATTACAATTTAGCAATTAACACGGGAGTGATAGATGTGCAGATGAGGATGTGCAAGTGGAGATACTGGTGTGCAAAAGAGCAGAAAAACAAAAACAAATATGGGATGAGGTAGGTAGTTGGTTGGATGGGCTATTTACAGAGGGGATATGTACAGCTGCAGCGATAGGTAAGCTGCTCTGACAGCTGACGCTTAAAGTTAGTGAGCGAGATATAAGTCTCCAACTTCAGTGATTTTTGCAATTCGTTCCAGCCATTGGCAGCAGAGAACTGGAAGGAAAGGCGGACAAAGGGAATGTTGGCTTTGGGGGTGAGCAGTGAATTATACCTGCTGGAGCGTGTGCTACGGGTGGGTGTTGCTATGGTGACCAGTGAGCTGAGATAAGGTGGAGCTTTACATAGCAAAGACTTATAGATGACCTGGAGCCAGTGGGTTTGGTAACGAATATGTAGCGAGGACCAGCCAACGAGAGCATACAGGTCGCAGTGGTGGGTAGTATATGGGGATTTGGTGACAAAATGGATGGTACTGTGATAGACTGCATCCAATTTACTGAGTAGAGTGTTGGAGGCTATTTTGTAAATGACATCGCCGAAGTCAAGGATCTGTAGCTTAGTCAGTTTTACGAGGGTATGTTTGGCAGCATGAGTGAAAGAGGCTTTGTTGCGAAATAGGAAGCCGATTCTAGTCATCAGGCCCAGGGCAGACCCATCTCCATCTCTTTATCCTTCCATCCCGTCACCCCATATGCACTCCTCCATCCCTCCACCAATACATCCCATCCATCTCTGCATCCTACAACCCCACCATCCATTCACCCCATCCATCCCTTTACTTTTGTCTCTCCTCTCTGGCCCAGTGGCCAGTGTTATTACCACATGGAAACCTTCTTCCTCTATCTATCTCTACCCTGACCTTAACTCCAACTAGACCCTGACATTATCTCCAACTAGACCCTGACCTTATCTCCAACGAGACCCTGATTTTTCTCCAACTAGACCCTAGCCTTATCTCCAACTAGACCCTGACCTTATCTCCAACTAGACCCTGACCTTATCTCCAACTAGACCCTGATTTTTTTCCAACTAGACCCTAGCCTTATCTCCAACTAGACCCTGACCTTATTTCCAACTAGACCCTGACCTTATCTCCAACTAGACCCTGACGTTATCTCCAACTTGACCCTGACCTTATCTCCAACTAGACCCCGACCTTATCTCTAACTAGACCCTGACCTTATCTCCAAATAGACCCTGACCTTAACTCCAACTAGACCCTGACCTTATCTCTATCTAGACCCTGACCTTATCTCTATCTAGACCCTGACCTCATCTCTATCTAGACACTGCACTTATCTCTAAATAGACCCTGACCTTATCTCTAACTAGATCCTGACCTTATCTCTATCTAGACCCTGACCTTATCTCCAACTAGACCCTAACCTTATCTCTATCTAGACCCTGGCATTATCTCTAAATAGACCCTGACCTTATCTCCAACTAGACCCTGACCTTATCTCCAACTAGACCCTGACATTGTCTCTAACTAGACCCTGACCTTATCTCTAAATAGACACTGGCCGTATCTCCAACTAGACACTGACCTTATCTCCAACTAGACCCTGACATTGTCTCTAACTAGACCTTATCTCTAACTAGACCCCGACCTTATCTCTAACTAGACCCTGACCGTATCTCCAACTAGACCCTGACATTGTCTCTAACTAGACCTTATCTCCAACTAGACCCTGACCTTATCTCCAACTAGACCCTGATCTTATCTCCAACTAGACCCTGATTTTTCTCCAAGTAGACCCTAGCCTTATCTCCAACTAGACCCTGACCGTATCTCCAACTAGACCCTGACCTCATCTCCAACTAGACCCTGACGTTATCTCCAACTTGACCCTGACCTGATCTCCAACTAGACCCCGACCTTATCTCTAACTAGACCCTGACCTTATCCCCAACTAGACCCTGACCTTAACTCCAACTAGACCCTGACCTTATTTCTGTCTAGACCCTGACCTTATCTCTATCTAGACCCTGACCTCATCTCTATCTAGACACTGCACTTATCTCTATCTAGGACCCTGCCCTTATCTCTAAATAGACCCTGACCTTATCTCTAACTAGACCGTGATCTTATCTCTAACTAGACCCTGACCTTATCTCTAACTAGACCCTGACCTTATCTCCAAATAGACCCTGACCTTATCTCCAACTAGACCCTGACCTTATCTCTATCTAGACCCTGACCTTATCTCTAGCTAGACCCTGACCTTATCTCCAACTAGACCCTGACCTTATCTCCAACTAGACCCTGACCTTATCTCCAACTAGACCCTGACATTGTCTCTAACTAGACCTTGTCTCTAACTAGACCCTGACCTTATCTCTAAATAGACCCTGACCGTATCTCCAACTAGACACTGACCTTATCTCCAACTAGACCCTGACATTGTCTCTAACTAGACCCTGACCTTATCTCCAACTAGACCCTGACATTGTCTCTAACTAGACCTTATCTCTAACTAGACCCTGACCTTATCTCCAACTAGACCCTGACCTTATCTCTATCTAGACCCTGACCTTATCTCCAACTAGACCCTGACCTTATCTCTATCTAGAATCTGGCCTTATCTCCAACTAGACCCTGACCTTATCTCCAACTAGACCCTGACCTTATCTCTATTTAGACCCTGACCTTATCTCTATCTAGACCCTGACCTTATGGCTCCAGGTCATCTACAAGTCCATGCTAGGTAAAGCTCCGCCTTATCTCAGTTCAGTGGTTACGATGGCAACACCCATCCGTAGCACGCGCTCCAGCAGGTGTATCTCACTGATCATCCCTAAAGCCAACACCTCATTTGGCCGCCTTTCGTTCCAGTTCTCTGCTGCCTGTGATTGGAACGAATTGCAAAAATCGCTGAAGTTGGAGACTTTTATCTCCCTCACCAACTTCAAACATCTGCTATCTGAGCAGCTAACCGATCGCTGCAGCTGTACATAGTCTATTGGTAAATAGCCCACCCATTTTCACCTACCTCATCCCCATACTGTTTTTATTTATTTATTTTTCTGCTCTTTTGCACACCAATATCTCTATCTCTACCTTTACATAACCATCTGATCATTTATCACTCCAGTGTTAATCTGCATAATTGTAATTATTTGCCTACCTTCTCATGCCTTTTGCACACAATGTATATATAGACTCCCCTTTTTTCTACTGTGTTATTGACTTGTTAATTGTTTACTCCATGTGTAACTCTGTGTTGTCTGTTCACACTGCTATGCCTTATCTTGGCCAGGTCGCAGTTGCAAATGAGAACTTGTTCTCAACTAGCCTACCTGGTTAAATAAAGGTGAAATAAAAATAAAAATAAATTATCTCCAACTAGATCCTGACCTTATCTCCAACTAGACCCTGACCTAATCTCTATCTAGACCCTGACCTTATCTCCAACTACACCCTGACCTTATCTCTAACTAGACCCTGACCTTATCTCCAACTCGACCCTGACCTTATCTCCAACTCAACCCTGACCTTATCTCCAACTAGACCCTGACATTGTCTCTAACTAGACCTCATCTCTAACTAGACCCTGACCTTATCTCTAAATAAACCATGACCTTATCTCCAAATTGACACTGACCTTATCTCCAACTAGACCCTGACATTGTCTCTAACTAGACCTTATCTCTAACTAGACCCTGACCTTATCTCTAACTAGATCCTGACCGTATCTCTATTTAGACCCTGACCTTATCTCCAACTAGACCCTGACCGTATCTCTATCTAGATCCTGTCCGTATCTCTATCTAGACCCTGACCTTATCTCCAACTAGACCCTGACCTTATCTCCAACTAGACCCTGACCTTATCTCCAACTCGACCCTGACCTTATCTCCAACTAGACCCTGACATTGTCTCTAACTAGACCTTATCTCTAACTAGACCCTGACCTTATCTCTAAATAAACCATGACCTTATCTCCAACTAGACACTGACCTTATCTCCAACTAGACCCTTACATTGTCTCCTGCTAGACCTTATCTCTAACTAGACCCTGACCTTATCTCCAACTAGACCCTGACCTTATCTCTAACTAGACCCTGACCGTATCTCTATTTAGACCCTCACCTTATCTCCAACTAGACCCTGACCGTATCTGTATCTAGACCCTGACCTTATCTCCAACTAGACCCTGACCTTATCTCCAACTAGACCCTGCCCTTATCTCCAACTAGATCCTGACCTTATCTCCAACTAGACCCTGATTTTTCTCCAACTAGACCCTAGCCTTATCTCCAACTAGACCCTGACCGTATCTCCAACTAGACCCTGACCTCATCTCCAACTAGACCCTGACGTTATCTCCAACTTGACCCTGACCTGATCTCCAACTAGACCCCGACCTTATCTCTAACTAGACCCTGACCTTATCCCCAACTAGACCCTGACCTTAACTCCAACTAGACCCTGACCTTATTTCTGTCTAGACCCTGACCTTATCTCTATCTAGACCCTGACCTCATCTCTATCTAGACACTGCACTTATCTCTATCTAGGACCCTGCCCTTATCTCTAAATAGACCCTGACCTTATCTCTAACTAGACCGTGATCTTATCTCTAACTAGACCCTGACCTTATCTCTAACTAGACCCTGACCTTATCTCCAAATAGACCCTGACCTTATCTCCAACTAGACCCTGACCTTATCTCTATCTAGACCCTGACCTTATCTCTAGCTAGACCCTGACCTTATCTCCAACTAGACCCTGACCTTATCTCCAACTAGACCCTGACCTTATCTCCAACTAGACCCTGACATTGTCTCTAACTAGACCTTGTCTCTAACTAGACCCTGACCTTATCTCTAAATAGACCCTGACCGTATCTCCAACTAGACACTGACCTTATCTCCAACTAGACCCTGACATTGTCTCTAACTAGACCTTATCTCTAACTAGACCCTGCCCTTATCTCTAACTAGACCCTGACCTTATCTCCAACTAGACCCTGACATTGTCTCTAACTAGACCTTATCTCTAACTAGACCCTGACCTTATCTCCAACTAGACCCTGACCTTATCTCTATCTAGACCCTGACCTTATCTCCAACTAGACCCTGACCTTATCTCTATCTAGAATCTGGCCTTATCTCCAACTAGACCCTGACCTTATCTCCAACTAGACCCTGACCTTATCTCTATTTAGACCCTGACCTTATCTCTATCTAGACCCTGACCTTATGGCTCCAGGTCATCTACAAGTCCATGCTAGGTAAAGCTCCGCCTTATCTCAGTTCAGTGGTTACGATGGCAACACCCATCCGTAGCACGCGCTCCAGCAGGTGTATCTCACTGATCATCCCTAAAGCCAACACCTCATTTGGCCGCCTTTCGTTCCAGTTCTCTGCTGCCTGTGATTGGAACGAATTGCAAAAATCGCTGAAGTTGGAGACTTTTATCTCCCTCACCAACTTCAAACATCTGCTATCTGAGCAGCTAACCGATCGCTGCAGCTGTACATAGTCTATTGGTAAATAGCCCACCCATTTTCACCTACCTCATCCCCATACTGTTTTTATTTATTTATTTTTCTGCTCTTTTGCACACCAATATCTCTATCTCTACCTTTACATAACCATCTGATCATTTATCACTCCAGTGTTAATCTGCATAATTGTAATTATTTGCCTACCTTCTCATGCCTTTTGCACACAATGTATATATAGACTCCCCTTTTTTCTACTGTGTTATTGACTTGTTAATTGTTTACTCCATGTGTAACTCTGTGTTGTCTGTTCACACTGCTATGCCTTATCTTGGCCAGGTCGCAGTTGCAAATGAGAACTTGTTCTCAACTAGCCTACCTGGTTAAATAAAGGTGAAATAAAAATAAAAATAAATTATCTCCAACTAGATCCTGACCTTATCTCCAACTAGACCCTGACCTAATCTCTATCTAGACCCTGACCTTATCTCCAACTACACCCTGACCTTATCTCTAACTAGACCCTGACCTTATCTCCAACTCGACCCTGACCTTATCTCCAACTCAACCCTGACCTTATCTCCAACTAGACCCTGACATTGTCTCTAACTAGACCTCATCTCTAACTAGACCCTGACCTTATCTCTAAATAAACCATGACCTTATCTCCAAATTGACACTGACCTTATCTCCAACTAGACCCTGACATTGTCTCTAACTAGACCTTATCTCTAACTAGACCCTGACCTTATCTCTAACTAGATCCTGACCGTATATCTATTTAGACCCTGACCTTATCTCCAAATAGACCCTGACCGTATCTCTATCTAGATCCTGCCCGTATCTCTATCTAGACCCTGACCTTATCTCCAACTAGACCCTGACCTTATCTCCAACTAGACCCTGACCTTATCTCCAACTCGACCCTGACCTTATCTCCAACTAGACCCTGACATTGTCTCTAACTAGACCTTATCTCTAACTAGACCCTGACCTTATCTCTAAATAAACCATGACCTTATCTCCAACTAGACACTGACCTTATCTCCAACTAGACCCTTACATTGTCTCCTACTAGACCTTATCTCTAACTAGACCCTGACCTTATCTCCAACTAGACCCTGACCTTATCTCTAACTAGACCCTGACCGTATCTCTATTTAGACCCTCACCTTATCTCCAACTAGACCCTGACCGTATCTGTATCTAGACCCTGACCTTATCTCCAACTAGACCCTGACCTTATCTCCAACTAGACCCTGCCCTTATCTCCAACTAGATCCTGACCTTATCTCCAACTAGACCCTGATTTTTCTCCAACTAGACCCTAGCCTTATCTCCAACTAGACCCTGACCGTATCTCCAACTAGACCCTGACCTCATCTCCAACTAGACCTTGACGTTATCTCCAACTTGACACTGACCTTATCTCCAACTAGACCCTGACATTGTCTCTAACTAAACCTTATCTCTAACTAGACCCTGACCTTATCTCTAACTAGATCCTGACCGTATCTCTATTTAGACCCTGACCTTATCTCCAACTAGACCCTGACCGTATCTCTATCTAGATCCTGCCCGTATCTCTATCTAGACCCTGACCTTATCTCCAACTAGACCCTGACCTTATCTCCAACTAGACCCTGACCTTATCTCCAACTCGACCCTGACCTTATCTCCAACTAGACCCTGACATTGTCTCTAACTAGACCTTATCTCTAACTAGACCCTGACCTTATCTCTAAATAAACCATGACCTTATCTCCAACTAGACACTGACCTTATCTCCAACTAGACCCTTACATTGTCTCCTGCTAGACCTTATCTCTAACTAGACCCTGACCTTATCTCCAACTAGACCCTGACCTTATCTCTAACTAGACCCTGACCGTATCTCTATTTAGACCCTCACCTTATCTCCAACTAGACCCTGACCGTATCTGTATCTAGACCCTGACCTTATCTCCAACTAGACCCTGACCTTATCTCCAACTAGACCCTGCCCTTATCTCCAACTAGATCCTGACCTTATCTCCAACTAGACCCTGATTTTTCTCCAACTAGACCCTAGCCTTATCTCCAACTAGACCCTGACCGTATCTCCAACTAGACCCTGACCTCATCTCCAACTAGACCCTGACGTTATCTCCAACTTGACCCTGACCTGATCTCCAACTAGACCCCGACCTTATCTCTAACTAGACCCTGACCTTATCCCCAACTAGACCCTGACCTTAACTACAACTAGACCCTGACCTTATTTCTGTCTAGACCCTGACCTTATCTCTATCTAGACCCTGACCTCATCTCTATCTAGACACTGCACTTATCTCTATCTAGGACCCTGCCCTTATCTCTAAATAGACCCTGACCTTATCTCTAACTAGACCGTGATCTTATCTCTAACTAGACCCTGACCTTATCTCTAACTAGACCCTGACCTTATCTCCAAATAGACCCTGACCTTATCTCAAACTAGACCCTGACCTTATCTCTATCTAGACCCTGACCTTATCTCTAGCTAGACCCTGACCTTATCTCCAACTAGACCCTGACCTTATCTCCAACTAGACCCTGACCTTATCTCCAACTAGACCCTGACATTGTCTCTAACTAGACCTTGTCTCTAACTAGACCCTGACCTTATCTCTAAATAGACCCTGACCGTATCTCCAACTAGACACTGACCTTATCTCCAACTAGACCCTGACATTGTCTCTAACTAGACCTTATCTCTAACTAGACCCTGCCCTTATCTCTAACTAGACCCTGACCTTATCTCCAACTAGACCCTGACATTGTCTCTAACTAGACCTTATCTCTAACTAGACCCTGACCTTATCTCCAACTAGACCCTGACCTTATCTCTATCTAGACCCTGACCTTATCTCCAACTAGACCCTGACCTTATCTCTATCTAGAATCTGGCCTTATCTCCAACTAGACCCTGACCTTATCTCCAACTAGACCCTGACCTTATCTCTATTTAGACCCTGACCTTATCTCTATCTAGACCCTGACCTTATGGCTCCAGGTCATCTACAAGTCCATGCTAGGTAAAGCTCCGCCTTATCTCAGTTCACTGGTTACGATGGCAACACCCATCCGTAGCACGCGCTCCAGCAGGTGTATCTCACTGATCATCCCTAAAGCCAACACCTCATTTGGCCGCCTTTCGTTCCAGTTCTCTGCTGCCTGTGATTGGAACGAATTGCAAAAATCGCTGAAGTTGGAGACTTTTATCTCCCTCACCAACTTCAAACATCTGCTATCTGAGCAGCTAACCGATCGCTGCAGCTGTACATAGTCTATTGGTAAATAGCCCACCCATTTTCACCTACCTCATCCCCATACTGTTTTTATTTATTTATTTTTCTGCTCTTTTGCACACCAATATCTCTATCTCTACCTTTACATAACCATCTGATCATTTATCACTCCAGTGTTAATCTGCATAATTGTAATTATTTGCCTACCTTCTCATGCCTTTTGCACACAATGTATATATAGACTCCCCTTTTTTCTACTGTGTTATTGACTTGTTAATTGTTTACTCCATGTGTAACTCTGTGTTGTCTGTTCACACTGCTATGCCTTATCTTGGCCAGGTCGCAGTTGCAAATGAGAACTTGTTCTCAACTAGCCTACCTGGTTAAATAAAGGTGAAATAAAAATAAAAATAAATTATCTCCAACTAGATCCTGACCTTATCTCCAACTAGACCCTGACCTAATCTCTATCTAGACCCTGACCTTATCTCCAACTACACCCTGACCTTATCTCTAACTAGACCCTGACCTTATCTCCAACTCGACCCTGACCTTATCTCCAACTCAACCCTGACCTTATCTCCAACTAGACCCTGACATTGTCTCTAACTAGACCTCATCTCTAACTAGACCCTGACCTTATCTCTAAATAAACCATGACCTTATCTCCAAATTGACACTGACCTTATCTCCAACTAGACCCTGACATTGTCTCTAACTAGACCTTATCTCTAACTAGACCCTGACCTTATCTCTAACTAGATCCTGACCGTATCTCTATTTAGACCCTGACCTTATCTCCAACTAGACCCTGACCGTATCTCTATCTAGATCCTGCCCGTATCTCTATCTAGACCCTGACCTTATCTCCAACTAGACCCTGACCTTATCTCCAACTAGACCCTGACCTTATCTCCAACTCGACCCTGACCTTATCTCCAACTAGACCCTGACATTGTCTCTAACTAGACCTTATCTCTAACTAGACCCTGACCTTATCTCTAAATAAACCATGACCTTATCTCCAACTAGACACTGACCTTATCTCCAACTAGACCCTTACATTGTCTCCTACTAGACCTTATCTCTAACTAGACCCTGACCTTATCTCCAACTAGACCCTGACCTTATCTCTAACTAGACCCTGACCGTATCTCTATTTAGACCCTCACCTTATCTCCAACTAGACCCTGACCGTATCTGTATCTAGACCCTGACCTTATCTCCAACTAGACCCTGACCTTATCTCCAACTAGACCCTGCCCTTATCTCCAACTAGATCCTGACCTTATCTCCAACTAGACCCTGATTTTTCTCCAACTAGACCCTAGCCTTATCTCCAACTAGACCCTGACCGTATCTCCAACTAGACCCTGACCTCATCTCCAACTAGACCCTGACGTTATCTCCAACTTGACCCTGACCTGATCTCCAACTAGACCCCGACCTTATCTCCAACTAGACCCTGACCTTATCTCTAACTAGACCCTGACCGTATCTCTATTTAGACCCTCACCTTATCTCCAACTAGACCCTGACCTTATCTCCAACTAGACCCTGACCGTATCTCTATCTAGATCCTGCCCGTATCTCTATCTAGACCCTGACCTTATCTCCAACTAGACCCTGACCTTATCTCCAACTAGACCCTGACCTTATCTCCAACTCGACCCTGACCTTATCTCCAACTAGACCCTGACATTGTCTCTAACTAGACCTTATCTCTAACTAGACCCTGACCTTATCTCTAACTAGACCCTGACCGTATCTCTATTTAGACCCTCACCTTATCTCCAACTAGACCCTGACCTTATCTTCAACTAGACCCTGACCGTATCTCTATCTAGATCCTGCCCGTATCTCTATCTAGACCATGACCTTATCTCCAACTAGACACTGACCTTATCTCCAACTAGACCCTTACATTGTCTCCTACTAGACCTTATCTCTAACTAGACCCTGACCTTATCTCCAACTAGACCCTGACCTTATCTCCAACTAGACCCTGACATTGTCTCTAACTAGACCTTATCTCTAACTAGACCCTGACCTTATCTCTAACTAGACCCTGACCGTATCTCTATTTAGACCCTCACCTTATCTCCAACTAGACCCTGACCGTATCTGTATCTAGACCCTGACCTTATCTCCAACTAGACCCTGACCTTATCTCCAACTAGACCCTGCCCTTATCTCCAACTAGATCCTGACCTTATCTCCAACTAGACCCTGATTTTTCTCCAACTAGACCCTAGCCTTATCTCCAACTAGACGCTGACCGTATCTCCAACTAGACCCTGACCTCATCTCCAACTAGACCCTGACGTTATCTCCAACTTGACCCTGACCTGATCTCCAACTAGACCCCGACCTTATCTCTAACTAGACCCTGACCTTATCCCCAACTAGACCCTGACCTTAACTCCAACTAGACCCTGACCTTATTTCTGTCTAGACCCTGACCTTATCTCTATCTAGACCCTGACCTCATCTCTATCTAGACACTGCACTTATCTCTATCTAGGACCCTGCCCTTATCTCTAACTAGACCCTGACCTTATCTCTAACTAGACCCTGACCTTATCTCCAAATAGACCCTGACCTTATCTCAAACTAGACCCTGACCTTATCTCTATCTAGACCCTGACCTTATCTCTAGCTAGACCCTGACCTTATCTCCAACTAGACCCTGACCTTATCTCCAACTAGACCCTGACCTTATCTCCAACTAGACCCTGACATTGTCTCTAACTAGACCTTGTCTCTAACTAGACCCTGACCTTATCTCTAAATAGACCCTGACCGTATCTCCAACTAGACACTGACCTTATCTCCAACTAGACCCTGACATTGTCTCTAACTAGACCTTATCTCTAACTAGACCCTGCCCTTATCTCTAACTAGACCCTGACCTTATCTCCAACTAGACCCTGACATTGTCTCTAACTAGACCTTATCTCTAACTAGACCCTGACCTTATCTCCAACTAGACCCTGACCTTATCTCTATCTAGACCCTGACCTTAACTCCAACTAGACCCTGACCTTATCTCTATCTAGAATCTGGCCTTATCTCCAACTAGACCCTGACCTTATCTCCAACTAGACCCTGACCTTATCTCTATTTAGACCCTGACCTTATCTCTATCTAGACCCTGACCTTATCTCCAACTAGATCCTGACCTTATCTCCAACTAGACCCTGACCTAATCTCTATCTAGACCCTGACCTTATCTCCAACTACACCCTGACCTTATCTCTAACTAGACCCTGACCTTATCTCCAACTCAACCCTGACCTTATCTCCAACTCAACCCTGACCTTATCTCCAACTAGACCCTGACATTGTCTCTAACTAGACCTCATCTCTAACTAGACCCTGACCTTATCTCTAAATAAACCATGACCTTATCTCCAAATTGACACTGACCTTATCTCCAACTAGACCCTGACATTGTCTCTAACTAGACCTTATCTCTAACTAGACCCTGACCTTATCTCTATCTAGAATCTGGCCTTATCTCCAACTAGACCCTGACCTTATCTCCAACTAGACCCTGACCTTATCTCTATTTAGACCCTGACCTTATCTCTATCTAGACCCTGACCTTATCTCCAACTAGATCCTGACCTTATCTCCAACTAGACCCTGACCTAATCTCTATCTAGACCCTGACCTTATCTCCAACTACACCCTGACCTTATCTCTAACTAGACCCTGACCTTATCTCCAACTCGACCCTGACCTTATCTCCAACTCAACCCTGACCTTATCTCCAACTAGACCCTGACATTGTCTCTAACTAGACCTCATCTCTAACTAGACCCTGACCTTATCTCTAAATAAACCATGACCTTATCTCCAAATTGACACTGACCTTATCTCCAACTAGACCCTGACATTGTCTCTAACTAGACCTTATCTCTAACTAGACCCTGACCTTATCTCTAACTAGATCCTGACCGTATCTCTATTTAGACCCTGACCTTATCTCCAACTAGACCCTGACCGTATCTCTTTCTAGATCCTGCCCGTATCTCTATCTAGACCCTGACCTTATCTCCAACTAGACCCTGACCTTATCTCCAACTAGACCCTGACCTTATCTCCAACTCGACCCTGACCTTATCTCCAACTAGACCCTGACATTGTCTCTAACTAGACCTTATCTCTAACTAGACCCTGACCTTATCTCTAAATAAACCATGACCTTATCTCCAACTAGTCACTGACCTTATCTCCAACTAGACCCTTACATTGTCTCCTACTAGACCTTATCTCTAACTAGACCCTGACCTTATCTCCAACTAGACCCTGACCTTATCTCTAACTAGACCCTGACCGTATCTCTATTTAGACCCTCACCTTATCTCCAACTAGACCCTGACCTTATCTCCAACTAGACCCTGACCGTATCTCTATCTAGATCCTGCCCGTATCTCTATCTAGACCCTGACCTTATCTCCAACTAGACCCTGACCTTATCTCCAACTAGACCCTGACCTTATCTCCAACTCGACCCTGACCTTATCTCCAACTAGACCCTGACATTGTCTCTAACTAGACCTTATCTCTAACTAGACCCTGACCTTATCTCTAACTAGACCCTGACCGTATCTCTATTTAGACCCTCACCTTATCTCCAACTAGACCCTGACCTTATCTTCAACTAGACCCTGACCGTATCTCTATCTAGATCCTGCCCGTATCTCTATCTAGACCATGACCTTATCTCCAACTAGACACTGACCTTATCTCCAACTAGACCCTTACATTGTCTCCTACTAGACCTTATCTCTAACTAGACCCTGACCTTATCTCCAACTAGACCCTGACCTTATCTCCAACTAGACCCTGACATTGTCTCTAACTAGACCTTATCTCTAACTAGACCCTGACCTTATCTCTAACTAGACCCTGACCGCATCTCTATTTAGACCCTCACCTTATCTCCAACTAGACCCTGACCGTATCTGTATCTAGACCCTGACCTTATCTCCAACTAGACCCTGACCTTATCTCCAACTAGACCCTGCCCTTATCTCCAACTAGATCCTGACCTTATCTCCAACTAGACCCTGACCTTATCTCCAACTAGACCCTGACCTTATCTCTAACTAGACCCTGACCTTATCTCCAACTAGACACTGACCTTATCTCCAACTAGACCCTGACATTGTCTCTAACTAGACCTTATCTCTAACTAGACCCTGACCTTATCTCCAACTAGACCCTGACCTTAACTCCAACTAGACCCTGACCGTATCTCTATCTAGACCCTGACCTTATCTCTATCTAGACCCTGACCTTATCTCTAACTAGACCCTGAGCTTATCTCCAACTCGACCCTGACCTTATCTCCAACTAGACCCTGACATTGTCTCTAACTAGACCTTATCTCTAACTAGACCCTGACCTTATCTCCAACTAGACCCTGACATTGTCTCCTATTAGACCTTATCTCTATTTGGACACTGGCCTTATCTCCAACTAGACCATGACATTGTCTCTAACTAGACCTTATCTCTAACTAGACCCTGACCTTATCTCTAACTAGACCCTGACCTTATCTCTAACTAGACCCTGACCGTATTTCTATTTAGACCCTGACCTTATCTCCAACTAGACTCTGATCGTATCTCTATCTAGATCCTGCCCGTATCTCTATCTAGACCCTGACCTTATCTCCAACTAGACCCTGATCTTATCTCCAACTAGACCCTGACCTTATCTCCAACTAGAACCTGACATTGTCTCTAACTAGACCTTATCTCTAACTAGACCCCGACCTTATCTCTAAATAAACCATGACCTTATCTCCAACTAGACACTGACCTTATCTCCAACTAGACCCTGACATTGTCTCTAACTAGACCTTATCTCCAACTAGACCCTGACCTTATCTCTAACTAGACACTGACCTTATCTCCAACTAGACCCTGACATTGTCTCCTACTAGACCTTATCTCTAACTAGACCCTGACCTTATCTCTAACTAGACCCTGACCTTATCTCCAACTAGACCCTGACATTGTCTCTAACTAGACCTTATCTCTAACTAGACCCTGACCTTATCTCTAAATAAACCATGACCTTATCTCCAACTAGACACTGACCTTATCTCCAACTAGACCCTTACATTGTCTCCTACTAGACCTTATCTCTAACTAGACCCTGACCTTATCTCCAACTAGACCCTGACCTTATCTCCAACTAGACCCTGACATTGTCTCTAACTAGACCTTATCTCTAACTAGACCCTGACTATATCTCTATTTAGACCCTCACCTTATCTCCAACTAGACCCTGACCGTATCTCCAACTAGACCCTGACCTTATCGCCAACTAGACCCTGCCCTTATCTCCAACTAGATCCTGACCTTATCTCCAACTAGACCCTGACCTTATCTCCAACTAGACCCTGACCTTATCTCTAACTAGACCCTGACCTTACCTCTAACTTGACCCTGACCTTATCTCTAACTAGATCTTATCTCTAACTTGACCCTGACCTTATCTCTAACTAGACCTTATCTCTAACTAGACCTTATCTCTAACTAGACCCTGACCTTATCTCTAACTAGACCCTGACCTTATCTCCAACTAGACCCTGACCTTATCTCCAACTAGACCCTGACATTGTCTCTAACTAGACCTTATCTCTAACTAGACCCTGACCTTATCTCCAACTAGACCCTGACCTTAACTCCAACTAGACCCTGACCGTATCTCTATCTAGACCCTGACCTTATCTCTATCTAGACCCTGACCTTATCTCTAACTAGACCCTGAGCTTATCTCCAACTCGACCCTGACCTTATCTCCAACTAGACCCTGACATTGTCTCTAACTAGACCTTATCTCTAACTAGACCCTGACCTTATCTCCAACTAGACCCTGACATTGTCTCCTATTAGACCTTATCTCTATTTGGACCCTGGCCTTATCTCCAACTAGACCATGACATTTTCTCTAACTAGACCTTATCTCTAACTAGACCCTGACCTTATCTCTAACTAGACCCTGACCGTATTTCTATTTAGACCCTGACCTTATCTCCAACTAGACCCTGACCGTATCTCTATCTAGATCCTGCCCGTATCTCTATCTAGACCCTGACCTTATCTCCAACTAGACCCTGACCTTATCTCCAACTAGACCCTGACCTTATCTCCAACTAGACCCTGACATTGTCTCTAACTAGACCTTATCTCTAACTAGACCCCGACCTTATCTCTAAATAAACCATGACCTTATCTCCAACTAGACACTGACCTTATCTCCAACTAGACCCTGACATTGTCTCTAACTAGACCTTATCTCTAACTAGACCCCGACCTTATCTCTAAATAAACCATGACCTTATCTCCAACTAGACACTGACCTTATCTCCAACTAGACCCTGACATTGTCTCTAACTAGACCTTATCTCCAACTAGACCCTGACCTTATCTCTAACTAGACACTGACCTTATCTCCAACTAGACCCTGACATTGTATCCTACTAGACCTTATCTCTAACTAGACCCTGACCTTATCTCTAACTAGACCCTGACCGTATCTCTATTTAGACCCTCACCTTATCTCCAACTAGACCCTGACCGTATCTCTATCTAGACCCTGACCTTATCTCCATCTAGACCCTGACCTTATCTCCAACTAGATCCTGACCTTATCTCCAACTAGATCCTGACCTTATCTCCAACTAGACCCTGACCTTATCTCCAACTAGACCCTGACCTTATCTCTAACTAGACCCTGACCTTATCTCTAACTTGACCCCGACCTTATCTCTAAATAAACCATGACCTTATCTCCAACTAGACACTGACCTTATCTCCAACTAGACCCTGACATTGTCTCTAACTAGACCTTATCTCCAACTAGACCCTGACCTTATCTCTAACTAGACACTGACCTTATCTCCAACTAGACCCTGACATTGTCTCTAACTAGACCTTATCTCTAACTAGACCCTGACCTTATCTCCAACTAGACCCTGACATTGTCTCCTATTAGACCTTATCTCTATTTGGACCCTGGCCTTATCTCCAACTAGACCATGACATTTTCTCTAACTAGACCTTATCTCTAACTAGACCCTGACCTTATCTCTAACTAGACCCTGACCGTATTTCTATTTAGACCCTGACCTTATCTCCAACTAGACCCTGACCGTATCTCTATCTAGATCCTGCCCGTATCTCTATCTAGACCCTGACCTTATCTCCAACTAGACCCTGACCTTATCTCCAACTAGACCCTGACCTTATCTCCAACTAGACCCTGACATTGTCTCTAACTAGACCTTATCTCTAACTAGACCCCGACCTTATCTCTAAATAAACCATGACCTTATCTCCAACTAGACACTGACCTTATCTCCAACTAGACCCTGACATTGTCTCTAACTAGACCTTATCTCTAACTAGACCCCGACCTTATCTCTAAATAAACCATGACCTTATCTCCAACTAGACACTGACCTTATCTCCAACTAGACCCTGACATTGTCTCTAACTAGACCTTATCTCCAACTAGACCCTGACCTTATCTCTAACTAGACACTGACCTTATCTCCAACTAGACCCTGACATTGTATCCTACTAGACCTTATCTCTAACTAGACCCTGACCTTATCTCTAACTAGACCCTGACCGTATCTCTATTTAGACCCTCACCTTATCTCCAACTAGACCCTGACCGTATCTCTATCTAGACCCTGACCTTATCTCCATCTAGACCCTGACCTTATCTCCAACTAGATCCTGACCTTATCTCCAACTAGACCCTGACCTTATCTCCAACTAGACCCTGACCTTATCTCTAACTAGACCCTGACCTTATCTCTAACTTGACCCTGACCTTATCTCTAACTAGACCTTATCTCTAACTAGACCTTATCTCTAACTTGACCTTATCTCTAACTAGACCTTATCTCTAACTAGACCCTGACCTTATCTCTAACTAGACCCTGACCTTAACTCCAACTAGACCCTGACCGTATCTATATCTAGACCCTGACCTTATCTCTATCTAGACCCTGACTTTATCTCTATCTAGACCCTGACCGTATCTCTATTTGGACCCTGACCTTATCTCCAACTTAACCCTGAAATTGTCTCTAACTAGACCTTATCTCTAACTAGACCCTGACCTTATCTCTAACTAGACCCTGACCTTATCTTTATTTAGACCCTGACCTTTTCTCCAACTAGACCCTGACCGTATCTCTATCTAGACGCTGACCTTATCTCTATCTAGACCCTGACCTTATCTCTATCTAGACCCTGACCTTATCTCCAACTAGACCCTGACCTTATCTCTAACTAGACCCTGACCATATCTCTATTTAGACCCTGACCTTATCTCCAACTAGACCCTGACCGTATCTCTATCTAGACCCTGACCTTATCTCTATCTAGACCCTGAACTTATCTCCATCTAGACGCTGACCGTATCTCCATCTAGACCCTGACCTTATCTCCAACTAGACCCTGACCTTATCTCCAACTAGACCCCGACATTGTCTGTAACTAGACCTTATCTCTATCTAGACCCTGACTTTATGTCTAACTAGACCCTGACCTTATCTCTATCTAGACCCTGACCTTATCTCCAACTAGACCCTGACCTTATCTCCAACTAGACCCTGACCTTATCTCCAACTAGACCCTGACCTTATCTCCAACTAGACCCTGACCTTATCTCCAACTAGACCCTGACATTGTCTCTAACTAGACCTTATCTCCAACTAGACCCTGACCTTATCTCTATCTAGACCCTGACCTTATCTCCAACTAGACCCTGACATTGTCTCCTACTAGACCTTATCTCTAACTAGACCCTGACCTTATCTCAAACTAGACCCTGACCTTATCTCCAACTAGACCCTGACATTGTCTCTAACTAGACCTTATCTCTAACTTGACCCTGACCTTATCTCTAACTAGACCCTGACCGTATCTCTATTTAGACCCTCACCTTATCTCCAACTAGACCCTGACCGTATCTCTATCTAGACCCTGACCTTATCTCCAACTAGACCCTGACCTTATCTCCAACTAGACCCTGACCTTATCTCCAACTAGATCCTGACCTTATCTCCAACTAGACCCTGACCTTATCTCCAACTAGACCCTGACCTTATCTCTAACTAGACGCTGACCTTATCTCTAACTTGACCCTGACCTTATCTCTAACTAGACCTTATCTCTAACTTGACCCTGACCTTATCTCTAACTAGACCTTATCTCTAACTAGACCTTATCTCTAACTAGACCCTGACCTTATCTCTAACTAGACCCTGACCTTATCTCCAACTAGACCCTGACCTTAACTCCAACTAGACCCTGACCGTATCTATATCTAGACCCTGACCTTATCTCTATCTAGACCCTGACCTTATCTCTATCTAGACCCTGACCGTATCTCTATTTGGACCCTGACCTTATCTCCATTTAGACCCTGACCTTATCTCCAACTTAACCCTGAAATTGTCTCTAACTAGACCTTATCTCCAACTAGACCCTGACCTTATCTCTAACTAGACCCTGACCTTATCTCTATCTAGACCCTGACCTTATCTCTATCTAGACCCTGACCTTATCTCCAACTAGACCCTGACATTGTCTCTAACTAGACCTTATCTCTAACTAGACCCTGACCTTATCTCTAACTAGACCCTGACCTTATCTCCAACTAGACCCTGACCTTAACTCCAACTAGACCCTGACCGTATCTATATCTAGACCCTGACCTTATCTCTATCTAGACCCTGACCTTATCTCTATCTAGACCCTGACCGTATCTCTATTTTGACCCTGACCTTATCTCCATTTAGACCCTGACCTTATCTCCAACTTAACCCTGAAATTGTCTCTAACTAGACCTTATCTCCAACTAGACCCTGACCTTATCTCTAACTAGACCCTGACCTTATCTCTATCTAGACCCTGACCGTATCTCTATTTGGACCCTGACCTTATCTCCATTTAGACCCTGACCTTATCTCCAACTTAACCCTGAAATTGTCTCTAACTAGACCTTATCTCCAACTAGACCCTGACCTTATCTCTAACTAGACCCTGACCTTATCTCTATCTAGACCCTGACCTTATCTCTATCTAGACCCTGACCTTATCTCCAACTAGACCCTGACATTGTCTCTAACTAGACCTTATCTCTAACTAGACCCTGACCATATCTATATTTCGACCCTGACCTTATCTCCAACTAGACCCTGACCGTATCTCTATCTAGACCCTGACCTTATCTCTATCTAGACCCTGACCTTATCTCCATCTAGACCCTGACCGTATCTCCATCTAGACCCTGATTTTATATCCAACTAGACCCTGACCTTATCTCCAACTAGACCCCGACATTGTCTATAACTAGACCTTATCCCTATCTAGACCCTGACCTTATTTCTAACTAGACCCTGACCTTATCTCTATCTAGACCCTGACCTTATCTCCAACTAGACCCTGACCTTTTCTCCAACTAGACCCTGACCTTATCTCCAACTAGACCCTGACCTTATCTCCAACTAGACCCTGACCTTATCTCTATTTAGACCTTGACCTTATCTCTATCTAGACACTGACCTTATCTCTATCTAGACCCTGACCTTATCTCTAACTAGACCTTGACCTTATCTCCAACTAGACCCTGACCTTATCTCTAACTAGACCCTGACCTTATCTGTATCTGGACCCTGACCTTATCTCCACACCAGCTCTGGAGCCCACAACACTGACTGGGACTGTTACTGTAGATAGCACTGACCTTTACACTCAGCCTAAGGATGTGGAACACTGTACAGCAGGAAGGCTGCATTTATGGAACAGAGGAGGAGGAAGACGAGTGTTTGAGAAGAGGAGTGTATAATGTTTGGGTCACCTTTTATGTTTTACTTGTCTGACCTCACAGAGGCCTCATTTACCTATTGACCTGGCCCTGTTAGCAGTCAGGACCATACTTTATCTAGACAAGCACAGGGAGAGAAGAAGTGAGCCAACAAATCCCAGAGACTAACCTTATACCCCTGGCTTGTGGACCACCAGGGAAGGGGGCTGAGGTCATGAGCCGTAGCCCAGTGCGTGTGCCCTTGGCTGGGTTGCCCATGCAGCCAGAGTCCCTGCAGGGAGATGGAGCCTCCACACCTGGGTGCCTCTATAAGAGCCTGTCACCACTTTATTAATCAGACTGTAACCTGGACACCCGGCCTGGGCTGAACAGTAACAGGACCCAGCGCTATGTGACACCTCATGACACTAAAGGTTTTATTCTCTCTCATCCCGGGAGTGACCACCCTCACCTCCCAAATACCACACTAGATATTATATTATACCCACCACACCCCTACCCTCCTCTGCCTCCTCTACAGCACTTTTTTTTGCCAAGAGTGACCACCCTCATCCCCAAATAACATACTCGCTAATCGTCCATGGTATCCTCCAACCCCGTGCCCCGGTGGCTGGTTAGGGCTCTGGCTCTGGCCCTAACCAGCCAGTCTAATAGGGAAGTGAAGTGTGGTGCGTGCCATCGGCCCCAGCAGCTGCAGATAGTTCATGCCCCTAATCCACCCTTGCGCCCACCCCCCTGACCCCCTTTCCATTTCTGATCCTGTGACAGATGGATCTGATCTATTATTACTCCCCATCCAATCGCCAGCCCCCCCCAGTAATGAAAACAGATGATGCCACATTAGAGGAATGGAGTGCATGGAGGGAGAGCAGAGTGAAAATACACAAGACCAGATGCCTAGCACACACTGCCCTGTGTTCAGTCAGACCCTCCTCTCATGCCTCATCTCATTCTCACCACTGAGGGAAAATGGAGCAGACAGTAATGGCCGGTGTAATTCCAGGGTCCAAGCTGGACCTTCATATTTACAAGTGAATGTTTACATGGCCACAGAACAGTGCTGATGAGTGCTGAGGGTTTAGAGTTGCAGTGACTCCCTCAGATGAAAAGGCAGGGAATTATTACTGTAAATGTCCATGTTAAAACGTATAGCATATACAATAATTACACAATAACAAATGTGATTGTAATACAAACTGATTCCACTCTTCTTTGCTTTCCCAAACACATGAAAAGCTATAGTTTGGATCATTTTTGTTTCCTAAATATGTTACAAATGTATTGGAAACAAATTAGTAATTTTACATGCCATGGAACATGTTAGAATGGCAAATGCAATGTGCTCATTTTGTGAATTTCCAGTAGAGAGAGGTAATAAGCAACATTTGTGGCTTTATGCAAAACGGAAGGAGTGTAGTTAGTCTTCACTCCCCTGGGCAGTTGTTTCATCCTAGTGATTCAGGGCTCTGAACTACAGAGATGTCTTATTATACTCCCCACATTCCTCAGCCTTTATAAACTCACTAACTAAATCATCTGCTGTTCCATAAAAGCACAATTAGAGAGAAGAGCTGTTTGCTCATACAATCATTTACTGCTTACATGCTCCCTGTGCTGCCTCAAACTTCCAGCTTTGTGTGCCATGGGAATGTGTGTGCATGTGTGACGTGTGTGTGTGTGTGTGTGTGTGTGTGTGTGTGTGTGTGTGTGTGTGTGTGTACAAGCGTATGTGTGTAGAGCGTGAGAGAGACGGTTGGCTTTTCATAGCACCTGAGTCTCTGTGTACAGGACAAACAGTAACGTGAGCTTTTGTAGCGGTGCACTGGAGCGAACGTGCAATGGCAGCTGTATCTCTGCCCCAAACAGTGTGAAACTGTGCCCCCATTCCTCATCCCACAGCTGGGCCACGCAGAGCCACACAGCCCCTGTCACCGCCTGCAGCCCTGGAGGAAACAAATGATGACAAAACCCATCCACTGTCAGGGTCATCCAAGAGCACCATCTTCAGTGAGAGAGAGCCAGAGAGAGCCAGAGAGAGAAGACAGAGAGAGAAGAGAAAGAGAGAGAGAGAGAGCGCGCCAGAGAGAGAAGAGAGAGACGACAGCGAGAGCCAGAGAGAGGAGAGAGAGAGCCAGAGAGAGCCGGAGAGAGAAGAAAGAGAGAGAGAGAGAGAGAGACAGAGAGAGAAGAGAGAAGCTATAATATGACGTGATGTGTGTGGTCAGGTGTGTTGCTAGGTGTTTGAAGTCCATTGCTACTTATCTGAACTGCCAGGTGTGTCTATTTCTGCTAGGTGTTTGATGTCTATTTGAAGTGTCACACTGGACTACATGTATGAGCTGTGTCATGGTGGGAATGCCGCCTGCTTGAATGTCAGGTGTCTCTCTGTTATCTTACTCTCTTCTACATTCCATCACTGAAGTGTGCCTTTGCTGTGTTCAAAGCCATGTCTATGTCTGTTATCTCAGGTGTGTGTTACATGTCCTACATCAGTGGAGACCACTCTGTTGGAGAGAGGTGAGGGTGACAGGTGCAGGGGGAGGGGACTGGGGTAGTGTGGGAGGGGGTGGGCGTGGAAAGAAAAGGGGTTCCATTGGTATGAGGGAACAGCGGGTTGAGGGTTAGGGTTGTACCAGGATGTGGACATGGAGCTAGGGTTATGTTTAGAGTGGTGGTTGAGGCTAGGGTTGACCTGAGATATGGACTTGAATCTGGTCAGACAGAGAGGGTGTGGTAGAGAGCAGAAAGAGGGAGGTGTGATGCAGATTAAATGCACCTGAAGGGCAGGGTGTGGGCGGAACATTCCTGCTATAACCACATACGATACACCAGGGTGATTCCCGTCCTTGGGGTGATCCCTGGAGCTCCCCGGGATGGACAGGGAATACTGGCATCACCATAGTAACCTCTAGAATCACATACCACACAGTTTTAAAAAGAGAAAACAGAACATTCTGCTCCATTTCACTCCATTGTAAAGTGTGGAAATATATTTGACCATGAATGTATAGTGTTGCTGTCCTGATATGACATATATTCCTCCAGCTATCTCAGCACAGTTACCATAACTCTGGTGTAGCTGCAGGGCTGCCTATCCAATGGCTAACAGTTAACAATAATCAGATCCAATCACATGCATGCACTTTATCAAAAGATTGATTAAAACATTGACTAAGACAGCCCAGATAGAACATACAGTATGTAAGGGATAATCAATGAGGGGCTATGCGTTCTATGGAAAATAATGAATGACGTGGAAGGTGTGCTCCACAATGTGTTAGCGGAGTGGAACTGACCTTCCACAGAGTTGCATTATTTTCCAGAGAACACATAGAGTAGGATGACCAGACGTCCCCGTTTTCCGGGGAGAGTCCCCATTATTGGTGGCCTGTCCCCGGCTGGAGCTGTCCCCGGAAATGTCCCCGTTTTTAACTGTGCGTTAAAAACAGACTGTAAAGTGAAATAATATTTTACATGGCAAGAAAGACCGGGCAGCAGAGCCTACCGGTTGACATCTCAATCGCGTTGTGCTTGTTTTGTCCAGCAGAGGGGGCTGCTCCCTATAGCAGCTTCATTCACTCTTCTTCTACTAACTACTTGCTCGCGCTAGTTTTAGAGAAAACTGCTGTGGAAAACTTTGCCAGAAGCTAGCAAGTGTCAAGTGAATCTATAACATCACCACAAACCTCTTTTCAAGCCAGGTAAGTTACAATTGTTTGAGATACTAGCTAATACTAGTTATAATGTCACAATTTATTATATAGATAGATTATCTGCTTTATAAGGCATAGGTTATGCTAGCTAAAATTAGCTATGTCGACTAAGTTAACGTTATCTAGCTAGGTTAGCCAGCTACTGTCATGGTAGCTAGGTTAAAAAACGTTCACATGTAAACATGCAGTGGACGGGCTATTTTGAAAATGTGATTATATTAAATGAATGCATAATTCTGAGAATATTTATTTGTAGATTACAATTTTAATGGTTTGGCATTATAAGTAGTGTGAAAATATATGTACAAATTTGGGTAACATTAGCATAATGTTTTCTGTTAGAGAGTGGAGAGGAGGAAGACTGGATAGGAAGAAGAGTGAAAGAGATAGAGGAGGAAAGGTAAAGATATGATTACAGAGCCTGCCAATTTATTATTCCAAACAATGTTTTTGAGATAAAATACAAAAATGAGACAAGCAATGGGAATGCAAAGTATTTTATCTAATAGTGTACTATTTATTATTAAAGCTTGGAGAGGAAGGAGAAGGAAAAATGAAGGGAGTAAAAAGAGCGAAGCGAGGAGACTGTAGAAGAGTGAGGTGGAAAGGTAAAGAGAAGGAAAGGAAGAAAGAGCAGGAAGATGAGTGGAGAAAAGAGGAGAAGAAAAAGAGAGTAAGAAGAGTGACACAAGGAGAGTGAAGAAGAGCAGACAGAGGAGGTACAATGGCTCTTTCCAAGAAACGGAAGTGCCATTTTAATGACAACATGATGAGAGAATTTCCATTTATACACTCAGGTCAAGACGATAGATTGGTTAACTGCACCCTTTATAATTCCTATTTTTCAATTGGCAGCCGGAGAAGAACGGCAGTGGTAGAACATCAACAGACCAAAAAGCATAAAGCCTCTCTGATTGCCCGTGTTGGTATGCCCTCTGTCACCACATTCTTCAAGAAGGTAGAGCCTTCCCAAGAAGAATATGATTTGGGTGTGCAGGAGGGTGTCTTTGCATACCACACTATGCGACACAATCATAGTTACAGATCTATGGACTGCACAGCACAACTCACACGGAAGCTTTATGAGCCAAAGTTTACATGTGTTAGGACAAAATTTGAAGCCATAGTGAGTAACGTGTTAACACCATGTGCTAGGACAAAATGTGAAGCCATAGTGAGTAACGTGTTAGCACCATGTGCTAGGACAAAATGTGAAGCCACAGTGAGTAACGTGTTACCACCATGGGCAACTACTTTGGTAAAACAGGACCTAGACCAGGTTGAATGTGTGTCCCTGTCCATTGATGCGTCCAATCATGGACATGTAAAGCTGCTGCCAGTAGTAGTCAGATATTGTAAGATATATGGTGGCAACACATCTGTGGAAACAAAACTGCTTGATTTTGTTGAATTGAAAGGAGGAAATTGCAGCTGAGGTCCTGGTGGTCATCCAAAAATGTAACCTGGAAAACAAAGTCGTGGCATCCTCTGCCGACAACACAAATACCAACTTTGGAGGACTGAATAGGCTGGGGAGGGTCAATGTCCATACCAAAGTTAAAAATACTCTGCAGCGGGAGGTGATTGGCTTAGGTTGTCCTGCCCACATCATTCATAACACGGCCAGAACAGCTTTGGATATGATTCCCCTTGATGTTGAGTACCTGCTCACAAAGATATTTGGATATTTCATAATTTCAACGTCAGAGTAGAAAGACTGAAGAGCTTTTGTGAGTTTGTTGGCCAGGAGTACCATAACATTTTAGGACACAACTACAGTGCCTTGCGAAAGTATTCGGCCCCCTTAAACTTTGCGACCTTTTGCCACATTTCAGGCTTCAAACATAAAGATATAAAACTGTATTTTTTTGTGAAGAATCAACAACAAGTGGGACACAATCATGAAGTGGAACGACATTTAATGGATATTTCAAACTTTTTTAACAAATCAAAAACTGAAGAATTGGGCGTGCAAAATTATTCAGCCCCCTTAAGTTAATACTTTGTAGTATTTGTTAATACTTTTGCTGTGATTACAGCTGTAAGTCGCTTGGGGTATGTCTCTATCAGTTTTGCACATCGAGAGACTGAATTTTTTTCCCATTCCTCCTTGCAAAACAGCTCGAGCTCAGTGAGGTTGGATGGAGAGCATTTGTGAACAGCAGTTTTCAGTTCTTTCCACAGATTCTCGATTGGATTCAGGTCTGGACTTTGACTTGGCCATTCTAACACCTGGATATGTTTATTTTTGAACCATTCCATTGTAGATTTTGCTTTATGTTTTGGATCATTGTCTTGTTGGAAGACAAATCTCCGTCCCAGTCTCAGGTCTTTTGCAGACTCCATCAGGTTTTCTTCCAGAATGGTCCTGTATTTGGCTCCATCCATCTTCCCATCAATTTTAACTATCTTCCCTGTCCATGCTGAAGAAAAGCAGGCCCAAACCATGATGCTGCCACCACCATGTTTGACAGTGGGGATGATGTGTTCAAGGTGATGAGCTGTGTTGCTTTTACGCCAAACATAACGTTTTGCATTGTTGCCAGAAAGTTCAATTTTGGTTTCATCTGACCAGAGCACCTTCTTCCACATGTTTGGTGTGTCTCCCAGGTGGCTTGTGGCAAACTTTAAACAACACTTTTTATGGATATCTTTAAGAAATGGCTTTCTTCTTGCCACTCTTCCATAAAGGCCAGATTTGTGCAATATACGACTGATTGTTGTCCTATGGACAGAGTCTCCCACCTCAACTGTAGATCTCTGCAGTTCATCCAGAGTGATCATGGGCCTCTTGGCTGCATCTCTGATCAGTCTTCTCCTTGTATGAGCTGAAAGTTTAGAGGGACGGCCAGGTCTTGGTAGATTTGCAGTGGTCTGATACTCCTTCCATTTCAATATTATCGCTTGCACAGTGCTCCTCGGCATGTTTAAAGCTTGGGAAATCTTTTTGTATCCAAATCCGGCTTTAAACTTCTTCACAACAGTATCTCGGACCTGCCTGGTGTGTTCCTTGTTCTTCATGATGCTCTCTGCGCTTTTAACGGACCTCTGAGACTATCACAGTGCAGGTGCATTTATACGGAGACTTGATTACACACAGGTGGATTGTATTTATCATCATTAGTCATTTAGGTCAACATTGGATCATTCAGAGATCCTCACTGAACTTCTGGAGAGAGTTTGCTGCACTGAAAGTAAAGGGGCTGAATAATTTTGCACGCCCAATTTTTCAGTTTTTGATTTGTTAAAAAAGTTTGAAATATCCAATAAATGTCGTTCCACTTCATGATTGTGTCCCACTTGTTGTTGATTCTTCACAAAAAAATACAGTTTTATATCTTTATGTTTGAAGCCTGAAATGTGGCAAAAGGTCGCAAAGTTCAAGGGGGCCGAATACAAGGCAATGTATGTTCGCTGGCTGTCCATGCTCCCTGCTCTAGAAAGAGTGCTGAAAATGTATGTGCCATTGAAATCCTTTTTTATTTCTGAAGACAAATGCCCTGTTGTCCTGCGAACAATGTTCGAAGATCCCACTGACTGAACTTTGGCTGGCCTTTGTCCATGGAAACTTGACTGTATTCAGTGACACAATCAAGATGCTTGAATGCCAGGACCACTGTGCTGTGGAGTCAGCTGCAATTCTGAGAAATATTGAGGCAAAATTGACTGCAAGACGTGATGACAACTTCATTCCAGTTTTAGTCAGAGGACTTCTGAGAGAGCTAGAGGGAAATGGAGCCATGTCTAAAGAGAGCTTTCTCAAAACATCTCAATCATTCTTCACTACGGCTGTGAACTACTTGCAAGCATGGGGAAAGCACACAGATAATCTAAAATATTTACATGGTGTCCTTTTAAAAAGGCAACCTCAGCGTGAAGAGATCCAGAAGGCAGCAGGCACACTGCAGGAAAAATGCCCCAATGTGACAATCAATGAGGATGCATTGTTTGACGAGGTTACTGGCCTGCAAGAGTTCCTAAAGGGGGGATCGCTTGAAGAATGGAAAACATCTGAGACACCGCTTAGTCAGAGATGGAGCACGGTGGTTACCCACTTCAAAGAGAACGACATCCCACACTAACCTGGCTAGATTAGCGTCTGTTGTCATGTGCTTACCTGGAAGTAATGCACCAGTCAAGAGAGTGTTCTCCCAAATTAATGACCTATGGACAGCAGCAAGAAATAGGTTCACTGTTCCTACCATCAAGGCCATGCTTATTGTGAAGACAAACTTCAACCTCCCCTGCCAGGAGTTCATGGAGAAGCTGGCCAATGACAGAGCAATCCTGAAGAAGATACATTCTTCTGAGAAATATACAGATTAGGTTGGAATAAGTATATTATGTAGTTACCAATCTCATCATCATCTTATTTCTTTATTAAGTTGTTACATATTTCACATATTCTATTGTCTGTTTTTTTTCTTCAATTTTGCTCATGTTCTCTTCTGCTCTTATTCTACCCAGACTACAGGACCACTGAATGGCTGTTCAGATCGGACAGTTCTGTCTTGTCTGTAGTGTTTCTGTAACAGTTGTTTTCTCTATCACAGTGTGCCTGTTAGACTAAATACATGAAACCGGAATTGTCCCCCTTTTTTCTGTCATAGATAATAACATTGGATATTTTAATGATATATTGACCACCGAACTGGAAATGTCCCCGGTTTTCATTTCAGAAATCTGGTCACTTTAGCATAGAGCCCCACATTGATGATCCCTTTTATACCATGACTATAGTTTAACTCATTTGCTGCTAAAGATGTGTAACTTGCAGGTAGAAATGTGTTCAACCTCCACTGCAGTAGGTAGCAAGTTTACTAGATAGCTACAGTAGTTGCCTTGGTAACCAACCAAACAGACTTGCTAGTTTAGCTAACTAAACTGTTGTGGAAAATTTGATCCAAAGATTAAGGCAGAGACCATTTAATTGTATAACAGAAATATATTCAAACAAGTAGCTGCATGGGAGATCTATCTCTGATTCCACAGGGAACAACTCAAAGAATAAATGTTTTCATGCCCCTTATATAGTGAGAGGTCATAATACAATCATACTGTTTTACGCAACAGATCTTTTCTAAGAGCAACAGTTCCAGAACACAATGGCCTTGTGTTAGGGTGTTGACATAACAGGAGTCTATGCAAGGCATAACATCACAGTTCAAAACAGAAAAGTTCATTGAGAAGTTACAACAGCTTACCCCAAATTCTGCTACAACAAAACCATCAGTTCTAGCTTGCTATTAGGAAAATCAAAATTAACAATGCCAATAATGTTTTCAATGCGACTTTTGCTTTCAAATGCAACTCAAACATAGAACATATAAGATTGAACTAAAGCCATTGAATTCTACCGTGCAAATACACTGTGCTTTATATGGAAATAATGCACGCTCTAGAATGTCCTTCAAGCCAATCAGAAACGAGTATTCAACAATGCCATGGTATAAATGATTATATAGTATAAAATATATATATAGTGTGTGTGCGTGCGTGTGTGTGTGTTTGTGCATGTGTTTCTCTGGTTTATCCCCATTTCTCAGCAGGGGCAAACACACCCAGCAACAACCTTATTTCATTACCCACAACCCATCACGAGGTGGGATATTTGCCACGGCAACAGGGGTGCTGCTGTAGGGCACACATAACAGAGAGAAGAGTGTGTGTGTGACATGCAGGTTAGCAGTTTAAAGTGATGTGAAAGTGTATAAACTGATATGAGACTCACCCGTATGGATTGCTGCTGGGTCTCTTGCTGCTGGTCCTGGAACGGCTGGACTTCAGCTCTCCACTCATGCTAATGTCTGTAAAGAACAACACAACCATAGTCAGGTGTGAAAAGGCATGGCACAGTATGGCATAACTCGCTCCAGCACTACGAATACCAGGCTGTTTCTGCTTTAACCAACCATATATTTTCTGTTTTTACTCTAGCAATTGACTTTTGTTGTTGTAGTCATGTGGCATGAAAACGGCAGTGGTTGGCAGAAACAGACTGTCATCCAGGCTGTTTAGCTACACACTAACACTAACTGTGTCTCTGTTGGCGCCAACCAGCATCAGAAACACACATCTCTGTACATCAAGAGACTCTTGTCACAGCACATTAGCTCACTGGCGTTGAGACACATGGCATTGGTCATTCCGACTTGCACACATATTTGCGCATACATTCACACACACACACACACACACACACACACACACACACAACATTCACACACCATCCCCACGGCTCAATTATACCGGAGCCATCTTGATTATTGCACATGCCAGAGCACCTCTCCCTTCATGGCGTGTGAGAGGGGATGGTGGTTCAGAGAAGAGAGGCCATTCTAACATGGACAGATGGGAGAGGGGACTAGAGCGTGACTGAGCCGGCTGCAGAGAGAGAGATGTAATGGGGGAGTGTGCATCTTTGTGTGTGTGGTGGGCATGTATTATTATCCTTGTGGGTGCTGTAAAATCCCCAAAATCCCCACAAGGATAGCAAAACAAGGAAAATTCTCAGGTCCCCATGAGGACACAGACTATTTTAGATTTAGGGTTAGGATTACAATTAGGGTTAGAATTACAGTTAGGGGTTAGGTTTAGGGTTAGGAGTTAGGGTTAGGTTTGGGGTAAGGATTTTAAATGAAAGTACATTTTAGGTCCCCACAAGGATAGTAAAACATATGCTGTATGTGTGTGCCTTTGTGTAGGTTTGCCCTCCCCTTTTTATATCCTGACCAAGCTAATTTGCCTGTCCTCCAGGGCCTGGGTGTGACCTAGGTCTCCTCCACTGCATGGCCCGGCTCGGGCTCTCCCTGCTGGGGTTTGGCAGGGTGGGTCAGGCTGGCAGAGTGGCAGTACTCTGGAGCTCAGGCCCATGGCCAGCCTAGCCTCCCACAGTGACAGCATGCCTGATAAGCGGAGCTGTGCTGCCTAATTGCCCTCCGTCTGTCACAGGGAAATGTATGGGCTCTCAGTCTGCAGAATTTTGACAACGCACCCCGCCGTCCGCTGCCTCCTGTCCACATCCAGTGGCACACATGGGTCAACAACCACCTACAGACAGATACAGTATGCACAAACAAGCAAAGTATACACACTGCTGGTAGGAATATGCCTTGGTGAATGTAATTTCTAACAATTTCATGTCTTCTGAAGAGACATTTAGAAGAGCATTTGAAACCACCCCCCAAGCCCACAGCTACAGTGGCTTGCGAAAGTATTCACCCCCTTTTCATTTTTCATATTTTATTTCCTTTCAATCTGGAATTAAAATGGATTGGGGGGGGGGGGGGGGTTGTATCAATTGATTTACACAACATGCCTACCACTTAGAAGCTGCTCAGTGTTTTTTATTGTGAAACAACCAGGAAATAAGACAAAAAAATGAAAACTTGAGCATGCATAACTATTCACCCCCCCAAAGCCAATACATTGTAGAGCCACATTTTTCAGAAATTACAGCTGCAAGTCTCTTGGGGTATGTCTCTATAAGCTTGGCACATCTAGCCATTGGGACATCTAGCCACATCTAGCCAGCACATCTAGCCACATCTAGCCAGCTCCTTCAAGTTGGATGGGTTCCCCACAGCAGGATGCTGCCACCACCATGCTTCACTGTGGAGATGGTGTTCTGGGGGTGATGAGAATTGTTGGGTTTGCGCCAGACATAGTGTTTTCCTTGATGGCCGAAAAGCTAAATTGTAGTCTCATCTGACCACAGTACCTTCTTCCATATGTTTGGGGGGTCTCCCACATGCCTTTTGGCGAACACCAAACGTGTTTGCTTATTTTTTTCTTTAAGCAATGGCTTTTTTTCTGGCCGCTCTTCCGTAAAGCCCAGCTCTGTGGAATGTACAGCTTAAAGTGGTCCCGTGGACAGACATTCCAATTTCCGCTGTGGAGCTTTGCACCAGATCTTATTTAGGGGCTTCATAGCAAAGGGGGTGAATACATATGCACACACCACTTTTTGTAATTAAAAAAATATATATATATATTGTTTGAAAAAAAATATTAATTTCACTTAACCAATTTAGACTATTTTGTGTATGTCCATTACATGAAATCCAAATAAAAATCCATTTAAATTACAGGTTGTAATACAACAAAATAGGAAAAATGCCAAGGGGGATGAATACTTTTGCAAGGCACTGTATACCCTATCAAAACAAATTTAGAATAAGCCATTAGTAGCATTGAGATGATATCACAGGTTAGCTGCATCACTATAACGTTAAACCTACAGGCTTCAGTAGTGACTACAACACGGTTGGGGGAATACTGTCCCTCTTATGTTTACTGAGCTGAGCTGAGCTGAGAGAGAGAGAGACCCCCCCCCCCCCCCCCCCATGCATCCTGCTCTACAGGGGACCAGCCTCAGGAGGGGGGGGGATGTGCTGTTTGGTAAACACAACTCAAGGCAATTACATTTCCCTACTGCCTTCTCCATTTCAACACAAAGCAGGATGCCTCAATGCTAAAAAAACATAACTACAAAGCTTTCAATGTCTGCAGGGGACAGAATATGATTAGTGTGCCAATAATTTTGACTTTTTTGTTGATGTGTTTTGTTTGGCTGTTTGAGAGACTTTTCGACTCGTTAGCAACCTGACCATTGTTGATTAGATGGTTTGAAGTACAGTAGACCAACATGGAGACTAGAGGAAACCCATCACCCTCATGAACCTGGTTGTATAAGTTCAAATAGCCACCAGTATGTTGCTACATTTTCATTCAATTTCACATGTTGCAACTCTCAATGTCTCATCTCGCCATAACTCTGCACTACAGAAAACTCCTGTATAGTTTTTGATCATTTCAAAGTTCTCATTTTGAGTGGGCGAGACTGCTCCCAAGCCACATGGTTCCATATAGTTAAACCTAGAGTAGTCGAAATGGGGAAGATGGGTGAACGAGGCAGACTCTGAGCTGGGGGAATAAGACAGGCTATGAGATGGATGAATGAAACAGGCTATGAGCTGGGGTAATGAGACAGGCTATGAGCTGGGGGAAGGAGACAGGTTCTGAACTTGGGGAATGAGACAGGTTCTGAACTTGGGGAATGAGACATGTTCTGAACTTGGGGAATGAGACATGTTCTGAACTTGGGGAATGAGACATGTTCTGAACTTGGGGAATGAGACATGTTCTGAACTTGGGGAATGAGACAGGTTCTGAACTTGGGGAATGAGACAGGTTCTGAACTTGGGGAATGAGACAGGTTCTGAGCTTGGGGAATGAGACAGGCTATGAGCTTGGGGAATGAGACAGGCTATGAGCTGGGGGAATGAGACAGGCTATGAGCTGGGGGAATGAGACAGGCTATGAGCTGGGGGAATGAGACAGGTTCTGAGCTGGGGGAATGAGACCGGTTCTGAGCTGGGGGAATGAGACCGGTTCTGAGCTTGGGGAATGAGACAGGTTCTGAGTTTAGGGAATGAGACAGGTTCTGAGTTTAGGGAATGAGACAGGTTCTGAGCTTAGGGAATGAGACAGGCTCTGAGCTTGGGGAATGAGACAGGCTCTGAGCTTGGGGAATGAGACAGGCTCTGAGCTGGGGGAATGAGACAGGCTCTGAGCTGGGGGAATGAGACAGGCTCTGAGCTGGGGGAATGAGACAGGCTCTGAGATGGGTGAATGAAACAGGCTATGAGCTAAGGGAATGAGACCGGCTCTGAGATGAGTGAATGAAACAGGATCTGAGATGAGTGAATGAAACAGGATCTGAGCTGGGGTAATTAGACAGGCTCTGAGCTTGGGGAATGAGACAGGCTCTGAGCTTGGGGAATGAGACAGGCTCTGAGCTGGGGGAATGAGACAGGCTCTGAGCTGGGGGAATGAGACAGGCTCTGAGATGGGTGAATGAAACAGGCTATGAGCTAAGGGAATGAGACCGGCTCTGAGATGAGTGAATGAAACAGGATCTGAGATGAGTGAATGAAACAGGATCTGAGCTGGGGTAATTAGACAGGCTCTGAGCTTGGGGAATGAGACAGGCTCTGAGATGGGTAAATGAGAGGCTCTGAGCTAGGGTAATGAGACAGACTGAGCTGGGTGAATGCACGCATAACTAGACTTACTGTAAGTGTAAGTTGCTTTGAAAAAAAGTGTATGTTAAAATGGCATATATTATTATATTCCCAGCTCCTGAACCATTAACAGATTACCAAACCATATTCCCCAGCCCTGAGCAATCTACAGACAACAAAACCATCTTACCCACTCCTCAGCCATCTCAAAAATACCAAAAAGGCTGTGCTTACACAGGCAGTTCTGATATTTTTTTCTGCTAATTGGTCTTTTGACCAATCACATCAGATATTCTCAAATCAGATCTTTTTCAGAGCTGATCTGATTTGTCCAGAGAGCAATTAGGGGGGGGGGGGGGGATCAGAATTGGGCTACCTGTGTAAATGCAGCAAAAGTCTTCCCCACTCCTGACCCATCTACAGCAGACCACACTGCATGCGCCCCCGTCCAAGCGAGACCAACTGTCACTCATCAAGAGCTGCTAATCAGTGGGAGCACTATCTGGGTGCGTTCCGCTGCCAAGTCGGAAAATTGCATCAACAAATGGTGAATTCCTGCCAGTTCACGCTGGGTTAAAAAAGTGTTACAGTTGTCCACCAAAAATGACATTGCCGACTTAAGTGCAAAAGGCTTCAAATTGCTCATTGAACAAAGGGATGTTTGGGGGAGTGTTGTGCTAATAATCGCCATCGACACGGGAGGTGTGAATTACAGACAATTACCACATGCCATGTGCTCAGATAGAAGCCATAGCTATTAGCCTAAACAAGGAAAACCATGTTTTAAAGTGGCACTCCAGTCAGCTTTTCACCTCATTTATCACCTGATTACAACCCGTAGCGGTGCCTGAGAAAAATAACTAGGGAAGCCAAGCCCCTCCCTACCCCCATAACCTGTTAATTAATATGCCTTGCGACTGTGATATATAGGCCTAAAGGCCGAGACAATAAGAAGACACAGTGGCAGAATAAATTCAACCACATCTTTCTTTTTTCACAAAACCGGATAGCAACCTCTGTCCAGTGAAGTCCACAAAGCATATTGCATGTACAGTAACAGAGCTACAGCATGGTCAAGCAAGTTAAGGTTTCTGACATTTTCGGACCACTAAACAACTACTGATTTAGAACCATCGAGAGCTATCGTAGGTCGCAAGAAAAACAGGAACTGCCTCCACTATTCCAGCACCATTTCAACTTCAACATTTCAACATCATCAAATCACCTCTGCTTAGTCTAATACAGTGACAACAAAAAGATACCAAAAATAATTATGTCCAATCAACATAAGCTAAATATGATGTGGCTGTCCATGGTTCTGATTTCTGTACATGGGATAAATGTGTAAATAGGCCAATAATGGAGAAGTAATTACAATTTAGCAATTTACACTGGGGTGTTATACAGTGGGGAGAACAAGTATTTGATACACTGCCGATTTTGCAGGTTTTCCTACTTACAAAGCATGTAGAGGTCTGTAATTTTTATCATAGGTGCACTTCAACTGTGAGAGACAGAATCTAAAACAAAATTAATTAATTTGCAATTTATTGCATGACATAAGTATTTGATCACCTACCAACCAGTTAGAATTCCGGTTCTCTCAGACCTGCTAGTTTTTCTTTAAGAAGCCCTCCTGTTCTCCACTCATTACCTGTATTAACTGCACCTGTTTGCACTCGTTACCTGTATAAAAGACACCTGTCCACACACTCAATCAAACAGACTCCAACCTCTCCACAATGGCCAAGACCAGAGAGCTGTGTAAGGACATCCGGGCTAAAATTATAGACCTACACAAGGCTGGGATGGGCTACAGGACAATAGGCAAGCAGCTTGATGAGAAGGCAACAACTGTTGCAATTATTAGAAAATGGAAGAAGTTCAAGATGACGGTCAATCACCCTCGGTCTGGGGCTCCATGCAAGATCTCACCTCGTGGGGCATCAATGATCATGAGGAAGGTGAGGGATCAGCCCAGAACTACATGGCAGGACCTGGTCAATGACCCGAAGAGAGCTGGGACCACAGTCTCAAAGAAAATCATTAGTAACACACTACGCCGTCATTGATTAAAATCCTGCAGCGCACGCAAGGACCCCCTGCTCAAACCAGCGCATGTCCAGGCCCGTCTGAAGTTTGCCAATGACCATCTGAGTGATCCAGAGGAGGAATGGGAGAAGGTAATGTGGTCTGATGAGACAAAAATAGAGCTTTTTTGGTCTAAACTCCACTCGCCGTGTTTGGAGGAAGAAGAAGGATGAGTACAACCCCAAGAACACCATCCCAACCGTGAAGCATGGAGGTGGAAACATCATTCTTTGGGGATGCTTTTCTGCAAATGGGACAGGACGGCTGCACCGTATTGAGGGGAGGATGGATGGGGCCATGTATCGCGAGATCTTGGCCAACAACCTCCTTCCCTCAGTAATAGCATTGAAAATGGGTCGTGGCTGGGTCTTCCAGCATGACAACGACCCGACGACACACAGCCAGGGCAACTAAGGAGTGGCTCCGTAAGAAGCATCTCAAGGTCCTGGAGTGGCCTAGCCAGTCTCCAGACCTGAACCCAATAGAAAATCTTTGGAGGGAGCTGAAAGTCCGTATTGCCCAGCAACAGCCCCGAAACCTGAAGGATCTGGAGAAGGTCTGTATGGAGGAATGGGCCAAAATCCCTGCTGCAGTGTGTGCAAACCTGTTCAGGAAACGTATGATTTCTGTAATTGCAAACAAAGGTTTCTGTACCAAATATTAAGTTCTGCTTTTCTGATGTATCAAATACTTATGTCATGCAATAAAATGCAAATGAATTACTTAAAACCTGTTAAGGATATGGCAGACATATGCCCCCTTTGGAGAGATTGGGTACCCCTAGTAAACTGAAAAAAGAATCTGTCAAAAATTGCTAATATATGCAAATAAAAATTATTATTGGATAGAAAACACTCTAAAGATTCTAAAACCGTTGGAATTATGTCTGTAAGTATAGCAGAACTCACAGGGTTCACAGAACTCACATTCTTCCAAACTAGTTTTTGAGGCCATGAAAGTTGGAGCAACTTTGACGTCATGGCCCCCACCCTTCCCAACCAGTTATGATTCTGGGGACACTTTCTATCTCTTCCGCTAGATGTCCTCTTTCAGTAGAGCTTTGAATCGTTCAAATCCCGCGAGAATTGACCCTATGGGAGTGAAATTAGTGCGTGCCACGAGAGAATAGGCTGTGCGTAGGGGCGCGAATTGGTCCCAGCCATTCCTTTGTTCCAGCACTCAAGAGAAGGGCAGACGATGGCCGATTGAATTGAAGTTTGTTTTGCGTGTCTAAAACATCATAAAGCTTGCTTCTGCACTTAGTTTGACCTGTTTAGTCGACATATAATATGTAATTTTGAAGTTTTGATGCGCAACTTTTCCGGACCAGAGGACATTTTGGGTGCATTTCAGCTGATGTTATTAGCAGTAGCTAATACAAAGACGCAAGACTTGAAACCAAACGATGTATTGGGTAAGTATGAAGCCTTCCAGAACATTCTGAACGAAGACCATCGAAGGTAAGGGAATATTTATGCTTAAATCTGTGTTTCTGTTGACTCCAACATTACGTAGAAATGTAGCTTGGAACTGAGCGCTGTCTCAGCATATTGAATAGTGTGCGATTTCTGTAACGTTAAAAATAAATCTAACAAAGCGGTTGCATAAAGAAGCAGTGTATCTTTCTAACTATATGTAGAACATGTATATTTAGTCAAAGTTTATGATGTCTATTTACGTTATCTTGCCGCGCTACATAGATTTCCTGCGGGCATTTTTGAGTAATTTCTGAACGTGAACATATTATTGAAAAAAAAAATATGTACTGTGTAACATGTCATATTACTGTCATCTGATGAAGATTTTCAAAAGGTTAGTGAGCGATTTATTTTTTAATCCTGCGTTTGTTGATTGCATGTTTTGGCTATTCAAATGAGCTGTGTCTGGTGGTGGTTTTACATATATATGTGCTATGTTTTCGCCGTAAAACATTTTAGAAATCTGACTTGCTGGCTAGATGAACAAGGTGTTTATCTTTCATTTGAGCTATTGGACTTGTTAATGTGTGGAGGTTAAATATTTTTAAGAATATTTTTGCGTTCCATGCGCCACCGTTTCAGCTGAACGTGGGAGGGTTGATTCCCAATTGGGAACCAATATCGTAGACAGGTTAAAAATCATACAATGTGATTTTCTGGATTCCGTCTCTCACAGTTGGTGTACCTATGATAAAAATTATAGACCTCTCCATGCTTTGTAAGTAGGAAAACCTGCAAAATTGGAAGTGTTTCAAATACTTGTTCTCCCCACTGTATGTGCAGAGGAGGATGTGCTAGTAGAAATACTGGTGTGCAAAAGAGCAGAAAAACAACAAAAAAATATGAGGATGAGGTAGGTAGTTGGTTGGATGGGCTAATTACAGATGGGCTGTGTACAGCTACAGCGATCGGTAAGCTGCTCTGACAGCTGACGCTTAAAGTTAGTGAAGGAGATATGTCTCCAACTTCAGTGATTTTTGCAATTTGTTCCAGTCATTCGTTCCAGGAATGGTACAGGTGTGTTACCAGGCAGCAGAGAACTGGAAGGAAAGGCAGCCAAAGGAGGTGATGGCTTTGGGAATGATCAGTGAAATATACCTACTGGAGCGCATGCTATGGGTGGGTGTTGCTATGGTGACCAGTGAGCTGAGATAAGGCGGAGCTTTACCTTGCAAAGACTTATAGATGACCTGGAGCCAGTGGGTTTGGTGACGAATATGTAGCGAGGACCAGTCAACGAGAGCATACAGGTCGCAGTGGCGGGTAGTATATGGGGCTTTGGTGACAAAACGGATGGCACTGTGACAGACTGCATCCAATTTGCTGAGTAGAGTGTTGGAGGCTATTTTGTAAGTGACATCGCCGAAGTCAAGGATTGGTAGGATAGTAAGTTTTACGAGGGTATGATTGGCAGCCTGAGTGAAGGAGGCTTTGTTGCGAAATAGGAAGTAAATTCTAGATTTAACTTTGGATTGGAGATGCTCAAGCAAGGGGGAGGCCAATGACATCACAGGTTCCCATCAGACCAACTCATTGAATGTTCTACTCCTAAAGTTTACAGTTGTGTCTAAAAAAAAAACACAATTTTACTCAAAACATAATGTGTTACCCTTTTGTGTCTGCACTTTACTTTATTTTTATACTAGGGATATCACTTTTCAACAGTAAACATTCCTACATTTCTGGAAGATGTCTTTAAAATGTATGTGTGTCCAGGTGTACTTATGTGGGTGAGTCAACTTATTTGAATGACATTATTTCCCTTTCCTGCAGTCAAATGACCAAATGGCCCTCTAGCGGCTTCATGGGTGGTATATTATTCATATTTTTCATAAATCCATAATTAATAAACATGATAAAAAAGAACACCAAAAATCCTGTGTTTCTATATCAAAAAGGTTTCTGTGATGCATATAAAGTCTAATATTGGGTTGCAAACTCAAAATGTAGTTCATTTAAACTTTTTATCTGACATGGTACAGGTGTGTTACCATCTGTGTGAGGTGTATACTTTTGTTTCAAAGTAGATTTGTTTAAGACTACCCACTGCAGTTTAACAAAGTGTGCTCCATTTGAAGTAGAAATAATTTTTTACATAAAACAAAATGTTTAATAATTTTGAGACTACAGGAAATAGATTGACTGCTATGTTAAACAACTGCGGTCATGGCTGCTTTGGTTCTCAATAGCCTTGTGGCTGTTGTAATATTTTCACTGTAGAAAAAACAGAGCTCTTAAAATACATTCTACAATAATTTTTTTACTTTTCCTATTGAAGGTAAAAGTTGCACCTGACCGCCTTCTCACTTCCTGCTCTGCATTTAGCTATTCAGATATTTTGTATCTTTATTGATTTTGTAAGAACGGACATTGCAATGTTTTCAGCTGATGGCAACCTACGATGGTGTTATGCAAAGTGTGCTTGTCAAACATGATGTGAGTAATTTTGCCTTCCATAACCAATGCTACGATGAGAACATGTACTATATACAAATGGCCTGTAACAGAGTCAAATGCAATGTGACAATAAAACTCAATTGGTTTCAAGGAACAACAATAATGACAGGGAGAGATGAAAGGAAACAAAAGCAACACAATGCAATTAGCTTTCCCACTGTGATCTCAATCCAAACACATTCCAGGATGCCTCTCAACACTAAAAACATCTAAAAACACTACCACAAAGCTTTTATTGTCTGCTGGGGATAGAACAGGACTAGAGTGACAAGAGTGACCATTTTTGGCACGTGTTCTGTTGTTGTTGTCTAAATGGCAGGCTTCCAGAGGTGGCATTAGCACTATGGGGGTGGAAGAGCATTTTGTGTTGAGGGGTTTGTTAACAGAGGACCCACCTGCACAGTGGACACAGATTGAGAGTCTATTAAGGAAAAACCAGGGAGGATGCTAACAGACTCAAAGTGGTCACATACACATACAGTACATGGATGAGGCTATAGGACCGTCACCACAGTGCAGCCAGTGCACACATTAGTTGGCCAGGCACCCTGAGCAGATTAGTCAACCCAGAGTCAGGATGTGGGATGGACACACAAACACGTGTAGGGTATGCAAAATTACGCTAACTTTCCCAAAATTCCAGGGTTTTTCAGAAATTCCGTTTGAAAGATTTCTGAAATCAGGAGAGAATGAGCAGAAATTTCAGAAACCTCCAACCAGGATTTCTAAAAAACCTGGGAATTTGGGGAAAGTTCCTGGGATTTTTCAAGCCTACACAGATTGTACTTTATAACATGAACACGGGTCTACAGTAAAAAACAAACAGTCATCGACAATATGTTCTATGCATATTTTTCTATTTAATTCCTTATGGAATTTCTGATCACAGTACAACAGCAGGGTTAGGAATTAACTATTGTAAGAAACACGAACTCCACTTTTTCAACCCCACTATTGATGTAACATGGAAATCACACAAATTCCAATTCAGTTCCTAATCTGACAAAATGAACAATGCATTGACCTTGATTCTGATTATCCCTTGTTCATGATTTTATCTCCACAATCTCTGTGTTGAAGTCTGTGAACATGATGACAGAGGCCAGAAAGGGTGGAGGACTCGGTATAGAATCTCATCAACCACGAAACCAGTAAACTGAAACAGATGCGTCATCAAACAAGTGGCTGCAGCCAGTGACTGTCTGTCAGTGTGACCAAAACCAAGGTCACATGAAATGAGTTGTAATCATAACCACAGGATTATAAATCCATAATCCCTACTGCCGTGTTCTGACTGACTGTTGGCTCCTGCCTCTCCCACTGACCTCTACTCTGCCTCACCACCAGCTATGGTAAATGCTCATATCTAAAGCCAGCTTAATCACATTACCTGGAAGAGAGGAGGCTATGCATAAGCAAAAACATCCTACTTGGAATTAGTATTTGTTTTTTATTCGTTTTTTACTCAGGCAAATGCTGTGACCTCTTAAACTGGGAGTCAAGCCCCCGGTGTGGAAAAGATGATGTAATGAGAGCCCTGAACTGTGTAGAGAGTGGAGTGACATTTTGGCAGTTTTGTGCGCTCCAGGAACAGATGAATTGTGGGGGATCCTGCACAGCGTGGAGCCCTGTGTGTTTTTGGCAAGTGGCATCGCCTATCACACATATACGAGGCTGGCATTCTGCAGTGGCAGAATGGGTAGTTAGTCAAACGAGACTGTTAAAGCACAGCCCGCCTGCCTGCCTGTTCACATCATGCTGACACACAATGCAAAGTCTCTACCATCGTGCTGTTCTCAGATCTGACTTCCTGGATCACTCCCATCTGCTTTCTCTGACAGCAGTCCTGGTCCATTTGATCTCAGATCAGAGTCTGCTGACGATATCACAAGCTGAGCAACCACCAACATCATTGTCATAACAATAGGCCTAACAAAGCAGCATGACGGGGAGTGGGCGTGAGAGGGAGAAAAAGATGGGGGGGACTGTTGAAAGAGAGAGAAAGGGGGATAGAGGGAGAGATAATAGGTTAGAAAGACAGTAGAGGAGGTACATCACAGCATTCCTGACAGTTGCATTATTGCCCTTACAAAACAACACATGGAAAAAATAATGTGGAGAAAAAAAAGCATTTTTTTCGGACACGTGTGAAATTTTCATGAGTCAGATACGTGAAACTCAGCCACTCCAGTGGTTCTGCTCTTTGTTTCTGATACAAGCTGCCTGATTGTTTTTCACATATAAAACTGCAAATTCTACTTAAATTCTTGCAGTAGCAATGTTTCCACCGGTTGGAATTAGGGTGACAATCTTAAAAACCCAAATGCGGGACAAGGGAAAGATTTTGCTTGACATTTGTGGAACAGTGGACAGAAAACATTTCTGGGGACAGGTTAACGGATCACATTGAAATGGACGACATGGTTCTGCTGTAGAAAGGTCACTGCCGGTTAAAGGGGCAATCCGTAGTTGCAACATACATTTTTGGACTTATAAATGAATGATATGTACCTATTGATTCTTGAAGAATATAGGAGTATACAGAGCCTTCAGAAAGTATTCACACTCCTTGACTTTTTCCACATCTTGTTGTGTTGCAGCCTGAATTTAAAATGGATTCAATTGAGGTTTGTTTTTGTCACTGACCTTCACACAATACCCCATAATGTCAGTCGAATTATGTTTTTACATTTTCTTACTAATTCATTACAAATTAAAAGCTGAAATGTCTTGTGTCAATAAGCAATCCACCCCTTTGTTATAGCCAATTGTGTAAAAAGTACCCAATTGTCATAAGTAAAGTAAAGATACCGTACCTTAATTGAAAATGAAATCAAGTAAAAGTGAAAGTCATCCAGTAAAATACTACTTGAGTAAAAGTCCAAAAGTATTTGGTTTTAAATATACTTAAATATCAATAGTAAATGTAATTGCTAAAGCATCATTAAGTATCAAATTCCTTATATTAAGCAAAACAGATTACATTATTTTTTATGAATTTTTATTTACAGATAGCCAGGGGCATACTCCAAAACTCAGACATGATTTGTGTTTAGTGAGTCCGTCAGATCAGAGGCAGTAGAGATGGCCAGGGATGTTATCTTGATAAGTGTGTGAATTGGACCATCCTGTCCTGCTAAGCATTCAAATTGTAACTAGTACTTTTGGGTGTCAGGGAAAATGTATGGAGTAAAAAGTTTTTAAAAAATATTTAGGAATGTGGTGCAGTAAAAGTTGTCAAAAATATTAATAGTAAAGTAAAGACAGATACGACCCAAAAACTGCTTAATTGGTACTTTAAAGTATTTTTACTTAAGTACTTTATACCACTTGTTATGGCAAGCCTAAATAAAGTTCAGGAGTAAAAATGTGCTTAACAAGTCACATAATAAGTTGCATGGACTCTCACTTTGTGCAATAATAGTGTTTAACATGATCTTTGAATGACTACCGCATCTCTGTACCGCACATACACAATTATCAGTAAGGTCCCTCAGTCGAGTAGTGCATTTCAAACACAGAATCAACCATGAAGACCAGGGAGGTTGTCCAATGCCTCAAATCCAACTTTAAATGCACTTTCAATAAAGTTTGATTTCATTTAGTCCTATTCTTTAACTTTGATTTTTGGTTGTAATGGAGACATGAATCCAACATATCAATCATTAATTTATAGACACAGTGAATGTATAGTTATTAAGAGATCTCTCCATAATCATTTTCACGATAGTGCATTGGTAGTAGTAGTCAGTGACAAATATAAAAGATGGGTTAAGTTTAAACCCTGAATGGGAGAACAAATGAATAGTTGCAGATTAACTCTCCAGTAGGAGGTGCTGCCCAGTTTTTTTTTCTGATAGTGATTATAACGTTGAAGATCTAATGTTGTTTCAAAGGTTCAACATATTTTATACAAGGAGTATAATGTTCTATGTTGAAAATTGGTTACAATTATGGCGTAATGCTGTGGTTGCAATTTCACCCTCAAATTGTCACCCTCAAAACAATAGTTTATGTTGATGTTTTTTTTTATCCAATGTATTTTCCACGTAGATTCCATGTCAAAATATGTTGACAAATTACATTGAAACCATTTTGATTTGACCAGTTTGTGCCCAGTGGGTCCTAAGTTCATGTGCTTAGTTTACTAAACACACGAGAGAAGAACATTTGGATCTAGTTCTGTTCCGGATCTCTATCTTTTTCACTCTCTGAGGACTATTCCTCCCTCTTTCATTCTCTCACTCTCACTCTCTCTCTATCTTTTTCACTCTCTGAGGACTATTCCTCCCTCTCTCATCCTCTCACTCTCTATCTTTTTTTGCTATCAGGACTCTTCCTCCCTCTCTCATCCTCTCACTCTGTCTCTCTAGCTTTTTTGGTTATTTTTGTAAATAATATTCTTTCACTGTTCCTTAAAAGCTCTATAACCCTTAAAGGTCCAATGCATCTGTTGTTTTTATTATCTCAATATCAAATCATTTCTGGGTATCATTTAAGTATCTTACTAGCTAAACTTCCATCCATTTGGCGACAGATTTGAATGCGGATATTAAAACAATATATGTGCATTTTCCCACCAGATGTTTCAATCAAACTGACTTTTTAACAAATAAAATACTGCATGTGATGACAGTCCACAAAAAAGCACTTTTGCACTTAAGGCCTAGATTCAATCAGATCAAGCACTAACCTGCGATAGCAGACGACCGACCGTATAGCAATGTTTTGGCGGTGTTGGCTGTCAAATCAGTGAGCAGCTGCTCTTGCGATCATTGTCACGAAGCCACACCCGCCCCACTCAAATAAGAAGTTCAGAACAAGAAAGCGTAGGCTATATAGAAATAATTAGATAGATAAACTAGATAATAATGATTTCTATCATCCTAATGGAGGTGTAGATTACATCTCACATTCCAGTGTTCCACTTGTAAACAAGGCTGCATGGTATCTCTGTTAATGCTACTCTGTGCCGCCAATGGTAATGTCCTCTTTAGGTATAATGCCGAGAGCAACTTTTGACAGCTGTAATGCAGTTCCACCTAAGACATCGTCAAAACAACTGCTATGTGGATGTTGGCTAAAGTGGATCTGATTGAATCGAGCCTTAAGTTTCATGTACTGAATAAAAAACAAAAGTTGAAATGGTTTCCATGGCATTTTTAACACTACGTATAGTTTTGTCACAAAAACTGCGAAAAAAATTGCGATAAATGGCATAAGAACCCAGTCTGGTTTTGGCCCATACTCTTTAGACAAAAATTAGCTGATGAAGTTGACAGTGTAGGTAATAAGATGATATGGATAAAAGCAAGATCCTTTTTAATTTTTAGAATTGGCAGCCAAGCACCTATCATCATGACATCAGCATCATTTAAATGATAGCCTACCCTCAATATTTATTGGAAATTGTTCATCATAACTTATTTTATCTGCCTATAAACTGAATTGTTTTCCATGTCGTGGTGGTAGTAGGCTACAACATCATCACGTGACTCCAAGTTTACTGAGGCATTATGGTTTTTCTGTCAATATTTGCGCATAAAAGCTTTTCCACCGCAGTTGTTTCATAATCTATTTCACAGACAAAATAAATATCCCACGTTGTCTAGCGTATTTCGTTTTGTCGACATTGGGAAGTTTTACTGACAAATGAGCTGTTTCCATAAGGCCTGTCATGATTTTTTTATGCATCAGGTCATTGTGATTGTTTTCAAATAAAATGGTCAAAAAGAAAGATAGCTTCTTAGCAAAGGGCAATTTCTCAAGCAATAATTTTGCTAGAACTGTCTGGGAGTGGTCTGAGTTGGGAAGGAAAAACGGACAATTAGCTGTAATTGGCAGAGAGGTTTGGAACTCTCTGTCTTATTGGTCTATTAACTAATTTACCACATCGTGATGTCACCATGGAAGGCCAAAACTCCATCCCACCAAAACATAGCCTACGCTTTCTTGTTCTGAACTTCTTATTCGAGTGGGGCGGGTGTGGCTTCGTGACAATGATCGCAAGAGCAGCTGCTCACTGATTTGACAGCCAACACCGCCAAAACATCGCTATACGGTCGTCTGCTATCGCAGGTTAGTGCTTGATCTGATTGAATCTAGGCCTTAAGTGCAAAAGTGCTTTTATGTGGACTGTCATCACATGTAGTATTTTTTTTTTAAAGGGCATTATCATAATTTTGTATAATTTCACAGTATTGTTCCAACCTCATAGTGTGGTAATATATATCAAACATAGTCAAATCATGTTTTTGACTGCAGTGGGCCTTTAATAAATGTCTTCTCGCCCTTTCTCTCTTTTTCTGGACCGTCTGATATTCTAGTTATTTTCAGGACAGTCCGATACTCTAGTTAAAGACAGCAATACAGACAGACAGACATACCAGTATCTAATAACTACTCTGTCAAAGGTGAAAACGAACCTCATTCTGTGTTGGCTCACTAACCAAAAACAGTGGCATCCCCCAAGGCCCAGAATCATACACATGCACATACATACACGCACGCAGTGGCTAAGATGTGCAATAGAAATAGCATCTTCCATGTGAACCGATGTAATCCCAGTCTCCACAGTTATTGACAACTCCAGTGAAGGCTCAGCTGGGTAGAAGTTTCAGCTCTAGCCCTCGGTCCTGAAGACTCTCTCTCTGTCCTCTCTGCTCCAGTGAGAGAGAGCTGACACTGTGCCCTTATTCTTCCTCCTGAGCTGCTTTGGTCTAGGATCGATTCACACAGTCTAGCAGTGCAGGAGAGCCTGTCAAGCACACAGCATGACGCCTCAGAGAGTCCAAAACCAGCACCATTCTGTTGGTCAGCACACTATCACAGTTACAGTTATGTCGTAACTCAATCTCATGCACCCATGCTCACACATACTGTAGCATGTATGTAGACATGCATATGTGATCTCTTTCTTCCTCTCTGGCTGGCTGTCTCTGTCTGGCTATCTCTGTCTCTCGCAAGCATCCACGTACACACACACACACACACATGAATGACAGATACATAACATGCTCTCATCACGCCCACGTCCTCTCAAACACACCTCTCCAGTTCTTGGTTAAGCACAGCTGTGTTCGGAGAGTAAACAGTCGAGTTCCTGTCACCTCAACTCGGGATCCTTTCACTACCTCACTCACTCCTCTCTCTCCTTCTCTCGTTCAGTCTCTCGTTCCATTAGACAGGGTTATCCCTGGCCAGGCGTAAGGGTCGGCATGAGGAAATACCAGAGGGAGAGAGAAAGGGGGATAGAGTAAGGAGAGGGGAAATAGGGACAGGGGGATTTAGGGAATAGAGAGGCAGTGGGAGAGAAACCAAGAGAAAGTAGGGAGGAAGGAGAAAAGAGATGTGAAAGAAAGGGGGGTGAAAAGTAGAAAAAGGGGGGTGAAAAAAGGGATAGACAGGGAGAGACAAAAATAGGGAAGGAGGTATAAGGTAGAAGGGAGGTATAAGCAGAGAGAGAGAGTGAGTAGGAGATGCGTACATACACACTAAAATATAGAGACACAGACACATAGAGTGGTATCTTTTGCCTGGCATACTCACATCGTGGGCTGCGGTGGTGCTCACTTTTAAACAGGGTCATATCAGGGACGCCAAACAAAGAGGGCGGCTGTGGCTTTCAGACTGGAGACAGACAGATGGCTGGACGCTTTCCCTGCTTCTCTCTCTCACAATCACTCTATTTTCCTCTCTCCTTATGTCCTCTCTTTCTTTCTTCCTGCTTTGGCTCTCTCTCTGCAGGCAGGCAGGCTGTGGACTGACGACTGTGTTACTACTGAATCAATGACAGAGCAGTTAGAGCAGCACCAACAGTATGTACCATCTGTCCCTCTGCAGCGGGGGTGGACAGAGGAAGCACTGGGTTAGCCCATTAGCTCCAGCAGGAAGGGGGGGTTAGTGTGAGTGTTTAAAAAAATTTTTCACAGCAAGAGGAGCCTGGCTGGGGCTCAGGGTTTATAGAGCCTGCCCAGGCAAAGAGAGAGCTGCCAAGAAGTGTGTGTGTGTGTGTGTGTGTGTGTGTGTGTGTGTGTGTGTGTGTGTGTGTGTGTGTGTGTGTGTGTGTGTGTGTGTGTGTGTGTGTGTGTGTGTGTGTGTGTGTGTGTGTGTGTATGTGTGTGTGCGTGCGTAGGGTGTGGTGAAGTGAGTGTAACTCTATCCACAGCCGGGGGCTGAGGGAGTGAAGGGGGGCAGGGGAGGGCAGGGGTCTAAGAGAGGAGCATGAATCTGAGGACAAAGCAGAGCCACATACAGAGAACACGAGAGGAGCTCACCACTGACCTCATATCACACAGGGATGGCATTATACACAGGCACTCACATGCACCAAACACACACACGTCATACAGAGAATGTGGGTGTTGTGGGTGACAACTGGATGAGTTAACAGTGGAGATACTTGAGGATGAGGGGAAAGGGAGAGGGAGACAGAGAGGGCGGGCGGGGAGAGCGAGCGATAGAGAGAGTGGGGGGAGCGATAGAGAGAGAGAGGAATGGGGTGGGAGAGAAAGAGAGAGGAGGGGGAGAGACTCACCTCCCTGTTGTGGAGAGAGCAACATTAATTAAGCCTTATCTAAGACAGAGCCATTCTACTGAGGCTAAGACACACACACACATGCGCGCAATCAAACGCTGAACACACGCTCACACACATACAGTATAAACACAGGCAGTGTCCCTCGAGTGCAATGTGATTAGGGTGAGGAGCTAGATATTACAGACAGGTATAGCAGACCTCTGGTGTTTGTTCCCCTGCACTTGATTAACCAGTCATTTACTCAACAACAGAAACACGTCAATGCATAGTGGACCCCATCAGACAACTCCACAGTGTGGACACCTACCTTCAAACACTCATACAATGCCTTCAGAAAGTATTCACAACCCTTGACTTTTTACACATTTTCCACAGCCCAAATTGAAAATGTATTATATTTAGATTTGTTTGCCACTGATCTATACACAGTACCCCACAATTTCAAAGTGGAATATTGTTTTTTGAAATGATTACAAGTTAATAACAATGTAAATCTGAAATGTTTTGAGTCAATAAGTATTCAACCCCTTTGTTATAGCAAGCCTAAATACTGTACATTCAGGGGTTTCTGGTCTGGCTGTGTTGTTGTCCGGCAGTAGCCAGCTTGCTAAATCAGACCCTTTACTATGCCATGGATGGGGATTTGGACTTGCGGTTTTGACTTAATTCTCTGTACAGGCCAATGATTATGATGTCGAAGATTATGAGACGATTGAATTTCAATATGTAGCCTTGTAGGTTCAAGTTAACTAGCTACCTAACTTAGCTGTTTCATTGTTGCCCATGCAAGGAAGTTAGCTCAGTAGCCTAGGACAACAAAACTAAAAGTGTACTGTATGACAGAGCCATAGACCGTTTTGCCAACATGAAAGAGAGGAGGATGGCATTGGCTTTCAACTAGTCTACAAGTAGGGTGAGTCAACTTTTTGTTTTTTTTACTTGCGCGCGCACACACACACACACACACACACACACACACACATATATAGAAATCAGTACCATGGACAGCCACATGATATTTAGGAGCATTGATTGGACTACATTGTTTTTGTTATCTTTAAGTTTGTTTTCACTGTATTAAACTAAGCATACATAGCCTAGTTGTTTGATGATGTTGAAATGGTGCTTGAATAGCGAAGGCAGTGCACCTGTTGTCTTTGTGCTGACTTGCGGTAACTCAGTGGTTCCATAGTAGTAATTGTTTAGTAAACTGTATAAAACATTGACTTGCTTGACCATGCTGTAGGTCATGTAACTGTTTGTTACAAGCAATATTTGCTTTGTGGACATCCCCGGACAGATGTTGCTCTCCGGTTTTGTGAAGAAACACATTTATTCCTCCTCTGTGTGACTGTCTTTTTGTTGTCTCGGCCTTATGGTGTATCACAGTGGCGTATGAACGAATGGGTTATAGAGCAAACACCGCAGTTATCACAACAGAGGGTGTAATATGGCTTTTTGCTGGCTTGGCTTGGCTTCCCCAGTGATTTTACCCACACACTGCTACTGCTCTATGTGCAATAATAGCGGTTAACATGATTTTTGAATGATTACCCCATCACTGTACCCCACACATACAATTATCTGCAAGGTCCCTCAGTTTAGTAGTGAATTTCAAGCACAGATTCAAGCACAAAGACCAGGGAGGCTTCCAATGCCTCACAAAGAAGCGCACCTATAGGTAGTTGGGTCAAAATAAAAAAGCAGACATTGAATATCCCTTTGAGCTTGGTGAAGTTATCAATTAGACTTGGTGTATCAATACATCCAGTTACAACAAAGATGTTGTATTTATTTATTTCACCTTTATTTAACCAGGTAGGCCAGTTGATAACAGTCAATAACACAATAGAAAAGTCTATATACAGTGTGTGCAAATGAAGTAAGATTAGGGAGGTAAGGCAATAAATAGGCCGTAGTGGTGAAATAATTACAATTTAGCAAATAAACACTGGAGTGATAGATGTGCAGTAGATGAATGTGCAAGTAGAGATACTGGGGTGCAAAGGAGCATACAGGTGACCTTCCTAACTCAGTTTCCAGAGAGGAAGGAAACCACTCAGGGATTTCACCATGAGGCCAATGGTGATTTTAAAACAGTTTTAAAACAGAGTTTAATGGCTGTGATAGGAGAAAACTGAGGATGGATCAATAACATTGTAGTTACTCCACAATACTAACCTACTGGAGTGAAAAGAAGGAAGCTTGTACAGAATAAAAATATTACAAAACATGCATCCTGTTTGCAATAAGGCAGTAAAGCAATACTGCAAAAAATGTGTCGAAGAAATACACTTTTATCCTGAATGCAAGCATTATGTTCAGGGCAAATCTAACACAACACATCACTGAGTACCACTCTTCATATTTTCAAGCATGGTGGTGGCTGCATCATGTTATGGATATCATCGTCATCAGCAAGGACTAGGAAGTTTCTTTATGTATTGACTCAGGGGGTTGAATACTTATCTAATCAAGATATATTAGTGTTTTCTTTTTCATTCATCTTTTAAAAAAAAATATATATATATATATATAAAATGTATTCCACTTTACAGAGTATTTTGTGTAAATTGTTGAAAAAACAACAACAATTAAATCCATTTTAATCCCAATTTGGAACACAACAAAATTTGGAAACAGTCAATACTTTCTGAAGGCACTGTATGTACATGCATCCATGCAGATATAGGCAAGCAATCATGCACACGTGCACACACACACACGCACATACATATACTGTATAAATCAATCCATGAAGGCTGAGCCTAGGATAAATACTTCTGCTGTAGCTCCCTGCACCATTAATATCACTTAGGCCTGTGTTTACAATCATCATAACCATTAACACCAAAATCAACTGAATCCATCTGTAACCATCAGTATCGTTAATAGTTGTTCCTTTGTTTAGTGTACTGTTGTGTATACAGGCCTGTAGAATGTAGCGCTGATGGTCTCAGGGTAGAGGCTTTCATCTAGGTATTTAATTAGGCTATTAAAAAGTCAACACAGAGTAGACTGGCTTTAGGCAGAGAGGCTGTTGTTGTCAACACTTAATAACACTTTGTAAAGCCGTAAGAAAACCTCTGATTTCTACTGATCCGTATGATAACAGTTGGGTTTGTTTGCTCATGACTTGGGGTTGTGGTTTGGGAGAGAAGTGGTAAACACACACACATACATACACACACACACACACACACACACACACACACACACACACACACACACACACAGGTATTAAAGGGTATGAAGCATGAGTTTCTACACACCAAAGTAACAACACAGTTTGGTCAAAGACTTAGTAACTTAGTTGTAGTCACAATCTATATAGTTACCTATAACTACAAACATAGTTATGTTTGAGTGTTTTTAAATATTTCTTAGCTTTTTTCTGGATATTGTTGGAACTACTACAATGCACTAATTCTCAAAGTCATATGGAGAACCGTTGCTACCTAGCTAATTCCAGCTGGCTAATATTCACTACTTGCCAATCTAGCATGTAATTACATTCCAAACCAAGTGTTGACACTGGTGAGCTACAATGTACATCCACAAAGAAGAAACCATATACGTAAATTCATGCGGGAAAACTTCAACTCCTGTGCGTTTGGTAGTGGAAGTTGAGCGAGTGAGTGTTGTAGTAGTTTTCTGTTGTTTGTAACTAGTGCAGTAATACCCACATAGTGCAATAATACCCACAAGGAAGGGGTTACAACTTATTTGTGGCCCACTCATTTGTGATCCAAAAACGAGTAACTTTGAAGTCGGAATGGATTTTCCGGTTGAAGCGAGCAGATTGGAGTATGGGAACCATGCACACATCTACTGTATGCAATGCTCATTTCACCCTGGAGGACATTCGATGGCTTAGTATAACCACTGGAAGGCAGGTTTAGAAATGAGACTCTGACTGAAACCAGGTGCTGTGCCGAGCATGAATGTGAAGCCTGCAACCTCTATTTCCTACTGAGCTACTGGTACATTGCGAGTGTCAGCAGTGATGGCGATAAACCGGGTAAATTCAATATGTCAGTATATCACTATTGGATTAGCTAGCTGATGCTCCCTCTGAAGGCCTGTCCTTGGCTCTTCTATGACTTTGGTAGCTAACAAACAGTGTAGCTATTCCCTCCGCAAGGCAATCAAACAAGCTAAGCATCAGTATAGACACAAAGTAGAGTCGCAATTCAACGGCTCAGACACGAGGTATGTGGCAGGGTATACAGACAATCAAGGATTACAAAAAGAAAACCAGCCCCGTCGCGGACTAGGATGTCTTGCTCCCGGACAGACTAAATAACTTCTTTGCTCGCTTTGAGGACAATACAGTGCCACTGACACGGCCCGCTACCAAAACCTGCGAACTCTCCTTCACTGCAGCCGACGTGAGTAAAACATTTAAACGTGTTAACCCTCGCAGGGCTGCAGGCCAAGACGGCATCCCCGGCCACATCCTCAGAGCATGCACAGACCAGCTGGCTGGTGTGTTCACGGACATCAATCAATCCTTATCCCAGTCTGCTGTTCCCACATGCTTCAAGAGGGCCACCATTGTTCCTGTTCCCAAGAAAGCTAAGGTAACTGAGCTAAACGACTACTGCCCCATAACACTCACTTCCGTCATCATGAAGTGCTTTGAGAGACTAGTCAAGGACCATATCACCTCCACTCTACCTGACACCCTAGACCCACTCCAATTTGCTTACCACCCCAAAAGGTCCACAGACGACGCAATCGTAACCACACTGCACACTGCCCTAACCCATCTGGACAAGAGGAATACCTATGTGAGAATGCTGTTCATCGACTACAGCTCAGCATTTAACACCATCGTACCATCCAAAGTTGTCATTAAGCTCGAGACCCTGGGTCTCGACCCCGCCCTGTGCAACTGGGTACTGGACTTCCTGACGGGCCGCCCCCAGGTGGTGAGGGTAGGTAACAACATCTCCACCCCGCTGATCCTCAATACTGGGGCCCCACAAGGGTGCGTTCTGAGCCCTCTCCTGTACTCCCTGTTCACCAACGACTAAGTGGCCATGCACGCCTCCAACTCAATCATCAAGTTTGCAGACGACACTACAGTGGTAGGCTTGATTACCAACAATGACAAGACGGCCTACAGGGAGGAGGTGAGGGCCCTCGGAGTGTGGTGTCAGGAAAATACCCTCACACTCAACGTCAAAAAAACAAAGGAGACGATTGTGGACTTCAGGAAACAGCAGAGGGAGCACCCCCCTATCCACATCGACAGGACAGTAGTGGAGAGGGTAGTAAGTTTTAAGTTCCTCAGCGTACACATCGTGGATAAACTGAATTGGTCCACCCACACAGACAGCGTTGTGAAGAAGGCGCAGCAGCGCCTCTTCAACCTCAGGAGGCTGAAGAAATTCGGCTTGTCACCAAAAGCACTCACAAACTTCTACAGATACACAATTGAGAGCATCCTGTCGGGCTGTATCACCGCCTGGTACGGCAACTGCTCCGCCCACAACCGTAAGGCTATCCAGAGGGTAGTGAGGTCTGCACAATGCATCACCGGCGGCAAACTACCTGCCCTCCAGGCGAGGTCAGTACAGGTGCATCAAAGCAGGGACCGAGAGACTGAAAAACAGCTTCTATCTCAAGGCCATCAGACTGTTAAACAGCCACCACTACCATTGAGTGGCTCCTGCCAACATGCTGACTCCAGCCACTTTAATATAGGAAATTGATGGGAATTTATGTAAAAAAAAATGTATCACTAGCCACAATGCCACTTAATATAATGTTTACATACCCTACATTTCTCATCTCATATGTATATACCGTACTCTATATCATCTACTGCATCTTGCCATCTTTATGTAATACATGTATCACTAGCCACTTTAAACAATGCCACTTTTATATGTTTATATACCCTACATTACTCATCTCATATGTATATACTGTACTCGATACCATCTACTGCATCTTGCCTATGCCGTTCTGTACCATCACTCATTCATATATCTTTATGTACATATTCTTTATCCCTTTACACTTGTGTGTTTAACGTAGTAGTTCTGGAATTGTTAGGTTAGATTACTCGTTGGTTATTACTGCATTGTCGGAACTAGAAGCACAAGCATTTCGGCACACATGCATTAACATCTGCTAACCATGTGTATGTGACAAATCATATTTGATTTGATTTGACAATAGGTACGTCTCCGCTCACTGTACTTTATATCTGCTGGATTTTTTGTTGTGTTCTGTGTGTTACTGCCTGTGCTAGACTAGTTGTTCCAAAGATATTTATAACTAACCCCATCTGTGGTTGTTCTCTGGCTTACTACTTAGCAATGCCAACCGTGGTGGTTGGCTAGCTAGGCTAGTTAGCTGTCTGGGCTAGCTAGCAGGCTAAAATAACTAACTTTAGCTGGTTGGCTTGCTGGCTAAGATAACTCGAAAAATAGAAAAGTGAGGTGTGACTTTGCATTGGGACTTTTGATGAGTATTCTGATGCAAATTCATATGCTACATGTGGTTACGTTTATGCTACCTTACCTTTAAGGCCCATCTCCACCAGCACTCTGAAAGAGCCATTCTAATCCATGTAATTACCCATCAGGATTTACACGGGTGACTAAATAATGCTCTTCAACAAACAAAGACACACTAATCACTGTGCAGTAACACACACATACACACACATACACACACACACACCCATACACACACACACACACATACACACACATACACACACACACACTTCAATAAACTCTCTCTTCACATACACAGGCACAACCATAACCTACTGCATCACTGGAGTGTGGTGAAGACTCACTAGACCTGTCTCCCACTAGTGCGCTCTCCGATCTCACGCCAATTGAGAGTGCTTTGTTTCCGTATTGAAAATGTTTTATGTTGTTTGTAAAATATTCCATATAATATTACAATAATCGGCAGCGTTACACCATCGCATTCATTTACCGTTTACTGCACATGAACATTCGCAATATAAATGTTTTCATCAAATGTGTTTGTTTGCTGTGTCCTCAGTGTTAAATGTTCGGCACCAGTCAAAGTTAAAATAGTTACAGCAGAAATCCATCTAGCACATTGGGGGAGATGAAACAACGGAGCCCCATTGATTTTCAAAGAATGAAAGCGAAGCGGGCAGGGGACAGTTGGCCGGTAGCGTGAACAGGGCTGGACCAAAGTTGGGGAAAGCTGAAAGCATTGTTTTTAACTTCTTTCTTCTCTATGTCAGTCAAACAGTGAAATCCAAGGCCCTACAAGCCCAACAACTGACTCAGTGAGGGTCGCTAGAGTAATTATTGTTCAGAACCTCACTGGTCAGTTACACACATTCTAGTTTGTGACATTGACTTGGAGCATCGCTCCAGACTTTCTCCCAAACTTTTTAAACGAACGCAATGCACCTGCCAGGATTAGAGAGAGTGGGATAGGGGGAGGATTAGCGAGAGTGGGATAGGGGGAGGATTAGAGAGAGTGGGATAGGGGGAGGATTAGAGAGAGTGGGATAGGGGGAGGATTAGAGAGAGTAGGATAGGGGGAGGATTAGAGAGAGTAGGATAGGGGGAGGATTAGAGAGAGTGGGATAGGGGGAGGATTAGAGAGAGTAGGATAGGGGGAGGATTAGAGAGAGTAGGATAGGGGGAGGATTAGAGAGAGTAGGATAGGGGGAGGATTAGAGAGAGTGGGATAGGGGGAGGATTCGAAAGAGTGGGATAGGGGGAGGATTAGCAAGAGTGGGATAGGGGGAGGATTAGAGAGAGTAGGATAGGGGGAGGATTAGAGAGAGTAGGATAGGGGGAGGATTCGAAAGAGTGGGATAGGGGGAGGATTAGCAAGAGTGGGATAGGGGGAGGATTAGAGAGAGTAGGATAGGGGGAGGATTAGAGAGAGTAGGATAGGGGGAGGATTAGAGAGAGTAGGATAGGGGGAGGATTAGCAAGAGTGGGATAGGGGGAGGATTAGAGAGAGTGGGATAGGGGGAGGATTAGAGAGAGTAGGATAGGGGGAGGATTCGAAAGAGTGGGATAGGGGGAGGATTAGCAAGAGTGGGATAGGGGGAGGATTAGAGAGAGTAGGATAGGGGGAGGATTAGAGAGAGTGGGATAGGGGGAGGATTCGAAAGAGTGGGATAGGGGGAGGATTAGCAAGAGTGGGATAGGGGGAGGATTAGAGAGAGTAGGATAGGGGGAGGATTAGAGAGAGTAGGATAGGGGGAGGATTCGAAAGAGTGGGATAGGGGGAGGATTAGCAAGAGTGGGATAGGGGGAGGATTAGAGAGAGTAGGATAGGGGGAGGATTCGAAAGAGTGGGATAGGGGGAGGCTTAGCAAGAGTGGGATAGGGGGAGGATTAGAGAGAGTAGGATAGGGGGAGGATTAGAGAGAGTAGGATAGGGGGAGGATTCGAAAGAGTGGGATAGGGGGAGGATTAGCAAGAGTGGGATAGGGGGAGGATTAGAGAGAGTAGGATAGGGGGAGGATTAGAGAGAGTAGGATAGGGGGAGGATTAGAGAGAGTAGGATAGGGGGAGGATTAGAGAGAGTGGGATAGGGGGAGGATTAGAGAGAGTAGGATAGGGGGAGGATTAGAGAGAGAACCAATGGAGTAGAACTCTCTGACACGGCCCAGAAAACTGATCCAGAAGGTGGGAGGAGGGAGAGAGGTGGGTGTGGTGGGAGAAGAAAGAGAGAGGGGTAGGAGACAAAGGAACAGAGGCAAAAAGGAACAGGCATTGGGAGAAGGTGAGACAGTGTTAGTGAGGGAGAGAGTTGGAGAGGCAGTGAGACAGAGTTAAGGGAGAGGAAGGTGAAGGATAGGGAGAGATGAGGATAATTGGCATGATAACTCAGAGGTAGTGTGGAGGAGAAAGAAAGTGGAGAGAAAGAGAGAGGCACTAGGGAAAGAGAAAAATATAGAGGATTGAGGGGGAAGGAGAGCGAGCACTGAGGAACAAGGCCAAAGAGAGGGGGAAGGGAGGAGAGGGAGGGAGGGAGAGGGAAATCTGGCCAGGGAGTAGAAAAGGGAGGGAAGTGGTACTTGCTATGTCTGGACACATCTATTCTCATCAGAGGGGAAATCAGAGCCAGTCACACATACACACTCACATGCGCACACTCACATGCACCCCCCCCCCACACACACACACACACACACACACAACTGATGTCGAGTGTTCACAGATGTATTACTGAGTCTTGACATAATAATCTTCTCTTTAAATGCACCACTACTCCCCTCCCAGACGCTACAGATCAGAAAAGGCAGCTCATACATTATCATTGACTGCCTTTCTCTTTCTTTTCCCTCCCCTTTCACTCCCCCTTCTCTTCTCTCTCTCTCTTCCTCACCCTCTAACTTTTCCCTCTCTCACATATTCTCTCCATTTCTATCTCGCTCTGTCTGCCTGTGTCTCCTGCTTTTTCTCTCTCTCCCTCCCTCCCTCAACCCCCCACTCTCTGTCTGTCTCCCTCCATCATCTCTCTGGCTGGAGTGTTCTGTGTGCGAGAGCCTCATTATGTCCGGTGTAGAGGTGCCATCTCAAGTGGACAAAGAGTCAGAGTCTGGGTCTCTAAGCCATGACCAGCCATCTGTTAAAACTTGCCTGGGCGAGAAGGGAGTATGTGTGTTTGACTGTGTGTGTTTGAGATTGATGCCACTTGATCAAATAGCCAGTGCCCAGATGGGGGGGGTGGGGGGGGGGGGTGTAACCGTGGCAGCAGTGAGTGTCGGAAGGGCTAATGGGAGAAGGACTGCAGCCAAGCTTTCATTCCACTAGAAAGCTCTAACCAAGTGATCCAACCCAACCTCCCATTCACTCTACAGTCCACACTACAGTACCCCCAGTACAGCCCACTACACTGTACACTCAAACCTACACTGCATATCATCTGATGTCCTGTAGGGCTGTTTATGATGGAGTTTCACCCTCCATACTGCAGCACTTATTACACTGTCATTAATAAGACAATGGCCCTTCTTGAATACATCCTAAGTGCATCATTCCTTCCCCCTTCCTTTGACTGATCACTGATCTGACAAGACTGGGTCTGTAAAACCTGTAATGGAACTTTCACCCATCCTATCATGTTAGATCAGTGATTACTTCAAGGAAGATAAACAGAGTTACAGAGTATAGCATATGGACAAACCCCACTGCAGCACAGCGGGACTGACATCTGAAGTTATGCTACAAACACATGAGATGTATATATGGTTATATACTGAATAGATGGATGCATGTGAATGTTCAAGGTGATATTGATCAGAGTCCTGCAGGCATTGTGGAGATGCACCCTGGGATATGGGACAGTCCAACAACACTTTCCGAACTTGTGATGTGCTGAACAAAGAGAGCAGGCCCAGCCAAGCTCCAGCTGAGCCAGGCCCGACTAGGTTCCTCAGTGGAGAATAATTGAAAGAAAAGTGTTTCATGTGATGACAAGTTAGCTAGGGGGAGGCAGGCAGATTAAACTATGTTTTGGGGTGGAGAGATTGAGAGATTTCTTAATAAAAAAATGGGGATTTGTGTGTGTTGTTTTGTATTGCTAGGTGTTACTGCACTGTTGGAGTTAAAAACACAAGAATTTGGCTGCACCTGCAATAACATCTACAAATATGTGTATGCGACCAATACAATTGATTTGACTTGATTTGAGAGAATGAAAGGCAGTTAACTTTGCATTAGCACCTTCTTGGTCGCGACAGAGGGCTGGCTGGGTCTAATGAGACAGAGGGCTGGCTGGGTCTAATGAGACAGAGGGCTGGCTGGGTTTAATGAGACAGAGGGCTGGCTGGGTCTAATGAGACAGAGGGCTGGCTGGGTCTAATGAGACAGAGGGCTGGCTGGGTCTAATGAGACAGAGGGCTGGCTGGGTCTAATGAGACAGAGGGCTGGCTGGGTCTAATGAGACAGAGGGCTGGCTGGGTCTAATGAGACAGAGGGCTGGCTGGGTTTAATGAGACAGAGGGCTGGCTGGGTCTAATGAGACAGAGGGCTGGCTGGGTCTAATGAGACAGAGGGCTGGCTGGGTCTAATGAGACAGAGGGCTGGCTGGGTTTAATGAGACAGAGGGCTGGCTGGGTCTAATGAGACAGAGGGCTGGCTGGGTCTAATGAGACAGAGGGCTGGCTGGGTCTAATGAGACAGAGGGCTGGCTGGGTCTAATGAGACAGAGGGCTGGCTGGGTCTAATGAGACAGAGGGCTGGCTGGGTCTAATGAGACAGAGGGCTGGCTGGGTCTAATGAGACAGAGGGCTGGCTGGGTCTAATGAGACAGAGGGCTGGCTGGGTCTAATGAGACAGAGGGCTGGCTGGGTCTAATGAGACAGAGGGCTGGCTGGGTCTAATGAGACAGAGGGCTGGCTGGGTCTAATGAGACAGAGGGCTGGCTGGGTCTAATGAGACAGAGGGCTGGCTGGGTCTAATGAGACAGAGGGCTGGCTGGGTCTAATGAGACAGAGGGCTGGCTGGGTCTAATGAGACAGAGGCAGTGGAGACTGCAGCGGAGAACGCTTTAAAACAGAGTAGCGTTCACTGACACCTCCATTTATCATCCTCCGCAGCCCTGTCTCTCTCTCTGTCACGCCAGAGCCTGGTAGGCTCTCCCTCCCCTCCCGGCCGGGACGATAACACTCTAACCAGACGTCTCTAACAACCAGCGCCACGGCCACAGAGCCAGATGAAAATCAGAACGGAGGGAGAGAGGAGAGGAAGAGGGGAACAGAGAGAAAGAGACACTATATGGGAGAAAGGGAAAACAATATACAGCCAAATTGAATATATATTTAATGGGTTTCATCTGCACACAGAAAACTAGAGGCCAAATGCAATTAGTGAGTTGTTTTTCAGTGTAAGGGATATGTCCCTACACAGTGGCTCAGAGGGAATCACACACTGAGGAACTCACACACAGATGCACACATACACAGAGGCACACATACACACACAGACACACACACACACTGATCCACTGAGACAGCAGCTCTGAAAGAGAAGAATCTCTCTAATCCTCGTAGCAGAAGTGATTTCTGATTCTGCCGGCTCATCTCTCCTTTCCCACTCTCTTTTTCACTCTCTCTGTGCAGAAGAAGAGAAGGATGATTAGCTGGGGAGAAGTGCGGCCCACTAATATAATAAGCAGGAAAATGGTTTTTCTAAGTGGGAGGAAGATATTAGGTGCCTTGTAAGTCCAATTTGCTGCCACCATCACAAACGAATGATTATCTCTCTCTGTGCAAAAGAAATCAAAGTGCTGATTATGTGGAAGAGGCTCTCGGTCTCCGAACAATGTTGGAAATGAACATGCTTATGGATGGAGGGTTTTGTGTGTTCTAAAAAGCATACTTGTAAAAGCACACAGAAAGGACATGGAAACTACATATATTTGTGTTTGAATTGCACATTTCTGGTCATTATTTTTGACATTATTTAATCAAGTTTGTCCCAAGTGTTTCTGCTTGTGTTGGCTGCTTGTTCTGTGCATGACTCATACGGTTAGTTGCTCTGGATAAGAATGCCTGCAGAGTAACTGAACAGGAATGTAATGTGAATGAGATCCAGGTCTATGTTGACCTGACAGTGCAACTACGGCAATAAAACACACACACACACACACACACACACACACACACACACACACACACACACACACACACACACACACACACACACAGGTGAAGGTGAAATCATCTCAAACCAGGGTCACTCTTTTTCATTGATGGATAACCTTTCACAAAATAGCATTCATTCTCTCGTTCTCTCTCTCTCTCCCTTTTTGTCTGATCATCAAGTTGAAGGTTGCTCAGTTACAGCTGCCCACTGTCAAAGCTTTTCCACCTGCCTGGTTTAATAGTTTTACACCGTCATCCTCTCTAACGCGTCTCTATTCTCGCCACAACCTAACGATCCACTCTTTCTCTCCCTGCTGTAAGTGATCTCAGCACTGTCAAGGTCAGCTGCAGTGTGTCTACACTACGCATGAGGAGCCTTTACCAGAACTCACTGTAAAGGAGGGTGAATATAGCAAAAATATCTCATAGTTTCCCTTCAATATTTGACGTATTATTGGATATTTTTGACACATTATTTCCATGTGGTTACATGGAAACAGAAACAACTCAAAGGGTTTTGTTTAGGTATTCATTCTGAGTGGTTAAGGTTAGGGCTATGGTTTGGTGAAGGCTTAAAACAAAATAATTAAAAACAATGCACTATTACTATCAGGTATCATCAGTATTCACAGTATTCTTGCGGCTTGCTAGAGCATTGTGAACTGCCATAGCGCGGTGGTCTAAACAGTGTGTTCTGGCGCCGAGCATCACCAGTTTACTCCCAGTGCTGGGCAATCGCTTACATTTTTTGGGGTGAGCGGGGAGGAAGGCATATGTTGACGTTGTCATGACGTTGGCCTGTTGGGGGAGGTTTATGACCCCCATAAATACCTTCCACCGTTTCTCTCTCTCACTACTCTATAGAGTTGACATTTGAAAAGCCCTTTGATAACAGAGATTCTGGGAACATCAAAAGATGGGAAACGGAACCATATTTCGGTAATCCAACCAGTTGAAAATATGCGTTGGTACTTAATGAATATGATGTCAGATCAGTTGGCGTCTGAGACATGATTACTGATAATAGGATGACATAAACTGTATCTTGGAAAGTCGATACATTGTAGTTATCAGATTCACATGGAATTGTTGTGCAATTGAAATGTTTAAATATGAAACTATTTGTGAAAAGATTAAATGTAATTTGTAGCTTCTTAATGAGAGAACGGTTTGTCAGAAGAACACCACTCTGCTCAATCAGAGGCCCCGCCCAAGTGAACAGACATGAGTTGTAAACTATAAAACACGCCCTTCTTTCACCACTATATAAGCCCTGTTACGAAAATTCAACTTCCTGTTCCAAGGACGTAGGACTTGTGGTCCCCACGTTGAAAGGACAAAGACCACCTACAGAACTAAGCCAACCTCAGCAAGAACCTAAATTAGCATCGAATTTCAACGTGAAGGTGACGACCTACACGCTGGAAGGATGAATTTCGACTATACCAGCCAGAATATAGCATGAGCATATAGCATGGTAACTTGGTATGAACTTTGAACCCTTATTCACTAAAGAAGTGATACCTCCTAGCCGTTGCGTTAGCGCAGCAACTGTAGACGTGGGCTAGGAGAGGACGGACAGAGTATCTATTCTACCACACGACGACGGTACTACCAAGTATCCAGTTCACCACCAGAGACATTCTTCAAAGGACAAGAGATCCCTGCTGGGCAACCCGGCCTACTATCTACGACCAAGCTACCGAAGCGCAGCTCAGAGTAAATATTTATTGCATTTTCCTTTTTCAAATGGGCGGTAATTTAGAATGCATAAGATACTGTACACACAATCTTTTTTGTTCCTCAGTCTTCCTGCTCTTTCATTCAAAACCCAACCCCCTTTCTTTGTGTAACCAGCCGTCATATCTGTTCCATCCGCAAGGGACGTTTCCCTTTCTGACATAATTTGTAATCAATGTATGATCCATTCTGGGTAGATGTAATTCTGTGTGATTATTTAGGTATTTAGTAAATAAATAATTAAACCAAATGTGGTATTGCTGATTCAACTTGTTAGCCAGGGTTTGTGAAGATAACCAATACTTTACAACTTTCAGATGAGACTGAATAAGGTGACGATTAAATATTGACTGCTATTGAGGTAAAAGATTACCAGGTCTTTAAGAGTTTAATCGGAAGATAACAGCTCTATAAACATTATTTTGTGGTGCCCCAACTTTCAAGTTAATTACATTTACATGATTAGCTTAATCAGGTAATATTAATTACAGATAAATTATTTTATAGAATTGCATGTCATATCACTTAATCCGGCATAGCCAAAGACACTACAATGTTCTAAGGACCTCTTCAGATGTCCAAAACCGCATTGTGTTTCTAGTGATCAGTCTGCAACAGTCTGAATAGAGAGGGATGGGATGAATATGGGGAGTTGTGAGTGTTTGTATGTCTGCTGTAGAACAGTATATGTACAGTATAACAGGAATCAACATACAATCAGATAAAAGGATAAAGGGTATTGAAAATATGAAACATTTTAAATTAGAAAATAGTGACAGGAGGAGTAATGGAAAGAGTGACAGGAGGAGTAATGGAAAGAGTAACAGGAGGAGTAATGGAAAGAGTGACAGGAGGAGTAATGGAAAGAGTGACAGGAGGAGTAATGGAAAGAGTAACAGGAGGAGTAATGGAAAGAGTGACAGGAGGAGTAATGGAAAGAGTGACAGGAGGAGTAATGGAAAGAGTAACAGGAGGAGTAATGGAAAGAGTGACAGGAGGAGTAATGGAAAGAGTAACAGGAGGAGTAATGGAAAGAGTAACAGGAGGAGTAATGGAAAGAGTAACAGGAGGAGTAATGGAAAGAGTAACAGGAGGAGTAATGGAAAGAGTAACAGGAGGAGTAATGGAAAGAGTGACAGGAGGAGTAATGGAAAGAGTGACAGGAGGAGTAATGGAAAGAGTAACAGGAGGAGTAATGGAAAGAGTGACAGGAGGAGTAATGGAAAGAGTGACAGGAGGAGTAATGGAAAGAGTGACAGGAGGAGTAATGGAAAGAGTGACAGGAGGAGTAATGGAAAGAGTGACAGGAGGAGTAATGGAAAGAGTGACAGGAGGAGTAATGGAAATAGTAACAGGAGGAGTAATGGAAAGAGTGACAGGAGGAGTAATGGAAAGAGTGACAGGAGGAGTAATGGAAAGAGTGACAGGAGGAGTAATGGAAAGAGTAACAGGAGGAGTAATGGAAAGAGTGACAGGAGGAGAAATGGAAAGAGTGGGTTGTTTTCTTTGGACATTCAAATAGCCATTTTGTCCAGTGTGTTTGTCTTTCTCAGACTGAATGGAATCTCCTTCACTGCCTCTAATCTGACCTAATCCCACCTCAATAATCCTGTTGGTCTTCATTGATTTGGGCTAAATAAACTGTGAAGTCACTGTGTGTGTGTGTGTGTGTTTGTATCTGTGTGCTTGCACGGGTGTATATTTGTGTCTTTTCCTACCACTCTATTCCCCTCACGTCGAGACACCCAGTTTAAAATGTGGTCTTTCCAGCACTGAGGGGAAATCTATATGGCACGACGCTAAATACAATAGAGACGACTAGCTCCACACAATAGAAAGCTGAACAAATGCCCCAGAAAAGAAAAGCTCTATCCTCATACCAATGGACCTTTTGATTAAGACTACAGTGTTTAGCTACTCTATCAACACATGGATACTCTGTGGTATGAGAGAGAGAGAGAGAGAGAGAGAGAAAATATGTTGTTCCTCCCTGCAGGGAGTAGAGTAAGAGAGCTGTGTAAAGTCATGCCACTCCTCCTGTCCAACCGCCTGCACAAACAAACAACAACAAACTCTGTCAGTCTTCTTTCACAATCAACTCATGAAGAGGATCAAAGACAAATAAATGTTTCAAAATATTTATCTGTCATCAGCTCCATTCTTGTCTGCTCCTCTCACTCACGGGTCAGAGTAGGTGGGTGGGTGGTATCCCTTTACACAGGGTTACACCCTTTCATCCTCTCTTTCCCTCCTCATCCTCACCCCTCTTCTTCCCTTTCTTCCCACTTCGACTAACGATACCCCCCCCCCCTCCCCCCGTCGCACTGCATCGCCCTTTGAAGTTAATGAGACAAACTATCAGCCGTACCCATTTTAATTAGAAAACGGACAGAATGATTACATTTTTAATTGAAGCTGTCATTTTCAATTAAGATATGAGGTCCTTGAGAATCCCTGTCATCTCTCCCTCCGTTATTTATTCATTTATTGGCACACTCCCTCACTTTTCTACTCCTCTGCCAGATCCCCTGCTCCCCTCTACCTCTCCTCTTCCCAGAGCTAAAGACCCGTCTCATCAGTTGACCAGGTGCACCTCTCCACTGTAGAGGACCATCCTCTCTCTCCTCTATGCCCTTTTCCACCCTTCCTCTCTCTCTCTCCAGTCCAACTCCTCTCTCCTCTATGCCCTTTTCCACCCTTCCTCTCTCTCTCTCCAGTCCAAACTCCTCCCTCCTCTTATCGCTTCTCTTTTCCCCTCCCATCTCATCTGTTTCTGCCTCACGCTCCACTCCATGTTTTTGCTTCCTCCCTCACTCCTCTATCTCACTCCTTCTTTCCTTGCTTCTCCCCGTCTCCTTGTTTCTCCACATCCCACTTTCACTCTACTCTCCTCGTCTATCCCTGTATTCCTCCCACTTTCCAACACTCCTCATCTCTTCATCCTCCCCTCTCCTCCCTCCCTCTCCAATAAATGTTTCTAATCAGAGGGCTGAAGAGATGCATTAGCCTCTCTGGCGTGTCTGAGATGAGCCCTGTCTCTCCCTGCCTCGCCATCTTTTCTTTCCACACACACACAAACAGCATTCCAAGTTAGACCACATTTAACAGAAGAATGCTTGCAACTGATTTTATTTTGATCTGATCGGAGGCTGACGATGATTTCGTATCCTCCTTGAGGCCATTAAGTGTTGAAAAATCAAATGCAAAGGAAGACTTTATTGGGATGAGGTAAACAGCAGATCAAATCCATTATCTTCACAGTAGAGGCTCATGGACATTCTGAAATGTTCTCAATGTCCATAAAGACACTGGGACTAAACGTTGGAAAAACAAAAAGTCATGATAGATGCTCATTAAAATAAATAGATTTTATACTTTGCTTAGGAGAATTATGAGTTGCAACGAGCCTAGTCTGTCTATCATGGCTTAATATCATCAGGTGGAACTAATGCATCTAAAGCAAACCAATCGACTCTATTTCCCATGTCCCACTCCAGTGCAAGTGAGCTGAACACGACCCTCTTATAAAGAGTGTGGTTAGAGGTCCCATCCAGGTTAGCTGTTGTAGATTCTGAGGACGGGGGACGCCATTTTGAGATGAAACCTGCAGCCGTGATGGAGAACATGTAAACAGAGGGAGAGTAAGTCAAATGGTTAATAACAAGACAAAGTGGTCACTGACTGAAAACGTACGGTTCCTCCTCCCTCCCCGTTATCATCCGACCTCTTCCTGTTCCTGCCCCCTCACCGTTATCATCCGACCTCTTCCTGTTCCTCCCCGTTATCATCCGACCTCTTCCTGTTCCTGCCCCCTCACCGTTATCATCCGACCTCTTCCTGTTCCTCCCCGTTATCATCCGACCTCTTCCTGTTCCTCCCCGTTATCATCCGACCTCTTCCTGTTCCTGCCCCCTCACTGTTATCATCCGACCTCTTCCTGTTCCTCCCCGTTATCATCCAACCTATTCCTGTTCCTCCCCCCTCCCCGTTATCATCCGACCTCTTCCTGTTCCTCCCCCCTCCCCGTTATCATCCGACCTCTTCCTGTTCCTCCTCCCTCCCCGTTATCATCCGACCTCTTCCTGTTCCTCCCCCCTCCCTGTTATCATCCGACCTCTTCCTGTTCCTCCCCCCTCCCCGTTATCATCCGACCTCTTCCTGTTCCTCCCCCCTCACCGTTATCATCCGACCTCTTCCTGTTCCTCCCCGTTATCATCCGACCTCTTCCTGTTCCTCCCCCCTCCCCGTTATCATCCGACCTCTTCCTGTTCCTCCCCCCTCCCCGTTATCATCCGACCTATTCCTGTTCCTCCCCCCTCCCCGTTATCATCCGACCTCTTCCTGTTCCTCCCCCCTCCCCGTTATCATCCGACCTCTTCCTGTTCCTCCTCCCCGTTATCATCCGACCTCTTCCTGTTCCTCCTCCCTCCCCGTTATCATCCGACCTCTTCCTGTTCCTCCTCCCTCACCGTTATCATCCGACCTCTTCCTGTTCCTCCCCCCTCCCCGTTATCATCCGACCTCTTCCTGTTCCTCCCCCCTCCCCGTTATCATCCGACCTATTCCTGTTCCTCCCCCCTCCCCGTTATCATCCGACCTCTTCCTGTTCCTCCCCCCTCCCCGTTATCATCCGACCTCTTCCTGTTCCTCCTCCCTCCCCGTTATCATCCGACCTCTTCCTGTTCCTCCCCCCTCCCCGTTATCATCCGACCTCTTCCTGTTCCTCCTCCATCCCCCGTTATCATCCGACCTCTTCCTGTTCCTCCTCCCTCCCCGTTATCATCCGACCTCTTCCTGTTCCTCCCCCCTCCCCGTTATCATCTGACCTCTTCCTGTTCCTCCCCCCTCACCGTTATCATCCGACCTATTCCTGTTCCTCCCCCCCTCCCCGTTATTATCCGACCTCTTCCTGTTCCTCCCCCCTCACCGTTATCATCCGACCTCTTCCTGTTCCTCCCCCCTCCCCGTTATCATCCGACCTCTTCCTGTTCCTCCCCCCTCACCGTTATCATCCGACCTCTTCCTGTTCCTCCCCGTTATCATCCGACCTCTTCCTGTTCCTCCCCCCTCCCCGTTATCATCCGACCTCTTCCTGTTCCTCCCCCCTCCCCGTTATCATCCGACCTATTCCTGTTCCTCCCCCCTCCCCGTTATCATCCGACCTCTTCCTGTTCCTCCTCCCTCCCCGTTATCATCCGACCTCTTCCTGTTCCTCCCCCCTCCCCGTTATCATCCGACCTCTTCCTGTTCCTCCTCCCTCCCCGTTATCATCCGACCTCTTCCTGTTCCTCCTCCCTCACCGTTATCATCCGACCTCTTCCTGTTCCTCCCCCCTCCCCGTTATCATCCGACCTCTTTCTGTTCCTCCCCCCTCCTATTGCCAGACATACACTAGCTGGAGTGGGCAGTTATTTTCTCTCCATCTGGTGGTGAGGAGGCTCTCAAGAGCAGCCAGGGCCATTCTGTCCTCACAGCACAATGCTGCTTTCTCATTAACTCTTATCAAAGTTCATCTGGCATCCAAATGCAATGTGCCGGGCGCTCGGTCTGCTATAAAGAGAGGAGTAGACAAAGACAGAGGGAAGAGAGAATAGAGAGAACATGTTCCCATAATGTAGATAAAGGGCTAAAAGATATTGGTTTAATGATGAGGGGAACTGTAGCGTATTCACAAGCTCCTGTTTTGAATAGATTCAGTTATTGGTTTGGGCTAAAATTAGTTACTGTTCCTATTAAGCAGTGGGCCCTGATAATTTTCTCTCCCCATAACCATATAATTGGCTTTGTGTGTATGGATTTGGAGGGCTGGGAAATAAATTAGAAATCATTAGTACCTTGGAGAGAAATAAAGATGCAACCTTATCAACCTATCCTATACAGTGGGGCAAAAAAGTATTTAGTCAGCCACCAATTGTGCAAGTTCTCCCACTTAAAAAGATGAGGCCTGTAATTTTCATCATAGGTACACTTCAACTATGACAGACAAAATTAGAAAAAAACAACAGATAATCACATTGTAGGATTTTTTTATGAATTTATTTGCAAATTATGGTGGAAAATAAGTATTTGGTCAATAACAAAAGTTTATCTCAATACTTTGTTATATACCCTTTGTTGGCAATGACAGAGGTCAAACGTTTTCTGTAATTCTTCACAAGGAGAACTTGCACAATTGGTGGCTGACTAAATACTTTTTTGCCCCACTGTAGAGTGTTTCTCTGAGCAGTGGCATGTTATTTACTCTTCAACTAGTTCTCCCAAACACATTGAGGTTATACAGAGGACAAGGGGTTCACATCTGGGTGACCGTCGGGGGCAACACTGGGGCGGCAGGTAGCCTTATGGTTAGAGCGTTGGACCAGTAACCGAAAGGTTGTTAGATCAAATCCCTGAGCTAACAAGGTAAAAATGTAATTCTGCCCCTGAACGGCATTTTAAATAAGAATTTGTTCTTAACTGACCTGCCTAGTTAAATAAACAGTCTCTGATGCTGGCCCTTAATTGGGCAATCAGGGCCATTGATTGGTTGGAGAATCCACTCACCTGCTGTCTCAGGTCTTAATCAGTTAGTAAAAGGTAGGGATGAAAACCAGAACACACTGCATCCCCCAATAACTGGAGGGACATAGGTTTATGCTAACTCTATAGGCCTTGTCTGCTAATGTCTATATCCCCTACCATCAACCTCCCCATAAGAGTCGTAATCAGACATCCCTCTCTCACCCCCTCGTTGCAGGTGGGCATTGGAGCCCTCATTACCATTGGAATGTAAAATGCTTTAATTGACTACTGATTGCAGCCTTCAGTAGCCCTGCTGCTTTGACATACTTATACACCCAGAGAGAGAGAGGGGGGAGAGAGAGAGGGGGGAGAGAGAGAGAGGAAAGAGAGAGAGAGGAAAGAGAGAGAGAGGAAAGAGAGAGAGAGGAAAGAGAGAGAGAGGAAAGAGAGAGAGAGGAAAGAGAGAGAGGGGAAAGAGAGAGAGAGGGGAAAGAGAGAGAGAGGGGAAGAGAGAGAGAGAGGGGAAAGAGAGAGAGAGGGGAAAGAGAGATAGAGAGAGAGGAGAGAGAGAGGAAAGAGAGAGGGGAAAGAGAGGAAAGAGAGAGGAGAAAGAGAGAGAAGAGAGAGAGGGGAAAGAGGAGAGAGAGGAAAGAGAGAGGGGAAAGAGAGGAGAGAGAGAGGAGAGAGAGAGAGGAAAGAGAGAGAGAGAGAGAGGGGAGAGAGGAAAGAGAGAGACGAGAGAGGAAAGAGAGAGAGAGAGAGGGGAGAGAGGAAAGAGAGAGACGAGAGAGGAGAAAGAGAGACGAGAGAGAGGAGAGAGAGGAGAGAGAGGAAAGAGAGAGAGGAAAGAGAGAGGGGAAAGAGAGAGGGGAAAGAGAGAGGAGAGAGACGAGAAAGAGAGAGGAGAGAGAGGAGAAAGAGAGAGAAAAGAGAGAGAGAGGAGAAAGAGAGAGAGAGAGGGAAGAGAGGGGAAAGAGAGAGGAGAGAGAAAGAGGGGAAAGAGAGAGGAGAGAGAAAGGGGAAAGAGAGAGGAGAGAGGAGAAAGAGAGAGAGAGGAAAGAAAGAGAGAGAGGAAAGAGAGAGAGAGAGGAAAGAGAGAGAGAGAGGAAAGAGAGAGAGAGAGGAAAGAGAGAGAGAGGAAAGAGAGAGGAAAGAGAGGATAGAGAGGAAAAAAGAGAGGAGAGAGAGATAGGAGAGAGGGGAAAGAGAGAGGAGAGCGAGAGAGATGAAAGAGAGAGAGAGGAAAGAGAGAGGGGGAAAGAGAGAGAGAGAGAGGAGAGAGAGGAGAGAGAGAGGGGAAAGAGAGGAGGGAGAGAGGGGAAAGAGAGAGGGGAGAGGAGAGGGAGAGGGGAAAGAGAGAGAGGGGAGAGAGAGAGAGGAGAGAGAGGGGAAAGAGAGGAGAGAGAGGAGAAAGAGAGAGGAGAGAGGGGAGAGAGAGAGGAAAGAGAGAGAGAGGAGAAAGAGAGAGAGAGAGGAGAAAGAGAGAGGAAAGAGAGAGAGGGGAAAGAGCGAGAGAGGAGAGAGAGGAAAGAGAGAGAGGAAAGAGAGAGGGGAAAGAGAGGAGAAAGAGAGAGGAGAAAGAGAGAGGAGAAAGAGAGATGAAAGAGAGAGAGAAAAGAGAGAGAGGAGAGAGAGAGGGGAAAGAGAGAGAGGGGAAAGAGAGAGAGAGGAGAGAGAGAGGGGAGAGAGGGGAAAGAGAGAGGAGAGAGAGGAGAGAGAAAGAGGGGAAAGAGAGAGGAGAGAGAAATAGGGGAAAGAGAGGAGAGAGAAAGGGGAAAGAGAGAGAGAAAGAGAGAGGAGAGAAAGAGAGAGGAGAGAAAGAGAGAGGAGAGAAAGAGAGAGGAGAGAAAAGAGAGAGAGAGGAAAGAGAGAGAGAGGAAAGAGAGAGAGAGGAAAGGGAGAGGATAGAGAGGAAAAAAGAGAGGAGAGAGATAGGAGAGAGGGGAAAGAGAGGAAAGAGAGAGGAGAGAGAGAGGAGAGCGAGAGAGATGAAAGAGAGAGAGAGGAGAGCGAGAGAGATGAAAGAGAGAGAGAGAGGAGAGAGAGAGGAGAGAGAGGGGAAAGAGAGAGGAGAGAGAGAGGGGAAAGAGAGAGGAGAGAGAGAGGAGAGAGAGGGGAAAGAGAGGAGAAAGAGAGGGGAGAGAGAGAGGAGAGAGAGAGGAGAGAGGAGAAAGAGAGAGGAAAGAGAGAGAGGAGAGAGAGGAAAGAGAGAGGGGAAAGAGAGAGAGGAGAGAGAGGAGAAGAGAGAGGAGAGAGAGAGAGAGAGAGGAGAAAGAGAGATGAAAGAGAGAGAAAAGAGAGAGAGGAGAGAGAGAGGGAAAGAGAGATAGGAAAGAGAGAGAGGAGAGAGGGGGGGGAGGGGGAAAGAGAGAGAGAGAAAAGAAAGAGAGAGAGAGAGAGAGGGGAGAGAGGGGAAAGAGAGAGGAGAGAGAAAGGAGAAAAGAGAGGAGAGAGGAGAAAGAGAGAGGAGAGAGAGAGAGAGGAAAGAGAGAGAGAAAAGAGAGAGAGAGGAAAGAGAGAGAGAAAAGAGAGAGAGAGGAAAGAGAGAGAGGAAAGAGAGAGAGAGGAAAGAGAGAGAGAGGAAAGAGAGGATAGAGAGATAGGAGAGAGGGGAAAGAGAGAGGAGAGAGAGAGGAGAGCGAGAGAGATGGAAACGGTGGGAGAGAGAGGAAAGAGAAAGGAGAGAGAGGAAAGAGAGAGATGGAAAAGGTGGGGGAGAGAGAGAGGAAAGAGAGAGAGGAGAGAGAGGAAAGAGAGAGAGAGAGAGATGGAAAAGGTGGAGAGAGAGAGATGGATGGAAAAGGTGGGAGAGAGAGAAAGGGATGGAAAAGGTGGGAGAGAGAGAGAGAAAGGGATGTTAAAGGTGGGAGAGAAAGAGAAAGAGAGGGATGGAAAAGGTAGGAGAGAGAGAGAGGGATAGAAAAGATGGGAGAGAGAAGCGAGATTGAGGAACAGAGCGAGTGAATATAATAGAAAAAGTAATAGAAGGACAGAGAGAGAAACACCTCCAGAATAAATGAGCCATAGCGGAGGAGAGGAGAGGAAGGGTTGGGTCTGAAGGGGAGCTCAGTTATCTGTGAGCTCTGAGTAATTGGCTCTATTGTTGTGGCTGATTATCAGCCGCTGGTTTAACCAGACTAATCTGGAGCTCTCCTCCCCGCTGAAAGGCCCACATATCTCCTCCACATGCCGCCAGCTACACTACCACTACGCTGCTATTCAGGTACTTTATTCTTCTTCTGTGAAAGAGAGCAGTGAACGGCGTCACCATTTTTACCCCTGGCTTCCTCCATGGTGATTCACACGGCACTTCGTTGTGTAGATAAATATCTGTAGGAATCAGAGGATTCCCATAAACACCACAGGAGCGTTTAATCATGACGAATGGTGTCTGTGGGAGGTGATCCATGCAGCTCAGACGAACCCTCGCCTCATTATGAAGTCCGCTAGAGTTATGCATGTGTGTATCTGAAAGAATTCAGTTGGGGGGTGTTGTGTGTGTGTGTGTGTGTGCTTGTGTTTGACAATGAGAAAGAAGTGCCTCAGTCTGTCCCTCTTAACATGTGTGTATGCTCGAGTGTGTGTGTAACCCTGTATATGTGTGTGTGTGTGTAAGAGCTGTGGGTTTTGGGGATGCTGCTCTTCCCCTGCTCCCTCTTTAATTGGCTCCTGGCCCATTGGCCTTGCTTGAATGGAGAGTCATTTAGAGACTTTCCCTCTCACACACAACAGTAATTGTCATCCTCCTTCCGCTCGCTGCCCCAGGAGAAATTGCATTCCTGTTTCCTTACAATGGTGGGTCGGTGGCGGACTAGGGCAGTAATATCACTGTTATTACCATGACAATGGGAGCTAATTCCACTGGCACTGCCTCCATTCTGAGGTGAGCTACGGCGCCAGCTTATCAGAGGGCACCATGAGACCAGCGGGCTGCAGGCCGGCCAGCCACGCTAACACTGGCTCTAGGATAGGGCTCTGTCTCTCACATGGAGCATGGGTGCACAGTCACACACACACACACACACACACAAAGGTACTCTCATACACACACACACGTATAGAACATGGGCAAACACACACTTTCTGTAACATGCATGATACACACATACAGTAGTATATCCAGTGCACGCTATGGCTGGGCGATCACATTCATTTGGTTCATTCAAATGTACGTTTTTGTGCGATATTCCAAATGCCTGTATTACATTTTCGTTTTAATGAACGTTTATGTCCTCATGTTGTCTTTTTGGTCTCGTCTCATTCACTCGTTCTGTGCCGTGTCAGAGAGGAAGAGGCAGAGCGAGAGGCTTCACTCTCTCCAGAATCTGTCCAAAATAAACTCTATGCGTTTCTACGGGCTTATTTTGGACCTAAGCTTGTCGCCGTCCTTCCCACCTTTGGGACAATGACTCCCATTGTTAGAGTGGAGACATCAGTATCTCATCATTATAACTCTGGCGGTGTGCACCTTCCAATTTACACACACACCAAGCCCCCCCCCCCCCCCCGGCCTCTCAAAACAACAAAGGTGACATTACTTCTTCAACACGCTATTTGAAGTTTGGTGGTCCAACAGAATCGGTCATATGGACACCGAAACACATTGAGATATTATTTTACTGTAATAGAGTAGAAGGTATTGATACTCTTTTTATGTCTCAACTTCTCTAAAACTGGAGTCTCAATGAACATTGATTCTGGAAATGTAATGCTCTGCACAGAATGACAGTGGACAGGCTGACGTGCTTTTCAAACAGTTGGAGACGGACAGAAGGATGTGTTCATAACAAATGAACGGTTTTGCCTTGTAAGCTAGCAAAAAACTTGAAATATAAAGATTAGTTTGAGACCTGTGTTCATTTTATATAACGCCTGCTACAATGTTAGTCATTATTAGTGAATGTACACTATGCACGGTTTTTAACAAAAACGTCTTTCTCATAGACAGACTTGAAAGCCAGATCAGTGATTATTGCAAAAAAAGCCAGTTAAACTATTTAGATAAAGTAATTATATATAGCCTAGTCAATTTCACAAGCCCTGAATTCATTCAATTATTGCTGACTGTTTGAAATGCAGTGTATTTGACCTTTAATTGTACAACAAAGCTTAGCTAGAAAAACCTTAAAATAATCTAGATACTGTATATCATGAATCGCCCATAAGTGAAAAGGCATTATCAGCCAGCCCTAGTGCACCCACACACTTTACATGCATACATGTCAATCAAGACTCAGTCGCAGCACACGCATTGTCATACAAACAGTTAGAAGCTCGAAAACCAGTTTCATCTGCATTATGGCAGGCATGTCTATCACATGAACACAGCATCTACATTTCTCACTGCATCTACAATCAATACCACGTTATCAGTTTGTTCAACGTAGAGCAGAACAACCCCGACTATGAACAACTGTAAGTCAAAATGCCTCCCTGTATTCTTTACTGTAAATTCATAGTGATTTGCTCAAGTCTGATTTCTGTGTGGTGAATATGGGTGATTGTACTTCCATTTTAAAAACAACTATTTCAGTAGTTTTGTCTTTTGTACCAATCAGCTGTTGAGTGGCAGCGTGGCAACGCAGTGGAGCTTGGCATTAACACCACTGATTAATGCAGGTATGGTAAACACACACACACACTGTTATTGCTCGTCTTCCTCCTCCACTGCCCACCTGTTAACCTGGTGACCTTCTCCCAGCTTTGTTCATTTGCATGATTCCACTGCAGCACTGCAGGTTGGTTTAATCCCTCTCTCTGCAGCCGACTCCTCCCCTCATCCTCCCACCCTCATCCCCCTCTCCCCTCCTAGTGCTGCCTGCCAGACAGCTGAACACACTGATCCCTGGTCCATAGGGATTGCTGGACACTGTCTGTGATGTCACCTCAGAGACGCTCCCAACGCACAGGAGTAAAACTGGCCTCTTCCCAAACTAGTGTAGAAAGACACACAGTGCCACGTTCACAAACTATTCCAAACAAACACTCACATACTAGAACACAAAAGCTTCACTAAAAACCATACACATTCACAGAGACCAATAGAATTACCCAGTCTGGAAAAATACCCCACAACACATTGTAGCAAACCGTTTTAATTCACTTACTGGATGATTGAGAAAGCAAAAATAGTGGTTGTCATGGTACTGTACATTCAGTGCATTGGGGAGAATTGTACAATCAAACTGACAATGAAGGGAGGCAGTTATGGCAAACATCACAAATGAATCATAATTTAGCTAAGTCTGAAAAAGAATATGCAATACAAAAAAACAGTACAGTACAAAACAGATTTGTGCTGCCATGGACCATCTACAGTTGAGCTCAAACTCTGTTGGTTTGGAAGTTCTCCCATTGTGTGCTTTTTTTCCTGCACTGGATAGACGGGCCCAGTCCTGACCAGCAACAGGGGATATGTGCAACAAGGGTTGGAGTGAAAAACACTGGATGAAATAAGACCAATAAGACCAGCTTCTGCTTGACACACTCCCAGACCGGGTCCAACGAACGGCCCAAACGACCCACCTCCCCAACCCCTCCAATGCTGTGCTCTCCACCCTCGAGTGCCGAGTTCATCACCGGCCAACTTCCCACAGGGCTATGTGCTCTGGACCTGTGGACGTACACACACACACACACACACACACACACACACACACACACACACACACACACACACACACACACACACACACACACACACACACACACACACACACACACACACAGAGGAGTAATAGAGACAGACAGAGTAGAGGGAATAAATGGTATGGAATATATCCCAAATCCCCAGTAATCGTAGCCTGGGCTCCATTCAGACGTGAGTGTGCAGAGAACATTAATATTCTACAACACAGCGGAGGAGGCTAATAATGGAGCACCTTTTCTCTATAGACACATACTGTACACACCCACACCACACATACTGTACACACCCACACCACACATACTGTACACACCCACACCACACATACTGTACACACCCACACACCACACATACTGTACACACCCACACCACACATACTGTACACACCCACACACCACACATACTGTACACACCCACACCACACATACTGTACACACCCACACCACACATACTGTACACACCCACACACCACACATACTGTACACACCCACACCACACATACTGTACACACCCACACCACACATACTGTACACACCCACACACCACACATACTGTACACACCCACACCACACATACTGTACACACCCACACCACACATACTGTACACACCCACACACCACACATACTGTACACACCCACACCACACATACTGTACACACCCACACACCACACATACTGTACACACCCACACCACACATACTGTACACACCCACACACCACACATACTGTACACACCCACACACCACACATACTGTACACACACCACACATACTGTACACACCCACACACCACACATACTGTACACACCCACACACCCCACATACTGTCCACACACCACACATACTGTACACACCCACACACCACATATACTGTACACACCCACACACCACACATACTGTACACACCCACACACCACACATACTGTACACACACCACACATACTGTACACACCCACACACCACACATACTGTACACACCCACACACCACACATACTGTCCACACACCACACATACTGTACACACCCACACACCACACATACTGTACACACCCACACACCACACATACTGTACACACCCACACACCACACATACTGTACACACACCACACATACTGTACACACCCACACACCACACATACTGTACACACACCACACATACTGTACACACACCACACATACTGTACACACCCACACACCACACATACTGTACACACACCACACATACTGTACACACCCACACACCACACATACTGTACACACACCACATACACTGTACACACCCACACACCACACATACTGTACACACCCACACACCACACATACTGTACACACACCACACATACTGTACACACCCACACACCACACATACTGTACACACCCACACCACACATACTGTACACACCCACACCACACATACTGTACACACCCACACACCACACATACTGTACACACCCACACCACACATACTGTACACACCCACACCACACATACTGTACACACCCACACACCACACATACTGTACACACCCACACCACACATACTGTACACACCCACACACCACACATACTGTACACACCCACACACCACACATACTGTACACACACCACACATACTGTACACACCCACACACCACACATACTGTACACACCCACACACCACACATACTGTCCACACACCACACATACTGTACACACCCACACACCACATATACTGTACACACCCACACACCACACATACTGTACACACCCACACACCACACATACTGTACACACCCACACACCACACATACTATACACACCCACACACCACACATACTGTCCACACACCACACATACTGTACACACCCACACACCACACATACTGTACACACCCACACACCACACATACTGTACACACCCACACACCACACATACTGTACACACACCACACATACTGTACACACCCACACACCACACATACTGTACACACCCACACACCACACATACTGTACACACACCACACATACTGTACACACCCACACACCACACATACTGTACACACACCACATATACTGTACACACCCACACACCACACATACTGTACACACCCACACACCACACATACTGTACACACACCACACATACTGTACACACACCACACATACTGTACACACACCCACACACCACACATACTGTACACACACCACATATACTGTACAAACCCAAACACCACACATACTGTACACACCCACACACCACACATACTGTACACACACCACACATGCTGTACACACCCACACACCACACATACTGTACACACACCACACATACTGTACACACCCACACACTCAACATACTGTACACACCCACACACCACACATACTGTACACACACCTCACATACTGTACACACCCACACACCACACATACTGTACACACACACCACACATACTGTACACACCCACACACCACACATACTGTACACACACCACATATACTGTACACACCCACACACTACACATACTGTACACACCCACACACCACACATACTGTACACACACCACACACCACACATAATGTACACACCCACACACCCACACATACTGTACACACCCACACACCACACATACTGTACACACACCACACATACTGTACACACCCACACACCACACATACTGTACACACACCACATATACTGTACACACCCAAACACCACACATACTGTACACACCCACACACCACACATACTGTACACACACCACACATACTGTACACACACCACACATACTGTACACACCCACACACCACACATACTGTACACACACCACATATACTGTACACACCCACACACCACACATACTGTACACACCCACACACCACACATACTGTACACACACCACACATACTGTACACACACCTCACATACTGTACACACCCACACACCACAAATACTGTACACACACACACCACACATACTGTACACACCCACACACCACACATACTGTACACACACCACATATACTGTACACACCCACACACTACACATACTGTACACACCCACACACCACACATACTGTACACACACCACACACCACACATAATGTACACACCCACACACCCACACATACTGTACACACCCACACACCACACATACTGTACACACCCACACATACTGTACACACCCACACACCACACATACTGTACACACCCCACACATTGTACACACCCACACACCACACATATTGTACACACACCACACATACTGTACACACACCACACATACAGTACACACCCACACACCACACATACTGTACACACACCCACACATACTGTACACACCCACACACCACACATACTGTACACACACCACACATACTGTACACACACACACACACACACACACACACACACACACACCACACATACTGTACACACACCACACATACTGTACACACACCACCCATACAGTACACACCCACACACCACACATACTGTACACACACCCACACATACTGTACACACCCACACACCACACATACTGTACACACACCACACATACTGTCCACACCCACACACCACACATACTGTACACACCCACACATACTTCTACACCCACACACCACACATACTGTACACACCCCACGTGTACACACACACACCACACATACTGTACACACCACACATACTGTGCACCCACACACCACACATACTGTACACACCCACGTGCACCCACACATACTGTACACAACCACACACCACACACTGTACACACCCACGTGCACCCACACACCACACATACTATACACACCCACGTGCACCCACACACCACACATACTGTACACACACCCACACCACACACACTGTACACACCCACACACATACAGTACATACCCACGTGCACACAAACACCATACATACACGAGTGCAAACAAGCGTGCACACACGCACACAAAACTATTTTCTAGTAATCTCTCATTGGGCCTTGTTTTCATTTTGGGCAATGAGGGCCCAAAATGGAACCCCCAACAGTCAAGGGGTAGGAGGGGAGAATACAAACAGATGTGGCTCTAGCCTAAAACACAATTCCCATGGTGCAGAACACTGGAACAGCCACACTCCTACCTCTCTAAAAAATATATATATACTGTGTATATATATATATATATATATATATACATATACACACACACACACACACAGTGTATCTGGGTAATTGTGTGGACCCCTCAGGCTCCCTGTGCTTTCCACTTATAATTTTATTGCCAATTAACAGAACACATCAATGCAGCTTCACAATTATACCTTCAGGGGGGTACAATAGAGAGAGAGAGAGAGAGAGAGAGAGAGAGAGTGTGTGTGTGTGTGTGGGGGGGAGGGGGGGGGGGGGAGCTATTAATCACAGTCAAATCCATTCATTTCACTCTTTGTTGCTCCAATGAATCTTTTGTTTTAGAGTGCTTGTGTAGAGGGGATTGAGCTAAACATGATCCCAGCTAGTCCAGCTGTGTTCTCATGTGTTCTGTTTTCACCATCCTTATCACTCCACTATGAGCTCTGGTCCCACCCACCCACCCATCCACCCACCCACCCACCCCTCTCCAATCCTCTTTACTGACCCCTCTCTACACAAAGGCTTCTCTCTCTATAAGAAGAGAGAACCGATGGTTTTCCATCAATCGGCACCAGGAGATTCAGAGCTTTAAAACGGTGAGCTGTTAAAAACGTCCAGCAACACTGACTGGATTAGTACAACCCTGGATGATCAATATGAGATTGCAGCGCTCGCCACCTGCCTAGAACACACACAATTAACCAAAACCAAACAAACAATACCACCCTCCAATTCTGAATCAATCACACGGGTGAATTAAAGAGGGGAGAAATGTGTGTGTTTGTTTGGACACTTGGTTCCATTGTAGGCCTGACGTATATCGATCTCTAGAAGGCTCTTTATGAGGAGCCCTGAGTGCCATTGATTCCAGCTGAGTGTATCATTAAAACGTGTGGGCCGTGTCACACAGCCTCTCCCTAATAAACACAGACGGTAAACACAGCACCCAGATCAAGAGTTAGGGTTGTGATGGGTTTATGTTTTCTCTGCTCGGGTTTTATACTGAACACTCACTCCAGTATCCCTCAGCCAGAGAGACCAGGTAAAGATTTAGGCTCCTGATGTCTTTCCCTTGCATGCTGATCTAAGGTCAGTTTTGAGTTTTCTGCTGTGATGGTAAGGGTAGGATTTGGGGATGGTAAGCTGATCCAGATCTGTGTTGTATAGGTAACGTCTAACTATAGTGTTTGAACTTCTCTCTGTCTGTCAGGATTTTTTACGAGCTGCTGTCAGTCTCTCTCTTAATCTGTTGTCATGGTGATGTCAATGTCCAACAGGTGTTTTAAACCACCTGCAGGTTTAGAGAGTTTTAAGATATATCAGTGAATGCTACATCTAATGGTAATGAGTCTGGATGCAGTGAGGACAGATTCCCTTGATTAGAATATCTCAGCATCTCTGTGTGTTTCTCTCTACCTCTCTCTCCCTCCCTCTCTTTTCACTTCTCTTTGTGTTCTCTCACCGTACTGGCAGATGTATCGGTTGCGTGTTTTACAGCGCTGGTCGTTCCAGTTGAAGGCGCTGGAAGCCTGCAGCTCCACACAGTTCCCAAAGCTGCAGGGAGAGAGACACAAGGGAGAGGAGAGAGGGAGGAACAGTGAGATGGAGAGAGGGGACACAGAGACATCTGGTGGTCAGACAGAAAATAACAGTTCTGCTTTCAAACACAGTAGCCTTAATGTCCAGGTATCCACAAAGCATCTCAGATAAGGTGTGCTGATCTAGGATCTGTCCATATAATCACATTCAGTTTGATCTAAAAGGAAAAACTGATCCTAAATCAGCACTCCTACTCTGAGATGCTTTGTGGGTATGGGCCCGGGCTTCTCTCCTCCTGACACAGAGGGTGAGGTGATAATGTTAGGCTACGTGAGACTATACCTGTGTTCCACACAATATAGAATAACCATGATGGTATCAATATGTTCATTCCAGTAAAAAATATAGTGGAGTCGCATTTGCAGTGCCTCATTCCACCTGCTTACTGTAGATTCTGACTACAATAATATTATTTTATGATTATCCATTCAACAAGGTGACGTGATAATACAAAGTTATAATTGTTGTTACTATTATCATTAAGTTGTCAAAAGTTATGACTCTCTCACCCCTGGTTGTCAGGCTGTCCAAAGGCGAAGCTGTTGTATGTGGGGATTTCTCCTGAGTCCCAGCGGAAAGAGTCCTTTAGAGGTTTATATGTCAGGCCTGGACACAATACACACAACCTTACAGGGCGCTTATCCTTATCTCACCTTTAGATATCTGAATGCTGCTCACACAAACTCCCAAAGTCAGTCTGTCAAAGCTATTTGGCTGTACGTATAGAAGGACAGTAACAGTGACATACCGATCCAGAAGTTGCGTGTCTCAAAGTCAGGGTCTGTGACCTCGTTGCTGGTCTCCAGCTGGCTGAGGTAAAATGCGAGGATGTCCTGAACTTTCTGGTTGTGGATCTGGGCCAGAATCCCCCCTCGCTCCTGGGGTCCAAACACATACCACAATATGAGTTACACACACTCACACACTCACACTCTCTCACTCTTTCACTCTCTCTAACCTGACAGCGGGTCTTGGCTCCATAGTAGGTGTCGACCTCTGGAGACACCATGAAGCACTCTCCATCTATCCTCACGTCACAGCTGTGGAAGGGAAACTGCTGCTTCTCTACAGAAACATAAGCAACACACATTAGGCCTCAGTAAAGGAGACACCAGGCACTCACCATCCATCTTGGCTCAAACTCAATGTACAGACCGCAGTCCATTGTGGTCACAATAAACACTATGACCTTTTATCATTTTGACTTGCTCAACTCCTACGTCCTCTCTCCTCCGTCCTCACTCGCCTCCTTTTGAAAACATCAAAGTTAATCGAGGAGAGTCGGCAAGCAGAGGGAAGGTGGATGAAAATGCAATTGCTTGAAATGAGACGGTCTTTCTCCACTTGTGCGTCAATAGGCAAATGACGTTTACAGAGGTGGATCCCATAATAAATGTGTAAAGTGATCAAAACAAATGAAGTTAGTTGTGGAAGATATTTTATAGATAAAACAATAAGTAGCATATTGTTTTTAAAAGTGTGCATGTTCTCAGTCTCTGACAAAACAAGTCTGATTCAAAGGGAGGGGGTGTGACAGACTTCAAAACTCTTCCGCGGTAGGATACACAAGTATCGTCGATGAAAGGTGGCTATCGAGGAGGGGAGGACACTCTTCCTACTGACGAATTGACACACTGCTCGACCACTCCATCACTTATCGGTTTCCAGGTCAAGGAGGAGAGAGGATGGAGGAGAGAGGACGAAGAAGAGAGGATGGAGGACAATCTTTTGCCCAAACAAGAAAAACCCCTGAGATGCATATGGCTTGATAACACAGTAAACATTGGAATCCATACTGGCTCAAACTAGCAGATACAACTTTAATCTAATCAGGCTGAAGCTTAATAGAAAAATGGTGCATTGGCTTAGATACAATGATGACAGGAGTCTGGTTCATTCTGGTTAAAAGTAATGGTGAGACAGTGCCACATTAGCTACATAAACTTCTTCCCAGCAGGGTTGGGGTCAATTACTTTTAAATTCAAACAGTAAAGAATTGGAATTTCAATGTAACTCATGGATTGACTGGAATTTAAATGGAATTGACCACAACCCTGATTCCCACACACATACACACTCACCTGCACACTCAGCACCCCCATAAACAACATCACACTCAGCACCCCCATAAACAACATCACACTCAGCACCCCCATTAACAACATCACACTCAGCACCCCCATAACCAACATCACACTCAGCACCCACATAACCAATATCACACTCAGCACCCCCATTAACAACATCACACTCAGCACCCCCATAACCAACATCACACTCAGCACCCACATAACCAATATCACACTCAGCACCCCCATAACCAACATCACACTCAGCACCCCCATAACCAACATCACACTCAGCACCCCCATAAACAACATCACACTCAGCACCCCCATAACCAACATCACACTCAGCACCCCCATAAACAACATCACACTTAGCACCCCCATAACCAACATCACACTCACCTGCACACTCAGCACCCCCATAACCAACATCACACTCAGCACCCCCATAACCAACATCACACTCAGCACCCCCATAACCAACATCACACTCACCTGCACACTCAGCACCCCCATAACCAACATCACACTCACCTGCACACTCAGCACCCCCATAACCAACATCACACTTGCAGGAGCACTCCTCTTCCTTGTAGCGGCCGTGCACACACTTCACACTGCAGCGCACTGAAACACACACACAGTCACATACAGTATATCGACCATGATGCACCTACAGAGATACCTGAACACATACACTGCAGAGCATGGCTAGTCAGACACACAGAGATAATAATAACTGTAGTAGACTGTCAGACTGGTAAACACGAGCACATAGACTGGTACCCTGACAGAATCGTCCGGTGAACCTAGGTCCACAATGACACTGGCAGGAGGAGATGTTCAGACGACCATGCTGCCCACAGCTCATACGACATGGGTTCCTGGGGGTCTCTGGAACACAGATACATTTTCTAAATACCTTTGCTTAAAATCTTCATTTTTCCATGAATACATTTAGCCTCCAGTTGGTGCTTGTTATCTGACAAGGCCATAATTGCATGGTAAGTGGTTAAGTGTTGGCTATACTGTTAAACCGGATTCGGTGAAAACCCCTTCACATGACAATACTTTAAGTGAGGCAAAAAATACACTTAACGTCTTTGGCTCAAAATAGATAATGAGCTGTCATCTTCAATAGAGGTGATACGTCGCTTTTAGTGCACTAAAGAGATTCTAAGAAAAAAATCTGTAGAGAACAGAGTTGGTTGAAATAGATACTACTTTGAGTAAGGAACAGCTAATATGATTAAAATGCTAACATTTTTCCCTAATTTAAAGATATAAATTAGTCTATGACATAGGTTCACAAAATAAACAGCATAGTGGGTCAATTTCAGCAACAACTAACACGGAGCTTAAAAACTAAGGTGTCATTGTACGCTGATGATTCATGTTTTCTTTTAAAACTACAATTGGAGTCTCTCCACGGCCTCAGAGGATCTAGATACTTTTGCTATCCTCTCTGGATTAAAACCAAATGATGTATTACGTATTGGATCACTAAAAAATTCACATTTTACATTACCATGTAGTTTACCAATGAAATGGTCTGACGGAGATGTGGACATACTCGGTATACAAATCCCAAAAGAAAGAAATGATCTCACTCCAATAATTTTTATAGAAAGTTAGCAAAAATAGATAAGATCTTGCTACCATGGAAAGGAAAATACCTGTCTATTTGTGGAAAAATCTAAAATCATTAACTCCTTAGTTATATCACTGTTTACCTATTTTGCTTATGGTTTTGCCTACACCTAGTGACCTGCTTTTTAAATTATATGAACAAAAAGTATTCTATTTTATTTTGAACGGCAAGCCAGATAAAATTAAGAGGGCCAATTTATATAACGAATATGAATTTGGTGGGCAGAAATGATTAAATATTAAAGCATTAGACCTCTCACTAAAGGTATCAGTCATACAAAAGTTATACTTCAATCCAAACTGGTTCTCTAGTCAATTGGTACGAATGTCTCATCCTATATTCAGGAAGGGCCTTTTCCCTTTATTCAGATCACACCTGCTCACTTTCAGTTGTTTGAAAAGGAAATCATCTCCAGAATATCTTTATTTTTTAAACAAGCCTTAGAAAGTTGGTTGCAATTTCAGTTTAATCCACCTGAAAGGACGGAACAAATAGTACAACAAATATTGTGGTTGAATTCAAATATACTAATTGATTAAAAAACTGTATTTATCGAAAAAAAAAATTAAAAAGGTATAATTTTAGTGAATGATATAAATAGGACTGGTGGAGTTATGTCACAAATACAGCTAACACAGACATATGGAAATGTCTGCTCTACCCAAAATTACAACCAATTAATTGCAGCATTACCACAAAAATGGAAGAGGCAAGTAGAAGGGGAAACAAGTAAGGAACTTGTATGTCGGCCATGTATTAAAGAACATAAATGGTTAAAGAAAAGTGTGATAAATAAAAACATACCAATTTCATTTAAGGACCAAAAAACTGACAGCTGTGCCATATAAATTGCAAAATAGTTGGGAAGAGATTTTCATGTACCCATTCCATGGCATATGGTTTATGAATTGATACGCAAAACAACACCGGATTCAAAACTTCGAATTTTTCAATATAAATTACTATATCAAATTCTTGCAACTAATAGAATGTTATATATATGGGGGATACAATCTTCTCAGCTCTGCAGATTCTGCTGTGAGGAGGCAGAGTCATTAGATCATTTCTTTTGGTATTGTCCATAAGTAGCTGGTTTTTGGTCACAGGTCCAGGAATGGCTGAAGAATTGCAACATTTGCCTAGAACTAACACTACAGATAGCAATAATGGGTGATTTGAAAAGCCATAGTCAATCAATCAATAATATAATAATTATTTTGCAAAAAACTTTTTTTTTAAATTTACAATCTGTAGAATCTACGAATCTATGAGAATAGGAAGGTTCAATTATTTTGTGAAGCATCACAGCACAGTTGAAAAATATATGGCAAATATAAATCCGAAATGGATGATGTTGAGAGATAGATGGGAGGGGTTGAGTGGAGCTGAAGGGTGGGACTAATAACAAGACAAACAATGTAAAGCATACGGGATCTGTAAAATGTATATAGGTTCGGAACTTCTGTGAAATAGCATAGTTACAAATAGAAATCAAACTGGATGGACATCAGAAATAGAGGAAGGACTAAGAACAAACAAGAGAGAACTATTGTAAAGTAGACTGTGTCTGTAAAATGTGTATAAGATGTATAAATTGAAGGTAAAAGCAGAAGTGTTTATTAGTTTACTTCAATTGGGGGATCGGCGGAAGGGTTTGCGGGGAATAACAATAAAGGTATATTCTTTAAAAAAGTATGTATGTCTATATAGGTATGTGTATGTATATATGTGTATATGTATGCATGCGTGTATGGATATATATATTTACCAAAATAATATGGGGGATTGGAAATGATGCAGACAATTACATTGGAAGCAACATTCTTTCCGCAATGTTAAGCTGATCCTCCCTCAAAAAAAGAAAAAAAAAAAGAACACAGAACCCAAACAGGCTGCGCGTGTGCGCCATCGCGCATACATTTATTTTATCCCCCTACACCAAACGCGACCACGACATGCAGGTTAAAATATAAAAACAAACTCTGAACCAATGACATTAATTTGGGGACAGGTCGAAAAGCATTAAACATGTATGGCTATTTAGCTAGTTAGCTTGCACTTGCTAGCTAATTTGTCCTATTTAGCTAGCTTGCTGTTGCTAGCTAATTTGTCCTGGGATATAAACATTGAGTTGTTATTTGACCTGAAATGCACAAGGTCCTCTACTCTGACAATTAATCCACACATAAATCGGCCAACCGAATCGTTTCTAGTCATCTCTCCTCCCTCCAGGCTTTTTCATCTTTGAACTTATATGGTGATTGGCATCCACACTTTCATAGTATTACCACGACAACCAGCAAAACAGTTTGTCTTTCAATCACTCACGTGGGTATAACCAATGAGGAGATAGCACGTGGGTATCTGCTTCTATAAACCAATGAGGAAATGGGAGAGGCAGGACTTGCAGTGCGATCTGCGTCAGAAATAGAAAGGAGTTCCATTTTAGCCCTTGGCAACGCAGACGCTCGTTGGTGCGCGCGAGCAGTGTGGGTGCAATAATTGAATAACATGGATTTCAAAACGTATTTTGCAACGCTCGCGCACGCGATGTGTCCGGTCTGGTCAGCATGTAAGAGCGTTGAAGTGCGAGGCTAAACTTCACCACTGTAACAGTGTGAAGCAAACCCATGCACATGCGCAGATACTCTCACTCATCGCAATATCTGCGGTGCTGCTCGTGGCAACATAATATCACTGAGTCTACCTTTAATGAATGAGAGTGTTCTCTATAGGGGTCTCACCACACAGTCCTCCCACATGGTCCCACAGTCTGAAGCAGCCTGACATGGAAGAGGTGCAGAGAGAACAGGAGAAACCAGCCACATAGGGCACCACCAACCTCCCATTCACCTCCCAGTTACCCCTGCAGAGAGACATATCACACACACATGTATATGTGTACACACACACACACACACACACACACACACACACACACACTCACACACACACACACACACACACACAAAGGCTGAGTACTAAAACAGGAGGAGAAGTCTGACATCAGGTATATAAGTAGTGTTCTTACCCAGGGGAGTATGCACAGACAAACAGTTCCCAGAGAGCATCACCCCTCAGACACAACTGTCTGGCACAGCCCACATTACTGGAGGTGGCCCACACCAACTACAGCAGAGAGAGAGAGAGAGAGAGAGAGAGAGAGAGAGAGAGAGAGACAGACGGACAGACAGACACACAGACAGAGTTGGAGAGAAACAGAGTGGGAAAGGGAGTATATTGGCGACACAATGTATTGGCATGTGGGCAACACAAACTCAATCCCGCCAATTACTCAAATTGAATTGAGAGTTGAATTAAGACTTCTTGTTTTGACAAAGTTACTTAGGGTTGCTGCACAGTTGGCAGATCCAGTACTGTTAACCATTACCTGTGTGTAGTGTTGGCAGGTAGCATTCTCTCTGCATTGCCCACTCAGGTACATGTAATCCCGCCCTTCCTCGAACCATGAGTCAATGACCTCAGCAAATGAGCTGGTAACATGAGCTGAATGATGGGTGTTCCAGCCAATGTGGCGGAGCGGTTGGTCCTGAGGAGCGGGATTTGTGTGGCAGGACTTTGCCCTCTCCTGGGCAAGTTTGAACAGCTTCTCACTCCAGTCCTACAGATATGGGGAAGAGGGGGAGACAACACACACACATGTTTAAACAAATACAATGGGGAACTACCTTCCCATGACTGAGGGTGACAGACCAATTTCCTCTCTTTGTGACCTAAAGGGCTCTTTTTCAGGGACACATTTTGCTTTTGGGACACACCCATGCCAGGCTCTCCATTTAACCCCCTACTGTTAATGTTCACTGACAAGGTTTCTTCTGAAGACTTAGTCGCAGGGCTTTGAAAATCAATAGCCTAAAATGGATACGGTATTTAGGCAGGGACAGATGGGGAGATCGATACAATTATAGACTGTGTGGGAGTATGGGAGAGAAAGAAATAAAGAAAGTTGGTTGTATGAGCACAGACCATGGCACAGTGACTCTGCTGCTCTGCCAGCTGACCATTAGGTCACTGAGTACACTATCTCATCCTCATAGGCCTTAAATAGATCAACAACAGCAAGTGTGCTATCCATCGCTAAAGGCCAGCACAGGCCATGTGATGGTACCTGATCTTAAACAAGACAGTCCTAAATAAACTACAGCGAACATGCTGGGAGGCTGAAAGGTGATCTCTGCTTTCAAAGCTGGTGCACTTAGGGGAGGATTCCGGCTAAGCAAGGTGGCCTACGAGCCCTGTATTTGTATTTATTATGGATCCCCATTAGTGCTACTCTTCCTGGGGTCCACCACAATTAAGGCAGTTATACAATTTTAAAGACATTGCAATACATTCACAGCACACTGTGTGCCCTCAGGCCCCTACTCCACCACTACCACACATATACAATACAAAATCCATGTGTACATGTGTGTGTATAGTGAGTATGTTTTCGTGTGTGTGTATGCATGCGACTGTGCCTATGTTAGTGTTTCTTCACAGGTGTTTCACAAAGTGTATTTTTATCTGTTTTTTAAATCTAATATTACTGCTTGCATCAGTTCCTTGATATGGAATAGAGTTCCATGTAGTCATGGCTCTATGTAATACTATGCGCCTCCCATAGTCTGTTCTGGACTTGGGGGCTGTGAAGACCTGTATTTAACATGAGATCCTCTCTAAGCTTTACAGGAATGTGGTTCTGAATATAAAACAGCAACACCTCCACCATTGGCATTTCTGTCTTTTCTGTAAATGTTATAACCTTGTATTGCTACCACTGTATCATCAAAGGTATTATCTAAGTGATTTTCAGCGATAGTCTGAATATGAATGTCATATTATTGATTTCATGAACCTTGTTTCTTAAGCTACATATGTTAATGTGGGCTATTTGGAGCACTTTTCTGGGATGCTTACTTGTTTTCATTGCTTTACTGGAAAATGTTGCAGAAGTAGATATGCTCATGTTATGTTAGTGCAGGGTGAGCTGCACACAGTGGACTTCCTACTAGAGCACAACGCCTCAGTGCTAACAGTATGAATCTCATCATAGGTACATGATTACTGCATAGTACATTAGCTGTAGGATCAGCAAAGTCAGTTAGAGGGCCATAAATTAGGTTAGTTACATTGTCTACCAATTCCCCTGGTATAATGTACATTTGCTGAAGCATTATGACAACTCAGTGTCACAATGGTAGGGAATAACTGAGCTGGGCTTGGGATATTGATAAGTCATTGTCTCAACGCAGCCGTATAATGCTGTGAAAGGATCCAGGAATCAAAATTATTTCGGGGGATCCCATCCTCCTTATAAAACATGTTTTGTTTCCAAAAGGTATCGAAATTGTCAACAAACGTTACACCTATTGAGCTCCAGAGACACTGGTGGACTGGGATGTAGGGGGAGAGAGATGTAAGGGGAGTTGGAGAAGGGGTCATGGAGTGTAAGGGTAAATGGGTAGTGGGGAGTAGGGGACCACAGGCGGGACAGTCTGGACGGGTTAGCATCCTTTAATAATGCCCTGGTCTGGTGAGAGGTGTGTGTCTCTAAAGTGGAGGGATCAAATGAAACCCAACATCACACACCTATTAACATTCTCTCCTCTCCTGGCACAGAGCCTGCTACAACATAGACAGACTCACAGGGTTATGCTTAAAGACACAGTACAGTCAGAGACATGATGGGCCTGTCAGTATCAAGTACTGAGTAGGGATATCCACCCACTAAAGAGACACAAGGCACAGAGGCAGATGAAGAACTGAGTGTTTAAACAGTGTCCCAGTAGACACATTTATAAGCATACAGTGCATTCGGAAAGTACTCAGATCCCCTTCACTTTTTACACATTTTGTTACTTTACAGCCTAATTCTAAAATGGATTATATTGTTTTTCCCCCTCATCAATCTACACACAATACCCCATAATGACAAAGCAAAAACAGGCTTTTAGAAATGTTTGCAAATTTGTAAAAAAAAATGTACGTGAGGATATATTGGTGTGTTCTTGGGGACCTTCAATGCTGCAGAAAATGATTTGTACCCTTCCCCAGATCTGTGCCTCGACACAATCCTGTCTCCGAGCTCTACGGACAATTCCTTCGACTTCAGGGCTTGGTTTTTTGACATGCACTGTAAACTGTGGGACCTTATGTAGACAGGTGTGTGCCTTTCCAAATCATGTCCAATCAATTGAATTTACCACAGGTGAACTCCAATCATGTTGTAGAAACATCTCAAAGATGATCAATGGAAACAGGATGCACCTGAGCTCAATTACGGGTCTCATAGCAAAGAATCTGAATAGTTATATAAATAAGGTATTTCTGTTTTTTATTTGCAATACATTTGCAAAAATCAAAAAAAAAACAGTTTTCGCTTTGTCCTTATTGGGTATTGTATGTAGATTGATGAGAATTTTAAAAATATTTAATACATTTTAGAATAAGGCTGTAGCGTAACTAAATGTGGAAAAAGTCTGAATATTTTCTGAATGCACTGTATAAGCAGCATATAAACCGTGTGGATTCTTCTGTTTAGCTGATGAGGAACTGATAAGGCAGCCTCTGTCTCTGTTAGGACAGGGAGACGGACAGTGGCTGTCACTCATTTACTAAGCTGTTTGACCCGTCTCATCTTGTGCGCGTCGAGTGGTAGCAGAATGTCTCCGCTCAGTGTGAACTGCCCCGCCAACCGCAGCCAGTTACCGTGGAGACGGCTGTCAGCACTCAGGACCTGAGCGTGAAAGGGGGGTGTTTCCACATATGCCGTTTCACGGCTGGCCCCCCAAGAAGGAGTCCTGTTTCAGAGATGGGGAGAGGGGACAGAGGGGGAGGAAAGGGGGAGGGAGAGAGGGTATCCTGGCACACATCAGTGGGATGTCATGCAAAGCTATCCGACTCCCACACGCTCTTCAGAGAGATCTAACATTTTGCCAGGCCATCAACATCCAACCATCTCTCCATTTCACTGACCCCATCTCTTCTCCTTCACCATTACTACAGCCCCCACCAGTCGCATCATTCCACACCTTCTCAACGTTGCTCCTCAGAGATTCTGCCAGCCTTCCATCACCTTGAGAGGGCCCCAACACAAACAGACTCTCCAGGCCACTCCTGTCCTACTGATAGCCACAGCTCACAGCCTGCCTGTGTGTACTCAGCAGAGCTCACAGCTGGTGTTTTCACCTGAATGTGTGTTGTAAAAAACACCCCCTTTAGAGAGGAGCCAGAATGAGATTTCAGTGTAATTTCCTCCACAGTGGCTTGAATGGGTCCACTGACAGGTGAAAAGAGGGGAGTTTTCATCTTGTCACCTTTTAAGTTAATCTTCCTCTGGCACATTAGTGTTAATATTTAAGGGCCTTCTAAAAGAGAACACTGACCCGTTTGTCAATTATTCAACCTTGCAGTGAAGTAAGAGATCCTCAACACTCAGAAACACTAACTGGAGACATGTGTTTCAATTTATTAAGGAAAATACCTACTAAAACTCAGATGGTCTTATGACTGACACATGAAAACATTGGAGAGAATACAACAGGCCCAGTGTATGGGAGTATTCATGCCATACTATAAAGAGCTTGGAAAGGATGATGTTGCTTCCTGTAGGACTAACTTCATCATTAGCACTACTTCCTCATCATAGGACATTTGTTGTTTGATGAATGGAGGCATGTCCAGATGTCAGGGGCGTGACAGCTAATTAAGAGTCTGTGCTAAGCCCCTTTGAGCACATTGTTCCCCCTGATGTCCTCTGGTCAAAATCATCAGCGCACGCTTTGATGGCGCCAGAGGGGAGCAAGGTCACCGGGCAAGTCCCCTTCTTGAATGTTCCATTTAAGTAAGTACAGGAGTGAAGCAAAGACCAGACATAAGAGTATGTTGAGTCTTACTCTGTTATGGTCTGTAAAGTCAACAACTTATAGCTGAGGAATTGATGTTGGCAAGGAGTGCAGTCCATAAAATAAGCCAAGACAGCACAGAGCTTTTAATAGCAAAGTGACAATCAGCAGGAACACTGTTTCCCAGGCAATATTTTCATGCCCACTCAAAACTGTCTTTTAGCCGTGGGAGTCCTCAGCTAAGTGGAGACATTAAGTGGGTTGAACTTTGACCTAAAGTACTGTAAATGACTTAGCTACAGATGCACACATAGCCTATACACTTTCTCTCACACATTCCCAGCATGCAAAACTTGAAATGACGTCATTACAACGACAATGAGTTTCTGCAACGAGTAGACGTAAAACAAACTTCCTCCCTCTCCTGTCTTACACCAAGAGAAAATACTTCATTTCCATTTCTGTATTTGAAGCAATTTACCTCCTATTGTCAGACAGGCTTCCCCAGCCCTCAGTGAACCTCCAGAGGTTATGGACTGAGTACAGAGAGAGAAGTGCCTCTTTTTGTGAAACTGTGTGAAGCGCTGCTCTTTTATCTCCTGAAGAGAAGAAGAAGAGTGAGGCTGCTGCAGGGCCACACTATAATATCTTTACCAACACAATGAGACAGCACTTACCCACGCCTGCTGCCCTGCCCGGGTGGAAATTCCTCAAAGAGAATCACAAACGCAGCTAAAGCCCTGAGCCTTTTAAGCGTTTATCAGTAAAGCTCCTTAATATGCTTCTTCAGCTCGCCCGGGATTCCTCCATCGGCCTTCGCAAGCAAATGACCTGTAATACCACAGTCCTGAATGCAGCATGATAATATCCTCATCCTCTTTTTCTCATTAAGTGTTATCAGCTATGTGCAGTTTGCAGATGCTTAGCAGCAGTCTAGGAACTCTGCTCTATCTGTATACATGGGCTTTGAGAAAGCAATCTATGATAAGTGACGGTTTTGGACGAAACAGCCATTAGGCCTCTAGGACATACTATCCAACCCCACTGTTTTGTGTTTCATTATCCACTGATTGTCCTCTGTCGTCGTCTGTCCTTATGCAATGTAAGCTTGAGATAAGGGAGATAAGACTGGCACAGTAAAAGTGTCACGCCCTGATCTGTTTCACCTATCCTTGTGCTTGTCTCCACCCGCCTCCAGGTGTCGCCCTTCTTCCCAATTATCCCTGTGTATTTATTCCTGTGTTCTCTGTCTGTTTGTTGCCAGTTCATCTTGTTCATTGAAGGTTACCAGCATTTGTCCTGTCAGCTCCTATCGTTTCCCAGCCTCTTTCCTCGTCCTCCTGGTTTTTGACCATTGCCTATCCTGACCCTGTACCCGCCCCCCTGAGTCTGCCTGCCCTCCTGTACCTTTGCTCCACCTCTGGATTACTGAACTCTGCCTGTCCCTGACCCTGAGTCCGCCTGCCGTCCTGTACCTTTGCCTTACCCTGGATTTTCAACCCATGCCTGTCTTTGCCTGTCTTTGCCTGCCCCTGTGCCACAATAAACATTATTACTTCAACAGACTGCATCTGGGTCTTACCTTGATCCCTGATAAATAGATGGCATCAGATATGGAGAAAATGCCCAGTGGTTCTCATTGACTCAACAAACAGGGGGATTATCATTGGAGGCTTGTCACACATTAGTGTTGTTTCAGGCTGCACAGTGCCTACCCACACTATTCACTCAGTCCTTGGGTAACATGCTTGTTTTGTCTCACTTTATCTGAGTGTTTAAGTGGAAATCATGAGATTATCCCTGAGACCGTTAGTCTGCATTACCTAATCAGTGATGAAAACTACAACTTCTTCAATTTAGTTCAATTAAGTTCAGTTAAGATTCATATACAGAGCCTTCAGAAAGTACAATGCCTTGCGAAAGTATTCGGCCCCCTTGAACTTTGCGACGTTTTGCCATATTTCAGGCTTCAAACAAAGATATAAAACTGTATTTTTTTGTGAAGAATCAACAACAAGTGGGACACAATCATGAAGTGGAACGACATTTATTGGATATTTCAAACTTTTTTAACAAATCAAAAACTGAAAAATTGGGCGTGCAAAATTATTCAGCCCCCTTAAGTTAATACTTTGTAGCGCCACCTTTTGCTGCGATTACAGCTGTAAGTCGCTTGGGGTATGTCTCTATCAGTTTTTGCATTTGCATTTGCTTGGCCATTCTAACACCTGGATATGTTTATTTTTGAACCATTCCATTGTAGATTTTGCTTTATGTTTTGGATCATTGTCTTGTTGGAAGACAAATCTCCGTCCCAGTCTCAGGTCTTTTGCAGACTCCATCAGGTTCTCTTCCAGAATGGTCCTGTATTTGGCTCCATCCATCTTCCCATCAATTTTAACCATCTTCCCTGTCCCTGCTGAATAAAAGCAGGCCCAAATCATGATGCTGCCACCACCATGTTTGACAGTGGGGATGGTGTGTTCAGCTGTGTTGCTTTTACGCCAAACATAACGTTTTGCATTGTTGCCAAAAAGTTCAATTTTGGTTTCATCTGACCAGAGCACCTTCTTCCACGTGTTTGGTGTGTCTCCCAGGTGGCTTGTGGCAAACTTTAAACGACACTTTTTATGGATATCTTTAAGAAATGGCTTTCTTCTTGCCACTCTTCCATAAAGGCCAGATTTGTGCAATATACGACTGATTGTTGTCCTATGGACAGAGTCTCCCACCTCAGCTGTAGATCTCTGCAGTTCATCCAGAGTGATCATGGGCCTCTTGGCTGCATCTCTGAACAGTCTTCTCCTTGTATAAGTTGAAAGTTTAGAGGGACGGCCAGGTCTTGGTAGATTTGCAGTGGTCTGATACTCCTTCCATTTCAATATTATCGCTTGCACAGTGCTCCTTGGGATGTTTAAAGCGTGGGAAATATTTTTGTATCCAAATCCGGCTTTAAACTTCTTCACAACAGTATCTCGGACCTGCCTGGTGTGTTCCTTGTTCTTCATGATGCTCTCTGCGCTTTTAACGGACCTCTGAGACTATCACAGTGCAGGTGCATTTATATGGAGACTTGATTACACACAGGTGGATTGTATTTATCATCATTAGTCATTTAGGTCAACATTGGATCATTCAGAGATCCTCACTGAACTTCTGGAGAGAGTTTGCTGCACTGAAAGTAAAGGGGCTGAATAATTTTGCACACCCAATTTTTCAGTTTTTGATTTGTTAAAAAAGTTTGAAATATCCAATAAATGTTGTTCCACTTCATGATTGTGTCACACTTGTTGTTGGATCTTCACAAAAAAATACAGTTTTATATCTTTATGTTTGAAGCCTGAAATGTGGCAAAAGGTCGCAAAGTTCAAGGGGGCCGAATACTTTCGCAAGGCACTGTATTCACACTCCTTGACTTTTTCCACATCTTGTTGTGTTGCAGCCTGAATTTAAAATGGATTCAATTGAGATTGTTTTGACACTGGCCTTCATTTAAAAAATATTAATTAAAAATGAAAATCTGAAATGTTTTCAGTCAATAAGTATTCAACCCCTTTGTTATGGCAAGCCTAAATAAGGTACGGAGTAAAAATGTGCTTAACAAGTCACATAATAAGTTGCATGGACTCACACTGTGTGCAATAATAGTGTTTAACATGATTTTTGAATGACTACCTCATCTCTGTACCCCACACTTACAATTATCTGTAAGGTCCCTCAGTCGAGCAGTGAATTTCAAACACAGATTCAACAACAAAGATCAGGGAGGTTTACCAATGCCTCGCAAAGAAGGGCACCTATTGGTAGACAGGTACAAATAAAAAAAGAAGACATTGAATTTCCCATTGAGCATGGTGAAGTTATTAATTACACTTTGGATGGTCTATCAATACACCCAGTCACTACAAAGATACAGGCGTCCTTCCTTACTCAGATGCCGGAGAGGAAGGAAACCGTGAGTGAGTTACAGTTTTAACTTAAATCTACTTGAAAATATATGGCCTGAAAATGGCTGTCCAGCTATAATTCACAACCAATTTGACAGAACTTGAATTATGAAAAGAATAATGGGAAAATGTTGCACAATCCAGGTGTGGAGAGCTCTTAGAGACTTACCCAGAAAGACTCTCTGCTGTAATCGCTGCCAAAGGTGCTTCTACAAAGTATTGACTCAGGGGTGTGAATACGTATGTCAATTAAATATGTCTGTATTTCATTTTCAATACATTCGCAAACATTTCTAAAAACATGTTTTCACTTTGCCATTATGGGATATTGTGTGTAGATGGGTGAGAGGGAGAAAAAAATGTAATCCATTTTGAATTCAGGCTGTAACACAACACAATGTAGAATAAGTCAAGGGGTCTGAATACTTGCTGAGGCACTGTATACGCTGTAATTTTCACATGACTAGTCAGTCTGCGGGCAAACAATGATTCTAAAAGTGAGGAAACCCTAAATCTAACTGAGCCACCAGGGAGGCGCTGCCATTGACTTCATCTACACACACTGATATAACATCTATCCTGCCTGTTAGTTTGAGTAGAGACCGAGAGACACAGTATGTAATCCTCCTGGTCCCTAACAGATATGTCTATCTCAGAGCCCCAGGGACAGATCCCAGATCCACCCCACACAGTGTTTATGGCCTTCAGCATTAACACCCTGCCAGACAGCACCATACAGAACAGCTGTGATGTCAGTGCCCCCGTGACTGGAACATGCACTGTCTACATTTACACACGGATCCCCACTGTCTCTCACTGTTGGGAATATCAACGTTTCAACAGAAGATACCCTGTGAGAAATCTCTGGTGTCGCTGCCTTTGTTAAGTTGTTAGAGATGGGGAAATGGGGATACCCTCAGAGAGGGAGGAACTGTGACTACTTATGAGGATACGATTTCAACTGATCTGTACAGTACCTTTGGATATAATATATAGCTTTGTTATAAATCATGGATCAAACGGAGGGCCTTTTCCAAGGGCTCGGTTAACCAAGAGATAGACTCTGTGACAAACTGTAATTGGGAGCATGGGAAAGAGCACAGGGGAGGGTTTCTGGCAGGGCTCTATTTCAGGTGACCTTGGTGTCCAGCAGGCAGCAGCAGCCATGTAACTCAGTGATGTGTTTCAAAGGGGCCAGCCTGCATGGCAACACGGCAGTCGGCATAGTTACATTTGCTTACAGCTCCGGGTAGAAGTTGCCATCATAGAGCTAGGACCAGCCTATCCTCCCCAATCAGACAAATAGACAAACTGACACACACACACACACACACACAATAAATATAATGAAAGGCAGGCAAGGCAACTAACCATTTTCTGCATGTTAGCGGCCATGGGGGTGACCCAGCTGCGCAGCCTATTGTGCTGTGTAACAATCAGAAAATGCTCCTTCAACCCAAGCCCTGGAATAAAGAAAAGCACACAATTATTTAGGACCGGTCACCATGGCAATGGAATGCAAGTGTCTGCAAGGGGGGCAAGGGGGTTGGCTGAAAGGTCTGATATAGTAACACTCCACAACATTGGGACAGTGTATATCCACAGCCTGTACATGCCATAGGCTAAACAAATTTGTATGGCCTATCATTTGGAGAACTGAAATGTGTATGGCCTATCATTTGGAGAACTGAAATGTGTATGGCCTATCATTGGATAACTAATATCTCTATTCAATATATAGGCCTTGTAGCCTTACTGAGGAGGTTTTTCACAAATAGGATTCTGACAGAAATATAACAAAATCTTACAGTTTTCACAATCCTATAGCATTCTTTATTTTATTGGGAAAGAAGAAAAATCGCATAGGTTATATTGATTAAACATAGCATAGCATAATTGACTAATGAATGTTATCGGCTGTTTAGCCTAAATGCTAATCACATTTGAGCAATTTACAAGTTAAGATGGAATGTAGGAAACAGATGACAACTTACAAGTTGTATCTGCTTAAAATGAGTTAGTTAGTCCAGTATGGCTCAGTTGATAGAGCATGGCGCAAGGGTTGTGGGTTCGATTCCCACGGGGTCCCAGTGTGAATATGCACTCATTACGATAAGTCGCACTGGATGAGAGGGTCTGCTAAAATGTTAGCAGACCCTCTCAGGGTCTTTGCAAGAGAAGTTAATAAAAACAATCACACTTTTCTTCACATATACTGTATCGCGTGCATCGGCCACCCAGATGTTTTCCTCTGACCAGCGCTAAGCCGAACACAGAACAGGCGATGCGCACTCTTACCGCTCTCAGATGAATCAGCGCGGCCCGGTTTCTCCGTGATTATCCTATTCGCTTGGGTGCTGTTCAGGGTCTGGAGGGTCACCATGAAAAACAGAAGCAGACACGAGGGACCAGTTAGAGACCCCATTGCTACTGAGGTAAATCGTGCCAAGTACTCTAAACTCCTCGTGGACAAGTGGCTCCCTCTTTTCCCCTCCTCTTCTCTCCCTCTCTTTCACTCCCACTCTCTCTCTCCCCTTCCCACAAGTTGTCAACATTTTGCAACTGTTCTTATCCACTCAGACGCACACAGTTGGCCGCTACTCAAACTTTAGTTGAATGAATGATACACGATCAGCGATAAACCCACACGGACAACCAAACTTCTAAAAGCTTGGCTGACCTTTTAACCATATAAATCAAATCAGTATCAAGTCGTGCAGTGGTGACCCGGTGGGGTTGTTTAGTCTGTTTAGCTAAAAAAAAAATATACATACAGTACCAGTCAAAAGTTTTGACACACCTACTCGTTCAATGGTTTTTCTTTATTTTAGTATTTTCTATATTGTAGAATAACAGTGAGGACATCTAAACTATTAAATTACACATATGGAATCATGTAGTAAGCAAAAACGTTTTCAACAAATAAAAATATATTTATATTTTGGATTCTTCAAAGTAGCCACCCTTTGCCTTGATGACAGCTTTGCACTCTTGACATTCTCTCAATCAGCTTCACCTGGAATGCTTTTCCAACAGTCTTGAAGGATTTTCCACATATGCTGAGCACTTGTTGGCTGCTTTTCCTTCACTCTGCGGTCCAACTCATCCCAAACCATCTCAATTAGGTTGAGGTCGGGTGATTGTGGAGGCCAGGTTATCTGATGCAGCACTCCATCACTCTCCATCTTGGTCAAATAGCCCTTACACAGCCTGGAGGTGTATTGAGTCATTGTCCTGTTGAAAAACAAATGATAGTCCCACTAAGCGTAAACCAGATGGGTTTATCGCTGCAGAATGCTGTGGAACCATGCTGGTTAAGTGTGCCTGTTACGGTGCGTGAATGAGGACCCAAAAGCGAATTAACGTAAACAGAGCTTTTTAATAACAAAACAAAACGTAGGCTCAGATGGACCGGCAGGTTCCGACAGGACAAGGTTGCAGCAAACATGACGATAGTCTGGTTCAGGCATGAACAACACAAACGAGAATCCGACAAAGACAGGAGCAGAAACAGAGAGAGATATAGAGGACTAATCAGAGGGAAAAAGGGAACAGGTGGGAAAAGGGGTGACGAGGTAGTTAGGAGGAGACAAGGCACAGCTGGGGAAAAGAGGGGGAGAAAAGGTAACCTAACAACGACCAGCAGAGGGAGACAGGGTGAAGGGAAAGGACAGAAACAAGACACAACATGACAGTACATGACAGTGCCTTGAATTCTAAATGAATTACAGACAGTGTCACCAGCAAAGCACCCCCACACCATCACACCTCCTCCTCCATGCTTCACGGTGCGAACAACACATGTGGAGATCATCCGTTCACCTACTCTGCGTTTCACAAAGACTCGTCGGTTGGAACCAAAAATCTCAAATTTGGACTCATCAGACCAAAAGGACAGATTTCCACCGGTCTAATGTCCATTGCTTGTTTTTCTTGGCCCAAGCAAGTCTCTTCTTATTATTGGTGTCCTTTAGTAGTGATTTCTTTGCAGCAATTCGATTATGAAGGCCTGATTCACAGTCTCCTCTGAATAGTTGATGATGAGATGTGTCTGTTACTTGAACTCTGTGAAGCATTTATTTGGGCATTAGGAAGGAAAGAAATTCCACAAATTCACTTTTAACAAGGCACAGCTGTTAATTGAAATGCATTCCAGGTACTACCTCATGAAGCAGGTTGAGAGAATGGCCTCACTCAATAAAGCTAAAAAGAGAACATGTTGTATGTGGCCTTATTAACATTTTTTTTTTACATTGTTTGCAAATTGATATTTGATATGTAAAAAATACATATATAGTACCAGTCAAAAGTTTGGACACACCTACTCATTCAACGGTTCTTTATTTTTTACTATTTTCTATATTGAGAGAATGCCAAGAGTGTCTTCACATATTGAGAGAATGCCAAGAGTGTCTTCCCAAAGTACGTTCATCTCTAGGAGACAGAACGCGTCCTTCCTGAGCGGTATGACGGCTGTGTGGTCCCATGGTGTTTATACTTGCGTACTATTGTTTGCACAGATGAACGTGGTACCTTCAGGCATTTGGAAATTTATCCCAAGGATGTACCAGACTTGTAGAGGTCTACAATTTTTGTTTCTGAGGTCTTGTCTGATTTCTTTTGATTTTCCATTGATGTCAAGCAAAGAGATACTGAGTTTGAAGGTAGATCTTGAAATACATCCACAGGTACACCTTCAATTGACTCAAATTATGTCAATTAGCCTATCAGACGCTTCTAAAGCCATGACATCATTTTCTGGAATTTTCCAAGCTGTTTAAAGGCACAGTCAACTTAGTGTATGTGAACCTCTGACCAACTGGAATTGTGATACAGTAAATTATAAGTGAAATAATCTGTCTGTAAACAATTGTTGGAAAAATTACTTGTGTCATGCACAAAGTAGATGTCCTAACCGACTAGCCAAAACTATAGTTTGTTAACAAGAAATTTGTGGAGTGGTTGAAAAATGAGTTTTAATGACACCAATCTACGTGTGTGTAAACTTCCGACTTCAACTGTATATATATATATATACTGTATGTCATGACGTGGCCCTCTTTGGGTATAGCATGCCTTCCCCCTCTCTTTCTCGCCTACACCCAGGCTGCTGTTATCTCAGGTCGTAAATCCCTGGAGGAGACTCTCTTCCTCATGGCCAGACAGTATAGAGAGAGAGAAGGTTTCACAGGAGAACAAAGGAACCTCTTCTCCAGCATAGAACTTGAGAACTGAACAATGTACATGTTTTGGAGAAGGTGTACACGGTCGGGGAAGAATCCAGCTACGACCGGTCCATTTCGTTTAATGTTTGTGAAACTCATGAGAGACACTCATGAGAGACAATACAGCCACACAGTTATGAAGCTTGCATCTAATTGTTGTATAAAATTAATGAGTAAAGATTAAACTATTTGTGAACTTATGTAATGTTAATTTAAACTGTTTAAGGGAACCCAATTCCCTTTAAAGTTAACTAAGTCATTGGCCCGCCCCATGAGCACAGACATTGATCTGGCGTCATGGGACAGCCATTTTCTGCTCTTCCGAATATACCCCCACCTGGAGAATCATCTGCAGACCAAGCTTACCTCAATTACGAGAGGGCTACGGTTTGAGTATATTGCTGAATTCTTAACCATACCACATGATTAAACTCTGAGACTATCGATACCGACAGAATAAGAACAAATCTTTGATACTAATTACTAGTCTGCAGCTAGGAATTCTGTACCATTGAACGCGAAGACCGACAACCGCCAAAACATCTATCTACAAGAACATTTCTGAAATGGGACTCTGAAGTATACATTCTAGCCACAAGAGACGATCAGGCGAACTCTCCAACAGAAAGACGGACGATTCCAACAGATATTAGGACGACACACTCAGCGTAAATATATATTGATTGCAATTATTCCCGAATGAGTGACCGTTCATGTGCAAAGGATTAGCATTTAAATTAATATAATTATCAAGTGTATAGTGACTCATTTGCGTAATTCCCGTCTTTCTCAGTCGACCCCCACTTCCCTTTTGTCCACCAAGCCGCGATACCAGTTTATCCCACTAGGGAAACTCCGCTATCATTTCCTTGTAACCATATCTACTGTTGGTTTATTTATGCATTTCTGTGATTATTTAGTTAGTAAATAAATTATTTAAGACAATTGATGTATGGATAATTCATAGAGAAGACTGGGTTCGTGCAGATAACCAACAATTTACGACTTTTTGAATGAGACTAACGTGAGGTAAAGAATAATTCATTAATTAGAAGACTAATTGATCAGATATTAAAATATCTGAAAGTTATATTAGGAAAAGTATAACTTTGTGCCCCGACTTTCTAGTTAATTACATTTACATGATTAAGTTAGTCACATAATAATAATTACAGAGAATTTATTTGATAAAAATAAGTCTTCGGTTTAATGATGCCAAAGACACGACATATATACAGTATAGTAGCTAAACAGAGCCCCATCTGCCCTGAATGACAGGTCACCACTGTAAAACACATAGGATGTGTGTATATATGGAAAAATAGACCTTAAAAAATGTCCAACAATCGATTTGGTCGAAAGGGCAGACGACTTTTGATCGACCAATTGTCTGGACCAGCCCTAAGGCCAATGTATACCCTATGTAAAACAATCAAGAAAACATACATTAAAAGCCAAAGGTGACTGTCAGTAGACCTATCTGAGTGATCCCAGGTGTGGTGTAGGGCAAGCTATATACAACAGTAGGTTACATCCGTGTTAGCACAAGTCAATTACTGTAGCCTAAACTCTTTATTAACAACATATACCGACCGTACTTGAGAGATAGACAAGAAGCCCAAACAGAGCAGAGATCAGTGTCACTGTCACGATCATCGTAAGAACATTCGGACCAAAGCGCAGCGTGATATGGGTTCCACATATTTATTGATGTGAAACGCACAAAACAATAAAAAGCAAAAGATACGTGAAGCTATGGAGTGCTCACAGGCAACTACACATAAACAAGATCCCATAACAAAACAGTGGGGAAATGGCTGCCTAAATTTGATCCCCAATCAGAGACAACGCTAAACAGCTGCCTCTGATTGGGAACCATACCAGGCCAACATAGAAATAAAACAACCTAAATTACCCACCCTAGTCACACCCCGACCTAACCAAAATAGACAATAAAAAGGCTCTCTGTGGTCAGGGTGTGACAGTCACTGATCCATGAGAATAACATCTACAACTTCTACACTCACAATGAAAATGTTTCACTGAAGGCAACAGACATAACAAATATCTGACATGTGGCTTTTTTTTAATTAAGGTTTTCCAAAGAACATATGTGTGTGTGCATTTGATGAGACTGGGCTACAAATGACTGGCATTACAGTCCTAACTATGGCATTCATTTGGAGAAATCTGCACCGCTTGTCCTATTTCCTCAGGATAGGTAACTACAGTGATTGCAGAGTGTAGCGCTGAAAGAAATAGCTCAGTCCGCCTTTATGCAATAGTGGGTAACACTGTGAGAGAGACCAAATAATCAGAGGTGTTCCTATGCCATCTCTTTATGGCCAATCTCTGCAAACACAAAGTACAACTATAGAATGAGATAAGTTTCAATAATCAGGGATGCTCACACACCATGACGAGCAATCTCACCCATCTTTCAGGAATCCTTTGTTACGTTGTGGTCTACTACAGCAGTAGATCCCCACAAAGTCAGCAAGACAATATAATCACCACAGTGAAACTCTGAAACGTCTGCTGAACAGAAGAGTTCTGATACCCAATCATTCTCCATCATCACATCGAAACCCAACATTTCCAACTACACCCCGCCGCACAACACACAAACACATCAAATGTCTTGACCATTAGTAGCAAATAATATGCGCACATGTAATCAAAAATGAAATTTCACAATAAATCCCTCCAAACTTGTGTATTCTTAAGAATCTGATTTAATTTGAGGGTTCGTACTGTATGTGTGTGTTCCCCACAGAAACTGAAGGACAGGGGGTAGGGGGTGTGTATCGGGGAACCAGTTTCAACAGAACCTCAACTAACTGTGCTGTTCTGCTTCTCATTACAGAAGCATCTCACAGGACTGAGAGCCATCTCGTGTTTCAGTATTATATTCTCAAAGATATAAAAGAACAGACACCAACCAGTCACAAACCACTCACTGGTCATGGGCTATTGATTCTACATGCAGCTCTCTTCCCATTATCCTCCCATAGTGACATCACCTACTAGGATTAGGGAAGGTACTGTAGTAGCGCCGAGTCACCTCAGTGAGTAGGACAGAGATTCAGACATGGGAGTGATGCTTATACCCCATCCTGGGCCTAGTGAAGGGCTTTCAGTAGGATGGTTTACTGTACATGGGTGAGTAGGTGGGCGGGTGGTAGTGGGGAAGTTACTGTTGTGTGACTGTTGTCTTCAGTGCTGTCCTGGGGGATTTGAGACCATCATGTCAATGAGTCGTGAAAGAGACATATTTTACCCAAGAGGGCGGGTGTGGAGGTCCCTGTGATGAGTGATGCAGAACCACAAGCCCTGGAATAGAATGGAATGCAGAAGGGATACATGTGTATCATAATGGACAGTGGGATAGAACTATAGCTGAGCAAGCAGAAAAGAAAGGAGCAGTAAAGTAGAGGCCAGTAAATGCAGTACTGTTCAGTGCAGTCACCGTGGGTCTATACTACGTGGGTGGGTGGTTGGATCAGTTACAGGTGGAATCAGATCTAACTCACTGACAGGTCTGTGCTGAAACAGGACTCTTGATGCTTCAGCAGTTGGTGATTTACTATCTGGAGCTGATTATGGCATGAGAATGTTTTTATGGTATGAGAACGTTCACCGGGCAGGGGGTACGACAGAATAACTAACCTCAGCTATACTTCCATGGTAGTGGTGGTGTTAGGTGTGTTCTGCTGGGGAGATGAGAACAGGACCGTTGTATTAGATGATGGCAAGGTGATGGACACTTACTCCCTGCAGAGGGCACACCTTCCCCACTTTCTATGCTCATTCAACAGTACACTTTTACTCTCAGGATGTCTGCCACTCAAGATAACAAAAAAACACATTGGAACACAGACTCATTGTCCATTAGGCTACTGTAATTACCTGGTAATAAGCACAAGGCTGAGTTAATTCAACAAAATGTGTGCTGCTCAAGTAGGTTATATGTATTCCTGTGTTACATAGTTATTTCCCTAATGAAAGATGGGTTTACATTTCCTCGTAAATCATGAGAAGATGCAACCTGTATGAGTTGTGTCTCACAATACCCTGCTTGTCACCTTCCCACAGTGCCAACTGCCCAGTGGAGCTTGCCTCAATCCATCCAAGCTTCCTGATGAATGTGTTTTTCTCTTCAGTTTACAAATTCCACATCTGAGAGGCTTTCATGAGGGAGGAAATGTGCCATGTGCCTTCCAAAAAAAGGAAAAGAGTTACACATGCCTACGCAATGGTTATTTTGTCAAATGTGGTCAACAGGTCTTCTAGTCCCATAACCTGATTGGTTCTCGACGAGTAAACCCTACATTCCATAAAGTTTTGCTTTGGCATCTTGTCTGACATGTGAATGAATTAATAGCGTTTCTCACAAATACCACTGAGGTGCTTATAAGCGCATTTTACACACTGGAAATTCACTGTACCCAGAAGATACCCAACCCAGCGCGCTTCGGGACTGAGTGTAAGCGCAGTACAGGATTAACTGAAAATGATTTGGATGCACGCTGTCATTGTGTTCCTGTGTCTTTGTCCAATCCTCGCTGCATTTGGGCAGGTGAGTGTTTCCTGCGGTTGTCAGTGTCATGAGGGCACCTTGGCCACTATTAAGAGACAACAAATGGTGTTTCTTGGATTTATTTTGCACAACTGGTTGGTCCAATCAAAAATGTAGCTGATTTAAAAGCACATATCACACTACATATCACAGAGTAAAACGTCAAATCTATGTAAATTGCTGAATTTGATATGATCATGGGTTACCATTATAATCTCTATGAGTGTGTTACGATTTAATGTAGTCTATTGTGGTTTCTGACATGCTTTAGGTAGTCCATTAATGTAATAAACTCAGAAAACATTTCCAGACCAATTAATTATCACATATGGCCTCGGGACATAGTTAAAATTCTTGCCATTATCTGTAATGACCTGAAAAGACTGTGGGTAAATATCACACAGATTTACAACTGAGAAAATAGACCTGAGAGAAAGGTTGTCTGAATGCCCTTTTCATGGACAGGCTTTAATTCAACATCTAACACTGAGGGATGCAGCATTGATGTCTGGGTGTTGTTGAAGGTCAAAACGCATCAAGCTGAAGTGTCAATCTCTTGTCAAATGCAAGAGCCTGCAAGTCCAGCTATAAGGTCATTATCCATGCATCATGACATGGACAGACACCCATTGATAGAACTGGTGTTTGGTCGACCTCAATTCCCAGGCAAGCTGCACAAACGATTACTAAGGCCCCTTGCATGCATGTCCAGACACCGAGAGGCCCATCACCATGAATAGACCCAACACCTCTGACGTGTTTCAGCACAAAACTGCTAAACCTCTCTACCTTGTCCAAGGACAAGGGTCTATATTACAGCAGGTTGGTGTGTGTGTGTGTGTGTGTGTGTGTGTGTGTGTGTGTGTGTGTGTGTGTGTGTGTGTGTGTGTGTGTGTGTGTGTGTGTGTGTGTGTGTGTGCGCTATGCTGTACTCTTTCTGTTGTTCAGTTAGAAATTCATGTGGAATGTCAAATTTGGACTCAATTTAGTTTTTGTCCACATTTAGTTAAGATCATGATGTACTGTGTGGTAATGAGCTGTGTGTATGAGGAGTCTGTTCAGGTCTCGTTAGTGATATTTGGCTTGTTCTTGTCATGGCACAACTCACACTGCAGAACTGAAGCCATGCAGTGATTACATAATTGAACAAGGTCAGCCAGAGTATTATTAGCTACAGGACACTTTTCCTTTTATGCAAAACCTTTCTGCATCACATAATTCACTTAGAACAATCTAGAATCCTTGGATTAGATCACCATGCTACTTTGGCCTTCATCATTGCACTGCACACCTCTCGATTCAAAGAGCAGCTCAGAACTTACTGAAGGAGGCTATAGATATGTTACCTAGGCACACCAAGATAATGTCACAGACACATGAAATGCAAATGCATGAAATGTTTTGCAGCGGAGGCAGAAAGAGGACATTATCGCTGGGGCACACAAACAGCAGCCTTTCCCTCCCTCTCTCCCTCCCTCCCGCCGTCCTGACTGATTTCGCTCCAGCAGCCCAGCTCCCTGCTCCAGTTTCAATCAGCCAGGTGTTTTCACAGGATGACCAAATATTTACTTTTCTTACATAACTTCTGCCAGATGAAAACACTAATTGGCTCTCTGAAAACATTCATGAGAGGACAGAGAGGAGGAGGGAGAGAGTTGAAAGAGAGAGTGAGAGTTTAGGAAAAATATACTACTAACACTCCCTGATTTTCTCAGCCAATGGGAGGAGAGGCTGTGCCTCATACACAGGTGATGTTTACCCTCTGGGTGAATGTTTACCCTCCACACCATCTGACCCCAAACAGCCTCCCTACCCTTTATCAAAACCACCAGTACACCCACCCCTGCATCAAAACCTACAGTACGTACACCCACCCCTTCATCAAACAATGAACGCTATGAGCAAGCAACATTTTTTATGCCTCCAAGGAGATCATTCCACTGACTGTCAGAACTTTCAGAGACTTATGGGCTAAAGAGATTGAAGAGCAGAGATAGGCTGGGATATGAGAGAAGGCAGACTGGGAGGGGCTTTCGTGTGATGGGAATCTGTTATGAGAATGAGTCCAGATAGGATTGGAGCCACTCTTTCGCTCATGGAGTGTGTCTTTAGTGTTTCACAGCAACCCCCTTAGACCGTACAGGAGGCCTACAGGACTTCCCTCTAGCACCATCAAGTAACACCACCAGGGGCATAAGCATGCAACCTCCAAAACATAAAACTACTACCACTAGAGAACAACTCACTTTGCACAAAGGCAAAAGCCTACCAGCCTACCAACACTACAGCCACCTCTGACTTCAAGCTCCCCAGCTGGTGGTAGGGGTTGTTGAGATGCCCATGCGTGCTCAGAACTCTTGGTTCACTTGTACAGTAGGTCAGACAATCAGGGAGATGATGTCGCCGGCTCAATTAATTCATTCACCACATCGACTAGGCTGCCTACTGTGTACAGTGAGATTAAAAACATGACCATCTGAGTGCTGATGTAGTGTTGAAGCAGGCATGTCTACTCTGATGTCTCTTCTCTGGTCTCCCTAGAAACCCAGACCAGTGACCATATGCCTTTTTAGTTACTTTTAGGTACTGTACACTACATTCTTTAAATTTCAGTGCTATCTTAGGAAAACCCCTAAAATACTTTCTAATTGCAGTAACAAACCACTTCATGTGTTCACCAGATGCTAGAGTATCATTCATAACTCAAGCCAATGTACAGTAGCTGCTGTACTTCTGTCCTGTTATTCCAACATTAACTTGTTGGTGAGGTCATTTCTCTGTTCTTTCCAGTGATTAAGTTGTGAGGACATTTGCTTTTGCAGTGAATGTGGTTTGTATAACTGAGTGATGTCAAATTCTAGGAAGCTAATGTAAGAATGAGTTCTGCCTCCATCTTCTGACCAAGTCACCTGTGTCTCACGGTCCCTGACTTGAGTTTAAATTAGGCAGTCATCTATCAACTGTAACTGCACTTCATTAGGCAATGAATGTGCTCTGTGTAGCCTATGTTAGCATAGGAAAAATAAACTTGCATGTTCCTCAACCCATGTTTGTAACGTGCCCCTTCGCTAAAATGCAATTAAGATCTTCCTGTATTACGGATTTTTAAAATACAGTAACTCTGCAAAAGAATTGCCTTTTTGGGGATGACTCTCTTGTCAAGTTTTTCCCTGTATAACACTTTTGAACTCTTCCACTGTCCCTGACTTCCCCTGTTTCTATTGGACAAAAAAGTATTCACCTGCTTACCATGCCCTGTCCCTATAGGACTGTCCCAGCAGGCAGGACATGCAGAGCTCCCTAAAGCAGGTCCAGAAGCTGCTGTCGACCCACGAGGCTGCATACCTTCAGAGCCTCCGCACCCTGAGGAAGAAACTCAACTTGCTACAGAACACAGCCACTAAACAGACTGGCAAAGCAAACAATGGTAAGTCTGCACACAGCCCAAACATCGGTTGAAGAAGCAACATGTAGCCTACAATTTTAGCCATAGGCTTAAATTCGATTTCTTCACGTTTTTTTAAGTACACTGAAATGCCTAAAATGGTTTTTAGTAGGCCTGCTGCTTTTTATTTTATAATCTATCTATTTTATAATTTATAATTTATTTATAAAAAACACCAGTTGCAAGAATGTGAAGAAGTTTTATATTACTAATGTTTTTGCTATTGTTGTCAACCTCATGAACGAGAACCAATCGTGATTCAGTAAGTTGTGTAGGCCTACACACAGCACCAGCCAGACCGACTTGTCCTGGTAAAAATGCTAATTAGCTGTAAAAATGCAGTGTCATGCTGCGTTCTAAAAATGTTAACTCTGGTGGATTGTTATTCCTTTGCTACTACTGGTTTGTCATTTCACATTTGGTGGTTAGCGGTAGGTAGAAAGGTTAATTAAATTGAGCTCCTATGGACCTATGGCTGGAGAGTTAAGTCATGGCTTATGTCCCCCTACCAACCGCCCCCCACCGCTTTACAGATACCTGTCTAAAGCTGGACACGCCTGCCAACAGCAGGAAGTTGGGAAAGGCGCAGACCCCAGGTCACGAGGTTCACTTTCTGTGTGATGCGGGTTATGAGTTGGTGGGAGCAGAGAGCAGGATGTGTCAGGAGAGCCTCACCTGGAGCGGCCAGCAGCCCACCTGCCGCAGTGAGTGACCCTACCATCTGTTACAGATTACTCTACCCCTAACCTTAACGTTAACCATTAGGGAGACACACATCCAACGTGAAATCACTATCTTTTGTCACTACTATCTACTTCTTCTCTTTCTCTGGCGTCTCTTCCCCCCCACCCTTTTCTCTTCTCTTCTCCTTTCCTCTTCTCTGTCCCATCACTCATCTCTTTATCTGCTCTTCCATCTCTCTCAAGTCCTTGTCAGCATCCTCTTTGTGTCCCCCTCTCTTTTCTTTATCTCTCTTTCCCCCATTTTAAACTTCATGCATATTACTAACATTTATCTAGATAAGATGGCTTGCATCCATATGAGTTTCATTATCAAATTTCCTTTTTATGTATTTTCATGGCCATCCAGAATGGGTTATTGAATCCAGTGACTGTGACACATAGTTATAGCAGCCCTCTGTCTTGACAACTTGCTAACATTTAGATAATGCTTCAAAGACGTTCTGTGAGACTAAAAGTCAGGCCATCCCTTTCGCTCCGGTCATGTCGAGTACTCACACGCATGCACATTCACGCTCACGCACGCAAGAGTGTGCGCACACACACACACACACACACACACACACACACAGAGAAGGAGCTTTTCTCTTTTAGTTCATGCATCAGAGCTATAAGGTTCCACCTGTGCTTGTCAGTGAGTTAGCTAGCCAACATTTACATCAGGGCTAATATTACTTCATTCTCCTCTCTTGACTAATCCCTTACTCCTCCTGTCTTTCCTCAGACATAAATGAGTGTGCCTCGTCTCCCTGTCTGAACGGGGGGACATGTGTGGACGAGATGAACCAGTTCTCCTGCACGTGTACCAAAGGCTGGGCCGGAGCCACCTGCCAGAGCCCTGTGCCAACATGTAGGTAGAGATGCTTAAGCATTAAGGCCCAAAGGGGTGTGGTATATTGGCCAATATAAGGGCTGTCCTTATGCACAACGCAAAGTGCCTGGACTCAGCCCTTAGCCGTGGTATATTGGCCACGGTTAATATATATAACAAAACCCTTGAGGTGCCTTATTGATATTATAAACTGGAACCAGGACTTACAGTCCTATATATCTCTATGCAATGGCTAACTGGTAAAAACAACACACAAGGGCCAGACACTGAGGGAGACCCAGGTCCACTCCCTCTCGCTGGTTCTGGCTGGCTGGGCTATCATACACACTCAGGGCTCCAGGCAGAGCCAGCGAATCAATACGGCCCAGTTAGGTTTTGTTCCTCTCTGTCTATTTGTTTTCATTTCTCCCCCCTGTGTACAGTACACTGCTGTAAGTGAGAACCACACACAGACTAATGGGGATTTAGATGGACTTTGACCATGAGTAACACTGCTTGCACTGTGTGGGAGGCTTCTATAAGTCTATCATCCCACTCACACACAGCCCACTGATAGAGGGCTGCATGGTGCAATGGATGTGAACACTGAGGTCAGGAAATGTTGGGAAACTACAGTGTTGCATGAATGTTTAATATTAAAACGTTTAATGTAGCCTAACTTAAGTTGCAAGTAAGTCGAGACGACCGCCCGTCTGGTCGCCAGACAACATTTTGAGTATCTCATCTCTGTGTCCAATACATTTGTGCTCAGTCTTGACTCAGTCTTGGATAGTGACAACTGGTCATTTCTTCTGGAGACCAGCCGAGACCAGCGCAGTAAAAAACTCCTAATTATCAGCTTCCATTCAGTCAGCACATAAAACTGCTTTGCCTTGCCAAATATATACACTCCTTTCTTGAAACATTAATACCTGCGCTCTTTATATCTAGTATAGACATGTTTGACCAGTGGCGAACCTATTGGACCTAGGCCTTCAGTGGCGAACCTATTGGACCTAGGCCTTCAGTGTGTGACAGGTTCTTGACGCTGAAAGGACAGCAATCGTCATACCAGCAGACTCATTTAGGACTGCACTTTTTTTTTAAACAAAGGGCCAGAGGCGTAGTGGAGGCTATATGCAGGTATACACCGTATACCTACTGTTTTTATGGGCATTGTGTATACTCACTTCTTAATCCCCAGTGATGCGTATCAAAGTAGTGTAGTGGAGATATACGGCTTATCAATTATGTATAACAATAAAGAAGCCATGCATACAGTAGCCTACACAATCGCAAAGTACGTGACATACAGCTCTGGAAAAATTTGAGATCACTGCAAAATTATGAGTTTCTCTGGTTTGACTATTTATAGGTGTGTGATGGGGTAAAATGATCAGTTTCTCTGGTTTGACTATTTATAGGTGTGTGATGGGGTAAAATGATCAGTTTCTCTGGTTTGACTATTTATAGGTGTGTGATGGGGTAAAATGATCAGTTTCTCTGGTTTGACTATTTATAGGTGTGTGATGGGGTAAAATGATCAGTTTCTCTGGTTTGACTATTTATAGGTGTGTGATGGGGTAAAATGATCAGTTTCTCTGGTTTTACTATTTATAGGTGTGTGATGGGGTAAAATGATCAGTTTCTCTGGTTTGACTATTTATAGGTGTGTGATGGGGTAAAATGATCAGTTTCTCTGGTTTGACTATTTATAGGTGTGTGATGGGGTAAAATGATCAGTTTCTCTGGTTTGACTATTTATAGGTGTGTGGTGGGGTAAAATTATCAGTTTCTCTGGTTTGACTATTTATAGGTGTGTGATGGGGTAAAATGATCAGTTTCTCTGGTTTTACTATTTATACGTATGTGTTTGGGTAAAATTATCATTTTAGTTTTTTTCTCTAAACTACTGTCAACAAATAAAAATATTGTATTTTAGAGCATTTATTTGCAGAAAATGACAACTGGTCAAAATAACAAAAAAGATGCAGACCTTGAATAATGCAAAGAAAATAAGTTCATATTCATTTTTAAACACAATACTAATGTTTTAACTTCGAAAGAGTTCAGAAATCAATATTTGGTGGAATAACCCTGATTTTCAGTCACCCAAACACATAACTATAAATAGTAAAACCAGAGAAACGGATCATTTTGTCTCTTCATTTTTTTCCAGAGCTGTATATTTACATGTGCGCAGCACACACAGCCTAGTTTCAACGGAATGTCGACTGCAGCCAGCAAGAATGCACAGCTCTCAACTGTTTTGTTGGCAAAGAGCAGCTCAAAGAAAAATGATATTGGTAGCCTGTACGGTAGGTTGCAAATACTTTTCAATGTATGATATCTACCAGTAAATGCTAACTAAGGCAACAATGAGTATGCAAATAAGGTCAGTAGGCTATTGTGATGAGCATTCAGTCATCATACCCTGTTTGCATCAGTGGTGGGCCTGGGTGGACACCCAATCAAGTTTGAGCAAAAACAGAAAAATAATACATGATTATGACAAAAATATATATTAGTTATATTGTCAGACCTCCAAAAGGGTCTCCTGATGTGCTTTAAGCACTGTTGTGGACTTAGAACGTCACATTTTAGTTGTTTTTCTATTTAAAAAAGGTGTGATTTAGAGATTGCAAATCTAAAAAACATAAGATTTTTCCTTCGCTTGGCAGGCCATTTGAGATTTGTTTTGCTAAATATGAGGATACCTACTTCTCCAGGCTCCACTACACCACGGCATAGGGCCAATGGAAAGACAGCAGTCACACACAGCATGGTGTTAAAGAATAAGCAGTCCAATCACTCTGACATAGTAAGCCAGTGGGTTCCAATCATAAGAATACTACGGCACCCGGTAACAACCATTAGGCTAAGCATTTCTTCATCGAAATGTACAACTATTACTTTTCATTGCACAAAATATTTCACGTTTAGCACATAAAGTAACCGGTGACCTAAAGTTTAAATGCAACAACGTTTCACACATGTTATTTTCAAAGAGATGGTTAACAACAGCAAGGGAGCTGAAATAAAATAAACAGTTCCACTCAAAAGATGAGGATAAATGTTAACTTATTCAAGAAGTTATTCTTGAAAAGGGAGAAGCTAACAAATTAGCAACATCCTCTTCTATAACACCTTCTGCAGCCGCTAAAAACTAGCCTACAACAAAAGATAGTTAGCTACATCATAGGAAAACTACTGCTTGCTATTGCGCAGTGACCTGTCAGCCTTTCAGAAAGCAGAGGTTTCCAGATTTGTTTTGTAAAAAACGGTCCACCCATTACAAGTCAAAATGTGATTGGTTGATTCCACTGTCACTCCAAAATGTTGCCCTGATTCAGTTGAATGGCAGATGCCTTCTATCTATCTATTTATTTTAATTTCACCTTTATTTAACCAGGTAGGCTAGTTGAGAACATGTTCTCATTTACAACTGCGACCTGGCCAAAATAAAGCAAAGCAGTTCGACCCATACATCAACACAGAGTTACACATGGTATAAACAAACATACAGTCAATAATACAGTGAAAAAAATTATATATACATTGTGTGCAAATGAGGTAAGATAAGGGAGGTAAGGCAATAAATAGGCCATGGTGTCGAAGTAATTACAATATAGCAATTAAACACTGGAGTGATAGATGTGCAGAAGATGAATGTGCAATTAGAGATACTGGGGTGCAAAGGAGCAAGATAAATAAATAAATAAATAAATACAGTATGGGGATGGGCTATTTACGGATGGGCTGTGTACAGGTGCAGTGATCTGTGAGCTGCTCTGACAGCTGGTGCTTAAAGTTAGTGAGGGAGATATGAGTCTCCAGCTTCAGTGATTTTTGCAGTTTGTTCCAGTCATTGGCAGCAGAGAACTGGAAGGAAAGGCGGCCAAAGGAGGAATTGGCTTTGGGGGTGACCAATGAGATATACCTACTGGAGCGTGTGCTACGGCTGGGTGCGGCTATGGTGACCAGAGAGCTGAGGTGGGGCTTTACCTAGCAATGACTTGTAGATGACCTGGAGCCAGTGGGTTTGGTGACGAGTAGGAAGCGAGGGCCAGCCAACAAGAGCATACAGGTCGCAGTGGTGGGTAGCATATGGGGCTTTGGTGACAAAACGGATGGCACTGTGATAGACTGCATCCAATTTGTTGAGTAGAGTGTTGGAGGCTATCTAGCTTCTGATGGCCTAGCCATTGGCTGACTTAGCTAGCTAGATTTATCTCCCCAGAGACCAGCAAAGAAAAATCCTGATTGGATATTTTTTTCTCTCCAGTGTTCATTTCCTTTCCAACGAAAACTGAAGTGATTAAATAAGAACTTAATTGAAAATCTTAATATAATTAATTATAGTTATTTTATAAATCCTTAGCCCTTCTCTGAAGGCGTAGAAGGCCCTCATTATTTCACACTGTGTTTGGGTTATTCACAAATTGTAGAGTGGCTCTATTATCACTCAGCCTGCATTTTTTTACCATTCTGAATGTATGTTCTTCTGAAATATGAACACAGAAATACTGGACATTTTGAACTGCTATAATTGTGGCAATTTGACAAAATTACAATCATGGTCTTGAATTGGACTCCCATTTTTCTGGTCTCGGTCTCGTACCCCTTGTCCCTCTCCGGTCTTGGTCTTGACTCGTACCCCTTGTCCCCCTCCGGTCTTGGTCTTGACTCGGTCTCGTACCCCTTGTCCCCCTCTGGACTCGGTCTGGAATCGGTCTGGACTCGGTCTCGTACCCCTTGTCCCCCTCTGGTCTCGGTCTGGACTCGGTCTGGACTCGGTCTCGTACCCCTTGTCCCCCTCCGGTCTTGGTCTTGACTCGGTCTCGTACCCCTTGTCCCCCTCTGGTCTCGGTCTGGACTCGGTCTTGACTCGGTCTCGTACTCCTTGTCCCCCTCCGGTCTTGGTCTTGACTCGGTCTCGTACCCCTTGTCCCCCTCTGGTCTTGGTCTTGACTCGGTCTCGTACCCCTTGTCCCCCTCTGGTCTCGGTCTGGACTCGGTCTCGTACCCCTTGTCCCCCTCCAGTCTTGGTCTTGACTCGGTCTCGTACCCCTTGTCCCCCGCTGGTCTCGGTCTGGACTCGGTCTCGTACCCCTTGTCCCCCTCTGGTCTCGGTCTTGACTTGGTCTCGTACCCCTTGTCCCCCTCTGGTCTCGGTTTGGACTCGGTCTCGTACCCCTTGTCCCCCTCCGGTCTTGGTCTTGACTCGGTCTCGTACCCCTTGTCCCCCTCCGGTCTCAGGCTTGACTCGGTCTCGTACCCCTTGTCCCCCTCCGGTCTTGGTCTTGACTCGGTCTCGTACCCCTTGTCCCCCTCTGGTCTCGGTCTGGACTCGGTCTCGTACCCCTTGTCCCCCTCTGGTCTCGGTCTGGTCTCGGTCTGGACTCCTTGGTCATGAATTGGTCTCGCTTTAGGTGGTCTCAAACACAACACTGTTCCAAACACTGTGGTTACCCTGGGAACAAATAGTTAATTTGTAACTCTTTGTTCACATGGTAACCATAGTGTTTTATAAAGAAATAAGCTGCACTGATTTGAAGATGGAGATGTTTAGATGGCCATGCCCTCAGACTGGAGTCAGAAACCTCCATATCAATGAGAATCATCCTTATTTTCACTCTTCTCCTCATTCCTCTCCTTCTTTTTCTCCCTCTTTCTTTTTTCTCCAGTCTTTGTCACCATGACGAACACCTCGTCTGCCACCTCCTCTGCGGCTGCTGCCATCTCTCCCCCGGCTGTGACTGTTGGTCCGTTTGTCCGTCCGTCTCGCTGTACGCAGGTCCAGGGCACCACCCACTGCACCTGTGACCCCGGATACACCATCTCTGGGCGTGACAGCACCACTTGCACAGGTACACCACAATCAGCTACCATGGCTATGGTAACATAAAAATACACACTGTCTGACCACATAATGTTATATACTGTAACTGACATCAATGGCAATTGATGTGTGTGTGTGTGTTTCAGACATTGATGAGTGTGAGTTGTTCCACATGGGTCAGGCTGGCCGGCTGTGTTTACATGCCTGTGTTAACACTCCTGGAGGCTACCGCTGTACCTGTCCTGCTGGATACAATGTCACCCGCGACGGACGCAACTGCAAAGGTGAAAGGAGACCACCCACACACACACACACACACACACACTGTACCAAAGTCTCAAATGCTGAACACACACACACACACACACACACACTGTACCAAAGTCTCAAATGCTGAACACACACACACACACACACACACCATCATATCCTCTGCCTCAAAACATGCCAGTTATACCAGATGAATACTAAACATTTGAATAGTCTACCACAAAGAGAAAGAAGATAACTTGGCTGAATGATAATGAATGTTTCCTATTATTTCCTATCCGTTGTATCTGTAATTCCATGCAATTCTGTTATCTACTGGCTGAATAATTAAACAAACCCTACATCTGGTCTGAATAAATGTTTGTTTTTGTAGGCAACTACAATAACTCAGTTATTTCTCTGTCTCGCTCTCTCTATTTTCTCTCTGTCTTTTTTTATCTGTCCCTCCCTCACTTTTACACACATTATTCTCCCTCTCTCTCCATGGCCTGTAGACATAGATGAGTGTGCCACCAGACTGAATAACTGCACCCGGGACCAGATGTGTATAAACACCTACGGAGGGTTCCAGTGTGTACGTGTGGACTGCCCCCGCATACGAAACTCCACCTACAGCAAAACCTCACCCCTGTGAGTACCTTCTCTTATAGTTATCACTCTCTTGCAATAATACACCTCTCAATGCCTATATAATCTTCTCTTTCCCTGTTCCCCAGGCGTTGCGAGCGTAACCCCTGCTCTGTGGACAACAAGGTGTGCTCTCAGGCCCCTAACTCCATCTCCCACCACTACCTGTCTGTCGTATCCAACCTGTCAGCACCACGCACCATGTTCCGTGTGTCGGCCCTCCGCCTCATGGGCGACACGCTGCGTTTCTCCCTGCTGGGCCGCGGGCAGGCCCGACGCCACTTCACGGTGCAGCGGTCAGACCGACAGACAGGCCAGCTGGTGCTGGGGAGCCCGGTGCAAGGCCCTGCTACACTGGAGGCAGAGGTGGAGATGACCGAGCTGGAGAAAGGGGTCCAGCTGGGGCGGTACATCACCAAGATCACCATGTTCATCTCCCAGTATGAGTTCTAGAGAGGGAGAGAGAAAGGTAGGGATTTAGAGGGTGGAATGAGGAGAGGGAGGAGGGAGTACTGTGGTAAGAGTTTTGGAGTGTGGCAGTGGATAGGGCTGGGAGGCTGGGAGGGGTGAGGCACTAAGTCCTAAGGAACAAAGAAGGACCTAAAGGAGAGGGAAGTTTAGTCGAGACATACAGGTATGGCAGGAACGGATGCATTTGGTAGAGTTGTATCAATTATAATGACAGAAAGGGAATGGTTCAGGTAAGGTTTAGGGGGGTGAGAAATTAGGGAGGGTCAGAGACATGAAAAGGAGAAAATGGCCACTTGTGGTGGAGATTGAATGTTTCCTCACTGAAGCTGAGAGAGTGAGAGAGAGCTGGGTATGTAAATATGAGCTGAAGTCCTTAACTGGTTAATTGCTTTACATCCAACATATGACAAAGTGACAATCAATATCTGTAAGATGAGAAGACATGACGCTACACATTGACAGTCCTATATTTCCTGGTCTTGTGTTCAACTTGTTTTGATATATTTATTTTGAAGGTGTTGTAAACCCCTGTTTGTGAACTGCTTTTTATTTATCTGAGAAAGCATTATTAAACATTTAATCAAAACACTACTGTATGATTTCTAGGGTTTACTATATACTTATGTCTCTGCACAGGACTGTATAAGGGGCTTGCCTTGAACTGTGACCTGTAGATGATCTGTCCGTCATAGAGGCTGAAACAGGAGTATGATGTACAGTATGAGTAGTGCAGGTCTGGGGAAGACATCAAGCATGGCAGTACAGAGCTACACTGTCCAGCAGACAGACAGCCAAAGTCACTCTGCTCAAAGAGCTACTAGAGCCTTACAGTATATGCATGAGCTAAACCAGCAAACACAGTGTATATGGTTACTTAATGAGATATGACAAATTTAAATGCTCTTTTACACAATGCTTAGGGGTACATGCGTGCGTGCGTGCGTGTGTGCGTGCGTGTGTGTGTGTGCGTGCGTGCGTGCGAGGAGATGTACTGTAGATTCGGCTGGTGTTGTTGTGGCGTGGGTTGTAGAGGATGCTGATGAAATGTTTCCCCCCTGTCTCAGGCTGCCCACAAACCTTCCCCACTCTCTGCACTCTATCATCTGGACGGACATGAAAACCCTAGTTAACACCACACCACACCACACATAGGGCCAATGCCATGGCCACACACGAACAAGATCCATGTGAGGAGTGGTGTGAGAACGCATACACACAAATTCTTACACAATAAATGACCAGTAGTGTATAAGATATCCCACATCACAGCTCCCTCAACATAGAGCACCCTGCAATGACCACAGCACAGTGAGTGTACTTTATATAGGCACTGATGTAAGTGTAGAGTGTGAGGGGTTAACCAGCCCGGTGCAGCCACGCAGAGCCAGGCAGTGTGTATCAAGGCACAAGGCGAGCCCCAGATGCAGACACAGGAGGCAGATGGTTGTAGTCTTATAATGTTTATTAATCCAAAAAGGGGTAGGCAAGAGAATGGTCGTATACAGGGAAAAGGTCAAAGCAGTTTGGAGTCCAATAGGTACCGAAGGGCAGATTCAAGGTCAGGACAGGCAGGATGATCAGGCAGGCGGGAAAGTAGTCCAGAGTCAGGCAGGGGTCAAAACCGGGAAGACAAGCAAAAGAGAATAGAAAAGGAGTATGGGGAAAAACACACTGGTTGACTTGACTAAACATTCAAGACGAACTGGCAATGAGAGACAGGAAACACAGGGATAAATACACTGGAAAAGAAGCCACACCTGGAGGGGGTGGAGACAATCACAGGGACAGATTAAACAGATCAGGACGTGACAGTGTGCCTCAGACAAACAGGCACTAACACACTGAACCCAGCCCCACCTCGGAGTCAACATATTGGGCTGAGAGAGAGACGAGGAGGGACTCCCCTGACCTGGCTGAGACCCACTAGGGGACCACAGGGGGGGTGAGGATCCCAAAATGAGATTGCACACAGAGGGACAGGGGGAAATGATAAAGAGAGATAGAGGAAGAGAGAATGATGGCTGAATAGAGTGGTATCAATAGCAGGCAATTCACAGCGAGACTCTATTTCTGCTCTGAAAGAGACCCCTCACTGTTCTTCACTCTGTCTGTATCTCTCTCCCTTTCTGTCTTGATGAAAGGAAGGGACAGAAAGAGAAAGGAAAAAAGGAGACGTATAGTTGAATGGCATCCTGTCCCAATGTTGTCGTTCCCCGGGGGAGGAACAAAGCTGATGTGGTGATGAGTCAGTCCCTATATCCTCTCTGACCCCCTCCACACCTCTCCTCTCCTCCCCCCCTCCTAACCCGCTTGTCTCTGCCCACCCAGGACTACCTGTATCTCACCCACACCTCCTCCTCTCCTGAATACAAACCCTACTCCCTGACCCCACTCTTGTCCTCTTTTCAATCAGTCTCAGACCCCACACAGACACATTAAAGGTCCAATGTAACTGTTTTTTTTATATCAATATCAAATCATTTCTGGGTAACACTTAAGAACATTACTGTAATAGATTTCCATTATAATGGGCAAAAATTCTAAACTATTTCTCAAGCAAGAATTTAATTGGTCTATTAACCAATTTACTGCACGGTGATGTCACCATGGAAAGCCCAAACTCCCGCCCATACAAAACCTGCTAATTATAAGGTCCTGTGTGGAAGATTGTATTTTAATTCAGCAACTATCAGGAGATAACACTGATACATTTTTTCACACTTTTACAGTGTTAGTTTCATCAGTTGCACTAGGCCTTTAAAACACAAGCATATAGTATACAAACATGCATGAACACCCACACACACTCACACACACAAACAAACACACACACACCCTGGGTCTGAGTTGAAAACAGAGTTGGAAACAGTAGCCAGGGTTCCAGTAGTCTTTATCTATTGGTAACCTTAGACAACCATTCCATTCCAACAACATCAAAGGGATGTACACACACACACACACACAGTACAGCCAATAGGGTGCTCTGATGATTTCATCTATCACGGCCTGTCTGTGGGTGCCCATGTGTCAGGTCTAGAGTGTCTCAGCTTCCCTCCATCTCTCTTTGCCTATCCCTCTCTCTCTCCTCTCTCTTTCCCTACATCTTCCATCTTTCTCTCTCTCTCTCCCTCTCTGTCTGATGTGGTGGATGAGTCACCCTCTGAGCAGATAAACCTCTGAGTGCCAGCGGTGCCAACTCTCTGAAATCAATATCCTCATTCCAGCCCGGCCTCCCCACACAATAAGAGCTTATACTCCTATAGGCCTTTACCTAGTTCTCTTTGAAGCCCCTCTCAGTCAGATATCAGGATTGTATGTGAAAGGGGACACTCCGTCCCTGTCGTAGGTTTAAGGGGAGGAAGGAGAGTTGGGGCCCAGACCCTTGTATGTTGACTGGGCCCAGGCAAACTGAGACATGGCCTAGATCTAGAGCCAGAGTTTGGCTGGCACAGGCCCAACCTGGGTGGGCGCACTGGGCAGGTGAGGGGGGTTGGTATGCATGGCAGCAGTGCCCAGCTGTTACAATGGGAGGTCTGTGAGAAGTACGGCCGGGACCAACAAAGCCCTGACTGTGCCCACGTCAGTCCCCCAGTCCTTGAGCCAAGAACAGGTATCATATGCAGCCAAGTACGGCAAACAGGATGTGGGCGTGTAAGGAAGGTGGGTGTGGAGTGGGGGAAGGGGAGGAACTGTTCCATAAGATGTCTGATCTGACCTCTAACTGTCCTTTACTCCTCTCCCCGGGACACTCTCTCTGACTGTCTGATCTGACCTCTAACTGTCCTTTACTCCTCTCCCAGGGACACTCTCTCTGACTGTCTGATCTGACCTCTAAGTGCCCTTTACTCCTCTCCCCGGGACACTCTCTCTGACTGTCTGATCTGACCTCTAACTGCCCTTTTACTCCTCTCCCCGGGATACTCTCTCTGACTGTCTGATCTGACCTCTAACTGCCCTTTACTCCTCTCCCCGGGACACTCTCTCTGACTGTCTGATCTGACCTCTAACTGCCCTTTACTCCTCTCCCCGGGACACTCTCTCTCTCCCCCTCCTTGCTGGTGACTGTTATCAGCACCTCACCATCCTTCCAAGCTTACACTCCACTCCCAATCCCACACGACCGAAGCCTGAGTGTGTAGGAGCACCTTAGACCGGCTTCTCAAACTCTCCTTGAACTGTGTGACCTGGCCCTGACTGATAGTTGCTACGGGTCACGTTGTTAGGGGCCAGGCACCTGGCAGCACTTCAGACTGTGCAGGCCACTATCTCCTCACTTCTCTGAGTGGACTTGTGGATTGGAGTGCAGAAAACCACATCCTTCCCATAACTATTCAAATCAAAATCAAACTTTATTTGTCACATGCGCCGAATACAACAAGTATAGACCTTACCGTGAAATGCTTACTTACAAGCCCTTAACCAACAGTGCAGTTCAAGAAGAGTTAAGAAAATGTTTACCAAATAAACTAAAGTAAAAAAGAATAAAAAGTAACACAATAACATAATGATAACAAGGCTATATACTGGAGTGACTGGAGTCTCTGTCATACATGTAGGTAGGGGTGAAGTGACTATCCATAGATAATAAACAGAGAGTAGCAGTGTACAAAACAAATGGAGTGGGGGGGTCAATGTAATAGTCTGGTGGCCATTTGATTAATTGTTCAGCAGTCTTATGGCTTGGGCATAGAAGCTGTTAAGGAGCCTTTTGGTCCTAGACTTGGCGCTCCAGTACCGCCGTGCGGTAGCAGAGAAAACAGTCTATGACTTGGGTGACTGGAGTCTCTGTCACCCAGTCTATGACTTGGGTGACTGGAGTCCTTTGACATCGCCTATTATATAGGTCAAGATGCTCTTGATGGTGCTTCTAGCCTCAAGCCATAAAACTCCTGAACATCTAATAAAATGGCTACCCAGACTATTTACATTGCCCTCCCCCTCTTCATGCTGCTGCTACTCTCTGTTTATTATCTATGCAGAGTCACTTTAATAACTCTACCTACATGTACATATTACCTCAATTACCTCGACTAACCGGCACATTGACTCTGTACTGGTACCCCCTGTATATAGCCTCGCTATTGTTATTTTACTGCTGCTCTTTAATTATTTGTTACTTTTATTTCTTATTTTTTTCAGTATTTTTCTTTAAAAAGCAATGTTGTTTAAGGGCTTGTAAGTAAGCATTTCACTGTAAGGTCTACACTGGTTGTATTCGGTGCATGTGACAAATACAATCCGATTATATTTGATTTGAAGATAGGTTTACCAGTCAGTCACATGGAGCTGCACTGCTCCCTAGTGTCAATAACAAGGCACTTTACCAGCCTGAGGGGGTTTATGCATGGGTTTAAGTGGAGGCATCATCTTAATGGAACAGCACGATACATCCCCCCCCCCCCCCCCCCCTTTAATTGATGTCAAAATATTAATTACTGGGTGTGTAAGATTGGTCAACAATAGTGTTATACCACTAGGTGGCAGCACCAGCGAACATTGATTCATTATTATGGTGAAAGGTGGCCTGAGCTGCTACTGCTTCTCCACAGTTCCTAAAATGAAGTTAAAACTGTTTCCCTTGCTGTAAATTCAATATCAATTTTAAAAGGACTCACATCTCACAATCATGGCATCAAATTAATCAATAAAGTACTCGTAACACTAAAGTCTCTCCTGTTATTGATCCTAAATGTTGATATCAGGTTAGTCAATGGTTTCAGAGAAGTTGATGATGTTTCCTGTAACTGCAGCATGAGAGACTCAGGTGTTTTCCCATCTATTAGCTGTTGTTCATCAGCAAATGGAGCCTGCAGTATGTTTCCTCTTCTAGTTTGTTATTCTTCCTCATCCCTCTCGTACTACCTCCATCACTTATTAGACAGTCAAGCTCACAAACAGGTGGTCGTTCATATCTTTCTACCTTTACTGTGTGGGAGAGAGCATGTCTGTGTGATTACTGTGGCTCAGTGACAGAAATAACACAAGCTTTCCCAATTACAGCTCCAGAGTTAGGCCACCTGTTTCTTCCTCAACATCATGCTCAGGGTAACTGTACTTGCAGGTATGATGGCTTTAAATACAGACATGACACTGTGCAAATATTTTGCAATTAGTAAGCCTAACATGTAATCCATATTGACTTTTTTATATATATTTAAAAGTATATTATATATATATGTATATATTGACCTCTTGCTCAGTTGTGCACCGGGGCCACCCACTCCTCATTATATTCTGTTTAGGGCCAGTGTGTGCAGTTCTGTGAAAGGAGTAGTACGAGATCTTCAGTTTCTTGGAAATTTCTCGCATGGAATAGCCTTCATTTCTCAGAACAAGAATAGACTGACGAGTTTCAGAAGAAAGTCCTTTGTTTCTGACCATTTTAAGCCTGTAATCGAACCCACAAATGCTGATGCTCCAGATACTCAACTAGTCTAAAGAAGGACAGTTGTATTGGTTCTTTAACCAGGACAACGGTTTTCAGCTGTGCTAACATGATTGCAAAAGGGTTTTCTAATGATCAATTAGCCTTTTAAAATGATAAACTTGGATTAGCTAACACAATGTGCCATTGGAACACAGGAGTGATGGTTGCTGATAATGTGCCTCTGTACGCCTATGTAGATATTCCATAAAAAATCTGCCGTTTCCAGCTACAATAGTCATTTACAAAATTAACAATATCTATACTGTTTTTCTTTTTAATTTTACCCCCTTTTCGTGATATCCAATTGTTAGTAATTACTATCTTGTCTCATCGCTACAACTCCCGTACGGGCTCGGGAGAGACGAAGGTCGAAAGCCATGCGTCCTCCGAAACACAAACCAACCAAGCCGCCGCACTGCTTCTTAACACAGCGCGCCTCCAACCCAGAAGCCAGCCGCACAAATGTGTCGGAGGAAACACCGTGCACCCGGCTACCTTGGTTAGCGCGGACTGCGCCCGAGTCGCCGGTGCGCGATGAGACAAGGATATCCCTACCGGCCAAACCCTCCCTAACCCGGACGACGCTAGGTCAATTGTGCGTCGCCCCACGGACCTGGGCGCGAACCTAGAGTCTCTGGTGGCACAGCTGTTGCTGCGATGCAATGCCCTAGACCACCCAGGAGGCTGCGCCACCCTGATCAATTTGATGTTATTTTAATGGACAGAAAATGTGCTTTTCTTTCAAAAACCAGAACATTTCAAAGTGACCCCAATCTTTTGAACAGTAGTCTATTATATAAATATGTTTTATTTATTTATTTATTGTATTCTCGATCTTGACCAACAGTGCCTCTAATAAAATTAACAGACATTTACACATATTCCTTAGCCCCAATATCTATATTCCTCACATTACCCACACACCTAAACCTAATTATCCACACACCCCAGCCCATGTCCTAACCCTAACACCCACAAGCCAATATCCTAATAGTGATACAATAAAGTACCGACACACCCATTTCCTAGCCCTAAATGCCCTACTTGTTATTCATAGACCCAAGTTCCATACAAACCTGGTCTACACTCATACTTCAGCCCCAATATTCTTACAGACCAGGTGTACACCTGCATGTCTAACCCAAGTACTGATTTAAAAAATAAATAAACAGGAATACTCCTTCATGTTAGCCCCAATTTTCAAAAAATTGGTGTACTTCTGCATTTCAGCCCCAATACTCCTACAAACCAGGTCTATCACTGTACTTCAGCTCCAATGTACATACCTACAATGTCTGCACCTGTGCTTGAACCTAATTAGTCAACTAAGCCAGGTCTAAATGTGTGTGGCTGGCTTCTGGGTAAAGTGGGCATTGTGTCAAGAAGCAGTGTGGCTTGGTTGGGTTGTGTTTCGGAGGACGCGCGGCTCTCGACCTTCGCCTCTCCCAAGTCCATACGGGAGTTGCAGCGATGAGACAAGACTAACTACCAATTCGATACCATGAAATTGGGGAGAAAAAGGGGTATCAAAAAAATTCAATAATGTAACTTTAATAATGTTTATATATCTTGCATTACAAATCTCATATGTATATACTGTATTCTATACTATCTACTGTATCTTACTCTATGCCGCTCTGACATTGCTCGTCCATATATTTATATATTCTTAATTAAATTCCTTTACTTAGATTTGGTGTGTATTAGGTATTTGTTGTGGAATTGTTAGATATTACTTGTAAAGATATTTCTGCACTGTCGGAATTAGAAGCACAAGCATTTCGCTACACTCACAATAACATCTGCTAAACACGTGTATGTGACCAATCAAATTGATATGATCATGTTATGAGTTTGCTTGAAAGGACTGGGGAGTGTTTCAGGATTTTTAAAAAGAACAGCACAGGTAAAATCCTAGAGGAAAACCTGGTTCAGTCTGCTTTCCACCAGACACTGGGAGATGAATTAAACTTTCAACCTGAGGAGGCTGGTGGGAGGAACATTAGGAGAACAGGCTCATTGTAATGGCTGGAATGGAATACATGGAATGGAGTCAAACATGTGGTATCCATATGTTTGATGTATTTGATACTGTTCCATTCATTCCATTTCAGACATTACAATGAGCCCATCCTCCTATAGCTCCTCCTACCAGCCCGCTGCTTTCAACAGGACAATATCGCTAAACACAAGGCCAAATCTACACTGGAGTTGCTTACCAAGATGCCAGTGACTGTTCCCGAGTGGCCGAATACAGTTTTCTCTGAAATCTACTTGAAAATCTATGTCAAGACTTGAAAATGGTTGTCTAGCAATGATCAACAATCAATTTGACAGAGATTGAAGAATTTAGAAAATAATAATGGGCAAATGTTGCACAATCCAGGTGTGGAAAACTCTTAGAGACTTACCCAGAAAGACTACAGCTGTTATTGTGCCAAAGATGATTCTAACATGTATTGACTCAGGGGGTTGTATACTTATCTAATCAAGATATATTGTGTATACAAAAAAATTAAGAACACTTGCTCTTTCCTTGACATAGACTGACCAGGTGAATCCAGGTGAAAGTGTCACGCCCTGACCTTAGAGAGCCGTTTATTTCTCTATTTGGTGAGGTCAGGGTGTGATGTGGGGTGGGCATTTATGTTTTGTATTTCTTTGTGTTTGGCCGAGTGTGGTTCCCAATCAGAGGCAGCTGTCTATCGTTGTCTCTGATTGGGAATCATACGTAGGTAGCCTTTTTCCCACCTATGTTGTGGGATCTTGTTTTTGTACAGCTCTTGTAGCCTACGGAACGGTACGGTCGTTTTGGTTTCACTTTGTTATTTTGTTGCTGGTTCTCATTTAATAAATATGATGACCACAAATTACACTGCGCCTTGGTCTCCTTCAAACAACGCACGTTACAGAAAGCTATGATCCCTTATTGACGTCACTTGTTAAATCCACTTCAAATCAGTGTAGATGAAGGCCTTGAGAAAACTGAGTATGTGTGCCATTCAGAGGGTGTATGGGCAAGACAAAAATGTTTAAGTGCCTTTGAATGGGGTATGGTAGTAGGTGCCAGGCGCACAAGTTTGTGTCAAGAACTGCAACGATGCTGGGTTTTTCACACTCAACAGTTTCCCATGTATCAAGAATAGTCCACCGCCCAAAGGACATCTCTCTCAATTCAATTTCAATTCAATTTAAGGGGCTTTATTGGCATGGGAAACATGTTACATTGCCAAAGCAAGTGAAATAGATAATAAACAAAAGTGAAATAAACAATAAAAATGAACAGTAAACATTACTCACAAAAGTTCCAAAGGAATAGAGACATTTCAAATGTCATATTATGTCTATATACAGTGTTGTAACGATGTGTGTGTTTGTGTCTCTCTCTCTCCCTTTCTCTCTCTCCCCCGCACCTGCCGTCTCAACCTCTGAATGCTCGACTCTGAAAAGCCAACTGACATTAACTCCTGAGGTGCTGTCCTGTTGCACCCTCTATAACCACTGTGATTATTATTTGACCCTACTGGTCATATATGGTTTGAACATCTTGAAGAACGATCTAACCTTAACAGCCATTTACTCTTATATTCGACACCAGCACAGCCAGAAGAGGACTGGCCACCCCTCAGAGCCTGTTTCCTCTCTACGTTTCTTCCTAGGTTCCTGCCTTTCTAGGAAGCTTTTTCTAGCCACCATGCCTCTACATCTGCATTGCTCACTGTTTTGGATATTAGTCTGAGTTTCTGTGTAGCACTTTGTGACATCGGCTGATGTAAAAAGGGCTTTATAAATATATTTGATTGAATTGATTGATTGATTGATTTGAGTCAACATGGGTCAGCATCCCTGTGGAACGCTTTTGACACATTGTAGAGTCTATGCCCCCAAACTAATTGAGGCTGTTCTGAGGGGAAAGGGGGTGCAACTCAATATTATGAAGGTGTTCATAATGTTTGGTATACTCATTTTATATGAGTGTTTAATTTTTCATAATTTTTTTTACACATTTAATTTTTCTTCCACTTTGACATTAAGGAGTATTTTGTGCAGATCAAAAAAATCCATTCAAATCCATTTTAATCCCAATTTGTAACACAACAAATGTGGAAAAAGTCAAGGGGTGTGAATACTTTCTGAAGGCACTGTAAATGAGACCTTAGGTCTGGAATGTGGTGATGACATATGCAAACAGATGTCCTTGTTTTATTTATGACAAGGAGGAATATTGGAATACTGCTGAAAGGTTATGTCTATTTATGTTGCTGATTAATTTGCCTAGCTTAGATAGCTGTCTGACATCTGAACTGAGAGGGTGTATTGCAATGAATGCAACGCAATCAAGGATGTCTACACCTGTACTTCAGCTCCAATGTACATACCTACAAAGTCTGCACCTGTGCTTGAACCCAATTAGTCAACTAAGCCAGGTCTAAATGTGCCGAACCTGACTACTCATAAACTGTAAACCCGGACTACACCTTTGACTTAGTTCCAATACTAATATAAACCAGATCTACATATGAACCAGGTTTACACCTGTGGCTATGTCCCAAAACTCTGATAAAGCAGGTTTATTACCCTTGTAACTATTAAGCAAAGGTTTTCCAATGCCTCACAAAAAAAGGGCACCTACTGGAAGATAAAACATTTTTTAAAGACAATGAATATCCTTTTGAGGATGGTTGTTAATTACATTTTGGAATGTAATGTGTATCAATACAACCAATCACTAGAAATATACAGGCGTCCTTCCTAACTCAGTCACCAGAGAGGAAGGGAATCGTTCAGGAATTTTACCATGAGGCCAATGGTTGCATTAAAATGGTTAGAGTTTAATGGCTGTTGTAAGATAAAAAACCGAGGATGGATCAACAACATTCTAGTTCCTCCACAATACTAACCTTAATGACAGAGTGAAAATATGAACGCCCGTACAGAATAAAAATATTCAAAAAATATGCAACATGGCACTAAAGTAATATTGCAAAAAATGTGGCAAAGCAATTAACTATTTGTCCTGAATGCAGAGTGGGGCAAATCAAATACAACACATTACTGAGTACCACTCTCCATATTTTCAAGCATTGTGTTGGCTGCATCATGTTATGGGTACGCTTGTAATCGTTAAGAACTGGGGAGTGTTTCAGGATACAAAAGAACAGCACTGTCACGCCCTGACCTTAAAGATCCTTATTATTCTCTGTGTTTGGTTAGGTCAGGGTGTGACTCGGGTGGGAAAGTCTATGTTTTCTATTTCTTTGTTTTTGGCCGAGTGTGGTTCCCAATCAGAGAAAGCTGTCTATCGTTGTCTCTGATTGGGGATCATATATAGGTTGTCATTTTCCTTTTGGGTTTTGTGGGATCTTGTTTTCTGTTTAGTGTTTTTTGCCTTATAGAACTGGGAGCTTTCGTTTTCGCTTTTGTTATTTTGTTTGAGTGTTTTTGAATAAAATAATCATGAACACTTTCCACGCTGCGCTTTGGTCTACGCTTCCTACCACCAACGAGAGCCGTTACAAGCACAGGCAAAATCCTAGAGGGAAGCCTGGTTCAGTCTGCTTTCCACCAGACACTGGGAGATGAATTCAGGAGGCTGGTGGGAGGAACATTAGGAGAACAGGCTCATTGTAATGGCTGGAATGGAATAAATGGAATGGAGTCAAACATGTGGTATCCATATGTTTGATGTATTTGATACTGTTCCATTCATTCCATTCCAGACATTACAATGAGCCCATCCTCCTATAGCTCCTCCTACCAGCCCACTGCTTTCAACAGGACAATATCCCTAAACACAAGGCCAAATCTACACTGGAGTTGTGTGTGTGTCTGCATTGTGCTGGACCATTAGGATGCTGTTGTTGATATGTTGTTTGGACGGTGAATGCTAATTTGAACACTTATAATCCAGTCAATGATAAGAACTTCAACTCTGTATCCTCAGTGGCCTGCAGAAACCCCGCCCCCCATTCCCTGCACATATGCTCCCACAGACGAACGCACACACACAGACACACTGGGAGGACTGTGAGGAGCGGTGTGGTGGGCTGTGGAGGGACTGTCAGAACCTGTTGAGGCCTTCCTCTCCTCACCCAATACATTCACAGCCTGCATCACCAGGCGACAGCACTCAATTTAATATCAGCTGTCAGCAGTCCATGCGTCTTAGTGTTGTAACAGGCCTCTCCTCAGGTGGAGATCATGCTTTCAAGACAGCGTCTGTACTGAGATATAAAGCTGCTATGAAATAATGAATTACATTTTATTTATTTATTTATTTTTATTTTTATTTTACCTTTATTTAACCAGGTAGGCAAGTTGAGAACAAGTTCTCATTTACAATTGCGACCTGGCCAAGATAAAGCAAAGCAGTTCGACAGATACAACAACACAGAGTTACACATGGAGTAAAACAAACATACAGTCAATAATAAAGTATAAACAAGTCTATATACAATGTGAGCAAATGAGGTGAGAAGGGAGGTAAAGGCAAAAAAAGGCCTTGGTGGCAAGGTAAATACAATATAGCAAGTAAAACACTGGAATGGTAGTTTTGCAATGGAAGAATGTGCAAAGTAGAAATAAAAATAATGGGGTGCAAAGGAGCAAAATAAATAAATAAATTAAATACAGTTGGGAAAGAGGTAGTTGATAGGGCTAAATTATATGTGGGCTATGTACAGGTGCAGTAATCTGTGAGCTGCTCTGACAGTTGGTGCTTAAAGCTAGTGAGGGAGATAAGTGTTTCCAGTTTCAGAGATTTTTGTAGTTCGTTCCAGTCATTGGCAGCAGAGAACTGGAAAGAGAGGCGGCCAAAGAAAGAATTGGTTTTGGGGGTGACTAGAGAGATATACCTGCTGGAGCGTGTGCTACAGGTGGGAGATGCTATGGTGACCAGCGAGCTGAGATAAGGGGGGACTTTACCTAGCAGGGTCTTGTAGATGACATGGAGCCAGTGGGTTTGGCGACGAGTATGAAGCGAGGGCCAGCCAACGAGAGCGTACAGGTCGCAATGGTGGGTAGTGTATGGGGCTTTGGTGACAAAACGGATTGCACTGTGATAGACTGCATCCAGTTTGTTGAGTAGGGTATTGGAGGCTATTTTGTAAATTACATCGCCAAAGTCGAGGATTGGTAGGATGGTCAGTTTTACAAGGGTATGTTTGGCAGCATGAGTGAAGGATGCTTTGTTGCGAAATAGGAAGCCAATTCTAGATTTAACTTTGGATTGGAGATGTTTGATATGGGTCTGGAAGGAGAGTTTACAGTCTAACCAGACACCTAAGTATTTGTAGTTGTCCACGTATTCTAAGTCAGAGCCGTCCAGAGTAGTGATGTTGGACAGGCGGGTAGGTGCAGGTAGTGATCGGTTGAAGAGCATGCATTTAGTTTTACTTGTATTTAAGAGCAGTTGGAGGCCACGGAAGGAGAGTTGTATGGCATTGAAGCTTGCCTGGAGGGTTGTTAACACAGTGTCCAAAGAAGGGCCGGAAGTATACAGAATGGTGTCGTCTGCGTAGAGGTGGATCAGAGACTCACCAGCAGCAAGAGCGACCTCATTGATGTATACAGAGAAGAGAGTCGGTCCAAGAATTGAACCCTGTGGCACCCCCATAGAGACTGCCAGAGGTCCGGACAACAGACCCTCAGATTTGACACACTGAACTCTATCAGAGAAGTAGTTGGTGAACCAGGCGAGGCAATCATTTGAGAAACCAAGGCTGTTGTGGTGAGATCAATAGTTGGGGGCAAACTCCTCCTAAGCCTTCATGTTCTAGTCTTGACAATAGGGTGTGAGAGAGTTCAAGGCTACGGCTCTATTGCTGTTTATTTTCCCTCCGCCAATTAGTCCTTATACTTTAAGTATTTAGCTATTTCCCCTGATGGTCTGCTTTCTCTAACTATGTTTTTCATGCTTATTTTTTAAAATGCCATATTAAAAAACAGTGTCTATGTGACAGCGACATCAGGGGAAAGGGAACAGAATCATTGATGATGAATATGTCAGAGCCGAACGCATAGGGAGGGTCTTATCTCCTAGTTAGTAAATAAATGCACTTTATGCACTCCTTGCTGATGTCAAATGATTTCCCTGTGGAGAGAGAACAACGTAATCAAAACCAAAAGTATGGTGTGTCAATATAGAAGATTTAAATATGATAACGCTCTAGAGGAAAAAACATCAATAACTACAGGGGTCCATGTAGTCGATACACAGTTGGTAGAATAAGCAGGGTAGCCTAGTTGTTAGAGCGGTGGACTAGTAACCGGAAGGTTGCAAGTTCAAACCCCGGAGTTACAAATCTGTCGTTCTGCCCCTGAACAGGCAGTTAATGAAAATAAGAAATTGTTCTTAACTGACTTGCCTAGTTAAATAAAAAAATCTTTGTTTCTCTTTTTTGTCATACATATATCTATAAACAGATCGAGAATGCATTCTCATTTCCAACAACAGCCAACTGGACACTTGCAAGAGAGTGTTGAGGGGTTGAATGGGCCAATTAGAAGCTGGGATGATTAGGTTGGTATGATAATACTGTATGAAGGGCCAGATTAGGAAGCTAGGAAACCGGATCGATAGCCCTTCTAATGACAAGTGCCATAGGATCTTTAGTGACCACACAGAGTCAGAAGCTAAGTATGTGACACAATCACTAACAACCTGATTTTCCTTGGAGGTATCCGATCCAAGTAGCTATCCCAGGCCCAGTCCTGCAAATTAGTAACAATTATAGTGATAAATGATAATTTATCAAGCACTTTCCATTGGATTATGCTCAAATTGCAAATAAACAAGTTAAGAGTTGCTAGTCACATACAAGGGTTAAATGTAGAAAGACTGGAGGTGTTCGTCATTAATGACAACTTTATTCCTCTCAATGGGTGCTCCCCCATCACACTGTCACTCTGTAGGACCCAGCGGAAGTGAAAATTACATACCTCCTTCTCTGTGGGACAGAAGGGACCCTGCCCTCTGGTAAGAAACACTCAATAAAATGCCATCTCTCATTAAACCCCCTTTTCTGCCTGTTGGAAGTGACTGGTGAGATAGGGATTTCTGATGTCTGTGGTTCACATAGAGAAACACTGCCCTTATGTCTGGAAGTGTTGTTATCTTAAGACAAGGGTCATGCTACAGTCAGAGATGCATAGTCATGGCTTTGGGTCATGCCAAGTCAATCAATCCAGTCTCAGGTGGATAGGTTATGTACTGAGGATGTAATCAGACGTCAAAGTCAAGATAGTCCTTTGTTGGACACCACAAAGGAGACGTCTCCGGGGAAGGTCAAGGACCCTTGTGGCATGGATTTGTTGCAGACTTATGCTCCACAAGGAGCAAAGAGGAGGGAGTAAGAAAGTAAAATCTCACAAACTGTACATACACAATATGAACAAATTCTGAGTAATGTTTGGTCCATGTTCAAGATTGAGTAGTGTACAAAATCAAACACCAACAGGAGCAGTATATAATGCCAAATGAATACCTGCATGCTGTGTTCATCAGGCAACTACAGTAAGTGGTTGAAACGTTGCTATTAAACCTTGGAAATACTGAAATAGTGATGTTATTCTACTTGTTGCTCATGTAAAAGATTGACAATCAGCATTTGGCCCTAGAATCACAGAATGTTGGTTTTGATGTTGGGTTAGTGATGCAGTCGTCGAAGGCTCTTGTTGTTGATGACATGACCTGTTGCTATTGTTAAATCAACCACTGACAATGCAGTTAGGCAACCTCTATTGTAACAAGTGATTGCATAAGTAGAGGCACAGCAGGGTTAAATCATATGGACTTGGCAAAAATCAATACACTGCAGTTTACCACGCGGTGTCACGCCCTGACCTTAGAGAGCCTTTTTATGTCTCTATTTTAGTTTGGTCAGGGTGTGATTTGGGTGGGCATTCTAGGTTCTTTATTTCTTTGTTTCTGGCCAAGTGTGGATCCCAATCAGAGGCAGCTGTCTATCGTTGTCTCTGATTGGGGATCATACTTAGGCAGCCCTTTCCCTCCTTCTGTGTGGGATCTTGTTCTTGGTTTGTGTGCAGGTAGTTTGCACAACAAAGCTGTTTGGTCGTTGTATTCTTTATTGTTTTGTCTTTTCTAAAGTTTCACTTCGTTAATAAATTATGTGGAACTCAAAGAATGCTGCGCTTTGGTCTCCTTCCGACGACACCCGTTGCACGAGGCCATAACAAATTGCCATCTTTAAGACAAACCAGAATAAGACCACTTATTTAATTATCACTCGGTAATTACTGAGACTGTGTGTAAAGAACACAATAAGAAATGTGTGTTCGCCATCCATAATTTCTTTGTGCCATATTTAATTGGAGGCCTAAATGTATTTTTGTTATCCATATATATATAGATATATTTTACATTCATTCAAATACTAATTTAACTACAGCACATCCTCCCGTACCCTGGCTCTTGGAGAAGTGCATGGTATTTTAGGGCTGCATCTAAAAAGGGTTAAGATTCTTGCCCTTTCCCACTATTACATCAGCTGCTTCGTTGCCATGACAACAGCAATTAGCAGGAACTCAGTTTCCAGGCAGGCAGTGAAAAACTCTGTGCCTTGTCACCATGGAAACCAAGATCAGGGCAGCCACACACACATCCGTCTGAAGTGAAAAGCAGCCATGATGGCGTGGAGCAAAGCACATGGGCTTCTCTCTGTGGGGACAGATACAATTTATCAAAATACAACTATCTAAGCTAAGCAAAACGTATAGTAGTGCATGACATAGCAGTTGCATTAAGTATTGGGTTTAGTTGATCAGTTCATTTTATTCCTTTGTGTAGTCATATCACCCTTGGCTACTGAAGAGATTTGATGCCATGTTTCTTTGAACATAGAAGGACTAATGCCTACACCTGTCACATTCCACAGGGTTGCCACATTTTGAAGAAAGCTTGGAGTGAGATTTGTAATGTGAATTTCACTGCCCATTGGCACAACCCCTAGACGGGGGTACTGGGTTTCCACCCCCAGGAAAATGGTACTGTTTTAAAGCTAACTTCCTGCAATTCAACATATTTTGACATGGCTTAGGCCCGATGACCAGGGTGGAAAATGTTTTTTTATTTTTAAACACAGGTCAGGTGTATTCAGGATGCTTTGAACATCAAATTAACACTCAAAATGCTGACGACTTTGTTACTTTGAGAGGGGGGGGGGGGGGTATATTTAAAGTATGTTAATATTTTTTAGGTGGTTTGACATTTTATTCAGATAGTAATGAAATGTGAAAGGGAGACAGGCAAACGTGAGAAACAGTGGGAAGGTTGGAAGCAGGGTTTGATCCCTATTCTCAGGTGGAAAGTTGTATGCAACATGTGCTGGGAAGTGCTACCACTTCACCAATGCTCTCCACAGGAAATGCTAATATTAATAGTTATTGGCAGTGGGTAACCAAATCATAGATTGTAGTCTCCTTGTCAATAGACTGCTTTCAAGATAAAGACACAAACATTTAGTATTCTGATCTATGTTTCCCACCCCTGATCTATGTTTCCCACCACTGATCTATGTTTCCCACCCCTGATCTATGTTTCCCACCCCTGATCTATGTTTCCCAACTGCTGGGTGTTTGAAAATGTTTTTGTTATAACAATTCATTTCTCAAAATCACCAAAACCTTTAAGAAAATCTAATGAATATCAATATTCAGGTGCTTTATGCCTACTAGTTGAAGATCCTTGCCATTCTCTTACTCTATAATGACAAAATGTATGTGTTTATGAGTTGTGAGTACCCCTAACATCTCCGCCTAGCATGTACAAAATACTAAAATGTACAAATTCTATTAATACCCAATGCTTATTTGTATGACTTGTTCAAAATTGTCCATGAATGGCTGCAATAATACATGGCCTCATATACAGTGCCTTGCGAAAGTATTCGGCCCCTTTGAACTTTGCGACCTTTTGCCACATTTCAGGCTTCAAACATAAAGATATAAAACTGTATTTTTTTTTGAAGAATCAACAACATGTGGGACACAATCATGAAGTGGAACGACATTTATTGGATATTTCAAACTTTTTTAACAAATCAAAAACTGAAAAATTGGGCGTGCAAAATCAGCCCCTTTACTTTCAGTGCAGCAAACTCTCTCCAGAAGTTCAGTGAGGATCTCTGAATGATCCAATGTTGACCTAAATGACTAATGATGATAAATACAATCCACCTGTGTGTAATCAAGTCTCCGTATAAATGCACCTGCACTGTGATAGTCTCAGAGGTCCGTTAAAAGTGCAGAGAGCATCATGAAGAACAAGGAACACACCAGGCAGGTCCGAGATACTGTTGTGAAGAAGTTTAAAGCCAGATTTGGATACAAAAAGATTTCCCAAGCTTTAAACATCCCAAGGAGCACTGTGCAAGCGATAATATTGAAATGGAAGGAGTATCAGATCACTGCAAATCTACCAAGACCTGGCCGTCCCTCTAAACTTTCAGCTCATACAAGGAGAAGACTGATCAGAGATGCAGCCAAGAGGCCCATGATCACTCTGGATGAACTGCAGAGATCTACAGCTGAGGTGGGAGACTCTGTCCATAGGACAACAATCAGTCGTATATTGCACAAATCTGGCCTTTATGGAAGAGTGGCAAGAAGAAAGCCATTTCTTAAAGATATCCATAAAAAGTGTTGTTTAAAGTTTGCCACAAGCCACCTGGGAGACACACCAAACATGTGGAAGAAGGTGCTCTGGTCAGATGAAACTAAAATTGAACTTTTTGGCAACAATCCAAAACGTTATGTTTGGCGTAAAAGCAACACACCATCCCCACTGTCAAACATGGTGGTGGCAGCATCATGGTTTGGGCCTGCTTTTCTTCAGCAGGGACAGGGAAGATGGTTAAAATTGATGGGAAGATGGCTGGAGCCAAATACAGGACCATTCTGGAAGGAAACCTGATGGAGTCTGCAAAAGACCTGGGGGCCGAATACTTTCGCAAGGCACTGTAGTTCATTTTCAAAGACAAAAGTAGAAATATTTGATTTAAAATATGTGAACACACTGGAAAAATGGTGAAGACACAAGCAGAGTAATTACTCATTATTAGCCCATTGTTAAGAATAATAATTATTGTACTGATTAGACTAAATAAAGTAACTAGATAAAATCTCCCAAAGACACGATTACACAAAGTTGCCCCTACACCCTCACAAATAATTTTCCGATTGATTGTTTCCCCTATAGAATCAAACGTATGCTTATGGAATCACAACAGTTTGACAAAATGGCATTCATGGTTACAAATCAGTTCACCCTACCAAACTTCCCTGCTAAAACATACTGTAGGTCTCTGCTGCCTTTTCGTTGTTACAACCTTAATTCCAATCACCAAAAGAGGGGACCAATGCAAGTGTGGAATAAATCGGTTTTAGTACATGCTGTCAAAAGGCTGCATTCTGCAACAGGGATGCAACCAAATTTAGTTGACAACATTGTACATAAAACAACGTTACCATGCTGCTCTTTTTACAGTTTTATAAACTCAGAAGAGAACGTTCTCTCTCCATTCAGCGCCACTCTAATCTTGAGGGGCGTTTGTTTAAAAAATGCATCCAATCCCCTTGATCCCTTACATAACTAGACCAATCATATGCTTCAATGTGCCGCAGTTCACAGTGATGTGGCAAGACAGAATAATGATAGAGATTCCGCCCGTGATGTTAAATTGCAATCGCAGATGCTCCGACTTCGAAACGATTTGGAGATCAGTTGAAAAGTCAACGCACTGACTATATAATGGACTAATTAGGAAAATAAAAGCAGTACTTTTCAATGGGTGAGATATAAGAGGTGTGCCGCGTGAGCGTGAGAATAGCGTAAAATGCGTGTGTCTCACAGCCAATGCATGTGAGTTGGCAGCTCTGATGTTACGTGATCTTTTAGTGTTTCGGGCATGATATGATGACCGCTCACTGGAAGCGTTCATGGGGATGGTACATGTCTTAGTGTGTGTAGTGTAATATGGGAGGTCAACACTGTTGATCAAATCGACTACATTTACTCAAGAGAACCATAATAATAAAGATGTGTCTACTGTTCATCCTGTTCACATCACAAGGTCAAACATGACCAAAATACATAGCCTGTATGCAAAAGGCCTCAGCGCAAAATGCATATGGTAAATGTAGTGGAGCATTAATGGCAACAGGTTTCAGTTTTTTTTAAACATATGAGATTACTGTTTCATTGCACATGTTATTTAAACCAATACAGTTCAGCCATATACTGTATAGACTTGCATGCAAGCACCATGCCTCAACAACCTGAGCCATCGGGAACCAAGATTCTTTTTGAAAGATTTTGCAATTGAAATAAAAACTGTGAACCTTCAAACTACATATGGACTTCGGAAATACCCCCGACCATGAGGATAAACTTTTATAAGGTCACTATGCGATCGTAATTTCAAAAATCCACTTTCATGTCATTTGCTCTTGCATGAAGTACCTGCAATTCTCACTTTTCCCAAGTGAGAGAGAGTGCTGAAGTGATTAGACTGAAATAGGGACTCCTGTAGGGTTTTCTGTTTCATATTACAGGTCTGGCATCCAGGTGAAATCAAATGGAAAGCATTCCACATGCGGACGGACACCCTCACACACACACACACCCTCACACACAGGGAGCCGCTGTAGAATCACACCTCTCAGAGAGAGAGAGTGTAAGTGATAGAAAGTGAGAGAATTGTACACTATCAGTTCACATCACACACATAACACAATCAAGGCAAATTCACAAACTAACACAGAATATTCCAATAAATTATCGACCAGCTCATCGAACACAAATTCAACCCTAAGATGAGGCCGCACCAGCTCCACTAACACTGCATTGGCATCTCTTGAGCCCACTCACTCTAAATTGTTTTTTCTTCCAGATGGCCATCCTGTCCTAAAGAGTAATGTAACAGTCCTTCCTCCTAAACATGTATCTTAGTTCCCCAATGTCCCCCACCCCCTTCCTACCGAAGGATCAGCATCTGTTAGCAACAGTCCTGTGAATAATCCTTCACTGTAGAACATATTGTATGCTTCTCTATGGAGGGCTTTCAAGAACGATTCAGGTCAATACAGGACAATATCTCATACTAGGGTTGGGCAGTATACAGATGTTCATACCTTCATACCGTTCTTGTACCATACCGGGGTAAACAGTAGCACCGGCAGTGCACACAAGGGGTACTATTTCTTTCCAAAAGTTTTTAAAAAATAAAAAGAAATGCTAACAAGCAAACATAAACTAATTGCAAGGGCGGACAATCCAGCTCATAAAGTTCTACAACTACTGTATCTTAAAAGGCTGCTCACAGTTTGGTGCAAGAACAAAACATATTGGGGTGGACGTGGAGTTGGCTGCTTTGCTCAACGCCACCATGATGTCTGCATAGCGGAACTGCACATATTGAATGGCATCATATATGGATGCCCATCACGTGGGGCACAGTCTTTTCAGGGTCGGGTTTAGAGAAGTGGAGGGGATTGATTGTCTCTGCTGTAACAAAGAAGCTTGATATTGCAAAAGCTAGCCACCAAATGCATAGCTGGAGCCCTGAGCTGGAGATTACAATCTAAGATGTGCCAAATAAATTAACTTATAGTTATAAACACTGAGTTTACAAAACATTAGGAACACCTGCTCTTTGCAGGGCATCATACACTGACCAGATGAATCCAGGTGAAAGCTAAGATCCCTTATTGATGTCAGTTGTTAAATACACTTCAAATCAGTGTAGATGAAGGGGAGGAGACAGATTAAAGAAGGATTTTTAAACCTTGAGACATGGATTGCGTATGTTTCATTCAGAGGGTGAATGGGCAAGACAAAAGATTGAAGTGTCTTTGAATGGGGTATGGTAGTAGGTGCCAGTGGTAGTAGCCCACTGATTTGAGTGTGTCAAGAACTGCAACGCTGCTGGGTTTTTCACACTCAACAGTTTCCTGTGTGTATCAAGAATGGTCCACCACCCAAAGGGCATCCAGCCAAGTTGACACAACTGTGGGAAGCGTTGGAGTCAACATGGTCCAGCGTCCCTGTGGAACGCTTTTGATGCCTTGTAGAGTCCATGCCCTGACAAAGTGAGGCTGTTCTGAAGGCAAAAAGGTGCAACCCAATGCACAGTATATGCACAGTATACCACCCACGCCTTTTTCATTACGTTTAATAACCTTGCAAGGTGCTAAGGACATACTGTATGTCGCAGCATTGGGTATTTGTTTCAGGATAGGTTTCCATGGATAGGTAAGACGTCTTGTGAAAGGCCTTAATGCAAAGTCCACAATGAAAAGACTCCTTTATACAGTACGCAGCTATTACCGCTTTCTCATACAATTGATTTATCCTACAATTTTCATTCATTCCTTTTTTACATTGGATGTACCCAACTATTATAAGCCCATGTTCTTTCAACCCTTACATGTGTCTGTTCGTCAAAAATGAACAAGAATGGCATTTTATACACTTTTTGTGTAGATTATAGCAGTCTGTTATTGTATTGTATTATATTTGATATTCCACTTTTTAAGGAATAACGTGGTGGGTTTAGATTTTCTTTATACGACAAAGAAAACACAAACAAAAGAAACGGTCTTCTCAGCTCCCTGTTTGATCTTGCGCTGTGATTCTGTGCGCTGTAGCAGCGATGGATGTGTGTATAAAAAAAACTCAAAAAAAAGAGCGAAAAAGGCTTAAAGCAGTGGGAAGGACTGCACGCATGGCCTTGAGTGCAGCATAATGGGTCTAACACCAATTATCCCTGTTCCACGCATGGCCACTCTACAACTTATAATTTCCTTTGCTAGCAGCATGTTATAGTACAGTCTAACATTAAAAACAGACTTTAAAAACAAGGGAAAGAACATTAGAGTTTCTTAGTGAACATTGCAGTATGTACCGAGCATTCTCCCTAATAGGGGCTATGGGGACAAAATCTTTTCATCAGGGTAGAACTCACATCCTGTATGTGGAATGCCTGTATCTGTGCCTGTCCAGGGTTGTGCTGAGGACACACACATTTGGCCAAGCGTTTTCCTGAGTACATGACATTATTAGTGTATTTCTAGAAATGCAATTATACCAGTCTTGTTCGCTCAGGCTTTTAGCAGAAGCCTGAGATGTACTATAAAGATAGACTAGACCTGTGGGTGACACAGTGAGAAGGAGAAAGAGAGCAGTACTTGTGCCATCAGCGGAGGAAGGCAGGGGCCTACTTGAGCTCCATTTGGTGGCTCTCACCTGCCTCTCATCTGTGAAAAGCTCCTTTGTTCTGCAGGGTAACATGAGGGAGTTTACAGATGCTTAGGAGGGGGGCTGCATTTTGGTAAGTTGTTCCTCCAGTGTTGTTTAGACATGGTGGGCCAAGCCATTTTAGAATAGGCAAATTATGAAAGGAAATTGAATTCAGGTACAGTCGGAGAGCTGTGATGGACGTGACTGAAAAGTTTACTATTAATGCTAAAAAGCGCATGTCTTTATATTATATCAATATACACTACCGTTTCTAAGTTTGAGGTCACTTAGAAATGTCATTATTTTTGTCCATTAAAATAACATAAAATTGATCAGAAATACAGTGTAAATGACTATTGTAGCTGGAAACTGTAGATTTTTTATGGAATATCTACATACAGAGGCACATTATCAGCAATCATCACTCCTGTGTTCCCATGGCACGTTGTTAGCTAATCCAAGTTTATAGTTTTAAAAGGCTAATTGACCATTAGAAAACCCTTTTGCAATTATGTTAGCACAGCGGAAAACTGTAGTCCTGATTAAAGAAGCAATAAAACTGACCTTCTGTAGACTAGTTGAGTATCTGGAGCATCAGCATTTATGGGTTCGATTACAGGCTCAAAATAGCCAGAAACAAAGATTTTTCTTCTGAAACTCATCAGTCTATTCTTGTTCTGAGAAATGAAGGCTATTCCATGCAAGAAATTGTCAAGAAACAAAAGATCTCGTATAACGCTATTTACTACTCCCTTCACAGAACAGCACAAACTGGCCCTAACCAGAATAGAAAGTGGGAGTGGGAGGCCCCGTTGCACAACTGAGCAAGAGGACAAGTTCATTTGTGTCTGGTTTGAGAAACAGACGCCTCACAAGTCCTCAACTGGCAGCTTCATTAAATAGTACCCGCAAAACACCAGTCTCAACGTCAGCAGTGAAGAGTCAACTCCGGGAGGCTGGCCTTCTAGGCAGAGTTGCAAAGAAAAAAACATATCTCAGGCTGGACAATACAAATAATATATTAAGATGGGCAAAAGACCACAGACACTGGACAGAGGAACTCTGCCTAGAAGGCTAGCATCCCGGAGTCGCCTCTTCATTGTTGACGTTGAGACTGGTGTTTTGCAAATCGCTGTGGTAGCCATGCTGGTTACGTGTGCCTTGAATTCTAAATAAATCACCAACAGTGTCACCAGCAAAGCACTCCCACACCATTACACCTCCTCCTCCATGCTTCACGGTGGGAATCACACATGCAGAGATCATCTGTTCTCACAAAGACAGCGGTTGGAACCAAAAATCTCAAATTTGGACTCAGCAAGCCAACGGACATATTTCTACCAGTCTAATGTCCATTACTTGTGTTTCTTGGCCCAAGTCTCTTCATCTTATTGGTGTCCTTTAGTAGTGGTTTCTTTGCAGCAATTCGGTCATGAAGGCCTGATTAACACAGTCTCCTCTGAACAGTTGATGTTGATATGAGTCTGTTACTTGAACTCTGTGAAGCATTTTTTGGGGCTGCAATTTCTGAGGCTGGTAACTGTAATGAACTTGGGTCTTCCTTTCCTGTGGCGGTCTTCATGAGAGCCAGTTTCATCATAGTGCTCGAGAGTTTTTTGCGACTGCACTTGAAGAAACTTTCAAAGTTCTTGAAATGTTCTGGATCGACTGACCTTCATGTCTTAAAGAAATGATGGACTGTCATTTCTCTTTTCTTATTTGAGCTGTTCTTGCCATTATATGGACTCTGTCTTTTACCAAATAGGGCTATCTCCTGTATACCACCCCTACCGTATCACAACACAACTGATTGGCTGAAATGCATTAAGATGGGAAAGAAATTCCACAAATGAACTTTCAACAAGGCACAACTTTTAATTAAAATGTTTTCCCGGTGACTACCTCATGAAGCTGTTTGAGAGAATGCCAAGAATGTGCAAAGCTGTCATCAAGGCAAAGTGTGGCTACTTTAAAGAATCTAAAATATATTTTTATTTGTTTAACACTTTTTTGGTTACTATATGATTCCATATGTGTTATTTAATAGTTTTGATGTCTTCACTATTATTTTACAATGTCGAAAATAGTAAAAATAAACCCTTGAATGAGAAGGTGAGTCCAAACTTTTGACTGATATTATATGCATGTACTAATATATATACACACGCACAAACTTTTTTTGTGGGGACCAGATAATAAAGAATATATATGCTTTGTTATCTAAAAAGCAATGTCTGACATTTTGAAGAAAGCCTCATTCAGAATTGAATTGAATGACTCACTACATCCTCATCGAATTGTGTAGTACATGAGTGAATAAAAATAGTTTTAGCTCACATAGAATTACATTTAAGGATGTTCTTGACAAATGTGTCTGAGTAAATGGTACTAGTTTATTCAGATTTATTGAACAATTATCTCCCCTTGGTAATGCCACGCCATATTACTCTAAAGCTCAGAGAAAATATACTGTAGTTGTTTGGCTGTGAAAATCACACAAAATAAAGATACAAATCAAATAATAAAATAAAGATACAAATAAAATAATAATTGGTGGGTGTTTATATTTGTCCTGTTACACACAAGTGTGTAATGCAAATGTGTTTCTTGCATATCTCCACTCCCCCTGAGACACCCGCAGGAAGTGAAGTCATGGCAAAGGTCACCATTGTCCTACGCCCCTGGAGCAATCAAGTATTCAAACCAGCAAACTTTTGGTTACTGGCCCAATGCTCTAACCTCTAGGATACCTTTTGAAATATTACTATTCCACTGCAATTGTGGTTTCTCTCTGTGTAACCATGGCATCCTCAAATTTCAGCAAGAACCTTTGCAATTCACTCTTTGATGATGATTGGCACACAATTTGTGGCCTGTGCACCCTCTCCAGTACATAGTTCTTCAAGGGTTCTTTGGTGGTTCTTTGCAGTTCAGAAAAGGGTCCTTTCCTCTTTCTGTGATAATTAAAATGTAGGAGCGGCGGCTCAAATGAATATTTTGAGGCGTGGTTTGCGCACAGCTTTTTTGTGCAAACGTAAGTGTCATTCCAGTTTATCTAATGTGTTGTCTTATACCATTAAATGTTGAACATGACTACAGCCAGAAATTGTGTCTCGTGAAAGACTCACGTAAGTCCTTGTGTCATGGGAACTGTTGTCGAAATCAGTGGTTCTCAAACCTCTCCCTGGGGACTCAGAGCAGTTCCATGTAAATGATCTATTCCAGAGCTAGCTCACCAGATGAATCAACTAACACTATAATAACAACAATGGAATTTTAATTTAAGAGAAAAAAATATATAATATGGCTAACCAGAATAAATAACCCTGTATGGTTTTCAAAAGGCTATTGAGATTCTCCATAAAGGTTACATACAGAAAAAAAAGGTAATTTATAGTACCAGAAAAGGGTTGTAATGATTTATTGTGCTATATCATTTATATATATATTTATATATATATTTATATATATATATATAAATATGTATATATATATATATATATATATATATATTGTTCTTTATAGATGCTTAGAAAATGATTATTGATAGCACAATAATAACTGGGTATTTTGGGTGGCAGGTAGCCTAGTGGTTAGAGTGTTGGGCCAGTAACCGAAAGGTTGCTGGATTGAATAACTGAGCTGACAAGGTAAAAATATGTTGTTCTGCCCCTGAACAAGGCAGCCAACCCACTGTTTCCTGGTAGGCCTTTCATTGTAAATAAGAATTTGTTGTTAACTGACTTGCCTCGTTAAATAAATGTGAAACCTTTATTTTTAAAGGTTCCATTCAGAAATGTATGAGCATGTTTTTTTATAGAACCTTTAAAAACGAGTTCTATATAGCACCTAAAAGGGTTCCTGTATTTTTAAGCTCCAAATAACCCTTATTTGGCTCTATATCAAAAACATATTTAAAAGTGTGTACAACACATGAGTAACGTGTGATGTGTAAAAGTCACCGTCTCTGTCTGTTTTCCCACCCAATCGGAGGGACTAGTCCTACTCCTCCCGCCCTGCCTGTGTTGCTGGCCAAGCTTCATCCTTTTCACGAATCACGCTGAAAAGGAAAGTCTGCCACTCACTGAAAAACAACTCAGGAAAATATTGGTTGCTTTTTACTCTAATGCTGGTTGCCATGGAAATAGAAATGTGCCAAACAAAGGACAGAGGGAGAGGGAGAGAGGAAGAGAGAAACAGGAAGGAAAGGAGATAGCTTAACAACTGTGTGTGGTTTGTCTTGCATCCAGTAAAATATTTATTCAGGTGTGATGGAGTAAGTGTGTATGTTTGCTATAAAGGAAGTTCAAAAGCCATCAAGGCACCTGTAAATATGTGTGAAACGTCTTGGACTTTTGATTGGTGATTAATTGGCTACTTTTATCCGTATGTTCAAGAGGAAGAGAGAGGAGGGAAGAGGGAGAGATTGAGCGAGAGAGAGAGAGAGAGAGACCATGTGTTTGTGTGGGTGTTACGTGGGTGTCCTAACGGATTGGATGACTACGCTCTTGGTGTTGCACGGTTGTTTGCTGTTAAACTAGTCTTCTCTCATGTGGTGAGCTATGTACTCTGTCAGTATTCTTTGATATTACTATGAACTATGAATAGGCATAGTATTGAAAAGGGTTTTACCCTGAAACATTCAAGGAGTATATTGCCTACTCCAGTCACGCTGAAGGCTAAATGAATGTTCGTATCGCCTACAGTCATATCACCCACTATAGTGAAGTTTGATACTGATATTTTTTTGCACTGCACTACTACATAAATGGAATATGTTACATAAATGGAATATGTTACATCTTTCTCTTTTTTTCACACTTTCTTTTCGAGAGCTGGTGCTGTTGGAGTGTGGGGTGAATTGTAGTAGAACACTAATGAGAGTTTCAGGGAGAGCAAGGTACTGAGCGAAGGAGGAGAAATGGAATAGAGATTGGCCAATCAATTATTCCCTCCATTTTCTAAATGAAGAGCAGAGCACTAAGAGGTCAAGCAGCACTGTGGGTGGGCTGAAGTGAGAACAGACGGACATCTGAACTCAACAGAAGAAACACTGGGGAGTTCGGGGCTCAAATTCACAAAAAACAACATTGGACTACCAGTGGTTTACTTTTCATTTGCCACATGACATCATGCTGCCGTTATACCCTCAGATATCAAATCAATCTGATTCTCAGTTAGGTCTTAAACCAGAACTAAAATCTTGCGTAATTTGGTCAGATATGTCTCGTCTGTCCACAAAAGATTAGTTAGGACCTAAATTGAGGTCATGGTTCTGCAGCATGCATTGCCCGGCTGGAGAGCATTAGCATTGTTTGAGGTTTTACACCCTACCAAAGAAAAGGTCATTAGCTGATGAGGTCAGTTACCTGGAAGAGAGGCACCTGGTGGGTGATTCTGCTTTCCTGTTGGCTGGAGAGATGGAGAGAGAGAGAGAGAGAGAGAAAGAGAGAGAAATAGAAAGATAGAAATAGAGAGAGAAAATACATGAGCAGATGCTCACTCTCACGCAGCACAGTGAATTGCCCATACCCTGCCTAAACAAACCCAGCCCAGGCAGGTGTGTGTGTTGTAGCACTGATACCGAGTACAGACATCTGTTCTAGTGACCTTTGAACCCCAGGTCTGTTTTCATGGCAGGTAGCAAAGCCCTTATCATCTCCTGAGAACTCTTGAGTGGCTGATTGGAACCATCGGGGAGCATGATGAACCATGGTGTATAAACACATTGTGAGCCACTCCCTCTGGTCCAGGCTTTTTATTAATTGTCTCATTAAGCACTCTTTATACACAGGGATTAAAATAGAATCAAATCGAATTGTATTTGTCACATGCGACAAAAACAACATATGTAGACTTTATCATAAAATGCTTACTTACAAGCCCTTAACACAATGCAGTTCAAGAATCCCACCCTTACAGAGAAAATGACAGTATCGACTGGAATTGCAGAAATACTACACCAATATTTTTATTTTATTTTACAAGGCAAGTCAGTTAAGAACAAATTCTTATTTTCAATGACGGACTAGGAACAGTGGGTTAACTGCATTGTCCGGGGCAGAACGACAGATTCGTACCTTGTCAGCTCAGAGATTCAATCTAGCAACCATTCAGTTACTAGTCCAATGCTCTAACCACTATGCTACCTACCTACCTACCCATATCATAATAACCATAATGTTTCAGTAATAATGTTTCATACATGAAAGAATATCTAGATCTGTGATATATGCAAATGTGTTTTCATCGACTACAGTATGTCAGACCCGAACATTTAGTGCCACACAATAAAAAAGCTAGTATATTATATTGAAGTCATTAGTATAACGCTCAAACTATATTTTTGTGCGCTCTTCATAAGATATATTTCCATATGTCTCATGTATACCCACCAAGACACTTGCATACAAATCCAAGCACATTTCTTTGGACAAAATACAAAATGCAGGTGTTCATTCAATCAGGAAAAAACTATAACTCTACATATTTTGAGTAGATAATACTGTTTAAAGCAGCACATTGACATCTGAAAAGATTACATGATCTCTTGCTTTGTGAAACATTATGAAACTGCTAAATGCCAGTTACAGGCTCTTTGCTGCGGTCTTGGATAAAAGAGAGGAAATATGCATGTAAAAAGCCCAATTTGAGATCAATACAAAGAACAATTTGCCTCCATGCGTTCTTCCTGAGGGTGGAGACACTGTGTTTAAATACAAGCTGTTTCTTTGAAAGGCTGAGGTGCTGGTCTCCAGCGGAGAATGGAGGCAATGTTCTGTATACTGTAGTCTACACACAGTGGGACAAAGCAGGAGTAGATCAGTCAGGCAAGCATACTGGTAGGCTACTTATACAGCTATTTATTTAACAGGACAGGAATACAGTGAGACAGTGGTCAACATGAACAGAGAGTGTGTGTCTTATTTGAACAATAAAATGCCTTGTGAATAAAACATATAGTGACTTTTATCACATTAAAAAGAAACTATATGATTTGTCACAATCATTGATATTGTTGCTAATTTCTCTATGATTATCAAGGAATTAAGATTATAGATGTAGTCTTAATGCATTAAGGGGTTAATTGGAGGTGTTTTCAATTGGGTTTTCACAATGCATGCAAAAAATGTGGAAGGGGTTTAACCAGATCTAGGACCAACAGGCAACAGCTGTGAAATCTCTCTCTAATATGAACAAGTATATAGTATCTTGCATATTCATATGTATCTGTTGAATGGCTTGGTGGAAGATTGGCTGGAGTTGTGGTGTGCCCTTTAAAAAAAAAAAAAAAGATATTCAGGGACTTTCAAATTCAGTCTCCTCGATGGTGACGTCACTGATGTTCGGAATATTGACAGGCCACCTGTCGGGCGACCTGCTCTTTAAAGCGGCAGGACTGTAACAACGCTAGACTTCTCTCTCTTTACACATGGCAAAGAGACGGGCCGTCATCTTTCTTCCTCAACATATAGCAAGAGAGTGAGCGACAAATAAACGGAGGAACAGAGATAGAGCAGGTTGACAGAGGGGGAGAAGGAAGTGCTATAGGTTGGCGCTAATTCATGATGTGCAGTTTATACCATCTGAACATAGTCCTTCTCAGCAAACCAGTGACGCGTGTGGCATCAGAAACCAGGGAGGATTGAAGGAAGAAATGCACGCTGTGTCTACTCTGAAGGTAAGATACTTGTATTTACTGTATGTGTGTGTGTGTGTGTGAGTGAGAGAGAGAGAGGGAGATTATGTTGGGGTCGGGGTGAAAGGAGAGAGGATGCCGGACAGTGCAACAGGTAGGCTGTAGCAAGCAAAAACCAAACACACCGACGGCTTTTTCCTCCACCTACACAGTAAGCTACTTGGGCTACATTCGTCGGTCAAAAGCATTGGTAAAGAACCCCCGATTGAAATAGATATATTGTACCATTTATATATTTCCCATAAACCATGACCTTTCGAACCGTAGACTACATTATATATTTATTCACGATTCCTAGGATTAGGATTGAGCAGCTGTAGTGCACCGCTATCAAACGGATTTGCAGTTCATTATTTGTAAAAACGTCTTCTACTTTGCTTTCCGATAAGTAGGCTATATGTAACCATTGCCATTTCTGACATCATTTATTATTGCTTTATGTTACTTCCTGATAGATAAACCATCCATAGCACACACACAGCACCGTCATCTCCGGTTCAGCACCACCGATGTGGACAGCTCCTTTCGCTATGGTGTTGGTTGTAATTGGCCTGTTAGTTTCACACTGTAAATGATCCACAGTAAACACAAAACTAGCAGAAACAAATCATATTTGCATAACAATTGCAGGTTAACGAGTATACCTGTTCATTGTTCCTGTTTAACCAATTGAAGTGGCAGAACAGGGCAGCTGTACTTATTGATGTATTATGTTAAACTGGTTGAGAAAATGAGTAGCATATAATATGAGCAAACATTTTTAACAAACAGGTCGGTTAAAGTAATTCAGTGGGTTTGGTGTAGTTATTTGGAACCAACCAGTATACATAAATGTAGAAATTAACCAACCCAATTCATGCTAGGAGTCAATCTTTGATGGCTGATTGTTTGTGGAGAAATGATTTATGATATTGATGCCTCTGGCCCCCCCAAGGCTAAACAGATATGTGCAAGCAGGGATGCATCTGCCAGGAGCACATCGCGCGAAATTCTGTCTCAGCTCTAACCTTGAAGAGGGCAATCTGCTTCTGAAAGAGCAGCTCTTTTGAAGCGCCACAGGGTACAGAAACACACACACACACACACACACACACACAAAAACCGGTCTAAATTGATTTTTATGTGTGTGTGTGTGTGAGAATGGATGCCATTTACAGAGATACATTTGAAGTGCAGTCCCAGTAGTTAATGCCCAAGTGGCCGGTTTGTATGTGGGTCCCCATGGAGCCCAGGGGAGGAGACCCAGCATCTGACTGTCCTTTCATCAGCCTGTCAGTGCAGGGAGCTGGTCACCCACACTGAGAAAGAGCACCCAGACTCCTCATCACCACACAACTCAGATATTTAAAGAAGAAATCCACAACAGCCGAGATGAGACAGGAAGGGAGAGCAAACATTCACTCCAAATGCACTAATCTTTCTATGCTCCAATAAAAACAAACAAAGGATAATAGAATAGAAAGTGAATGTGTCTAAGCTTATCCATCCCTGTTGGTTTGTGACGATAGATTGTTCACACAGCTTTTGGTATCTTAGAATACATTTCCATGGTTTCACGGAAGCAGAAGGGAAGGAGAAAAAGAGTATCTATGGAGAAGGAGGTGAGGTGGCGGTGTGGATGCATGGTAGAAGTCTGTTATACAGTCAGTTTGGTGGATAACATGTAGTCAGAGTTGAAGCTCAGTCCTAATGTAATGCAGAGGAGTGGGGAAGGAACGTGGCAGATCTGACGCCAGATGGATGAGTTGAGAGTCAGTCAGTGTGGCTGTGTGCCCAGAGAGAGTCACCAAGGCTCTGAGGACCATATATTCACTTACTTACACGGACACCATGGCCCTAACCCCCCAGCCGCTGTCTCTAACCAACACACTCATTCCCAGGCATCCACACATCATAATATTACTACGGTACTCACATAGCTCTCATATCCCTCTTATGACTGACTACATTGCCTTTTATGACTACCTCAACCCCCAACCTTTTCTACACACTTACCCCCACCATCACCTCCAATCACTCTCCCCCACACCTTGAACACCCCCCATCACCCCAATCTATCACCCTGCATCCACCTGTAACCTTCATAACCCATCCATCCCATCCCTACCCCTTCTGCAACAGCAGCCTACACTTCAACCCCAGAATCGCACCCCACCATCACTTTGATATACCTCCAGTGATGTTATTGTAAAAAAAATATATATATGCTGATCGCAGTTCTCATGAGTAAAGTAACGTTCCCTATACTTTCAATGCATTTTTACGCAAAAGGTGGGTTAACGGCCATAATGTGTGTTTACCTTCCACTACACCACTGTATACCTCCATCCCTGACTCCCCTCCCTCCATCCCCCAGCACCTTACTTTCCCTGAAATGTGTTTTATTACAGTAACAAGAGGGCTGCGCTTTAGAAATCAGTAGAAAGTCCCTGAGCTCGTCTTCTTCACGCCCGTCAGAGTGTAAAAAAATCCACTCTGAAATACATCTGGCACAGAAAGAATCTTACACTAGACGGGGTATCGTACGCAATAACGAGGTAAAACGATTTGGAGAGCGTGCAGTGCACACTGAGTCACCATAGAGCACATCCATTGGGGAGGGGGCCAGGGTGGCGGGGAGGGGGCCACTGCCCCCAGTCTTCTCTCCTGCTGAGGCATGGCTGTGGGTGGTGAGTCGCCAGGCTCCAGCTGGCCTACTGTCTGTGGCAGCAGCTCTGGTGCAGGAGTGGAGATAGATCACTGCCCTACACATGAACGGGGTCACTGATAGCACAGCACCTGACATGAAATTACACACTAAGTGCAATGAAACATGGAGAATACAGAACAAATACAGCGGACAGTTGCAGTTGGACTACACCTAATGTGATCTTTTACATTTGATCATACACCAGCAAAATGTTATTTTGGTTAGTGTCTCCTGAAAATGGGATCAAACTGCCGATCCTTTGAGGTGACAGAGAATTGTAATCAAATGTGTATTGACCCAAAGGTGTTTTTATTTGATTTGCTGGGTAATTTATAAGCGAAAATACAGTATGGATAGCCTGGGGATGTGGTGGATTTGATTTTCCTGCACCGCGTGTCAGCAGCTGTAAGATAAGATTTAATATTAGGACCTACAGGATTTCTTCCATTGTGCAAAATTCAGTTTCTAGCCACAGTTTTTACAAGAAAGAAGCCACATATTTAGAGCTTGTTTCCAAAGGCACCCCATTGGCCCATAAGATTACCCTTTAAGACAAAACAAAATAAATATACACAATGATAAAAAATCCATTTAGATAATGATCATTCTTAATTCAATACTAGGGAGGCTCTCTAGGTAGGACATGTACAGTGTTGTTGGGAATCACACCATGTAGATGAGCTACAGTAGAAAATCATTCAATTGCAATTACAGCAAATTGCAATTCCCAAACATTTTTTCTCGTTATAGAGTACGATTCCCCGTCTAGTGTAAGATTCTTTCTGTGCCAGATGTATTTCAGAGTGGATTTTTTACACTTTGACGGGCGTGAAGATGAGAGCACAGGGACTCTGGACTGATTTCTAAAGCGCAGCCCTCTCGTTACTGTAATAAAACAAATTGTTCATGTAACTCGACAGAGACCTCAGGGGAGACATCACGCTTGAGTAGTAAAGAGAAGCTGAGCTGTGCTCCAGTCATAGCAGACACTGGATCGTGTGCTGTTTCTAGAGCTCTGAAACCTCCTCAGATCTGCCGACAGGCCACAGGCAGGTATTCTATTATTACATACAATAAGAAACAACAACGCCTGCTGTATTTCATGTTCCCATGCCACTGTAATGTTAGTCTGTCAAACTGCATTTCAGATTGATTTGAGCTGTTTTCTGAGCCGTTTGCTGTCACTCGCATAAAGATGAAGCCCCTGGGAACAGAGTGAAAGTAGTACCTAGGGCCATAAGGGATTATTTAGTGGTGGATGGGGGGGGGGCTGTCTTGGCTCCTAACTCCCAATGTACTCCTGACAGTTATTCCCTCATCAGCTTCTTAATGTGAGATCAATAGGGAAGCCCCCACCAGTGTTTGTGTACCTGCATGCATGGGAGTGCCTGTCTGTTTGTTCATCTGTTTGTTCATCTGTTTGTGTGTTTCTGTGTGTGTGTGTGTGTGTGTGTGTTTGTGCATGCACATCATGCAGTATGTATGTATATCTGTGTTATCGGAGATAGGGGAGGGTCTGTTTGTCTCCATAAGTCTCTCCACTAATCAGAGCCGCTCCACGCCTGTGGAGATACAGAACTAATGAAACGAGGGGTGAATAAAATGCCATTTAAGAAATTCCTGCCATGTTCCCTGCTGACAGGGCTGGGTGATGGGATGTTATAATGGAGTTAAGGTGAGGCCAGAGAGCTGCCCTAAGGGCATGATTATTCTCACTCAGAGTTATTGAATTAAAGTCCCCCTCATCCTCATTTCAGTCTGGTTCTGGAAAACTGGAATGCATTTTTCTTTTTACACCTGATTGTTTGGCCTCAGGGAGTCGGTTTTATCTTTCTCCCCCATGCCAGGTGCATGCTGGTCTAGTCTGTCAGTGTTATTTAGAATCAGAATGTTTACAACTGCACTGTCTAGACATTGTGGTTTTAAATGTAACGACATATACTGTATCTAAGTGTTCTTCCTCTTTTGTTCACCATTCTACATCTTATGTCGAAAGGAGAATGTGAAATGTTCCAAGGTGGTGTATTTTAGTCACGGGGTCAAGCCGAGACAGGAAGAAACATGCTTTTGTGTTTGTTATTTTCTCCTTTTTTGTGTTGATGCAAAAAAAAAAAAAAAGCAAATTGCCAGCATTTTATGAATCATAATCATAGGCGCTCTAGTTGAACATTAGTTTCCATTCAAAGCGTACAAGGACAGAATTGGCCCTGGCCCCTCTCTGCCCGCTGCGTCGGTAATTGTATAGAGGACAGGCCTTCATTTGAGCTGGAGAGCATAATTCAGCCGGCTTTAATAATGCATTACCATTCCATGCTGCACCTATTAGTTCTGCCAGGACTCCAGCAGAAATAAGAGGAACATATTCCAGACCTTTTTCCTCATGAAGACCCCAAGTAAATAAATAAATGGATGCAGAGGCAGGCTCTGCTATTTTGAACGAGTCTCTCATATTCACACTAGCGGCTGGCCCTATTATGGTTAATATATATTTAATTGGGAAAACGTATTTGATCCAAGTCAATTTCACTCTCACAGTGGGACTCCTAACGTAATACATTACCCATGTCGGTGGCAAGTTACCCTTTCCTCCCCAGCCAAGTCTGCTCCCATTGAGTGGAGCTGACTCCCATACAATGCTATCCAATTATGACCTCTGCTTTTGTTTGTGATAACCCAAGCAGTTCCTTATGCAAAATAAATGGGACTTGAATATAGGCTAATCAGGCCAGTTAGCACACAGCCAAACCCGTCAGTGGGGGTAATGACAAAAAGCTATTTAGAGGCTAATAATTATATATTCATTGATATAGAATGATGTGTTTGTGTAGGCGTTTAGACAAAGAGAAAGCAAGAGGGATGGAGAAGAGTGGAGAGACGGTATTGTGACTACTTAGCCTTAGACCATTTCAAATGAAGCCGATTAGCCACAGTTCCAGTCAGAGGCGGCCAACACAGCTCCATACTACCTGCTGAGATCAATGGGGAATCATTCATTTACCCAAGTGCCTTATTTCACATTGACTCGTTTAAAATTCATGGACCCAACTCCCTTTCAGCACCTTTTCAGCATCCAGACAGGTTGAACTGTCTTTGATGAGCAAGTTGCTAACTTAACACTGAAAGACTGTTATACTTCTGCTACTCAGTATGTTCCGACCGTTAAACAGAATGGCTAAATATTCATCAGAGAGAATAGCGGGTGAGGTATCATGTCCTATTTGAACTCTTTATTTCTACTTCAATGCATCCAATCAAGAGATCTGATCGTGATTGAAAGTATCTTAGGAAAATGATGTGCATAAACACGGTCTATTGCACATTTAGTTTCTCTGTGTCCCACCTCGTCAGTTGGACGATTGGTTGCACTATGCATTAGATGCAGTTTGAGCGTTTACAAGGACACCCTCTCTCCATTGATGGGTTTTATTAGACTCAGAGTGATGTGGCTGTATTGACTGTGTCCTTCCTGACCACTGAGAGAGGAGGGGGACACAGGTGACAGTCTCTGGAAATGAAGGACAATATTAAGGATTTGGGAGGGACTGCCCACTCACAGGAAAGGGCATTGGGATTTTACACCATGACATTATTAACTTCTCCAAAACAGGATTTGTAAGGGCACATAGTCTTAATAAACAATTCAAACAGTTCAGTAGCTATAACTGCAGTCTTGAATTTGTCTTAATTACCTATTAATTAATAGAGGTGATAAATTAAATCTTACAATGTATCTGGCTGGCCCTGATCGAGCTTGTCATGTCTTTTTATTTTCCCTAGGGAGATGACACTGCATCGTGACTCAAGAGGGCTACCATCCAAGCTGACCTTACAGAACGCTACAACAGAAACGGAGCCACAGCTCAAGGTGAAGAGTTCTGACTTTTGTGGTCCGGGACACTATGGAAGACTAGTGATTTTGTTGTTGTAAATTCAGCACCCAGACAACAAGTCATAGTCTACCTCAGTGTCCAGAACTCATGCATCAATGACACCTCAAGCTTTTAGTAGAGACATAATCGTACAACGCTTAGGAAGAGTGGACTCTTTTTTTGAAATTGTAGGATGCACTGTAACCTATTGTCATTTCCTATGGCTCATGTGTTCTTTGACATTTCATCATAAATTCACATAATGTAAGTCTATTACCATTAAAGAAAACTCTCCATCTTGACTGAGGCAACTTTTAATCTTCTTTTAAAATATAATGGCTTTTGTCAGTTGTGTGTTTAGGCTGCATCTGATGTTAAAATTGACACGTTTCAGCCAGAGGCTTCAATCATCAGATGCTGATGAAGACTTTATGGCTGGCCAAAATGGGTCCATTGTGAGTGTTGATATGGAATAAATACTCATACTTAATCCTCTTCGTTCCTATGTGGAACACAAGTTTTCTAAGGGAGAGCGCCACTGCTGCTGATCTCCAGCCTTTTTGGGAAATGTATTGAAATATGTTATAAAATAATGGATTATGTGTTGTGATTTCTTATTCGATCAAGTCTTAAGAAATCTTATCGTAGGTCCTTAACTTCTTCTTTAGTGTTACCAATCAGAAGGTTATTAACACTGTAATAACACAATGCACACACTCTGTTTACAGATATCATTCCATGGCCCTTGAGTAGCAAATAGTAAGTACTAAGCCTTGGACAGGAAAGCCTTGTCCGTGCCAGACGGACAATAGTGCCAAATGACTATGTATAATTTCCCAGCAGTATAGCCTTGATCAATGTAGTGAAATTCTAGACCTCTATTGAATTTTAAATAAATTTGCCGCAAGGAAAGAAGAATGTATTGGTGGAAATGTGTTGTTTATTGAATTTACAGTAGTTACTGGATGCAAAGAGAGATGGACAGATATGAAATGGAAGCCTAATGACAGCCATTTGTAATAGCTTTTTTTTAATATGAATATGCATCAGAGAGTAACAATGAGAGTGGGCGTTACCTTCAACTCTGAGATCAGTGTATGATGTTTCCATGGTTACTACCATGGCAACCTTTACCAAAAAACAGACATCAGCCTAGAACAAATCAGTATGGAATAGTCTGATTTCCATGGCCTCGAGGGTCATTGTTGGTGAAACTCAACAACCCTTTCACTGTGCTGTAGAACTACATCTCTATGGAAAAGGGGCATGCTGTAGAAAGCTGGATAATTGAATGGTGCCTCAACTGAAATGGACAGACAACCAAAATATAGACTTAACTGCTACAATAATATCAGGCTATACTGCAGGAAGAATAATCTCCAGGTCTTTTTGCAACATTGAGTATCACAAATGGCCTGAAGTACAGTGAAAAGATTGAGTTCAGTTTGGTATCATCTATTATGGATTAATTTCAAAATGCGCCGTATAAAACAATGTTGGAAAAATACCTTTGGGATCATTTTAGCAGTAGACCTCCTCTGTCTACATTTTTCTTAGGTCATTAATTGTGCCATAGGGTTGGTTACGTTGAGTGGGTTTGAGACAGGGGCTCAGCAGCAATAGCCTACCGAAATGGCTTTCCAAGCATAGATCCAATAGTCTCAAAATCAATTTCTTAAAAGATCCACTTTATCTCTATATCAAATAATTTATGGGTAACAATTAAGTAACTTACTGTGATTGTTTTCAATCACAGTTGACTGCACAGGGCCTTTAATGAGCAAGGATGTGATACTACAACCAAAACATGACATTTACATAAATTCTTAGTGTTATTATTGGTTTATTTGTAATTATTTGCCATCTTTTATTTTGGATTTGCATTCTAGTATTTGGGAAAGGTCATTTTTAATGTGACTCCAGTTGGCTTTCTGCAGAAACATGACAAACATGATCCATACAGCTCATTAGGAAAGTATTCAGACCCCTTGACTTCTTCCATACTTTGTTACGTTACAGAATTATTGGGGCGGCAGGGTAGCCTAGTTAGAGCGTTGGACTAGTAACCGGAAGGTTTCAAGTTCAAACCCCCGAGCTGACAAGGTCGTTCTGTACCATATACACCAATATACATTTTTCACACCATACATACATACATATACATATACATACACACACACACACACACACACACACAGTGCTGTGAAAAAGTATTTGCCCCCTTCTTGATTTCTTATTTTTTTTGTACATTTGTCACACTTAAATGTTTCAGATCAAACAAATGTAAATGTTACACAAAGATAACCCAAGTAAACACAATGCAATTTAAGTGAATTGAATTATTAAGGGAAAAAAGCTATCCAAACCTTCATGGCAATATGTGAACAAAGTAATTTCCCCCCTTGTTAAATCATGAATTTACTGTGGTTAATCACATTTTTTGGAAAGCCGAGTTCAATTTCACTAGCCACACTCAGGCCTGATTACTGCCAGACCTGTTGAATCAAGAAATCACTTAAAGAGAACCTGTCTGACAAAGTGAAGTAGGCCAAAAGATCTCAAAAAGCAAGACATCATGACGCCATCCAAAGAAATTCAGGAACAGATGAGAAACAAAGTAATTTACATCTATCAGTCTGGAAAGGGTCACAAAGCCATTTCTAAAGCTTGGGACTCCAGCGAACCACTGTGAGAGCCATTATCCACAAATGGAGAAAATTTGGAACAGTGGAGAACCTTCCCAAGAGTGGCCGGCCTACCAAAATTACCCCAAGAGCGTAGCGACGACTCATCCAAGAGGTCACAAAAGAACCCACAACATCAAAATAACTGCAGGCCTCACTTGCCTCAGTTAAGCTCAGTGTTCATGACTCAACCATAAGAAAGAGGCTGTGCATCCATGGCAGAGTTCCAAGGCGAAAACCACTGCTGCCCAAAAGTAACAAAGGCTCGTCTCTCTTTTGGCAAAAAAACATCTTGATGATTCCCAAGACATTTGGGAAAATATTCTGTGTACTGACGAGACAAAAGTTGAACTTTTTGGAAGGTGTGCGTCCCGTTACATCTGGCGTAAAAGTAACACAGCATTTCAGAAAAAGAACATCATACCAACAGTCAAATATGGTGGTGGTAGTGTGATGGTCTGGGGCTGCTTTGCTGCTTCAGGACCTGGACGACTTGCTGTGATTGATGGAACCATGACTTCTGCTCTCTACCAAAAGGTTTGTGACCTCAAGCTGAAGCGCACTTGGGTTCTGCAGCAGGACAATGATCCAAAACACACCAGCAAGTCCACCTTTGAATGGCTTAAAAAAAGATTAAATTAAGGTTTTGAAGTGGCCTAGTCAAAGTCCAGACTTGAATCCGATTGAGATGCTGTGGTGTGACCTTAAAAAGACGCTTCATGCTCGAAAACCCTCCAATGTGGCTGAATTAAAACAATTCTGTAAAGAAGAGTGGGCCAAAATTCCTCCACAGCGATGTGAAAGACTCATTGCCAGATATCGCAAACGCTTGATTGCAGTTGTTGCTGCTGAGGGTGGCGCAATCAGTTATTAGGTTTAGGGGGCAATTACTTTTTGACACTACAAGCTTGGCACGCCTGTATTTGGGGAGTTTCTCCCATTCTTCTCTGCATATCATCTCAAGCTCTGTCAAGTTGGATTGGGAGAGTCGCTGCACAGCTTTTTTCAGGTCTCTCCAGAGATGTTCGATCGGGTTCAAGTCCGGGCTCTGGCTGGGCCGTCAAGGACATTCAGAGTCGTTGTCCTGTTGGAAGGTGAACCTACGCCCCAGTCTGAGGTCCTGAGCGCTCTGGAGCAGGTTTCATCAAGATTCACTCTGTACTTTGCACCGTTCAGCTTTCCCTCGATCCTGACTAGTCTCCCAGTCCCTGCCACTGAAAGATATCCCCACAGCATGATGCTGCCACCACCATGCTTCACTGTAGGGGTGGTGCCAGGTATCCTCCAGACGTGATGCTTGGAGTTCAATCTTGGTTTTATTAGACCAGAGAATCTTGTTTCTCATGTCAGAGTCCATTAAGTGCAATTTGGCAAACTCCAAGTGGGCTTTCATGTGCCTGATACTGAAGAGTGGCTTCCGTCTGGCTACTCTACCATAAATGCCTGATTGGTGGAGTGCTGCAGAGATGGTTGTCCTTCTGGAAGGTTCTCCCATCTCCACCGAGGAACTCTGGATCTCTGTCAGAGTGACCATCGGGTTCTTGGTCATCTCCCTGACCAAGGCCCTTCTTCCTCGATTGCACAGTTTGGCCTGGCCGCCAGCTCTAGGAAGAGTCTTGGTGGTTCCAAACTTCTTTCATTTAAGAATGATGGTGGCCACAGTGTTCTTGGGGAACTTCAATGCTGCAGAAAACAGCATTACATCCCCAACAAAGACCGAACAAGCAGTAATCTGTCTAATAGAATCTTCAAAATTAAGTATGAATGAAATCAAAGACTGTGGCATTTGCTGTGTAGCATCAATAATTTATGAAACTCAACAGAAAAACTATAGTGAACTATAGTGCCTTTCCAAATCATGTCCAATCAATTGAATTTACCACAGGTGAACTCCAATTAAGTTGTAGAAACATCTCAAGGATGATCAATGGAAACAGGATGCACCTGAGCAAAATGTCAAGTCTCATAGCAAAGGGTCTGAATAATTATGTATAAGTTTTTCATTTTTAAGAAATTTGCAAACATTTCTAATAACCTGTTTTTGCTTTATCATTATGCTGTATTGTGTGTAGATTGAGGAACATGTTTAATTTAATCAATTTTAGAATAAGGTTGTAATGTAACAATGTGGAAAAAGGGAAGCGGTTTGATTCAGATAACATAATATAACCATGTGGATATTGCAATAATAATAATAATGAGACTATGATTAACCATGTTTTAATATTGAAGGATAAACTGCCAAATAAACTACTGCATATTTGTGAGAGTACTCTTATTTTTCCTGTCTTATTCAAATGTAAAAAACCGGAGAAGATTCAGAATCATAGTTTGTTTGATTACAGTCATTGGACCAGAGCGGTTTCAATTGAACACGCTCAGCACATTACTTTGGACGGGTTGTGAATAGATACAGTACAGCTACGAACGGAAGTGACTTTTCATAGTACGCTAGTAGAGGATTTTAGCTAACCCTTTTCCTAACCTAATTATCCTAACCTGCTACGAAAAAGTAACTTACGGTCATGGATGTATACCCAAATATATGTTCTATCTGTGCCACCACATAGTCGAAACCCTTTGGACGAGCATCTGTTAGTGTTTACTGAATGACATCACTTCATCCAAACATTCCCTGCAACTCTCAAATCTCTCTGTTGGAGGGTAATGGATTGGAAGATGTAAAGATAAAGTTTTCAGTAAGTGAATACATTGCAATATGTTATTTACGTATTCATTTGACACTTTTTTCCTGCTTTATGTATACATAAGAGGTACGGGATAACTAATTTGTGTGTAACAAGAACAAAAACGTTTTAGCTAATGTTAGCTAGCTAACTTTTTTTGGCCAAATTCTGCTAGCTAACGATGACGTTTTGTGAAGATACTCAACCAAAATAGCTAATTTGGTTAACTCACGTTACGGTATACGTATGTATTTTGTTGTTCTCGTAAAACAATGTTAGCCAGCTAACGCTAGTGAGTTAGCAACAAAAGTTACTTTCCTCGCTAGTTAGCCAGCTAGCTACCGAGACTATCATTAGATCTGGTCCATCGCGCGATGACAACGAATTGGCTGGTCATTTTTTATTTATTTAACTAGGCAAGTCAGTTAAGAACAAATTATTATTTACAATGACGGCCTATACCAAAAAGCCTCATGCGGGACAGGGGCCTGGGATTAAAAATAAATACAATATAAATTAGGACAAAACACATCACAACAAGAGACAAGACAACACTTTTGTTTAGTGACTGGCATCAATATACCATTGCTGTAACTCCGAGTAAAGATGTTGCCAGAGTGATGGATAACGTTTTCTTATGTGCGCACATGGTGGCATACCTTTAAGCACTTTGGTCCACGCTCATACGACGGGTCGCCACTAGTGCAAGCGCACCCGACATAAGTGGTCGAAAGTATTTTATTTGGGATAAATGGTACCCTGCACACGCAGAGAAGGGTCAGAGAGGAATTTGCGAAGCGTTAGTATGTATGGGCTAATATTTACCTGAACTTGCGCCTGCCTTCCTACCTTTGGGACAATGACTCCCATTATTAGGGCGGAGACATGAACATCTCGTCATTATATACAGATCTCTGGAAAACTTCAAATCATTGATTGGGTTCGTATATGCAATGGACACGCAATGGACCAGAGCTATGCCATCCTGTGTGTAGGTTAAGCTAAAGCTAGCCTGCAGGCTGTGCGAGTTCCAAATCAACGTTTTTGTTTACTTTGCAGCCAAGACGTCAGACATCTTTTCTATGCTAATTAATGTATACAAATCCCCAAAACAAATTCAGACTGGATGTGCTGTTTAGCAGATGACTAGCCATCAAATGACTAGCACATCTTGTTTTGCTAGATGCTTATTTTATTATGACCAGATAACAATGCCATCTATGAAGTTCCCATCATAGCATGGACTCATTGGCATTGTTCATATAACGATAGAGCTAGGCCTATATTTAAGCAATAAGGCCCGAGGGGGTGTGGTATATGGCCAATATACCATGGCTAAGGGCTGTATCCAGGCACGCCGCAACGCGGATAGCCTGGATACAGCCCTTAGCCGTGGTATATTGGCCATATACCACAAAGCGTATTGCTATTGTGAACTGGTTACCAATGTAATTAGATGGTTTTATACCATTGTTTTCAGCCAATCGGCCTTCAGGGCTCGAACCACCCAGTTTATAATATATTATTTACACAATATATTTGCTGTGCCTCTTTCTATTAGTATTTTCTTTCTTTCACACATTGTATTTCTTTCCAACATGGATCACATTGAATGTTAACATATTTTCTGTATGAGGATTATTGATGGGGTTTTTCTGTATGAGTGTATGAGTAGATTGTGGTTATTTTGGCCTGTGTAGGATGTCCTGTCTAAGATGATTGAACTCACAAACCAGAAACCCTGAAGGGACTCCTGGACCCCTGACAGCTAGCCCAGCCTGTCAGCGATGTCTCCCAAAGTTCCTGGCCATGGCAGGTCGGAGGACATGGCGGTGCAGGTCGCTGTTCGAGTGCGCCCCCTGCTGCCCAAGGAGCTGCTGCACAGACACGAGAGCTGCATGACGGCTGACCCTGAGCAGCGCAGGGTCACTCTGGGTCACGACCGACACTTCCATTGTGACTTCCTGTTTGAGGAGAACAGCTGCCAGGAGGAGGTGTACGCTGTGTGTGTCCAGCCCCTCATAGAGGCCTTCTTTCAGGGTTTCAACGCCACTGTCTTCGCCTATGGACAGACAGGCTCTGGCAAGACATACACTATTGGAGAGGCCAACATTTGTGAGTTTCTGGTTTCTTCCCTGCTACCTGCAATGTTTGGTCATTTAATACTTTTTGTTCTATGGCTTTTGAGTCCAATCAAAGGAGATGTACTAGCTTGTAGTGTAGAGGAGCGGAGAATGGATGCACGTCTTCTGGTGTGTGATATATAAATGCTGATATGCAGAGTTCACACCCGTCCTGGAAGCCAACTGCACTTCCTACAATTCAGCTGCCACAGCCTGCGGGAACAGTCCATACCAGACAGGCTTGCCATCTGAGCTACTGGTGTGTGAGATGGCAAAGCTGTGTGGGTGGGTTATGGTTATAACACAGAGCGTGTGTGTTTGTGTGAGATGAAGTATGTGTTATATTAGATCAGTTCTGTGGTGCATGTGTGTGTCAGAGGTACATGTTCCTTCAATGAAAACAGTGCAAAGCTGCAGGCAATGGTTTTATATACGTACATATTTAATTATCTTCAGAGGTTACTAGGCTATACCATACAGGGTATATGAACCCAGTGTCTGTGTGTAGCTTCCTTTAGGGATGAGGAGCAGGGCATCGTCCCCAGGGCTGTGGCTGAGGTCTTCAAGCTGCTAGATGAGAATGACCTCAGTGACTTCTCTGTCCGAGTGTCATACCTGGAGGTGTACAAGGAGGACTTCAGGGACCTGCTGGAGGTGGAGACATCCAGCAAGGACATCCACATCAGAGAGGATGACAAGGGCAACATTGGTATGGATTTTTTGTTTTGTTTTTATAACAAATATTTATCACAAACAAGCATCTCTCTGTGTTGTCGGGGATCTTAAATTTCAACATGAGGGTAGGGAGTAGTCAAAGTCGTGTGTGTTAGTTATTCATGGCTCTGTCTGTGCTCATGTTTGTGCGCTTCCCTGCAGTGCTGTGCGGGGTGAAGGAGTGTGAGGTGGAGGGGCTGGACGAGGTGCTGAGCCTGCTGGAGTCTGGCAACACAGCCAGACACACAGGCGTCACCCAGGTGAATCCCCACTCCAGCCGCTCACACACCATCTTCAGCGTGCACATGGACCAGCGCCGCGGCGGCTCCCAGGCCCATGGTAACCCCACCACGGGCACTGGGCCTCACATCCTCTCCTCTAAGTTCCACTTTGTGGACCTGGCAGGGTCGGAGAGGATCCTCCGCACAGGGAACACAGGGGAGAGGCTGAAGGAGAGCATCCAGATCAACAGTGGCCTACTGGCCCTGGGGAATGTCATAGGAGCCCTGGGAGACCCCAAGAGGAGAGGCACCCATATACCATACAGGGACTCCAAAATCACCAGGTATGTAGTCCTCTAACTTTTGGGGACTCATAAAATGGTGTGCAGGATATATTGCTTTCCTCCTTCTTTTATTTTGCAAATTATTTTCCCCCGATTGACTTATGACATTTAAACTCTGTATGCAGGATCTTGAAAGATTCTCTGGGAGGAAACGCCAAAACACTAATGATTGCATGCATCAGCCCCTCCTCTGCGGACTTTGACGAGAGCCTGAACACACTGAACTACGCCAAGCGGGCCCGCAACATCCAGAACCGGGCCACGGTGAACTGCCGAGGAGAGCCGGACCGTGTGGAGGGGCTGGAGCAGCAGATCCGGGCGCTCCGCAGGGCCCTAGAGAACCGTCAACGCTCAGAGACCCGTATCATCGCCCGCTTGGACCCAGACAAGCGGTCGCGCCCAGGAGAGGGAGAGATCATCAGACTGCAAGCCCAGAGTGCCCACTACAGGACCTGCACTGACACTGCATACAGGTGAGATGAAACTGCTTTATTTTTCTTAATAATCATTGGCAATAAGTTAAGTAGTTGACTAGATGTAATATAATCAGTTTCATAAACAAAGTGCACTTTATTGTGAGGACAGATGTGTGTGGGTGTTGTTTGGCTAATGAGCTCAGGAGTAGTTGTCTGAATATATAAGTCTGTGTACCCATCCCCAGGTTGCTGTGTGAGCTGCAGGGTGAGGGGACACTGTCTGCGGAGCAAGTCCTGAGGGTGAAGGACTGGCTGTGTTCTGTGGAGGAAGAACGCAGCGGCCTGACCACTGCCTCAGGACCTGACAGCGGCATCGAGAGCAGCTCCACCGAAGACACCTCCGCTCTGAGGAGGGGGAGGGCTGCTGTCAAGAACCAGGTCATACACACATTAACAATCACTACATCGCTCACTACATATTCATAAAGCTCCAATTTATTCAAAGAAAAGGCTTAACAAAATATTTTATCTTATCAAAAAGAGGTTCCTCCTAGGGCTGGGTAATATATCGTATTTTGAGGTATACCGGTATGGACTGCTATGGGTTTTAGCTAAAACGTTTTTGTTGTTGTTACACACAAATTAGTAATCTTATGCATACATAAAGCAGGAAAAAACGAATGTGTAAAATGAATACGTAAATAACATATTGCAATGTATTCACTTACTGAAACGTTAACCTTTCATCTTCCAATCCATTACCCTCCAGCAGAGAGACTTGAGAGTTGCAGGAAAGGTGTGGGAATGTTTGGATGAAGCGATCATTCAGTAAACACTAGCAGATGTATACTGCTATGGGTTTTTACAATGCTGTTTATAGCAATATGTTGATACAGTGCTAAGTTAACAGTTCTATAAAGTGGACTACTTCACGGTCAGTTTTTTCCTAGTTTGATTTGAGTTTAAAGCAGTCAGAATGGCAGAAGCCCAGTAAAACCACTTAAAATGAATTTGTTGTTGTAACTCACCAAAGTAAAGTTGTTGCCAGAGTAATGGGTAACATTTTCATATGTATGCACATGGTGGCATACTTTTAAGCACTTTGGTCCACATTCATCCGTCGGATATCCACTAGTGCACCCAACGCTAGTGGTCGAAAGTATTTTCTTGTGGATAAATGATACACGGCACACACAGAGAAGGTTCCGAGAGGAAGATATGAAGAAAGAGGTTTCACTGCTCATAAAACATATTTAGAATGTTTATTTTTCAGAAACATAAAATACTGTCAAATACCACCATGCTGTCAAAAATGAGAAAAATATTGTCATGTGATATTTTGGCCATGTCGCCCAGCCCAAGTTCATCCTATCCTAAAACATTCAAACAACCTGATGGAGTTATGGTGGTAAAGCATCAATCATCTCACCGAACAATCCAGGAAGTGTTGTTGTGCTCTGTGACTCATAATGTATCTGTCATTGAACCCCACAGGAGGCAGAGAGTGGTGGAGAGGAGTTGGGCCGTGAGAGGGAGGAGAGTGTGGCTCAGCTCCAGGTCAGAACTACACAGCATTTTGACTTCTTACTGGCATTTTGGTTTTCAACATGACAGCACTGTAATCATCAAATCAATTTATAAAGCCCTTCTTTTCTCAGCTGATGTCACAAAGTGCTGTACAGAAACCCAGCCTAAAACCCCAAACAGCAAGCAATGCAGGTGTAGAAGCACGGTGGCTAGGAAAAACTCCCTAGAAAGGCCAGAACCTAGGAAGAAACCTAATCATCAAAGAATAAAAGCAAATACATTTTGTCTCATTTCTTAGTCTGTCCTCACTTGCCTCCTATATTTCAGTACTAGTCTCTGTCGATAATAATTTCCATCTTGAGAGATGATCAACATTGTTCATTGTTTCAATGTTATATTCTCTCCCCCTCCCCTAGAGTGATAAGCTGCAGGAGCAGCAGGATGTGATAGTGGAGCTGCAGTGTCTGCTCTCAAGGCCAGGTGTACCCGGGCTAGGATTACTCCTGACACCACGCCCCCACACCGCCCCCCAGGGCTCCATGCGCCACTCCCACAATGGACTCACCAACAGACAGGTCAGCACCTTTTAGTAGTGGATTGAAAACTGGCATGAAGTTCTAGTCTCAACATTAATCAGTAGTGTGTTCCACAGTGTATGTCTCTGTGTGCTATGAGTGTGACTGTGTTGGCTGTAGGTTGGTCCACTGGGCTGTGTGGAGAGCAGCTCGTTTGGTGACCAGATCCAGTGTGGTTATGGTCAATCTTCTCATGACCACGAGGACCTGGGAGGGGGAGAGGTGAAGGACTCTGAGGAGGAGGACACTTACGTCAACATGAGCCATGACAGACGGAAGTATGGAGAGAATATCACATCTTTATTTAAAACTGAGTGAGATCAGGCAGATTATAGAATGCCCAAGCATCATTGACTGTCTAGGTTATTGATGGCTACTGTATGTATCTGTTAGACACGTGAATCTGACTTGGACTAAGAGAGATATCATGGGTGGATCAGCACCTGGAGGGAGAGGTCTCCTGTCTCAGCTGCCTAGGCTGCCTCCCTCTGAACAATTCTCCACCAGGCGACCATGTGAGTCCCACAGCAGGACGAGGCCTAATAAAATTCTAAATGAACTAATTCAAAGTTAAGTTATGACTGTGGAAGCACTAACATGTATTTGCGTCCCCTTCTCTCTGTGCAGCCAACTCCAGTGTAGGGGAGAGCTCAGTGGGGCTGGGGTCAGAGTGGGGCCTGCTACAGGCCCAGCAGAAAATCAGAGAGCTGTCTGTCACCATCCGCATGAAGGAGGAGCTCATCAGAGAACTGGTTAAGACAGGTACATACCTAAGACCATTCCTTCCTGGCTTTCTATATGATGGCAATCACATGCCTGTTATCTCCCCATAAACAATATGTAATGTACCATGGAGTGGTGGGACAGATGTTATCGTGTGTTACTGTAGGTAAGGACGCCCAGGCTCTGAACAGGCAGTACACCCGTAAGATCTCTGCCCTGGAGGGGGAAGCTGAGCAGGCCAGGCAGGAGGTCCAGGAGGCCCAGAGACAGCTTCAGGACCTGGAGAAACATGAGAAGGAGACCAGCGGTGTCACTGACAGGACCAGGGCCCAGGAGTGTCGCAGGAAGATAGCTGCAGCACAGAACAAAGTACAGGTCGGTCTGTCTGAGTCAGACTCCTACACTAATGCATACTGTACACTCGTAACATCAGTTAGATTGTCTGCTCATAGTGGATGTTTGTATTTGCCTGTGTCGGTTTGTTCATATATATATATATATATATGTGTGTGTGTGTGCGTCCGTGTGTGCACGTTAGGTCCTGAGCCAGCGTCAGAGGGACACTGCACGGCTGGCCTTGCTGTCTGCGCAGAGCGAGCGGCGTGTTTTGGAGCTGGAGCGCAGCGTGCAGGGCATGAGGCAGCAGCAGGAGCAGCTGCAGAGACGTCTGCGACACGAGAGCCAACAGAAACGACGCCTGGAGACAGAGATGCAGCGACGCACGCACCGAGTCAAGGTTCAGCCCTGGAGAATGTAGAATACCTGCTAAGAAACAGAGTGGAGCAGGACAATGCTGTGGTTTTTACAATGCTGTGGTTTTTACAGTTACAGTTTGGACAGAATCATAAAATATGATGCCTGCCTACCTTGGTATCCCTGTTTTTACTGAATACTCCTTCTTTCCCTCCCTCCCCAGGAGTTGGAGATAAAGAATGAACAGCAGCAGAAGATCTTGAGGATAAAGACGGAGGAGATTGCTGCCTTCCAGAGACAGAGACGCAGCGGCAGCAACGGCTCTGTCATATCACTGGAGGAGCAACTGGTGTGACATGGGTCTTCTACAATGCTTATGAAGCATTTATATAGCACATATAAACAGTTGACGAAGTATTTATACACCAGTTATACAATAGGCATAGAATCTCAGAAGCATTTATATAGATGTTACATACAAACCATGTTCATTCACCTCTATGCAGTAGTTCTACACCATTTATAGAGTAATTCTACAGCCTTTTCACCTAATTTATGTGGTTTTACACAGTTTCCTCTATATTTGAGCCAAGGACATAAAACAACAAAACACTAGCCTGGCCAGGAGATCAGCTGGCTACATATTTAGCCAAAAGGCATGTTTCAACATCCAAAGGCTTTATTTCCATTGTTAAAAGTGAAAGATGAAAAATGCCTCGTATCCCCCAGCAACTATATGCAGCTGAGTTTCCCCTGTGTGTCTTAAATCTCACACTCATAGTACACATTGAGTGGAGAGAGTCTCAAGTCATTAACTGGTGTGCCTGGACAGGCCCAGATCTCACACTGACACTCACACTGGACCAGTGTGATACGCGGCCACCATACTGAACTCTGTGAGAAAGCCTGTTTTAGTGGATCTCTTAGCATGGTCTTTTTAATGAAGAGAGTAAGAGACCTGGCAGTCTGTGTGATGGAGATGAGTGCGATATAGATCAATACACTGAATGATGGGCAATCAACAACAAAAATTCTCAGCTGCCTGCCAGTTATAGATTTACAAGTGTTTAATTGTTATTTTCTGAGCTTCCAATGAGCAAAATGGCTTGTCTTGTTATTGAATGTTCTTCAGATGTGGGGTGTGTCTACATTTGCTGTGTGTGCCCCTTTGTGGGCAATGTGTGTTACTTCTGAAATATTGAGTTCCTTTGTACTGTACTACCGTGTTTCATTGTGGATCCAAATGAAGTGTGTCTGCATGTGTTCCCGTGCGTGCAGAAGATTGAGGAGCAGAAGCGCTGGCTGGATGAGGAGATGGAAAGTGTTCTGGAGCAGAGGAAAGGACTGGAGGACCTGGAGGGCGAGCTGACCAAGAGGGAACAGATCCTAGCCAAGAAGGAGGCCCTGCTGCAGGAACGCAGTGGCCTGGAGACCAAGAGACTCCGCTCCAGTCAGGTACACACACATTAAACAGGCCCCACACACTCAGTGGCCCTACAGGTATAGTGGTTTGCCAAGTTAATTTCACTGTCAATTTAATGATTTTCTGTACTTCTATTTGATAAATCATTCATAAATCTAGTACGGCCGAGTAGTGTCTTTCCTTCAACTGTAGTGTATCTCTTCTCTCCCCGTAGGCCCTCAGTGAGGACCTGGTGACATTGTCTGGCCGTATCGAGTCTCTGGAGCGGGAGCTGAGTGAGAGGAATGGCCTGCTCCGCAGCAGCAGTGCCCAGGACTCCCAGCAGATCCGCCAGGAGATCAACAACCTGCGCCAGGAGAAGGACACACTGCTCAAACAGAGAGTGGAGCTGGATGACAAACTACGGCAGGGTAGTCTGCTCTCACCAGAGGTCAGAGACCCTACAGGCTTACAGAAGCTTCTAACACCGCCCCAACACTTCTCTGTGGATTCTTTCCATACGTAGTATTTGTATAGTTTCTGTAGTTTGGTATATTGTGTGTGTGCCTGTATTCCTCCCCCATTTCAACCCCTGTGGTTCTCTTTGTTCTGTCCCCAGGAGGAGCGGTCTGTGTTCCAGCTGGACGAGGCCATCGAGGCTCTGGACGCTGCTATAGAGTATAAGAACGAGGCCATCACCCAGAGACAGAGGCAGCTGAGGGCCTCTGCCAGCATGCTCTCCCAGTGGGAGATGAACCTCATGGCCAAACTCAGCTACCTGTCTGCCTCAGAGACCCGTGCACTGCTCTGCAAGTACTTTGACAAGGTCTGTCTGTGTGGCCCTCTTCTCTACTGTTGTGGTTTTCACTGTGTCTGCTCAAATACATGGCCGCATAGCCAATGTGTACACAGCAAATCTCCATTATGATTCAAAGCAGCATGGAAATGGAGTGAGAGAAAGATAGGGAATGTAAGTTGTTTGTGTGTGTAGGTGGTGTCGCTGCGGGAGGAGGAGCGTAAACTGCAGCTGGCCCTGGCAGATCTAGAGATGCGTGGTGAGGAGCAGTTGCAGCTGGTGCAGTGGCTGGAGAACGCTCTGGACCGCACGCAGCTCGATACGGACCGCAGGCTCACACAGCAGCAGAAGGAGCATGAGAGGAGTGTACAGCTACTGCTGCAGCAGTGCCGAGGTGGGCCTCACACACAAATAAATACACACACCTGTAGGATTTAGGCAGAATATAACCAACATTTTTTGTTTTCAACGAAGATTTAGGCACATTTGCCGTTTTTGCTCCACCTCAAGCCAACAAAATGAGACACAGGCACAACTACGCATATCTTTTTAAAAATATATATATATTGTTGATATTTTATCTCCATTCAGTTTGCCATGTCTATACCTCCCATTCAACCCTCCCACACCCAGTGTGATACCAGCCACCAGGCCCATTATCTGCAGCGCAGTGTTCCTCAGGTATTGTTGTGGTCCCCCTGATGTTTACTTCCCTACAGAGCAAATGGACGAGGGCCTGGCGGGGAGGCAGAGACAGTACGAAGGCTGGATCCATAACCTCAGTAAAGAGCTCAACCACTACAAGACTGCCAACCTGGAACTGAGCAACCGGTTCAGGGAGCTGTGTGGCAACACCAGCCAACCCATGGAGCAGGGAAAGGGTAATGTATGGCTCATTTTGGATAGGGACATACTATTGTTATTTTTTTCAAAGCGCTCTAGTCAGTGGGTAAAGTACATTAATGTAACATAATGTAGGTAAGATAACAGAAGGTATGGGTATTAAAAAACAATCCAATCTCTGATTTCTGCTAAAATAATCCTCATCTGCTCAAATACTCAGACATCTGCTCTATCTCTCATGTAAAATAGGCACATCTGTCAGGGAATAATAAGTATTCAGTGTTTGTGACTGAGTATTCCTCTTAGCCTGTCCTGTTCAGTGCTGGGCTGTGAGGCATGTGAATATTCATTATTTTATATGTTGCGTTGCAGTTCCAGTCTTTGAGGGCAGAATAGGCAGTGGCAGTGTGGAGAGGCTGAGCCGAGGCCCAGACGACAGCCGTAGGGGAGGGCCAGGGGAGCCAGAGAGACCAACCAGGTCCCGGGAAGAAATAAGGGAGCTGGTCAACGCACCTCTCCCTGCCACATGGAGGCGCTCCTCCCTCCCCACCGAGGACCCCTGCGGCATGGAGGAGCTACAGCAGCAGGTGGCCATGGAGACGCCTGTAAACCGGGTGGTTCAGACTGTTACGGGCCCTTGGAGTGGGACAACATCTCTGCCATTTGCCAAATCACGCAGAGAGTCCCGCCGATCCAGCCTCAACACCGGACCACTGATCTCAAACAATTCCAGAATTGATGTGAGGAAGAATCCTGTTTAAAAGCACAAGGACCTCATGGTAGAATCAAGTTGAAATGCAAAAGGACTTAATGGCAGGATCCTGTTTAAAATGCAACAGAATCAAGTTCAATTCAACATGTCAAAATGAACTTGTTTTTTTATCCTGTTTTCGTATTGTTAAAAGTATGTATTTTTTTTTTTACCTGTAAGTATCTGTTGTATTCATTCATTCTTATTTTTCTATATTTGTGGTTTTATAAATAAATGTTGGAAGAATGCTCTTCATTTTCTATATCAAGCACTTTTCTTTTCCTCCGTGTAATTCATATCCGTTTTTACAATCATAGATGTTGTCATCATCGGTTATACTCTTCACTGTTGCTATTTTGTCATCACTACCCATTTCTGTATGTGAAATAAAATACGATTCTTGCTTCTGTAATCTCTGACTGAATAATATGTTGTAAAGGCGTAATATAAAAAAATATTGAAAGTTGTGGTTTGTTGGCTAAATAATTTATAAAAACTGCTATCTTAAATGCATAAAGCCATACATTTGGACATCAATCAATCAAATGTATTTTGTAAAGCCCTTTTTACATCAGTGCTATATAGATACCCCAGCCTAAATCCCCAAATGGCAAGCAATGCAGAGGCACAGTGTCTAGGGAAAAACTCCCTAGACGGGCAGAGCCAGGCTCCGAGGGGTGGCTAGTCGTCATAGAATTAGAATACTACAATGGGAATTAAACTTATTACGATGGGATAAAAATCAACCATTTTGGTCAGGGAGTTGGTCTGTGCTGTGATAAAATATTGTGTGAAATAATGAATTTGAAGAACGTAACTACACTGTATGATTGTTAGTTAGCCAGACAGTTCTAGAAGAATGATTCCATACATTTTTCCATTAACTTCCAATATGCCAGAATTACATTCAAACAATGCAGTCACTCCACAGCCATAAACTGTCTGAAATCAGTTGATGGCAAGTTGTAGATGCAACTTGATATTGTATCATATAATAGCACTCACAGCTTTCCAAGAAAAGGAAAATATAGACATTGAAGATCTATTTACATATACATTACCAAATGTATGTGGACACCTGCTCGTCAAACATCTCATTCTAAAACCATGGGCATTAGTATGGAGTTGGTCCCCCCTTTGCTGCTATAATAACCTCCACTCTTCTGGGAAGGCTTTCCACTAGATGTTGGAACATTGCTGCAGGGACTTGCTTCCATTCAGCCACAAGAGCATTAGTGAGGTTGGGCACTGATGTTGGGCGATTAGGCCTGGCTTACAGTCAGCGTTACAATTCATCCCAAAGGTGTTTGATGGGGTTGAGGTCAGGGCTCTGTGCAGGCCAGTCAAGTTCTTCCACACCGATCTCGACAAACCATTTGTGTATGGACCTCGCTTTGTACATGGGGCATTGTCATGTTGAAACAGGAAAAGGCTTTCCCCAAACTGTTGCCACAAAGTTGGAAGCAAAGAATCGTCTAGAATGTCATTGTATGCAGTAGCGTTAAGATTTCCTTTCACTGGAATTAAGGGGCCTAGTCCAAAAAATGAAAAATAGCCCCAGACCATTAGTTCTCCTCCACCAAACTTCTCAGCTGGCACAATGCATTGGGACAGGTAGAGGTCTCATGGCATCTGCCAAATCCAGATTCGTCTGTGTTCCTTTGCCCATCTTAATCTTTTCTTTTTATGGGCCAGTCTGAGATATGGCTTTTTCTTTGCAACTCTGCCTAGAAGGCCAGCATCCCGGAGTCGTCTCTTCACGGTTGACGTTGAGACTGGTGTTTTGCGGGTACAATTTAATGAAGCTGCCAGTTGAGGACTTGTGAGGTGTCTGTTTTTCAAACTACACACTCTAATGCACTTGTCCTCTTGCTCAGTTGTGCACCGGGGCCTCCCACTCCTCTTTCTATTCTGGTTAGAGCCAGTTTGCGCTGTTCTGTGAAGGTAGTAGTACACAGCGTTGAACGAGATCTTCAGTTTCTTGGCAATTTCTCACATGGAATAGCCTTCATTTCTCAGAACTAGAATAGACTGACGAGTTTCAGAAGAAAGGTCTTTGTTTCTGGCCATTTTGATCCTGTAATCGACCACACAAATGCTGATGCTCCAGATACTCAACTAGTTTAAAGGTCAGTTTTATTGCTTCTTTAATCAGAACAATAGTTTTCAGCTGTGCTAACAATTGCAAAAGGGTTTTCTAATGATCAATTCGCCTTTTAAAATGATAAACTTGGATTAGCTAACACAACGTGCCATTGGAACACAGAAGTGATGGTTGCTGATAATGGGCCTCTGTATGCCTATGTTGATATTCCATTAAAAATAAGCTGCAATAGTCATTTACAACATTAACAATGTCTACACTGTATTTCTGATCAATTTGATGTTATTTTAATGGACAAAAAAATGGCTTTTCTTTCAAAAACAAGGACATTTCTAAGTGACCCCAAACTTTTGAACAATAGTGTAGTCTATAAATGAGTTTGGCTGCTACAGAGGGCAAATATGGTACACAATGATTTCTAATACTGATCTAACGATCCTGGATAAGATATGCCTCAATGTAAGGGGCAAAAAACTTTCGAGCTTGTGTAACCGATGTGAAATGGCTAGCTAGTTAGCGGTGGTGCGCGCTAATAGCGTTTCAATCGGGTGACGTCACTCGCTCTGAGACCTGAAGTAGTTGTTCCCCTTGCTCTGCAAGAGCCGCGGCTTTTGTGGAGCGATGGGTAAACGAAACTTCGTGGGTCACGTGACTGTTGTTGATGTTCAAGCCGAGGTAGGGGCGAGAGGGACGGAAGCAAGCGGTTCCACTTGCCAGAATTCGAACCTAGAATCTTCTGATCCGTAGTCAGACACGTTTTTGCAGCTGCAAAAAGACACCAAAATTGCTATTTTGTAATTGGTCAATTCAAGGTAAATTATTGGTAGTGAAACTGTACAATCTGTTTCGAATTTGCAAAACATATGGTATGTTACACATTCTAGCTAGGTGACTAACGTTAGCTAGGCTAGGGGTTAGGGTTAGATAAAAAGGAAGAGTTAGCTAACATGCCAAGTAACGTTAGTTGCAAAGTAGCTAAAAAGTAGTAATTAGTTGAAAAGTTGCTAATTAGTTAACATTGTGAGTTATTAGATTTGAACTCACAGACTTTAGGTTGAAAATGCAGAGCTATATGGAAACCTCCACATTGTTACAAAATTTGGGAGACACAAAGCAAAGAGCTCAATTTGGCCTCTGCGTGCCTACTGAGATTCCGGAAATAGCATCACACCATTCATATGGCGCCTCCGACCAAATTTTCAGATCAAGCATAAATTGGCTCTTAACACTACTGTCTGTGATGATAACCGGGCACCCCCATAACAAATCACCTCCTCCTACTGAAATGTAGACAATGTTCTGAACGTTTTATCTCACTCAGTACAGCAGCCCGGCCCCGATTTGTGGTTGGCAAACTGTGTTATGAATAGCCTGCGTGATGATAGTGGAATAAAGCTTACTTTAGCTAGCTTACGCTACTTTGCTTCACATATGCCTCTATTACTGATAACAATGCATTGTTTCGGCAGAGCCTTGTCATGTGAGAATCTCGTTTTGTGATTTGGATGGGTGGCGCAAAAACAAAATGAACGAGCTTGCCAGGAGTCGAACCTAGAATCTTCTGATCCGTAGTCAGACGCGTTATCCATTGCGCCACAAGCCCTCTCCTGCTTTAAATTGCCAAGATAGCAAGTTTTTTATTGGGCAATTCCTGGTAAATTATTTGTAGTGACACTGAATGTGATTGGTTAGCATAAAGCTAGCAGCTTGGTCAATCTAGCGTCAGCAATAGACCATACAGCGTTTACTGAGATGCGGTCTGTGCAGAAGGCAGGGCACTCATACTGCGTGGAGCAGTATGAGAGATACTGATACAACAGTTACTGACTGTTACTTTTTATTTTGACCCCCCCTTTGTTCAGGGACACATTATTCAATTTCTGTTAGTCACATGTCTGAGGAACTTGTTCAGTTTATGTCACAGTTGTTGAATCTTGTTATGTTCATACAAATATTTACACATGTTAAGTTTGATGAAAATAAACGCAGTTGACAGTGAGAGGACTTTATTTTTCTGCTGAGTTTAGAAACCTAGGCCTAAAATGGCTGCCGGATACACAGTTGCAACAACCACTGTTTTGGTAAAAAGCTGAGGGGTGGGGCAGGAGAAATGTAACAACACTCTCAAATTCATAGACAGAAGATGGCCATCCTTGATATCAAAATTATAGTTGTAACCATGTTTTGAAGCTACACAGTGTATATGTACTTACATTTACAGTGTAAGACCAACATTGGAGTAATGACAGCTAAGCTCATGGGGCATTTAGTTATATGTATATTATATTTAGGGGGGGGGGGGGGGGGGGGGGGGAATACATGCAAATCAAATTGTATTTGTCACATTCGACGAATACAACTGGTGTAAACTTTACTGTGAAATGCCCTCAACAATGCAGTTTGAAAATAAAATAGTAACACAAGAGTAATAAAATACAATACACAAGAATATAACTATATATATGTTAGAACGAATACATACAGTGTCAACAATAGGTATCCTGGACAAAATGCTCGACGTGTAGCTATCTCAGAAAAACATTTAAAAAATGCACCTAAGAAAATCTTTGATGTCCCCGAATATTAACAGCAGGGTGAGGACCAATCATATAACTGTCCGCCTCCGAAGAAAATACGCACAAGCCAATACCACTACAAGAAGTTACCAGGGATAAACCAATGATAAGAAAGCAATGGCGGGCGTATGGTATGTAAGCGGGCTTGTGGCGCAATGGATAACGCGTCTGACTACGGATCAGAAGATTCTAGGTTCGACTCCTGGCAAGCTCGTTCATTTTCTTTTTGCTTCACAAAACGAGATTCTCACATGATGGGATCAATGCATCCAAATACAAAGGTTCTGCTGAAAATAGCCATTGTTATCACCAGAGAGGAATATGTGAAGCTAAATAACATTAGCTAAGTTAGATATTTGTTATCATCACGCAGGCTATTCATAACACAGTTGCCGACCTCAAATCGGTAACCGGGCTGAAAAACATTGTCAATATTTCAGTTGAAGACGGGTGATGTATTATGGGGGTGCCTGGTTGGCAACACAGACAGTAACGTTAACGTTAAGAGCCTATTTATGCTTGATTTGAACATGTGGGCGGAAGCGCCATATGGATGGTGTGACGGAGTAACGCAATAACGTAGGCATGCGGAGGCCAAATTGAGTTCCGTAATAGCATACTTTGCGCCTCCCAAACGTTGTAACAATGTGGAGGGCTCCATATAAGCTCTGTATTTATATGATTGGTTAACGGGAGGTGGGACTGCAGGTCTTTTATAAACACAAACGCAACAGCTCTGCTCCATGAAGCACAAGAAGTATGAATGCCCTGACTTCTGCAGAGGCCCAGGCAAAAAACGAAAGGAGGGTGTTTGGTCACGTAATCAAAATGTATACATTCAAATATCATAATGACAACTGTAGCTAATTAGCAACTTTTCAACTAATTACAATTGTTTAGCTACTTTGCAACTACTTAGCATGTTAGCTAATCCTAACCTTAACCCTTTAACCTAACTCCTAAATTTAACTCTATCATGAACCCTAACCCCTAGCTTAGCTAATGTTTGCCATCTAGCTAACATTAGCCACCTTGCCAGAATTTGTAACATATCATATATTTTGCAAATTCGAAACATATTGTACGAATTGAGTATTGGACATCCACAAGTTAATACATACCATACGAAATGTAGCCTATCATATTAAATGGGGCGTCTTCGGATTTAGGTACAGAATAATACGAAATGCTCTGAAACCAGGTTGCAAATCGAGCTCTGTCTTGTACCACACAGCTTCCCAAATTTTGTAACAATGCTGAGGGCTCCATAAAGCTCCGCAATGAGATGATTCGTTGACGGTAGGTTGGGGTGGTACGTCCTGTATATACACAAACTCCTGCTCCAGAGTACAGGCATCGGTGTAATGCACATTCCTTCGATGATAAACGCAAATCCAACCATCACCCCTGGTGAGACAAAACCGCGACTCGTCAGTGAAGATAACTTTTCAGCGACGGTGGGTTTGTGCCCATAGGCAACGTTGTTGCCGGTGATGTCTGGTGAGGACATGCCTTACACCAGGCCTACAAGCCCTCAGTCCATTCTCTCTCAGCCTATTGAGGGCAGTCTGAGCACTGATGGAGTGATTGTGCATTCCTGGTGTAACTCGGGCAGTTGTTGTTGCCATCCTGTACCTGTCCCGCAGGTGTGATGTTCGGATGTACCGAACCTGTGCAGGTGTTGTTACACGTGGTCTGCCACTGCGAGGACAATCAGCTGTCCATCCTGTCTCCCTGTAGCACTGTCTTAGGTGTCTCACAGTACGGACATTGCAATTTATTGCCCTGGCCACATCTGCAGTCCTCATGCCTCCTTGTAGCATGCCTAAGGCACGTTCACACAGATGAGGTGGGACCCTGTGTCACGCCCTGATCTGTTTCACCTGTTCCTGTTATTGTCTCCACCCCCTCCAGGTGTCACTTATTTTCCCCAGTGTATTTATCCTTGTGTTTCCTGTCTCTCTGTGCCAGTTGGTCTTGTATGTTAGTCAAGTCAACCAGCGTGTTTTTCCCATACTCCTTTTGCTATTCTCTTTTTGATAGTCTTCCCGGTTTTGACCACTGCCTGACTCTGGACTACTTTCTCGCCTGCCTGATCATCCTACCTGCCCTGACCTTGATTCCGCCTGCCCTTCGGTACCTTTTGGACTCTGAACTGGTTTTGACCCTTTTGCCTGTCCACAACCATTCTCTTGCCTTACCCTATTGGATTAATAAATATTGTAAGACTCCAACCATCTGCCTCCTGTGTCTGCATCTGGGTTTCGCCTTGTGTCATGATACCCTGGGCATCTTTCTTTTGGTGTTTTTCAGAGTCAGTAGAAAGGCCTCTTTAGTGTCCTAAGTTTTCATAACTGTGACCTTAATTGCCTACCGTCTGTAAGCTGTTAGTGTCTTAACGACCGTTCCACAGGTGCATGTTCATTAATTGTTTATGGTCCATTGAACAAGCGTGGGAAACAGTGTTTAAACCCTTTACAATGAAGAGCTGTGAAGTTATTTCGATTTTTACGAAATATCTTTGAAAAACAGTGTCTTGAAAAAGGGACGTTTCATTTTTTGCTGAGTTTAAATTACACCAAATACCTGTTGGATAACAGTTGAATAGTTAGTAAGCAGGTAATAACATAGAATACAACAGGTGCATAAACTAATACACAAAGACCCTCTGGCTCCACTAAGTCTACTTACTTTGGGCAGTGAAGCACACACACTAAAGGAGTCCAGATGAAAGGTGTCAGGAGGTGGTAATAATTTAATGTGGAAGTCTAGAGGTGAAAGGAGCAGCGCAGAGATACAGGAGCATCCACTCTCTCTGTGCAGTTGAAAGAGACTGTAGTGATGGATCGTTCACGAACGATTCGGCTCGAAGAGGTGAACGTTGGGAGCCAGCTTGCATATCAGAAGAGCCGAATCTATTTATAAAAATATTTAAAAAATGAAGATTTGAATAATCTCAAAAATATTTTAATGAATATAATGAACTAATTCAAAGAACAAAAAATAAAATAATAGTATAGGCCTAAACGCTCAAGCGCACACACATTCGTTCTGACTGTCTGCCCAGACTAACAGCCTCACCTGTTGTTCCTGTCAATCAGACACGCAGTGTCAACCAGTGAACCAAAGATGCGTGAGGGAGGGCCGAGACAGAAATGTCCGGGAACTTGCAGATGCCTTGGTGGAAGAGCGGGGTAAAATCTTACAGCAAGAACTGGCAAATCTGGTGCAGTCCACGAGGAGGAGATGCACTGCAGTACTTAATGCAGCTGGTGGCCACACCAAATACTGACTGTTACTTTTGATTTTGACCCCCCCTTTGTTCAGGGACACACTATTCCATTTCTGTTGGTGACATGTCTATGGAACTTGTTCAGTTTATGTCTCAGTTGTTGAGTCTTGTTATGTTCATTCAAATATTTACACATGTTAAGTTTGCTGAAAATAAACACAGTTGACAGTGAGAGGACGTTTCTTTTTTTGCTGAGTTTAGATAGTATAATCTGTTGCATAAATATACTTTACCAAATTTGCATAGCATGGTCTAGTTATGAGTAGTTTTACTGTTTCATTTTTTGCTGATTTTACATTAAAAAAGTTACACTTTAAATGCACATGTGTAATAGCATCCTTCATTTTTACATTTATTTCAATTGGTGGAATGCTGCAGTTTTGCAAATTGTTATTTATTTTTCTTTGATATGGTGCAATATTATATTATGCTGTTCAGATTGTATTAGTTTTGAATGGTTAGATTTATATGCACTTTGTTTATATACATTGAGAAGTTATACTTTAAATGCAAATGTTTAATAGCATTATTTTTCATAACAAACCAATGCATTTTTAAATACATTGTGGTTAAGGTAGAGTATGATTTCATTTAATAATTTAATTAGAATTGTTTTAACACCAATCATAGTCAAACTATCGCAAACTGTTTGACTTGAAAAAATACAAAGCATATATTTTTTAAAGAGTCGTTTGGGAGCCAAAAGAGCCGGCTCTTTTTGGAGTGCTGAGCTGAATGAGATGGCTCAGTGAGCCGGAATGCCCATCACTAGGAGACTGACATTAGAATCAGCCTGAACTGGTCAAAACCAGGTAACTGTCTGCAGCTGATTGGCTAAATAGGTCTGGCACTCAGAATCACAGTTGCCGGGCTACATGGCAACAAATCAGAGGTTAGGTGGCCAAGGTCAGGAAGGTGAGAGAGTTCAACAGCCAGACACTTCGGCACTGTAATGATGAGCGGTGTCAGAGGGAAAAGGCTATGATCATTGCTATCTGGGATCCTTGGGATGTCCTTACCCCTTTGAAGTTGACATTTAAATGGTTAGGGTTGGTTATTAAGGGATATGGTTAGGGCAAGGGTAGGGGTTAAAGTTAGGGTTTAGGGTATGGCTGTCACAAGGATCCCATATAGCACTAACCATAAGGCTATATGGACACTGCTGACCTGCAAATTAGGTTTAAATTCGGTTCAGGTTAGGATAAGGGTTTAGGATAGGAGGATATTGTGAACTAATGTCTCAAGGGGAAAATTGTCTTAGACACTGTACATTACACACTCAACATAATACATACATTGCATGTTAAACTTATCATCATACACTTCTCATATAGCCACATACATAATACTTTGAATATTCCCTTATTCTGTCAGCAGCATACTAACACAGCTCAGCCATACTTATTGCTGTTTAGGTATTAGATGGATATGGGAATGAAGCAGTGCTTACACCTGTTCAGCTTACATGTGGGTACCATATAGCAGGGGTACTGAAGTACTATTTGAGAAGCTCCGGTCACACAAATGTCCTAGGTGGCAAAGGTCCTGATGGATAATGTCATTTATTGGTGTAGTAACAAAACCCCACCTCGCAACCCATGCGACCCAAAACTGTTCACACCCCTCTTGTTGGTGGAGAGAAAAGGTTGCTGTTTTAAAGCTAATTTTCCGCAATTCTACACATTTTGCATGTGGCAAACATGTTTATTTGCTGTTTTAAAGCTATTTTCCCGCAATTCTAGGCATTATTCCATGTTTTATGTGTGTTTTTATGATACAAGGAAGCCCGGTTTGTATTGACCCCGTTCTTGGTCCGATCTCGTTCGCAGCCCGCCAGTTGAGTATAGGTGCCCTTGTGTCTGCCTGAGGGGAGCTAGTGATACTCAGACTAAATTACATGGGAGGGATCTGAAACACCTTTCTGTGCTTGACTGATAAAGGTCTGTTCAAATACAGCTCCGGAGTCTCCCGTAGACAGAGTAGGGTTTGGACCAGCCTTTGGTTCTCTATCAGCAGAATCTGGTGCTTTGTGTCTACAACTTGCTGTCCCACTGTCTCTCCATCAACATCAGTTCACACCCCAGAGCCTGCAGTCTGAACCCAGAACCACCCAAAATACCCGGGGCAAGGGGTTATTGAAGTCTTCATTAAAAATGTGTTTTCTGTCTCTCAGAACTTTATGCCTAGTTATACACAGAATGTACAAAACTTTAGGAACATCTTCCTAATATTGAGTTACACCCACTTTTGCCATCAGAACATCCTCAATTTGTCAGGGAATTGACTCTACAAGGTGTTGAAGGGTTCCATAGTGATGCTGGCCCATGTTGACTCCAATGCTTCCCATTATTGTGTCAAGTTGACTGGATGTTATTTGGGTGGTGAACCATTCTTGATACACATTGGAAACTGTTGAGCATGAAAAACCCAGCAGTGTTGCAGTTCTTGACACAAAAACCGGTGCACCTGGCACCTACTACTGTACCATACCCTGTTCAAAGACACTTCACCCTCTGAATGGCACACATACACAATCCATGTCTCAATTGTCTCCAGGCTTAAAAATCCTTCTATAACCTGTCTCCTCCCCTTCATCTACACTGATTGAAGTGGACATTACAGGTGACATCAATAAGGGATCATAGTTTTTCCCACTAGCACTGACTTTGCTGATAAATACTTTGTTTGAGCAAAATGTATTGATATGATTGTGATGTGTTGTTGTCTCACCTACAGTAGCTACCTTAAGATGAATGCACTAATGTAAGTCACTCTGGATAGACCGTCTGCTAAATTACTCAAATGTAAATGTAAAATGGATTCACTTGGTCAGTCTATGTCATGGAAAGAGCAATGTTTTCTCATGTTTTGTCCACTCAGTAGATTAAACTAGGCTTCATAAACTAGGTTTTTACACATTTGTGCACCTGCAAAATACATATTGTTGTCTTGTAGGCTTACCGACTGACATGCTGTCTTTTAGCATTCTCCAGACAAGCCTGGTAGCTGAGCTGTAATTACAGGTTGACAGACTGGGGTCATCTCCATGGCCCTCTGCTATGTCCTGAGACAGGAGTGAACAGGTGAATTCTGCTTGTGTGAACAAGCTTTTCAGGAGGTCTGACTTTAAATAATATTCATCACACTATCTTGAAATATCTGTAAGAATTTATTGTTTTTTATGAAAAATGCTTGTTGCAGACGGCCGTCGTGCAATCTGATGTAAGATAATGGTGCCCGCCCCACATTCCCGCATGTAGCCGAGCAGTTCTCTGAGAGTCGCAGTGTGGAAAGTGTTGCAATTCAGACACAGCGACAAAAGGACATGGATTTGTTAACCATGTCTGCTATAAGAGCAATGTTGACCTACTTATATAGTTGTTGTGTTTTACTGTCTATAGTTTGTCTGTCTTTGTATATTCCACTTCATTTCTAGACTAGTCCTACAGTAGAGGGCACTATGTTGGGTCACGGGTCATGGTCACATGTAGGCCTATATGGACACACAGGTGACCAGTAATTAGGGATGTATAGGTATGGAGAGCATATGTTTCCTGCTCAAGTGTTAACCCTTTGTAACTATGATATGGCAGATGGCAATTACATCTGACAGTATGGAATTATTGCTGTTTTAATATTTGCTGCTAATAAATGGGCAAAAGACACGACTAAAAGATCCAGGACAGGAAAGCAGATATGTTTTGTACGTATTTATGAACATTTGCAATCCAGCCTGCGCTGGCTAGGCTACATCTGCCCGTTTCCTAATTTGATGATGGTCATTAAATGTTGTATGCATATTATGGAACATACGTTTGTAAAAACCATTTGTTGATCAATTGTTTTTCAACCCCATTTGTTTAATCGAAGTGTGTTTGTTATTCATTATTGACTCTTAGTGTCAAATAGCCTGCAATTTGAATTGTTCTACTTTATGGATTCACACACTAGACGGCGGCAAAGGACTGGAATTGTTTTGCTCATCTCCTTCCAGAAGGAGCGACTTCACCTAAATTCCAAACGGAAAACTTTGTAGCCTTTCTATCTCTGGAGTTGATGACGTGCCTAGCGGAACTAATGGACTCGAGGGGGGTAAGTAAATTGTGATCGTTTTGTCTAACTTTCTAATAGGATTTCCGTCATATTTCCATCATAAACCCAACTCACTGCAGTCATTTCAGATGTGCAATGAATTCAAGGAGCAAATTCTCGTTTGGACTTCCTAAAACTTTTTACGAAAATGTTGTATTTTTGTCTTTATTAATAGGCCTAGGCCTATTCACAGTAATAGTGAATGTATTTCTTCAAGGCCATGTGGCCTAAATCGTTAAATTGTGCCTGTAACCTACCTGCTCTGGGAGGTTTGTGGTGGATTCCATCCCATCCCATGCACTGTGGCGGGTGGAAACTGGTGGTGCGGCTTCCTTCCCAAAATTATTCCATACGGACACTCAAAGAATAGATTATGTCCTATTTTGCACACATGACAATGGTGTATGCATGAACTAAATCAATGAATGATGTATCCAATTTTACTCTATTTGTGGAAATTAATCTTGATCGGTCATATACTGTGTCTAATTTGGGGCGCGCGTAACGTTAGTGAGAACCGAGTGCAACATATAAAGTTTCCTTAGGCTTCAACCTACTGAAAATTGTAACGACATCAATTGTAAGGTAATATTTTATTTTTGCTTTAAACTGATGAGCCATTTTTTTTCTTAAGAAATCTCTCTCTCACACACACACACACACACGCACGCACATGTGGCCGGGTTACGGTGTTGTTGGCCTAATTTATCAACGTATAACAACTGACTCACACACATGTATGGAAATGGCGTGTCTCGACAATATGTCAACATATAATTGTTTATTATAAGGAGACATGTAATAATCCAAACAAATTTAAACACATTAAACATGTTATTATAATTTAATAATCATGTTAAAAATCTCAATAATTCTAGATCTCTGAAACTGTGCACTGCCATTTGTTAGAACACAACTTTAATTCTAAAGTTACATATTGAACAGTGTTGAAATGTATAGTTCACTTTCATTAATTTGTTAACCAACTGCAACAACAAAGCTACTTTAGGACTATACAAATCATTTTACGGTCTTGTCTGCACCAAACATTGAAAATATTGCATTTGACTTCTAAGAAAACAAGGACTGTTTGTGCAGTGAATCTAATTCCTAGGTTTAGTGTGTATTATATTGGCATATTAGAAAAAATATCTTATAGAATATCGATTGTAGTTTGTAAACTTTTTTAGAATATGAGAATATGCATTGGGGGAGAAATATAAAATATAAACGATCTATTAAAGATTAGGATTTTTGTGTCTCGACCATAATTTTGTTGATTTACTACTATCATTTCTGATATATTACAAAGCATCTGACACAAACAATTCGCAATCCTATATTACAATGCTGAAACAAATTTAAATAGGCCTAATATTTACAAAATTATCTTAATTGCCCAATTAAACGTATATGTTGCATTTTTCGATTACAAACATTATAGAGGTTATGCCTAGAGCATATCACATTGACTTTACAGTATGATAACACGAGGAATAAAAAACATCAACTGAGCGCTAGATGTCGGTATAACCCAAGTCAGTTGGACCATTGTTCAAACCAATTCATGGATTTCTTATAGGCCCTATCCTCTTTTATCAGATTACGGTCAATCCATGGGTCAGTGACATAAAATTAAGATTAAAATAGCCCACGGTCAAAGCCTATACGCACCTCAGTATTGTTCGATGTCATCGATTTACGGATTGAAAAACCTACTATTTGGGACATATTTCAACAATTTGATCTGGAGATCCAGCAGGTTAATGTATGTGTGAATATAGGCTTTGGATTTTTAGGCTGACCTGGGTAACATCACTTCATATATTTTATTTAGATAATGCATTGTAAAATCGTTTATCTGACAATGGCTCGCACAATTGGTTAACAAGCTAGTAATACATCAGTCTATATAGACACGAGCACTTAATCTAACCTTAACTGACCCTCTCTACATGGAGAGACCGGACTCTCAAGGAAAGCACCACTTTGTTATAACAAAACCCAGGGTTTAGAGGTCAAGAACTGACCTGCTCTCTCCGCGTTAGTGACGTGTTCTGTCACTGCCTGAGCCATCAAGCCCTCAAAATCCCTCGTGACAATAGTCCATGACATTAGTCTATGATCGATTAATGAATATGATACACACATGGGCTAATAGACATGCATTTCACCCATTCGAAATTCCATATGTGTGTGAGATAAAGTGTGTGTGTGTCTGTGTGTGTGTGTGTGTGTGTGTGTGTATGTGTGTGTGTGTGTGTGTGTGTGATCTAATTGAGTAAATAGCCAAGTAAAGACAATCTGCTTCACACTAGTGTAACCATATGATTTTACCAAAAATAAAAACTACAATGCCTTCAGTAACATTTTTGTTTTTTTGCATTAGACAAAGGGCACAGTCAAGGCTGTCCAGTTAATATACCTACCGCAAGGAGCCTTTAAACAAGAACGTACTGTACTGAAATTCCAAATACTGTACCACTTGGCAGTTGTTATGTACATATTGTTGTTTTATTCCTTTTGCTTATTTTCTAAATAACTGTAAGATGTAAATATTGTGTCGTTCCTGGAAGCTGTTGCCGTAGTGATAACCAAAAGATACCTGTGTTTATCTGTTTATGCCGTATTTCCATTGTCTCGTAAATAAATGTATTTCTATTTAAAACATGATGATCAGGATACTTTTCTTACAAGGTGCTCCATCACTGAGAGCTGTATAATCATGCCGTAGCTTTGTTTGGTCCACCATCCAAAATGGTACATACATGGTACATAAATGGTACATTTAAAAAAGTACACTTTTTACAGTATATCTGCATATTATTTTCTCTACTTCCCTGTCCGACTGGGGCCAAACGGAGAGAGGAGATCAGAGATAAGTTCACGAATTTCGTCTTCCAAGCCTGGGGAAAATTGTATACCCACAAACATAGTCCAAATAGCTTTTTGAGTTACTTTAAAATGTATTTGTTGGTTGTGATATTGCAAACTTAATCGAAACTTCAATCGGTTTGATAGTTTAGAGAAATTAGATCACGACATTTCATGAAGCATAAAAAATCGTTTACCTTCCATAAAGTATTTGTATTTTCTCTATTCTCATTGCCTATTGGCTACATACACTGCTGGACTGGATCTATTCTCATTGCCTATTGGATTAAAGTAGCCTACATACACTGCTGGACTGGATCTATTCTCATTGCCTATTGGATTAAAGTAGCCTACATACACTGCTGGACTGGATCTATTGTCATTGCCTATTGGATTAAAGTAGCCTACATACACTGCTGGACTGGATCTTTGTGGTGTAGAATATCTGCTTTCAAACATGAAACATGGAGAGTGCCAAGCACTGAAGGTAAAAAGGGGGATTAGCGAGAAGAAAATGCTCATGCTAAAAGTGTAAACTGCAGGTCTAAATAACTCAGCTGATAAATGAAGATATAGCAAGCTGCATTGATTACGTCTCATCACATAGCACGCACTAACCCATAGCCCACCTGGACAGTTTGCTAAAACGGTGGGAGAAAAAAAATGCCATAATAAAAAACTAGGATAATATAGCCAAATAAATATGATAAAGACATAGAAATTACATTAACAGACGTATTGTTAATGTATTATGAAAAGCTACACAGCATCTTTACTGAGCACATCTACCACAGAGCACATCTTAGACTGAGCACCAATAGTATCAAAGTACAGAACTACAAGGCAAAATCCAGTTTCAATAGATTCCCTCTCTCTCTCCTTCGGTGATAGGCCTATTCTAGCACCATATTTCATCCGAATTAGCTTAATTTAAATCTGCCACACCAAAACCCGAAGGTGGATTGTGCAATACTAGGCCTAGCTCAGTATGTCGTCATCCAATAACATTCATATAGAGTTAATGGGGGGAAATGCATCTAATAAACACATGTAATACTGTTGTAATAACATTGTCATAATGCTTGCTTCTATAAGGTGTTTTTAAGGGCTAAATGGTTTGGGTAAGAGGTGTTTAGCAATTTCTGTTACCTAATTTTGCATAAAGCACACACACACACACACACACACACACACACACACACACACACACACACACACACAGAGAGAGAGGTATAAACCTGCGTAAAAGTCACCAAACGTACTTAAAGCCCATGCAAACAAATTGTAGCCTACCCGTTGCCCTAAATTTGGGGTAATCTTTCGATATTTTTCTTATATAGTGTAATAACCAGGCGGTAATATTATCTCAAGTAGCCTATAGCCTAAAAATGAATAGAAAAAGCGCTTACTCACATAATGGCATACGCGCAAAGCATGCTTAACTCACACGTGCATACTCACTCTTGTACCAGACACACACCCGCTCGCGCGCGCGCGCGCGCACACACACACACACACTCACTCACACACACACACACACACACGTCCCCTCTAGCCTGTCTGTGATTGGTCACTCGGCCGTTTGCTGCTGGAGTGACGTCACTGCAGAAGAGAACTGTCAGAGGAAGAAGCATTTAGAGAAAAAACTCTATGCTCTCAGGGTAGTGAGAGCAACGGCGGCACGGAGGAGCGCTACAATGGATAAACTAACGGGCCACGGGAGGACCGCGCTTTGATTTATAATCCGTAGAGAGATACCATCTCTTATGCCATTCACGAGAGACAAGTGAAATAATGGTTAAGGGATCTCACAACCTCGGAAATAAACCACCAATTCGACATGGATCGTTCCAAAACAGAGGTTTGAGCATCGACAGCGCCTTTTAGAAACCGTATGCCTCCGCCTGCTTCGAACGGCGAATTTGGGATGAGAAGCATTTATCGTTTTCTGTACAGACACATGTCCTCTCTTCATAGGTAAATAATCTGATTTCATTTCCTCGGTAAAACCTATTCTATATGCTAGCCATATGCTTCTCATCCTTTACCGGAACCCTTACTGTTGACTTCCACGCGGATACGCAGCCCTCCATTGGATGGCAAAAGAACCAGGACAAATTTCCTCGCATTGAAAAGTAAGGATTCCTTATTCAATAGACGTCGATGTGAGTTTATTTCAGGCTTAATAACATACCGCTAGCTGCAGACACTCATCTTTGTTAATCATATCGCAGCCATCAATTCTGACCATCTATTATATATATATACAGTGTTAAGGAGTTTGAATTGATCTAGTCTACATAAAGTTGTGTAATTATGGGACAAATTCACCTGCGTTTGATCTGATCAACTGTAGCCCAGGCCTATATAGTCGAAAGAGCGGATAGATCTACATCGCCCTGTATAGCCTCTATGACATGTATAGGCCTATTTGTGAAATAAACGCAGTTCTTTTGGTCGTGCAGATACTGCTAGGGGTTTAATTTATATGGTATATTGGTTATATTATTTTCTACATTCATTTAGTAAGATAGTCGGTGTGATGAAATTGAGCAGTTTCAAATGTAGCCTATAGCCCGGTAACCTAACTGCTTTGTAGGAATATCCTCATCCATACATTAGGATGTGTAATGTCACCCACACCTTTTCACATACAAAGAAATGTACATAGAATATGCAATTATTTTGGCTATTCTCTAAAATAGCAATACAGTGGTATACATTTCTGTAAATCTTTTCATTGTTACATTATATTAATAACAAATAACATTGCGTTGTGTTAAATTATTGATGTGTTAAATCATAATGATTTGGAAATGGCTTACAAGCACACTATTATTCGTGACTTTTTCAATTAAAAGCTATGACGTCAGACGCACTGATAAAGGGAGACGTGGGTTCATCACGAGGTTAGTCTGTCTTTAAACATGTGCAGAAGGCTCATTATAGATAGACTAGCTACAATACTAAAGCCGGTAAAATAATGATGGTCTACAGGCCTACACGCTTTCATCTTGATGACATGATTTAGCTAGTTTTTTTTGCACTCTCTTGTGAGAAATTAATGAATTAGTGAATGAAGAGCCTACATGTGTGTTATTGTGGGTGTCCTCTATGATCTTTTGAAATAGATACATTTTTCCAGGAGGGGAAAGAAACTAAAATATATCCAGATATAAATAGCCTATAGACTAAGGATTCCAATAATAATATGACATTAATAATAATACAAATAATTTCATTATAGTGATCACATAGTGCCATGCAGTCCTTACCATAATAGACACAGGCTATTTTTCTGGAAAAGTCACTAAGCCTATAATATACTGCCTGCAAATACGATGTCAATCGATGCAATTAAATCGCCTGTGATATGTTTTTACATTAATTGATCCTCATTATTGTCACAAGATATGTAGTGGGAGTGGAATGTTAAGTGGTGAAGATGGTGATGTTGTATGGGAGCAGAGCTATAGGTCTGTAAATAGAACATTTCAATGTTAGCCAAGTCCTCCACTGGTTGAGAGTCTATTGATCGATTTACTCTAAAGTGATTTAGGATTTAATATGACGATGATTTAAGTTATGCAGAATAGAAGGATCTTTCACAAAAGGCGGGAAGCTGGTTGCACGTCCAGGCCAGGCTTGTAGCCCTGTAGGCCTATATGCTAGCGATGTCATCATGCATGGGTCTATATCAGCGAGAGTAGTTAGAGATGGAGACAGATTAAAACCTTTCACAGAGTCTTATTCATCGACCCCATGGCCTGCACATCAACTAATAATAGGATATATTTCTATTGATGTCTATTGATGTAGGCCTATTTGTTATTATTATTATCTTATTTTGGGAAGGGGGCAGATTTATGGATACAAATTGGTAGTAGCAATATCAATATTAGGCTAGTTATTGCATTAACAAAATGTTTATTTTTCATGTTAGGTGGAACCCATACGATACTCTGGCAGTATGTACGAGGAGGAGTCGGTTGCTATCTTTGGTTATCTAGCTGTATGAGTGTTACTCGGCCGTCATAAAGCTAGCTAACCGAATGTAGGAATGTCCTCCAAACCTGCGACTCGGACAGGAATAAATGGTGTCTAGGAGTAAAGACACAAAATAACATAATTGATATGCAATTACAGGCCAATACCTCATTGCCTTTCCGGTAAGTTATAACAATTTTCCCTAATCATTTATTATAAACATCTGTTGAAACACTTCTGAATTCCTCAAAACCTGATACAACCCGAAATGAATGCTTTTTCTTATTTCATTTAGAGAATATATTCTCTAAATATAAGTAGGGTAATCTTTATAGCATGCCTTTAAATGATAAATCAACATTTTCCACAATGGATTCAAAATCATGTTGTGAATTGAAGTGTATATTTGTCCCACTTTTGTTTAGTATGCTTAGAGCAAGAATACTCTTTATACATTTATTTATTCCATCACGCAAGGCATCTAGAGTGATTTTGCCGAAAACATATTCTAAAAGGAAAAATACTTAATAAAAAGCCTTTATTCCGGTCAGAGGAATAGATAACTTTATCCAGTCATATGAGTGAACTGTAACAATTGATATTCGGGCATGAATATGAATAAAGCTTTGTCGCATCAAAGTATCCGTAGTTGACCAGTATTCCTTATAGTTCTCACTGCATAAATCAGGTTTACGCACACGCAAACACATATTGAATTAAGGTTTAATCAGATGGATTAAGATTTGTGACTCATATTGATATCATTCTTGTCTCAGGTGGAAACGTTTTGATTTCCCAGAATATGGCCGATATTAGCCTTTATGACGTATTTAGGCATACTATAGGCCAACGCCTATAAAAAAGACGGTCCTGATTAAGATGAGCTATGTCAGTCGATATTTCAGTCGATATTAAGTCAAGCGATCCATGTCATTACATAAACGCATACTTTCAGTTGTGTTCTCACATAGAGTTGTGTTGTCTAGAAAGGAAGAACACTTAAGATATTCATGGTTTTTCTAGATTTAAATGCATTATACCTCCCATGTGAGTCTCACAATACCTTTACGCATTGTGCGCACACCTAATCGGCACAAATTATTCAAGTGTCTCAATTTGGACTTTCTGCCTGGCCCTTCACGGTGCTATAGCTATCCCTCAAAAGGCAACTTCTATAGCTTCTCTTGGAGAACCAAATCCGGGGATGCATTTTCATTCAACCAACAACTCCTCTCAGAGCCTACAGTGGCGCTCAATGGCTGGAGCGCGCTCCTGGCTAATTGGTTTGATTCAGTAAAGGAGGCTGGCTATACGCTGGATTTGTGAAACGTCCGAGCGAGCTTTTCCCACGACTGGCCGGATCTCTCCATTCTAGTGTGTCACCAGACAATTTAGAATTTCCACTGGTCAACCCAGTGACATAGGGCCTACCAGTCGCTACTCTGATAATATCGTCCTTAACCAAAACCGCGTCCTCTTGATGTCTATTGTGAGCTTTACATTATCCAAGTGTAGGCCGATATCCTCCTCAGGTCTTTTAATACTGAGAGTAGGCTAGTTGTTGACTACTACTATTAACTCACTTGATTTGAACATTTCGTATTCTGATCAATCTCAATTTATGCTTAAAATATCCATCTATTATTATTTATTGTTACTTCACCTTTATTCACTAACTGCATTCTGATTGTACCTCTACTATCCTCAAAACAAAAGCCTTGTGTCGACCTCCTCCAACCTGCCTATCTGAATCTCCTCATCAATAACTGTAATGCAGGCTCTGATCCATACAAGTCCCAACAAAGAAGAATGGAGACATTATCTAATTCAACCACACCTATCTCACCACTCTATTCTTCTCTAGGCCTAATCCATATAAACGTGTCCTTTGCCTGTTGTAGAAGAACCCTTGGCATGACTATTCTATTACCCGACAATGATCAAATTAATTGTTGCTGAATGTTAGTGATGAGAATTCAAGCATATTGTTTTAATGGATACGTTTAGTTTTATTTTTTTTGAACTATTGCATTAGATTGTATTTGTAAATGTCTTTGTTATTGTCAAAGGTTGATCCAGTGCCCTTGTCACTGCAGTGGCTGCCTGAGATACACCCACAAACTCTGCAGTATGAACAGCACAAACTGTCTACTAAATGGTAAGTAAGGTATACAGTACATGTGCATATTATATGGTAGAGTAACAGCTAATGGCAGATATAGAGAGGCATGATGAGAGGAGAGAATATGAGAGAGAGGTTGAAAACAGAACATGAACATGAACCAATCGGGGTGTGAATGACAGGTGCTAGGATGCAGCTCCGTGCCTCTTGGCTTCAGGTTTCTCTATGCCTCCATGGGAGCCTTGGTGGAGATGAAGATGTGTAAAAGCTCCAGTATGTTTCTGGTTTGTGCTGGTGGCAGCATGACCCAGATCTGAGCTGGCTCCCTGTAGTCGTCAGGTTCTGACTCTGCTGCCTTCAGCTTTGTACTACAGAAAGGAGGAAAGAGCAGAGGAGGAGTAAAGGAGGAAAAACGCTGAAACTTCAGCATCTGCTTCAGCCACTTCTTTCCTCTGAATCCATTCTGTTTACAAAGAGGCTGTCTGCCTGTTTCATCTCATCTGGGTTTTGTTTTCCGACCCGCCACCCACCCACCACCCACGTTCCTCACTGATCTTCAAAAATGCATTCTCCCTGAAGATGGAGGAACTATAGTCTCCATCTCCCACTCCCTCTCTCATTCTCTGCTTTTATAGGCTAATAATAGAATAACCTCCTTTATGGACTCTAAATTCATTTGACCTGACACAGTAGCAAGCAGATTGCTATTCTGAGTACATTTTACAGCCTGAAACTATATTTCCTCCTTTTATTCATGAAGGCATAGATTAGAACGCTAAAATAGAAATTAGTATTATGAGTTTCTTTTACATCAATTTAATCATTAATCTTTTTGTGAAATAAATAACTAATGATGAACAAGTACACTCTTTACATTAGACCATCTGCTAAACGGAACAACGCACCACAACAAAGAATTTTGTGCTGGCAAGATGTAGGGTGGCTGGCGGGTAATGTTTTTTTCTCCCCGGCATCTAACCACTCTCTGACGAGCTGGCAACCCCTTTAATTAATTAACGATGTTGAGAGCGGCTCGTTCTCTATTGTCTCTAATGCACTGACCCCCTCCCACGGTCTGAAACGACAGCAGGCTCACATACACACTAAAGCAACATTGCAGCCACTATGGGTAGCACAAAGCCAGTACAATATATGCCATACAGTCTACTGTACACCATTGCTTGTGTCAAATAACCAGACAGTTTTAATTCTGCACAAGATTACTATCAAAAGCTTCACCCAGAGTCTAGTACCTTGTAGTGGTGTGACTGTCGGATACAAAGGAATTACAGTTATTCTGTCCTTTTATTTCCCTAAAGACAGATTATGTGGTAGTTGCCATGGCAGTGGTAAAAGGGGGTCTGTTTTGTGCTTTATTTCCTCCACAGTGACTGCCAGCCATTCACACCATGTCTGGATTGAGCAAGGGGAAAGTGGCACAGTCGTCACAAAAAAACAGAAAGCAGGAGGGGAAGAAAAAGGCCAACCCCCTTGTCCCTCTTCCCTTAAATCTCCATCACCGGAAGCCTTTGGTGCCATCTGTGACCCTGGAGAAAAGGACGGGCGAGATGCCTCCACCCTGTGCCAACGGGGACAAAGGAGCTGCCAGTTAGAGCGGCCCCCCTCGCAGGCAGCCAGAGGACTCTGTGTGACTGACTGGGGCTGAGCTACGGAAGCCATCTTGATGGAGAGTCTTGCTGCTGCTCCTAAAATGGCTGTGTTGGCATGAGGTAGGGCTGGCAGGACCATTATTTCTATCAGGCTTTTATCCATCACTCCCCTCATCAGTAGGCTAGCCTCTGTCAGCTCTCTTATCTTACCCTCTCCAGTCTGAACTGGCTAACGAGTGTGGCAGGGTTTAGGAGATATTAGATAAATTAACGCTTGTAGGCTAGAGAAAAAGCAGCCCCATCCATTACTGTTTAGATGTTAACGAGGCATTGCATTAACAAACTGACAATAGCCTTGTATGATTTTTTGATTGTAATGTGCATTCATCACACATTGCGACAGACAATCAGTTTTTTTAAACAATACACCACATTAAATACACGTATTTCTATATGAATAAATATTAATCTCTTAACTAATCCTAATTTTGAACATGTATCTTTCTCTCACACACACGCACATTCACACGGCACACACACACAATCCTTGCACTCTCAGGTTACATAAATCTGGTCATGTGAGATGATGATGATGCCCTTGTGGCCTTCAGCCACAGAGCAGAACTAGCACACTCTTTAGTCATGACACCTTCAATCAGTCTCAAACCTACAATCAACCCTCACGTCTCAAACCGCTGTTTGTCTCATACATACAACGTACATATGTGTCTCACATCTAAACCCACTGTTTTCTAATACTTAGCCTACAACTTCTCTCACTCATGATACGTCTATCGTGTATGCATTCATGCCTCATACTATAATGTGTCTCCTACCTACATACATCTTCTATGTTTCACAACTATTGTCCATAATATGCACATTCATATGCACCCTGCCACATGTCTTAGAGCTACATTTATTCCTGTATATACTGTCATTTCAAAGATGTGGATATTGCTTACGTTGCACATGGAATTACAAAATACAAGGCCTTTTTCATTTTCCATCATTGTACCTCATTGTTTACTTCCACTCTTGGTCACTTTGGCTATTTGATATTAAGCTATAAACTATTCAAAAAGGACAAATGTGCACAGGGGGTGACTCATTTAGCCCAAATTAGTTTCAGTCATTTCAGATGTTGTCTTTATGTATAACAGAGATTAACTACAATTGATATATCCTTATTATCAGCACTTTTTATTTTCATCTGTCATGAAAAATGTGCATATTCACAAAATAAGACAACAGCAACTATGGTTGTATCTGTGTGTTTATCATAGAGAGGGAAACACGATTTACAGTACTGTAGGCTAGGCCTATGTGTCAGTCATGTTGGATGGTGTACTGTACAACATGTTCTGTTTATATTATCATCTGGGTTATGGTGAAGAGTATAATTGGAGTATGATTTTTCATAGCTTTAAATTATCAGTCAATGTAACATGGCAAATGTATTTCTACAGAAAATATTTATATACATTATAGATGTTTCTATAATAGTTTGAGAGGACATAGGTATTGAAGTTGACCTTTTAGGCTCCTTGATTTGAACTAAAAATATGTCTCTTGGTCACAGTACAGGATGAAATGATTATAATGATCAGAGCAGGTCATTGCTTTCACTGCACATACTGCTGTTGCTATGCAATTTAGAAATTACACGTTGAGACAATTAGCTGGACAATTATGTTAACAAGCTAGGAATATGAATATGGCATGATAAATGGAAAAAAGGTAGGCTAATGTAGGTTATGTGGTTGATATAACGTTAGTATAAAACGGAATTTCACAGTCTAATATTACAGAGACTGCATGGCAATATCAAATGTATTTAATCTCACAATGTACTGAAAATATTTTATATCGAAAATAAATAATCATATTATCCTGAACAAGAAATTATTCGCATACTCACTGAAGGTAGGACCTTGTCTGCCTATTTAGAAACCGATGTCCAACACAAACCGGATGCAAATCACGACCTTGAGATAGGATCATATGTTGCAATAGAAAACCCACAAATAAACGCAAATATGTATAAAACGGCTTTACATACGGCCTACTTCATCCATCACTATTAAAGACCACATATTTGTAAGGAAGAAAACACCAAAATATAGCCTGTTACTGAATCATTGGCTTTACAGAGATGACAAATAAAGGAAACAATGATGCAACTGCAGCCGTTAATGAAGAGCACCAGACAAGCTCTGCATATTAACATAATTGCATAGAAACGAGGAGAGAAAGCAGAGCCGTCTTTAAAGGCACAGCAGCACATTAGAGTCGCGCGCTGCAGCCTTGTATGCACGTGGGGTTTAGCTGCACGAGACATGCGACAGCAAAGTGGAAAATGTGGGATTAATTTTTGCCAAATGTAAAAATATCCAGTTTAACCGAATATCCCCTAAATCCTGAAGTCCCTTTACTGTAACTAATGAAATGTAAAAGCCAGTGTAGATCATCCCTTACAGTAGGGTATCTTTTTATGAAACCTTTATGGCAGCCAAACAAAACCACACCAGATACAAAGAGAGAGTGACTTATAATACATACAGCCTAATGCCTCCTATATTGTAAATATAATGTCAATTGTTAAATTATGATTTCATTTAATTACAAAAAACAGGCCTATAGACACATTCCACCTGACATCATATGGTATATTATGTTTCTATGAGATTTTGATTAAGGGATAATACCCCACTAAATCATGTAGGGAAATAGCATTCATTTGGAGAAACATTTATTTGTATTCCAAAAAATGTATGCTTAATTGTTTGCACAAACAAGAATAAAATCACAATGCTTGTTGAGTGATTATACATCTTACATGAATTGGATGAAAGATCTACGCTAGCCTAGCCTACCCATGCTTGCATATATTCATCATCATGTACAGTACATGGGATGATAAATGAATAACCACAATGTATTTTAGTACTATCAAAGATTACTGTAGCTTTAACATAACAAATAAAAAAAATGTGCCTTTAATATGATGAAGGAAATCCGCTATGCCTTTAATACAACAAAGGGTAACTGTGCCTTTAATGCCCAAGCAAGCTTTAATTAGACTAGCAGTCTCTCCATAGGGGGGAGGGGCCTCCTCATACCTGATTTGCATATTTTCAAGGCCTCCATCTCAGATGTGTCACTGCGTAGAATACAGGGATGGGCAGACATAAAAAAGCTTAATGGATGAAGCAAAGGACTAGCTCTACACACAATGTGTAAATTAAACCTACGATCAATTGTAGGGAATCTTATAATTAATAGCACTTGATGTAAATATGATGATAAGTGTGTGTGTGTGTGTGTGTGTGTGTGTGTGTGTGTGTGTGTGTGTGTGTGTGCGTCCAAGGTAAATGCCTATGACATTGAATATGCTTTGTTAAGTCTATTCCTGTGTTCAAATGCTATCACATCTGCCTTGTATTAATTAATGAATCATTTCCACTATGTGGATTAGGTGCCATAGCAACTATTCTACGCAGAGCACAGATGTGAGTCATTTTGCATTCATGTGAGAGAAAGTTCTTACAGTGATCCTTTTCCACCATATATCTGTCATAACATTCTCATTTACTGTATATTCTACTTTCAACACATGAACGCAGATAAAAAGTCTGTTCCGTTTCAGACTGACTGTGGGACTAAAATAGACGTATTTTGATCCTGATGCTTCATGTCCCATTTACTCAGAGACCGTGGGCTTGTATTTGGATGATTCTTACTACTAATTGGGGGGTGATATAGAGAATGCTCTGTCTATAATCCTCCTGGTTGACAGGTTTAAAGGTTATGAAATCTGTAAACATGACTGATCTCTTTGTTTTCATTGGGTGGATTGATTTCATATGGCCTAGTTCCCAGTTAATGAAGAAGACTATTGCTGTTACAGAGGTCTACGTGCATATCTCCCCATTGTCTTCAACCCTGATTGTTAATGCTGGACACAGTGAATTATTTGGTGGTGATGTGGTGGGAGCCAGTTGTACGGTATGTAATCAGTGGTTTGTCAGTGAATGCAGTAGCATTGCAATCTAATTCAGCACATAGGACAGCATCAGATCAAGACAGATGTTTTTACTGTAATGGCTGGTGATGTTGCATTCTGCATGCACATGTGCCGAGTCGATGCACGTTTTAATTAGACATTGGCTGTGTGAACCAAAACACGTTGATTTGAACAACTAGCTCTCACAGTCTCACGTCAGAATTAGACTTTCATCCATGTTTCTCAAATGTCAAATTTCAAAGTTATTCCAAACGTCAAATTTCAAAGTGTTTAAGCTTAAGTTTAGGCATTAACTCCAAAATCTTAAGGTTAGGCATTAACTCAGAATGGTTAAGGTAAGGTTTAAGGTTTGGGATCGGTTTAAAACAAAAATCTCAAAAACAACTTTCTATCGCTGGATTAGAACATGCAACATTAAGCCCATCCGCCATCCCCTTCCACAACGGCCTAGCAAACCCAAACCTACTTGATGGTAAAAGCACTCAGTGTTGCCCCTGGTGGCCGGTTTCCACATCATCTCCCGATGTCCTCAGACATGGATGTACGTCTAATATTGACTTGTGTCACAGGTGAACTGGCTGGATTTAAATGTGTTCTATAAGAGCATGGGACAATGCTATCTTTCCGCAATGTGACTAATGTCACATTGTAGGGTGCCCATAGACACGGAAGTCTGAAATGCACACGTGAACAGAAAGACACACACACACACACACACACACACACACATACACACACACACACATACAAAATAACCATACAGATTCCTGTTAAATGTTACTTTTAGCCCCTGGCACAAGGGAGAGCAGAGAGCAACAGTGAGCTGGGATCTCTGAGCCCGGGCTGCAGGGCTGCAGGTCGGTGTAATGCACTGTGTACTGCAGCTGTCTGTCTGTAGCTAGTCTGCCTGTTGGTAAACAGTAGATGGATACCACATTATCATTCTGCTCCTGGCTCCCCTCCACAATGACTGCTTTGTGAGGAGAGCTCTTGACGGAGGTCCACCACCCCTCTTTCCCACCATTGTGTGGGTGGGTGCTGCAGGAGACACAGGGGGTAATGGGGTGGGAAAGACGCTCCATACCAGACACTGCCAGATGCCTGCATTAGTGCCAAAACCATGAGAGTGCCCCCTGGAAAAGCAGCCCCTCTCCCCCCGTTTTTCTATGTATTTATGTCGGTGTGTGTTAGTGAATGTGTCTCAGTGTGTGTGTGTGTGTGTGTGTGTGTGTGTGTGTGTGTGTGTGTGTGTGCGTGTGTGTGTGTGCGTGTGTGTGTGTTTGCACAAATTATCAAATTAGTTTAAAGCCTTAAATTAGCTGTTTTTGAAATTATGCTGCGCTCTTAAAATAATAACTTAAAGGATAATCAGATGCATGTGTTAAAAACATAATACATAGTTACCATGTTGGAAAACCTAAACGTATCTTAACTCACTGAGTACGCTGGGGGTTACTGCCCCTCATAAAAGCTTCAACTACCTGGTGTCTAAAACAGCCAGCATATTAATGGTTGTTTATGGGAGAACAATTTTCAATAATTCCCAGACGTAATGTCTTTACAGAATCTTAGGATTTAAAAAAAGCATCATTTGTTAGATTTTCCAATAAGTATGGATTAACAAATTGGCATTGAGTATGTCGTGTTACATTTCAGCTGGGTGGCAGACTGTATTCTTGATTCCACTTCTACCACAGACAGGCTATTAATTAAACGGCAATCACAATATATTACCCTGTAAAAGGAGGCAGGCAGAGGGAAAATGAGAGAGAAAGGAGAAGAAGGAGAGGAGAGAAGTTGTTGTTTTTACCAAGGGGCAGACAACAATATTTCACAGCAAAGCATACAGACAATGAAGAAAGTAGGTGATAATGTATGCAGGAACTAAGAATGTGAGAGGGATAGCACAGAAGAGCTCACTTAAATATCCTGTTTTAAACAGTTGTAATGAGAGAGAAATTATGTTTGAGCGTTAACAGGTTTATCCATTCAGAATGTAAGGTGGTGGGGAGTGTGTGCGTGTTGGGAAAGTGTGTGTGTGCGTGTGCATGTGTGTATTTATGCATAGTATATGTGTGTTTTTATGCACTTATTAACACATCTGTGTGTTTATATGTGTGTGTGGACAGTCAGTGTGTGTGTTGGGGGAGGGACTGTACTGTCTGCCTCTGTGTGTCTGTCTGTGTTTCCATGTGGCAGAGGCTGCAGCTGGCATATTAATAGACAGGGTGAACAGGGGTCTGGGAGCTGTCTGGAACCACCTTGTATTATCCCACTAAGGAGCTCAATCTGAATCAAATGCAAGATACCGATCATACTTGGGTTATGACTATAAAATGAGTTCTTTCTTTTCAGAGTGTTACCTTAGCTCTATTCTGCCATTTCTCATGAGGTCAAGTGGGCTGTTAGAGAATGGGTTAACAATAAGAATAGAATGATGGCTGTGAATGCTTCTGTTACACCTCCACTGAACTGTGGTTCCCACATCCCGCATTGTACTGTGACAGACTGTTGCTGAAGCCTTGTGGATTTTATCAAGATCCCCCTGCTAAACACAACCAATGTATCAAGACATTTTTTCACCATGATCCAGGCAGAATTAACAATTGACTGGTGGGTTCAGACAAACACAATTAAATTGCATAGTAATCTTCCATCACATTCAATGTTATAACCTGTCAATAAAAGGGACTAAATCACACACCCTGCTCTGAGCTTTGTCTAAAGATTGTATGTTTTACGCTCCCTCTCCTCTCCTCTCCCCCTGTGAGGATACCTCAGCTGCGATCTCGTCTTAATCTGGGGATAAATGCGATTATCCCACCAAGAGTTGTTCTCAGCTTTGTAACGGCGACAGGGGACCTTTCACATCTCTTTTCTTCCCACGGCCCAGTAGCCATAAACAGCCTGGACCCCCAGACATGGGCCTGCCTCAGCTTACAGGCATTAGTCTGGAGACAACGTCAATAACAGCCCTAGCTAAAGGCTATGGTGTATTCACCAAATAAGGGCAACCAATTGGTCAACCAAACAAGTTTTAATGACCACTTCAACAGGCATGTTGTATCCATTTATTGTGGAATCATTTAGAAAATGTTAAGGAAATGTATCACTAGATAGTCTGCACCTCCATTGTACTGCTTGTATCTCTATCTTTCCATCACTCACACGACCTGTGAACATTTCAGGCTGTCTGTCAAGTTCAAGTTCACAGCGGTGGGAATGTCTAGACTCTGATTCACATTCAGTACTTCTTCATCTACTTTTGTCAACTCCCCCTCCCATCCTCTCCCCTCATGGTCATGTCCAAGGCAGGCTGGGGGAGCCCAGTGTTCTGTGGTGTTTCCGTGGCGTTGCTATGACAGAGGGGCTGCGGCGTTGTTATGGTAGCAGGCCTGGCGGGCCCAGCTATGTGCTGGTGAAAGGGACAGCCTGTCAGAAAGTGTGTGAGAAGTCCCTTAGGTCCCCCTTACAGCTGGGCAAAGGCACCCTGTCCCCCCACTCTGGTCCCCTCTTGTCCCCCTCCCGTCCCCCTCCTGTCCCCTAGCACACAGCTCAGAGCCTGGGAACACAGAAACACAGAGAACATTTTATATTCATCAGACTCCCCTCTCCCCCTCCCTCCATCACTCACTCCTTACCTCCCTGTCTCCTTCACTCTCCCTCCATCTTTCTCCCATCCTGTCTCTCCTATGCATCCCTCTCTCCCTCCCTCTCTGGGACAGTAGAAGCAGGACCCTCTCATCTGTCTGCCTCTTCCTACCCTACTAACTGGGAGCTCATCCAGTCAGGTTGGAGCTTTCAAATGGACTGGAATGGCGCTAAAGACTTTGAGTGAGAACACTGGGGGCTATGTGTATTTGTACATTTTAAATGAACCTGAGTGTGTGTGTGTGTGTTTTGTTGAGGTCTCATTCAGGACTGAAGACGAGTATTGAGTATAAAAGGCTGATGATTTGCATAAGCTGCATGCTGTCTGAGGGTTTGGCGGGGGGGGGGGGGGGGGGGGGGGGGGGGGGCACAGAGAAAAAAATATATGAGAGAACATAAAAAAGAAAGAGGGTGAGATCCCCGCATTGTGGAGGCAGAGAAAAAAAGAGGGGGCTTGAATAAGGGAGAGGGTGAAAATTGACAGAGAAAGGGTCTGGCCAAGTCCCCCGGTGGGATTAAATTGTCCAGGAACTCTCTCTCTATATATAATTTGGTGAAATTGGTAATGGTGCGGGTAGACTGCCCCGTGTATATTCAAAACTTGATGAGAGGCTGCTAGATTTGTCTTAGTTGTTAAGTTGATGACAGTTAAGGATGAAGCAATAAACACAGTTATCAGAAAACTTTAATATCCCACATGAATTCACAATGATTCTTTGTATTGGTAAAATCTGTCACTTTTCTGCTTCTATCCACTCTGGAATTGCTTTGCACATACTGTAACACAATTGTCCTTATTATTCATAACATTTCTATTGGCGTACTCCAAGTACCGAAACTGGTGTTAATGTGTTTTGAATAACCCAGTAGAAATAGATGGAAGACTGTATTTATTTTTTAACCAATCATTTTCTGACTGACACATTCTCTGCTTCCAAACTAGATTCCATCAAGCGTCAAGCCCAAGATCATTGTCATCACTCCATCTTACTGTGACCTAAAACAATACTAGTCACTGTTTACAGTTAGCCAATCCGCTGTGTTCTGGGTTCCTGTGTTAAGCAATGTGACATGGGTGACTTACATGTTGTTTCTGATCTCTGTGTCTCCAGGTCCTGCAGGTGTTGACAACCTCTAGGGGAAGACTCTTCCATCAGCCCTGAGCCCTGAGCCCTGGGCCTTGAACCCTGAGCCCTGGGCCCTTCCTCATTGGCATCCTCTCCAGTCAAACACTGAGAAATGAGGGCACTGAAGAATCCCCCCTAAAGTTAACAGACAATGCTTGTAGAAATTTACTGTAAGGACAATGTTTGGAGATATTTACTATAGGACAATGTTTGGAGATATTTACTGTAAGGACAATGTATGGAGATATTTACTGTAAGGACAATGTTTGGCGATATTTATTGTAAGGACAATGTTTGGAGATATTTACTGTAGGACAATGTTTGGAGATATTTATTGTAAGGACAATGTTTGGAGATATTTACTGTAAGGACAATGTTTGGAGATATTTACTGTAAGGACAATGTTTGGAGATATTTACTGTAAGGACAATGTATGGAGATATTTACTGTAAGGACAATGTTTGGAGATATTTACTGTAAGGACAATGTTTGGAGATATTTACTGTAAGGACAATGTTTGGAGAAATGTACTGTAAGGACAATGTTTGGAGATATTTACTCTAAGGACAATGTTTGGAGATATTTACTGTAAGGACAATGTTTGGAGATATTTACTGTAAGGACAATGTTTGGAGATATTTACTGTAAGGACAATGTTTGGAGATATTTACTGTAAGGACAATGTTTGGAGATATTTACTCTAAGGACAATGTTTGGAGATATTTACTGTAAGGACAATGTTTGGAGAAATGTACTGTAAGGACAATGTTTGGAGATATTTACTGTAAGGACAATGTTTGGAGAAATGTACTGTAAGGACAATGTTTGGAGATATTTACTGTAAGGACAATGTTTGGAGAAATGTACTGTAAGGACAATGTTTGGAGATATTTACTGTAAGGACAATGTTTGGAGAAATGTACTGTAAGGACAATGTTTGGAGATATTTACTGTAAGGACAATGTTTGGAGAAATGTACTGTAAGGACAATGTTTGGAGATATTTACTCTAAGGACAATGTTTGGAGATATTTACTGTAAGGACAATGTTTGGAGAAATGTACTGTAAGGACAATGTTTGGAGATATTTACTGTAAGGACAATGTATGGAGATATTTACTGTAAGGACAATGTTTGGAGAAATGTACTGTAAGGACAATGTTTGGAGATATTTACTCTAAGGACAATGTATGGAGATATTTACTGTAAGGACAATGTTTGGAGAAATGTACTGTAAGGACAATGGACAACAGAGGACAACAGATTATCTGATGATATATTGCACGGCTGAGAGTGTATAGTTTCAACATAACTTTTAACATTACAGCAGAATGTAAGACAATGTGTGTATGATGTGAAATCAAAAGGGATGAGATCAACATGTGTGTGCGTGTGTGTGAGTGTGCGTGTGTGTGTGTGTGGGGGGGGGGGGGGGGGGGGGGGTTGGTCCCTACTGTACTCTTTAGAGTACTCTGGAGTGTACTGGGCTTCAGAGAAGCACTACAGTGCCCTAATGTGTGGGCTGTTTACAAGAGAAGCTCTCTGGATGTCTATCCTCTGTCATGTGCAATTAGTTACTTTATGAATAGAACTGACTACTCTATGCAAATAAATGTGAATGACTCACCCTCTGGCTGTATTGCAAATGTTGTTTAATGTTTGACTGTCACAGTGAAAAGAAAGACATTGTTTGGTGAAGATTCCATCCATTTACTGTATATCCATCAAATGCTGCATTTTTCCTATTACAAATATTATCTGCATGTGTTCATAGTGATCAGGGAATGTTCTACATGAAATGTGTTAGATACAGTGTTGAAGCAGTCAGATTAATAGCCGTCTCATTGCCTGATTTTTATTATTATCCTTATTCAGAGAGATAGACAGTTTTGAACATACCTGCAATAAAGAAAGGGACACATAGTTGTACACAAACGTCTTACAAAACATGTTGTTGTAATTGAGTTCTGACTTGTCATGACTTCTGTGCTGTTTGAATTGAATGTGTATACAGAATAAATAATACAACAGATGTCTAAAATATTCTAGTGTTTTTTTGATTGGAAATACAGAAATGATTGATATTGAAGTTTATATGTCTGCATTTAAACAGACAGCCCAATTCTGATTTTTTTTTAGACATCGAATCTTTTCACATCAGATCTTTTTCAGAGATTATCTGATTGGCCAAAAGACTAATAAGTGAAAAACAGATCAGAATTGAGCTGCCTGTCTAAATGCAGCCTAGAGACACAGACTCTGAGAACGACAGTATGTTGTTCTTAAAGACAGTATGTGTATCAGCACGTTGGAAGCACACCACAATAGAAAGCTGTTGGTAGATTGGTCTGGATCTTCTATTTACCAGATGAGTGTGAATATTATGCTTTATTTTGAAATGTGAATATAGGCCTTCAACCGTTTGGACATAAACATACCATCCTCATGAAGTCTTCTGAAGTAGCCTAAAATACATTTTAAAAAGTAGCCTACCAAGGATTCTAAGCTCTCAGGTTTGTTGGTCTTTGATCGGTAACTGTTTTCAAATACATTTTTTGTCTATGCATTTTGAGTGACAGGTGACACGTAATTGCTGAGAAACATTGAACATAACCTAAAATTATTCTGCAAAAACTGAGATAAATAAAATCAGGCTAATGGATTGGACGAAATCTAAAGTGCAAAGGCATAATAACATGCAAAGAAAATAGACGTGAATCAAAAAAGAGAGAAACACTGAAAGTGTAGAAGTTGAGCGAGCCGGTTGAGACACAGTGGTGCAGAATACAGACATGCTCCTGCAGAAGTCTCCCTCCTTGAGCTAACTCCCTCTCGCTCAGAAGGCGTTGTTGTTTTGAACATTTAATTGTTAATTGCTCTTTAAATTCTATAGAGTATCGCCAATCATTCGCCATTTGACTTCAGACTGGATAGCACAGACTCGTCGACTCAAAACAAGCAACTCATCGTTCCCCTCAAAGATGCTTCATCGTGAATTGACCGCAGAAAAAAAGAATCTGAAAATCAAATACATTCTACCCAAATTAATAGGCTAGGCCTACATCTGAATTTTAGATTTTTAAAAATCACGAATCATTGCTTTCACAAAGCCTGTGATTAAGGTAAGCAGCGAATTATTTAATTTTGTGTTGTGCTTAACCAGTCTGTAAAGCAATGATATTGATCATGGGTCTGACAACTAATTTACGGCTATGTTGTCTCTGCATTATTAGTCGCGTCCACGTTGGGAATAATTTGCATTGGTCACTGACATTTGGTCATAGATTGGCCCGAAACACACTCCAATCGAACGTTTAGTTGATGCCAAAATACCTCAAGTGATTTCTTATTCTAAATATATCCAATACGGTTATCAAAAGTTATATTTTATTTTCGACCCTTCCAACTGAAGTCGCTTTCGTTTGCCCATAGACGGGCTGGCTACTTAGTATATTTGACTCTCTCACAGATTGTTTTACGACGAGTTTTATGTCATCTCTGACACCTTTTTAATGAAACATCTAGCCTATACAAATGAACGGTATAAGAATATAATATCGATACATCTTTATTAATCGTTTATTAGCTTAGATTTCTAGAGTGCCTACAGTAGAACATCTCAAAATAATACGTACTTGTAACATTTTGCCTCCATATATTAGCGCTTCAGATACCCTATACGTGAACACTACACTAGCTTTACATTCTAGTCAGTTGAGTTTACTTCCTTAAAGGAGGTTTAATTGCAAATACAATAGCCTACAATAAAACGTTTCTGGATTGCTTTACATAAAATAAAATGAGGGTTAGTGTTCAAATAGAATATTGTTTATTGCACGTTCTTTTGTCGGAAAAGCTGCATTACTTTCCGCCAAAATGCAGACATTTTGCTATCCCAAATAGCCACAGCATTCAGAAGAGACTCTGAATGTAATTTGGTGAAATTAAAACACAATGACAGAAATTATCATAAATGTGCACTTTATTGTGTTTTAGTGTCAGGAGGGGATCAAGCAGTAAGCTGAGTGTGAGTCTATATTGCTGACAATCCCATATCCAAGTCCAGTGCCAAACAGGGCTGGATGGATGCGCCAGCCAGAGAGGGTTATGACCTGTCCTTGTAAAGGGACAGCTTGACCCGGGAAAGACCAATAAAGTGACACGTGCTTATCAACATGTCCTGCTCACAACAAACCTGGGGTGTTTTAAGACATAGTAATTTCCTAAACGTATAGATAACAGGCAAGTAAGAAAACAAATAACTATGTTAAAAGGTTTATAAATACAGTAGTTGATGAAGTGTTTACATAGTTTATAGACAATTAACTAGTTTGTAGATAGTTTATAAAATTAACATTGTTATTCCTTATACTTCTCTATTTATTCCCATACAATTTATCCAGTGAATCTATAACTAGCCATCTATTATAAACAATTTAACCTTTCATAATATGTATTTTTATGAAAATAGTTTTTTAAATTCTACATTTCATTCTATGATACCGGACAGTTCATGGGGCACTAATGGGCAATGTTATGTTGAAATGCAGGTACTTAAAAAAATGGCTGCACTTCATATTCAGAAATGATGTCAAATATAGCTTTCATCAATGCAATATAACAATACAGTGTATAGAAAATATGAGTTTTGATGATGGGGTGAAGGGTTTCGATGCTTGGAATGTGATTCAGAGAGGGACCTGTTAGAATCCTAGATGTCAGTGCTATTAAGTGTCTCCCCAGGGCCCTCTAGAGCAGCTAGGGGTCAGAGGGGATGACCGCAGTTTAAGTGGCTTGTCCGTCTATTCCCCAATGGCCAATGGAATGAACTCCATTGACAGGAGCTGACATGAATTTCTTTCACAGTGACACTGAAAGTGTGATCATTTGATTACAGACACTGAAACATGCTTATAATCATATCCCCTACTAGGTAATAAAGGATTACATATATGTGTTTTAATTACAGTATATTCAAAACCGTACTCTGTAACCTTGACCTTGCAGTTTTTCAATGCACAATAGACTTAAAATTCCAATAATATACCTAATTTCCCTTGCATTTTAAGGGTTTTTAACTATCAAAAGTAACAATGTATCCCTGACTAAAAGTCAGTAACAATGTATCCCATCTCTTACAGAATCCCCACTACTCTTGCTTGGGGTAAAACGTTTATGATAATGTCAATACATTCTGTATGTGTGCAGTGTAAACTGAAGCCACTCCCACGATGCTCCCAGCCTAGCCTAAACTAGACTAGTTGTGTGAATGTGAAAAATACTTGAGAAACAGCCCAGGCTCCCAGACGAGCTGACTAGACCGTGTCTCAGCCACAGGAACTTGACTGCAGGTGTTCTGTCACATGGCACTCCAAGATCATTTGTATTCATTCGTTTATTCTTCTCAGATTTTCTGCTTGTCATAAGGAGATAGATAGGGCCTATTGTAGCGGGAGGCATTGAGGGTCCTCATACTTACCATCACTGAGAAATTAATCTTCAGGCTTGCCGTAGGAGAACAAAACAACCTTTTATGTGCCGTGTAACAATATGTAAATGAATGAAATACTCGTCATCATAATTTAATCTATTTACATTGCTACACTCTAAGAGGCGTTCTTGGATGGAGGAACAACTAAACCATCCTGGGGAGTAGGGAGGTGACTAAACATGGCATCTATAGTCTAACAGCTCAAACTCTATCATTCCTAAAACGGTTTATGGGACTGTAAAATAGACATATTTTCTGTGGCTATCATTATGAGATGTGGAGGGAAAAACATCTAGCCAACTTCAGAATGGACTGTAAGCAGTCATTGTCAACAGAACACAGCATCTCACTGTATGTAGCCATAAACTCAATAGAACCAAGAACCTCCTGTACAAGACTAGCACTCAGAAACGCCTGAGCCCCCGTGCACTGATATCAAAACACAATCGTGTACCTCTCTTAACTGCAAGTGGGGAAAGAGGAGAGCAGAGAAAACGGCCAGTCTTTCATTGACATCATTATGGCCGTCTCCTGAATGGAGAGCAGGCAGAGCGCAATTAGCTATAGACCAGCTCCCCCTGCAACGGAGGGCCGTGGATTATTGCCCAATCATTTATATCTTCCAAGCCAGTGAGCATTACGGCCTGTATTCTGTGTTAGCATAAGAATAGAAACAGGTCCTGTGAACTTCACCGACCTATTGACCCTGCTCCCCAGACATGAATAGCACCACTTTCAGGCTCCCCAGCCTCTCAAACAGGCTTGAACCATGCCTAAAGTCCTAATCATGGTAATTTAATATATCTTAAGCCCCTGGCTGCTTTAGTGGAGCTCCTCTATAGTTTGTTTTAGGCATTCACTCCTTCTCACCTCATCATTACCACTCCTTATTTGGCAAATTTAAAGGGGTGCTATGACACTACAAGTCCCTTTTCATCACCTAAATAAGCTGTGCTGCCATATAATTAGAACGGTTTTCTCAACTATTCAGTCTTTTCAGATCAAGACAACAAAAAGAGGAAACCTCACTGAGGCAAGATACTGTACTCTGGCATGAAGAACCATGCCAGAGAATGACCCTGTCTTGGATATAATTCTACACTATTTACATATGTTGCAAATTGTGGCCCACCATAACCACTGGCACACACACACTCATGCGTATATCTCTCTGAAAATACACGCATACACATGCACACACACACACCTCATTGAGTTGTGCACTGAGGATGCATGATAATACGATGCGGGAGGAAGAGGAAGAGGAGGAAGGGCAGGGTAATTTAACGCTGGGGATAGGCCTAATAGACAGTAGATGAAGATGCATTTAAATATATTTCTCAATGATGATCCTCCTCGTTGTCAGTATTATTGGTCACTAAACCTGCTGAACAGTCCCAAACTGTACAAACGTAATTGTATAACTGAGAGATTGTATAACTAGACTTTTACACATAGGATTATTTTATATCAGTGTTCATGTAAATGCGAATGAAAAGATGACAAAATGCCTGAAAATCTCAAAGCACAATGACCAACTGGGGAGTGACTTAGCGATGCACGTCTCTCCCTCCCTCCCTCCTCCGCTCTTGTGTGTGTGTGTGTGTGTGTGTGAATGTGTATGTGTATGTGCGCGCGCGCGTGCGTGCGTGAGAGAGAGAGAGACATTTTTAACAATTTCATCCATATTTTTATTCACTCTTTATATTACAATCCTATTCGGTAGGAACAATATATCTGTGTCAACATAAAAGCACAAACAACATCTTTACGACAAAGTATCTACGCAAGCATCCTTAACACACATGCGCATTTCAGTGGAGAGGTGCAAAAGCGACCTCCTCAGGAGAGAGAATGCATTTCTACAGACTGCAGCAGTTTGTAGTCCAATTATACACAGGGGTTTGTGGTAGTGGACCCAGAACATGAAGGAAGGCAAGCATCTCGGCAATGACTTTTGAGGCATATAGCTCTGTATACTATAGAGCTGAAAGGAGAGCGTTCTGTTTGAAGAAGAAGTACTGGCCCTGTTTGAACTTTGGCAACGGCCTTTGGCAAAGTAGAAAATTATGCACGTGTAGGCAAAACATTACTTTTAAAAGATAACCTTATCATTTTCTATTAAATAATGTTCTCGAGAAATATCTCAATAAATCATTTTTGATAGGGTGCCCGTGCGTATTATAGCCAATCATATATCAGTTATGAACATGAAGTGCTCACGTGAAGCATAGCAAAAATGTGCCCCATATCAGAATGTCTTAAAACAATAAACTAAATAAGCCTAAAAAGAGTTGGCAATGTGTTCATACTTCATTGAAAATTGAGTTCAACTTTAGCCACATTAAGTAGGTTAAAGTTTTTACAGAGTATGTGTCGCTGAGATAGAATAGGCCTACATTAGATATGAAACATTATTTTATACGGATATGACACTGCCCCTGTGTCCGCGTAAAGCAATGTGCCCAACATCAATTAATCTTTAAAAAGCTTTATTAAAATACATGTTCTTTTATGTAATTTAATTTTATAAATGCTCTCACTGCCGCTGCTACAGCGTTAACTACACAGTGTTAAACATAATTAAACATAATTACTCCTTCACCACTGCCAGCTATACTGTTAATGCACCCTGGGCAGGCGGGAAGGTGTGACGTTTGGAAAGTGTCCAGGTTTAAAAGCCTTCTCTTTGTCAAGAGGGATAGACACATGGCCATTATGCTCCCAACAAGCCTTTTGATCAGTACAACAGCATAAAGTCATTTAAAAAATAGCAGCCAGTTTGCAAATAGCAGTCATTAACACCTCCACAAAGTATTTTATTCTGTTGTTTTATGACGCATGTTCGTCTTTTTAGTATTCGATTCTTATTACTAGGATAGGCCACTGTTTCTGTTTTCAAGATGCTGAGAAAAATACAACTGTATTTTTATCAGCAATAAAATCTCACTTGTCTAACTAGATCATTTACTACATATTGTACTTGCATGATATATGTGTGATAAGCTATATTAAATAACATCAATATAATTTTGAACAGAGAGAGAGAGCGAGAGAGAGACCTGCTGTGCAGAGAAAGTCTAGTTGGGCGCTGTCCAGGGTACAAGGTGCTGAACAATGTGACTACACGCATGTATGAGCATGTCGTGGCTGAGTAATTACCACTCTTTTCTAACAACCACCATTTCTACAACTATAGACCTAGTTACAGCGAAGGCAGAAACATATTTAACTCCTTAAAGCACGATTGTGGCCTGATTAGACTCAAGACATGAAACACTTTTCAACAAAAACTGAAAAGGTTAAAGACCAAGGAGAGCGACCCATTTTTGCACGCGTGAAACAAAGACGAATTCGATCATTCCATTGATGATACATAGCTTGTAAGTGTTTTCTGAATGTGCCCTTCGTCGTGGTCGTACTAACGTGTGGTCGGCCTCAAACATGATGCCAAGTAGGCCTACTCTGACAAACGAGCGTAGAGTGGCACTAATGTAAAGTGTAGACCTAATGAAGAAGAGCAGTACTCGTGCTCTCTAATTTCATGATGTCTGAATTATTCGTGGGCATAGCCCTGTTAACAATAGGTGTTATCGTGTTGTAAAATAAGTGCTCCTCATCAATGTAGCTAAATTGATTTTCCAAGTCCAAGTATGGGATGAATAACGTCCCATAACCTTAACATATCCCCAAGTGCTCCAGTAGGGCTACTGAAGGCTACATTCGATAAGATATCTAATGTATTTTGAACTTATTTGTTGGGCAATTAATAACCAGCACATTAATGCACACTGCTGTATTAGGTCTATAGCTTTATGCATGCATTAGAAAACCTTGGTATGCTCGATAATAAATAGCCTACAGATCAGGTGAAAATGTATCCGCTTATAGAGAGGCCACATATTGTAGGCTTATTGAATAGAGTTTAGAGAACAGAGCAAATCGGTAGGCTAGGCAGGGCATGTTGAGTGGGCTAACTCACAGAGCCCGTGGCGGACAGAGAAATATTCTAATCTCCAAATGAAATGAACTCAACTGTGTCAATATGACAAAACCCAACTGCTTCCAATACAATGCTATAAAGACCAACGACATCTGATAAAGAGCTTCAAAGTTTGAGCTATTATGGAAAATCATGATTTAAATGTTTAAATAGATGGCGTCTAAATGGTGTCTCTATTCTTGGCTCGCTTTAATTAGGCTCTCGTCCAGAGGGCTGCTTATTTTTTCAGCATTGATACATTTCGATACGTTTCAGAGCTTCATAGTTTCAGCGTTTCTAGTTGTGATATCAGAAATCTCATACTATAAACTCTTATCTTATTTATCATTTTAAACATGTGTTATTGTAGCAGTTGTAGTTGCAGAACTTATTCAAACACTAAATTAAAGTTACTGTAATGAAAAACGTTTTAATACGTTTTCAAAAGAATGTGCTGACCATACTTCAGGGGTGTGGTTGCCAGCTACAGTAGTCTGTAGCCTACCTGATCTGGTCCATGGAAAAAATTAAGACATTATTTTAACTATGTGATGCATTTGACATGCTACTACAATGCTTATAGCTTTTCAATTGTATAGTTTTAAGTCCTCTTGCACAAAGACCTCAACCAACGAATTGACAATAAAACATTTCGATCAAGCACATTTCTATGCTGCGGATAAAAGGGACTTCAACTGTTCATGTCAGCCCCTTTGAAACAAAAGGGATTGACATAGCATCATAGCAGGAAATATGTTTTTATAGTTCAATCGTTATGCATTTCTCTATTATATCTCAGCTACATATCTGATCTCATCAGAACGGAATTTATTATATTTTATAGGCCCATTTTTTATTTGAGATTAATCGGGATAGTCCCTCAAAAATATTTAAAATTATATTTTAGAGGAGTGGAAATTATATTCAACTTTTCTTTTCAGAGTTGTATAATTATCGATCTTTAATCGTTTAATTGGCATCAGGCGAGTCTCGTAGGAGAAACAAATATATAAACCACACTATCATAAAATCACACTTACTGTAACCTTTGTTTCTCTATTTTTCATTTTTTTTTATGAATTACATTTTCTTCTAGGCATATTTGCATGCCACTGTAGCCTAATAGGCTATATTACAACTTATATGGTGTTTGTGAGCATTTCTAAATGTGTGCTGATTGCCTTTGTGTTAATAGTAGCCTATACATTTTAAAGACTATATTGTACTTATGGTAAATACTATTTGACTTCTCCTCGTAATCTTTTATTGTCACCATCCTTTCAGATGTTTTCATCAAATAGCCCATTGAGATTATTTTCATAATGTGTTGGTATGACGTATATCTAGTTCAACTAAATCTCTACTATTATTTAGATCTATTAAGTGACATATATCCATTTGTAGAAAACGTTTGGTCCTTATAAATGCAACATTTGATGTATTTGATTTATTTCATATTTTCTTCTCAAAGGGTATTTTTCTAAGACACTGAAATAAATCGAAATAAATGTAGCTTTACTAATACCATTTTCAAAAAAAACAGGGACTATGTTTTAGGCAATTTTATCACAATGACTGTCCTAAATGAAATTACTGTACTACATCCCATAAAGGAAAAGGAGCTGCTAAGAGTGCGGCATCTAGTGGCATCCTGTAATCAATGCTCATTAGTAAGTAGGCACGGAAGCGGATGGGAATTCCGTGATTTCTCCATGAAAGCATAGAGCCCATGTTTTTAGATGATCTAACTCATGTGTATTATGTCATCTGAACGCGAGACTCTGCTCTAGAATGGACATACACCAGTGTATTAAACACATTCATTAAGCCCCAAAAAGTATAACAAAATAACACAGAGGCCTATATTTAATCATGGCCACTCACTGTAGGGTTAGTTAACAGTGGGGTCCATTCATGGCGTTGGTGCAGTGTGTATATTTGTAGGGGGAGGTTGAATATATAGAGAGTAGGAAGTCACACAGTAGAGTTATTGTCCTAGCTGTCTCCTAGTCAGAGAGAGAGAGAGTCTAAGCGTTCTCTTTCAGAGCCTGGTGCTCCAAGTGGCACAGCCTCAGAATGTTAATGGAGACAGAACAGACCATGGGGGAAGTAGCCAAGACCAACACCACCATTACTGCCGGCCCTACTTGAGACCTGGATCTGTGCACTGGTTCTGGTTCTATCCCCCTTTTGTTTATTGTGAAAAGTGGAAAAGAAAGAGGGAGAAATGTGTTAAGCTCTTCCGTTTGGGTCTCTCTGAGTGATTGATACAGTTCCTGTGTAGTAGGAAGGACTCAATAATGTTGCCCACTCACTGCCATCTTGGTGACTGGCCAGTAAAGCCTATGTGTGGGTTATGTCCAAGTGAAGTGATGCGTTTTTTTTATTCATCACATCTCAGTCAAACATATATAATTATATATGTCAACCACAACTCAAACAAGACATTGCCATTTCTCTTGAAACAAATATTCTGTATGTTACCTATTTGTAACTTCTTTCACTCTATTGTAATGGCATTGTTACGTTGAAATCTCTGTTGATCCTGTGGAGTTCCAATGTGGTATCAATTTTCTTTAAACTCTTGACCTTTTCAAATGATTGCAACAATGTACAAACATATTCATTATAGCAGCTTGTAATGCCTCAGCATCAACTCATGCAAAGTGCCATTCCAAATCCATTTCAAGTCTGCCGCTCAAAACAACTTAGAAATATTGTGATCATTTCCAAATGAACATGAATTCAATTATGTATGTACAATCTATATGTGGATGCACACTGTTAACTATATGGGCCATTAAACAGGAGAGCACATTACAAACCAGATTTTTCCAGGCCTACCCCCCACATACAGACCATGCCTGCAGAAAGTCAATGTAAGTGTAATATAGATGACTACATAAGGTATTGTGTTTCACACAGAGAGCAGAGGCTGCATGGTAAACCCAGTGGGTGAAGATCAGATGCCCAAATCGCTGCCAGGCTTCTCTGTGCCAGTCTATGCCACTTTGGCACCATCTGCTGGTAACGCGGGCCTCTGTCTCAGCCTTGCACTGGAGAACTCAGCATGTCAACTGTACTATAACTATACTTCTTGTATGGAGAACTCTATTGTTCAGCAGTCTATTCTAGGTCAAAAAGGCTCCTTAACAGCTTCTACCCCCAAGTTATAAGACTGCTGAACAATTAATCAAATGGCCACCCCCTTGTACAAATTACCTCGACTAACCTGTACCCCCACGCATACCTCCTGTATATAGCCTCATTATTGTTATTTATTTTGCTTTAGTTTATTTAGTAAACACTTTATTTTCTCTATTTTCTTAAAACTGCATTGTGAGGAGTCTGTTTGAGAAACAGTCCTTGTCACGTTCGTTATAAGGATTGGACCAAGGCGCAGCATGGTATGCGTACATTCTTATTTATTAAAAGAATGAACACTGAACAAACTAACAAAATAACAAAACGAAACGCTATACAAACGAGTGCTGACAGGCAACTACACATAGACAAGAACCCACGAACACAAAAGGGAAAATGGCTACCTAAATATGATCCCAACGATAAACAGCTGTCTCTGATTGGGAACCATATCAGGCTAACATAGATATACAAAAACCCCTAGACCTACAAAAACCCTAGACATACGAAAACCCCTAGACATACAAAAACCCCTAGAGTACCCACCCTAGTCACACCCTGACCTAACCAAAATATATAGAAAACAGAGATATCTAAGGTCAGGGCGTGACAGTCCTCAACTGGCAGCTTCATTAAATAGTACCCGTAAAACACCAGTCTCAACATCAACAGTGAAGAGGCGACTCCAGGATGCTGGCCTTCTTTTGCCCATCTAAATCTTTTATTTTTATTGGCCAGTCTGAGATATGGCTTTTTCTTTGATAGTCTGCCTAGAAGGCCAGCATCCCGGAGTCATCTCTTCACTGTTGACGTTGAGACTGGTGTTTTGCGTGTGCTATTTAATGAAGCTGCCAGTTGAAGACTTGTGAGGCATCTGTTTCTTAAACTAGACACTCTAATGTACTTGTCCTCTTTCTCAGTTGTGCACCGGGGCCTCACACTCCTCTTTCTATTCTGGTTAGAGCAAGTTTGTGCTGTTTTGTTAAGGGAGTAGTAAACAGCGTTGTACGAGAGCGTTGTACGCCTTCATTTGTCAGAACAAGAATAGACTGACGAGTTTCAGGAGAAAGATCTTTGTTTCTGGCCATTTTGAGCCTGTAATCGAACCCACAAATGCTGATGCTCCAGATACTCAACTAGTCTAAAGATGGCCAGTTTTATTTCTTCTTTAATCAAAACAACAGTTTTCCGCTGTGCTAACATAATTGCAAAAGGATTTTCTAATTATCAATTAGCCTTTTAAAATGAAAAACTTGGATTAGTTAGTTATTAGTTTTATTCCATAAAAAATCTGCCGTTTCCAGCTACAATAGTAATTTACAACATTAACAATGTCTACACTGTATTTCTGATCAATTTGATGTCATTTTAATGGACATAAAGGACATTTCTAAGTGACCTCAAACTTTTGAAAGGTACTGTAAATATATAGCTGTGTCCAAACTTTTGACTGTTACTGTATATATATATATATATATATATATATATATATATATATATATATATATATATATATACATACATCAATTAAATGTTTCAAAGATAATAAGCTGTCAAGAAGACATGTTATCCATTACAACTGTAATCGCAGGAGGTTTAACATTAGTTGAAACAGTGCCTTTAGATTCATTTTCAAACTATGATAAGTAAGATCTTGGTCCGTATCCACAAAGCGTCTCAGAGTAGAAGTGCTGATCTAGGATCTGTATTATTAATTTTGATCTAAAAAGCAAAACTGACTCTAAATCAGCACTCCTACTCTGAGATGCTTTGTGGATATTGACCCTGGTGTAGGAAATATAATTAAACTCAGCATTCTGATCTCCATGACATGTTCTGAATAATTGGCAAAACCTTGATATAAGGGCGCAAGGCGAGACCCAGATGCAGACACAGGAGGCAGGTGGTTAGAGTCATAGTTGTTTATTTATATCCAAAAGGAGTAGGCAAGAGAATGGTCGTGGACAGGCAAAAGGTCAAAACCAGATTCTGAGTCTGAGGTACAGAGTGGCAGACAGGCTCGGTGTCAGGGCAGGCAGAAGGGTCAGGCAGGCGGGTACAGAGTCCAGAAATAAACAGGCAAGGGTCAAAACCAGGAAGATTAGAAAAAGAGAATAGAAAACAGGAAAAACATGCTGGTTGACTTGAAAACATACAAGACGAAAAGAGGGCGATGACGGCCGGGTCCAGGATGTCTTTAGCAGGAACCCAGCACCTCTCCTCCGGACCATAACCCTCCCAGTCAACCAAGTACTGGAGACCCCTGCCCCGTGGCCGAACCCTCGGGAGGCATCTCACCTTATATGCAGGCTGGCCATCAATGACCCAGGGGGAGGGATAGGCCTAGAAACGGAAGACAGTGGACTGTGAGACAAGGGCTTAATCCTGGACACATGAAAAGTAGGATGAACACGGAGGGTACGGGGCAACAGCAGACAGACAGCAGTGGGACTAATGACTACATAAATGGGGAAAGGACCAATGAAACAGGGGGAAAGTTTACGGGATTCTACCCGGAGGGGTAGGTCCCGAGTGGATAGCCATACCCTCTGCCAGACCCGTTAGCAAGGTGTCAGAGTTCGGTGACGGTCTGCTTGTCGATGATACCTGGAGGTTGTCTTGGGACGAGCCGCCCGAGCTCTTTTCCAGGTACGCTGACAGCGGCGGATGAACATTTGGGCTGAAAGTATGTTGACCTCCTCTTCTTTCTCTGGGAAGAACGGGAGCTGATATCTCATGGAGCATTCGAAGGGGGATAGTTAAGTTACCAAGCAGGGGAGAGTGTTCTTGGCACATTCCACCCAGACCAGTTGCTGACTCCAGGTGGTGGGGTTACTGGCAACAAGACACCGGACGTGCCGTCTCCATATCTTGATTAGCTCGCTCCGACTGGCCGTTGGACTGGGGATGAAACCCGGGGAACAGGCTGGCCGACGACCCGATAAGGGTGCAGAACTCCTTCCAGAATCGGGACAAAAACTGAGGACCCCGATCTGAGACAATGTCGACCGGGAGTCCATGGATTCGGAAGACATGCTGCACCATGAGCTGGGCCTTCTCCTTGGTGGAAGGTAATTTAGGAAGAGGGATGAAATGGGCGGCCTTGGAGAACCTGTCAACCACCATCAGCATGGTGGTGTTGCCATCTGACGGAGGAAGCCCAGTGACAAAATCCAGGGAAATAAGGGACCAGAGCCGATGAGGAACAGGAAGTGGCTGAAGGAGACCAGACGGAGCTTGCCGCGGAGTCTTGCTTTGAGCACACACCATGCATGCGGCAACGAAGGCCGAGACATCAGGAGCCATGGTCGGCCACCAGAAGCGCTGTCGGAGGAAAGCCAGGGTACGACAAGCACCAGGATGACAGGTAAGCCTGGAGGAGTGAGCCCATTCCAGGACTTGGGACTGGACTGAATCAGGAACGAACATCTGGGTAGCCGGGCCTTCCCCAGGGTCTGGCTGGGAACATCAATACCCCAGACAACCGCAGCGGCCAAACATCAGGCAGGGAGGATGGTTTCTGATTCCGAGGGTGTGGCAGCGGATCTGTACAGGCGGGAAAGGGCATCCGGCTTCGCATTTTTGGACCCTGGGCGGTAGGAGCTGGTGAAATTAAACCCAGTGAATAACAGAGCCCACCGGGCCTGCCTAGAGTTAAGGCAGTTGTCTGTGCGGAGATATTCCAAATTCTTGTGGTCGGTCCAAACTAAAAATGGATGTTCCTCCCCTTCCAGCCAATGCCTCCACTCCTCCAGGGCCATCTTTACTGCTAGGAGTTCCCGGTTGCCAATGTCATAGTTCTCCTCCGTCGAGTTGAGACATGAAGGCACAGGGATGAAGCTTTTGGTCCTTGACGGATCGCTTGGAAAGAACGGCCCCTACTCCCATGTCGGAAGCGTCAACCTCCACCACAAACTGATGGGTCGGATCCGGATGGATGAGGATGGGGGCAGTGGTGAATCTTTGCTTCAAATCCACAAAAGCCTTGTTTGCTGCTGGGGACCATGTGAACGGTACCTTGGGAGAGGTGAGTGCAGAGAGGGAAGCTGGCAGGTTTCTGTAGCCCCGAATGAAACGGCGGTAACAATTTGCAAACCCCAGAAACCACTGTAGCTGCACCCTGGACGTGAGTTGGCGCCAATCCACCACCGCTCTCACTTTTTCCGGATCCATCTGAACATTCCCTTCAGAGATGATGTATCCCAGAAAAGTGATTGTGTAGAGGTGGAACTCGCACTTCTCCGCTTTAACAAACAATTGGTTCTCCAGAAGGTGCTGAAGAACTTGTCAAACATGGAGAACGTGTTCCTGGGCAGAACGGGAGAAAACCAGGATGTCATCGAGGTATACAAAACAAACCGATTCAATGTGTCCCGGAGCACATCGTTAACCAGAGCCTGGAAGACTGCAGGATCGTTAGTGAGTCCAAATGGCATGACTAGGTACTCATAGTGTCTACTTTCTGTATTGAAAGCAGTCTTCCACTCGTCTCCTTCACGTATCCGGACAAGGTGGTAGGCATTCCGGAGGTCCAGTTTAGAAAATATGTTTTCCCCCTGGAGAGGTTTGAAAGCCGAGGCAAGGAGTGGTAGCGCGTACCGGTTCTTGATGTCATTGAGTCCCCGGTAATCAATACATGTATGCAGGGTCTTGTCCTTCTTTCCTACAAAGAAGAACCCTGCACCGGCAGGAGAGGCCGAAGGGCGAATGCTTCCAGCCGCCAGAGAGTTATCAATGTACTCCTCCATGTCCATCAGGGCCAGACAGGGAATAAATCCGGCCTCGAGGCGGTGTGGTGCCTAGGAGGTGGTCAATCTCACAATTGTAAGGACAATGTTGAGGAAGGGAGGTAGCACGAGCTTTACTGAAAACCTCCCGGAGGTCATGATACTCTGTGGGAACGGCAGAGAGATCTGAGGCCAAACTTAACCCAGCAGGCAGAGGTTTAGGGGAAGGCTGCGCCGCCTTCAGGCAGTGTGAGTGAGAATGGGCTCCAACCCAGGATTGAACCCATGGTCCAGTCAATATTGGGATTGTGCTTCTGGAGCCAAGAAAATCCCAAAACAATAGGGATGTAAAGAGACTCAATGAGAAGCAGTTGTATTGACTCACTGTGATTACCAGAAATAGTCCTGGGAACTGTGCTGTGTGTGACTCTGCCAATTGAACGGCCTTCCAGTGCTCTGGCATCCATGGGAACGGAAAGGGGTTGAGTGGGAATAACTAGTTCAGAAACCAGGGTAGCCTCCATGAAACTCTCATCAGCCCCAGAGTCAATGAGCACCCGAAAAGACTGACTGGTCTCCCCACAGCAGAATAATAGCAAAAGGGGTACGGGTAATAGGAATTAGGGAATTCCCAATCTGACTCACCAGAGTACTTGTACCTACTAATGATCTAGGTCTCCTCACTGGACAGGTAGCAATGAAATGCCCCACAATACAGACAACTGTTGGAGCTTAGCCTATGTGAACGTTCCCTAGGTGAAAATCTAGCTCTTTCCAGTTGCATAGGTTCTGGTGTATCTGATTCACCCCTTGTCAATGATTCTCGAGGGAGCTCGTGTGGCTTCAGTCTCTCACTCTCTTCACTCTCGGCGGCCAACGTGCGAAAATCAACTGCGTAGTCTGCCACACTACGGGAGTTTTGACGTAATTCCAGAGGTTTACTGGCCGCCTCTCTCCTGGATACCGGAGAATCGAATACCTTCCTCACTTCTGCCATGAAATCCTCCAGATGACAACAAATGGCAGATTGTGGCTCCAAACTGCCGTAGCCCAGGAGAGCGCCCTTCCCGACATTAGCGTAATAACATACGCTATCTTAGATGGGTCTGAAGGAAACAAAGATGGCTGTAGCTCAAAGACAAGAGATCACTGAGAAAGAAAACCCCGGCAGGTGCCAGGATCCCCAGAATATCGCTTCGGAAGAGCTAAATGGGGTTCTCAGGGAGCCAAGGTAGGCTGTACAAGCTCACCACTAATAGGAAAAAATTACTGGGTGGTTGGGGTTTCTCAGAGGTGGCAGGCAGCCTCTGAGCTAATTCCCTGATTTGCTCCATAATCTCCTTAAATCCTTGGTCGTGGCGCTCCGTCAAGGAACGGAGCCCTTCCCGAAGGTCCTGTACAGCTCCTCATGTCTCCTAATAGTGGCTCCCTGCAGGGAGACAGTGTGGCAGAGCTGGTCCAAGTCTGTCATGGCCAGTTTGTACAATAAGGGCACAAGGCGAGACCCAGATGCAGACACAAGAGGCAGATGGTTAGAGACTTAGTTGTTTATTTATATCCAAAAGGAGTAGGCAAGAAAATGGTCGTGGACAGGCAAGGTCAAGGTCAAAACCAGATTCTGAGTCCAAGAGGTATAGAGTGGCAGACAGGCTCGATGTTATGCCAGGCAGAAGGGTCAGGCAGGCGGGTACAGAGTCCAGAGAAAACAGGCAAGGGTCAAAACCGGGAAGACTAGAAAAAAAGAATAGAAAACAGGAGAATGGGAGAAACACGCTGGTTGACTTGAAAACATACAAGACGAACTGTCACAGAGAGACAGGAAACACAGGGATAAATACACTGGGGAAAATAAGCTACACCTGGAGGAGGTGGAGACAAACACATGAACAGGTAAAACAGATCAGGGTGTGACACTAGATTTTGTAAGTGGAAAAAATGTATCCACAAATTGGATGCTTTTCCATTGACTCAGTCCCATGCCAATACATTGTGTATGTACTGTATATTGAACTTAAAAGTGATATTAAAGTGATATTAATGTTAGATTATTTTGTTGCATTAATTATTACATGTACTTTAATGCAAGTCGGCATGCACATACACATGCTAATTTATGGTCCTCCTCTTTGGCGCACGCACGCACACACACACACACACACACGCACGCACACGCACACACGCACACGCACACACACACACACACACACACACACACACACACACACACACACACACACGTACACGCACACACAAGCAGACATGCATAAACACACACAAGTGCACACACAGACACACAAAAACACATAAAACCCAATTAAAATATCTGGCTTCCCATCCAAAGGATCCAAAGGTAGCATGCCTGGCTGCCATGATGAGTTTAACAACAAGGGGTATGTGAAGATGTTTCCTGTGGCCCCAACACTAGCAATCATAGGAAAGGGCATTCATTTGTCCATCTCTTCCCCTCAATGCAGCTTATTGTTTCAGCTCATTGGGATGCCTTGATGAGCTTGGTGGATGAGGGGCAGATGAGAAGCATTCTCCCAGAGACAGAGACGGGCCTGGTCCTGGAAACAAGGAGCCACACAGGGTCTAGGACCTCCGTCCACCTCGACCCAGCAGAGCAGGGTAAACCCAGAGAAGAGAGCTTTGTGCTGGACAACAAAGCACAAACATTCCCCTCATTTCTCGCCTCATTCTGCCCCAATCAGAGCTCCTAATTAACACTGAATGTCCTTCGAGAGAGTGGAGATCAAATAGTAGCAATTATCTGTGTGGACTTTGATGAGGTGGACTCCCATGCATTCATGTGGCTGCAAATTTGATCAACAATAATCTGGTTCCCCTGCTCATGGCACAAAGAGGGAGGGCAGCATGTTTGTGTGTCTTCCTCGGCTAAACAACACGATGCGACTAAAATAACTCGCAAAGGTTTGGGTTATGTGACATCGCACACATTCTAGAACACTGCAGCATTTAAGCTACCATATATGTCCAATACAAATGACATTTTTCTGAAGGAAGGGAAACAGGACATATACTCCATCCATTTTCACAAAGCATTTCTCTCCAACTGTGTATACTGTATATATGGTAATGAGTAGAGATCCTAGCACAGAGGAAGAGGCTAATGGCCAGGCAGCTGTGTTATTACTGTATGTTCAGACCGTGTTCATACACCCGCCAATACACACATTATGAAGAAACAAATGCATACAAGCACACACACAAATACTGTGTCTCTGTCTCTGTCACACACACACACTCACAAGCACAAACACACACACACACACACACACACGGCCGTTCATAAAAAAATAAGATCACTCCCTCTGTTTCGAGACATTGGAGGTAAAACTGAGTTACATCAGGAGTACACACAGTCTCCCACAGTCACCGGGGCACAGTGTCTCTCAGTGGTCAGGCAGGGCAGTGTGTGGAGATCAGGTTTTGTGAGGCTCTGACATGATGTGACAGGCCAACTCTCACTCACAGAACTCTGTATTTTTGTCAATATTTCTGCCTTCCTTGTTAACAATGGTTCAGTGGAGATTTCTTTATTCCAGAGCAGACAATGGCCTCTTTCTTTCTCATCCCCACACCCACCTCCACACACACACACACACGCACACACACTGGCAGACACATGCACGCTTGCTGTCACACTAATTTTGATGGTAATTAATGACATCACCTCGGAGTTCGAGGGTTGGACTGGGGGAAGATGGGGAAGGGGAGGTGGGTTGCATTTGTTTGCCGAGCGGACCGTGGGAACAGGGGGCTCTCCAGGGTGGCGAGTCAGAGGCTCCAACAATACACACTCTGTCGCCTTTCACCCAAACACACAGCCTTCCCCAGAGAATACACCCCTCCCTCCCTGTCCCATGCTCTCTCGCTCCCTCCCTCCCTTTTTGTGAGTCTGTCCTTCCTTCCCTCTCTCTGACTCTCTCTCTCTTCCTCCACTGCACTTGTCCTGTGCTGTATGAGTCGGCTGCCCCCTGTCTGCCTGTCTGTGTGTCAGTAGCAGCAGCCTCCTCTCACCACAGCCACACAGGACAAGGTGATGCATCAAAATGCATCAAAGTAGAAAGAGTAAAGTGTGCACACCATTGGCTTCATGCTATATGTCACAAATTTCCCCCGGTACTGCTGCTCATTCTGTTCACCAGTTCTGGAGGTCTACATCACCGGTTTTCTAGGCTTCACTGAACGGATTCATTATCATCAAACTGGACTGTCTTGTCTGATTACACACACCAGGTTCCCATTTCCTCTGAATAGTATGTTATTTATGTGCCCTCTGTTCCCTTCGTCTTTGCCGGTTATTGTTCTCATGTCCGTTGGTCGTGTGAGTACCTATGCGTTGGTGCAGCTGTTATGTTGCATGCTTTATATATTGTGTATTACGGGTATCGTCCTGTGTCCTTCAACGAGGTTTACCCTCGCTCTTTTGTTTGGGTACAGCCCAGTGTTTTGTATACGTGTTTGTTTTGGGTGTATTAAAAATGCCTATTGTGTATTCCTGCGCCTGACTCCAAATCCTTTTTACCAGCGTGACAGAATAACCGACAGCAAAATGGAGACAGCTGGCGAGCTGGCGAACATTGTAGGGACAGTACAGTACCATGAGGACTGTCTCTCCAGACTCGGTATCGCCATGGACAGTGTGCTGGAAACCATCCTGCACTTGGAGCGGAGTGTGCAGTCTCTCCAGCTCCCACACCACAATCTACCTCCATTCCATCGAAGCCGGTCCGTGGAATACCCCTGTCCCTCCCAGAGCGCTTTGACCACGCACCAGCAAGATGCAAGGGGTTCCTTCTACAATGCAACCTGTACCTCGCTTGCTACGCCAGGGCTGTTTCCGGAAGAGACAAGGTTGCCACCGTCATCTCGGCACTGACCGGACGGGCTTTGGACTGGGGTGCCGCGGTCTGGGAGACGGGCGGACCCGAGGCCGAGTCCTACAAGCGCTTCACCCAGGGTGAGCATCTACTTTGACTATGCCAGGGATCTAGGACCGCCTCGGAGTTCGCCCTGAAGTTCCGGACCATCACAGCCTCCACCGGATGGAACGAGTTGGCTCTGGTCAACGTTTTCCGCAGTGGACTGCAGGAGGAGGTACAGCTGGAGTTAGCCTGCCGTGATGGCAACCTGTCATTCGACCAGCTCATCAGCATGGGGATCCGGTTGGACAACCTCCTCCGGTCCTGAAGAAGACCTGTGAGAAATTCGGAGCCCATGGCTACACCTGCTAAGTGGCCAGAGCCGATGGAGGTGGGCTCGGCACATTTGCCTGAGGCAGAGCATAGGAGAAGGATGAATCTGGGCCTCTGCTTCTATTGTGGAGAAAGGGGTCATTTCTCCCGACCTGCTCTCTATCCACTGAGAGGCGAGGAGGTGACAAGCCAGGGAATTCCCCCGCACCAACCATGTAGGAGGCAAGGTCTCCTCTCCTTGTCTGTCAAATCAACCAGTGTCTTTTCCCGTTAAATTCCCTGAGTACCCTTCACTACCGTTTGCTCTGATTGATTCCAGAGCTGCCGGGAATCTCTTAGATGGCCACTGCATTACGCATTCCTTTGGTTCCCCTACAGTCACCAATTCCAGTTCGAGCCCTGGATAATCATCCAATAGGAACAGGGCTCGTACATCACATTACTGTTCCTGTTTCTTTGCTGACCCATGACACTCATTCAGAACAGATCACTTTCTTGATTATAGACACCTCCACGCACCCCATTGTTTTATGTCTCCCCTGATTGAGTTTGCATAACCCAGTTATTTCCTGGTCCGAGAGGAGACTGCTGGGTTGGCAGGAGTGTCAGGGGAGGTGTCTCGCGGTGTCTGTCACGTCACTACGGTGGAAAGTCTGTACTGTGCTCCTCAAGTGGACTTACCGGAGGAGTACCAGGATCTGCACAGGGTTTTCTCAAAGACGCAGGCTACACGCCTGCCTCCCCATCGCCTCTGGGACTGTGCCATTGACCTATTGTCTGACGCAGCCCTCCCGAGAGGACATGTCTATCCCCTCTCCTATGCGGAGACCGAGGCCATGGAGACCTATGTACAGGAGAGTCTCCAGCAGAGTTTTATCCGCCCCTCTAAGTCACCATCCTCCTCAAGCTTATTTTTTGTCAAGAAGAAACATGGGGGGACTGCACCCCTGCATTGATTATTGAACACTGAACAAGGCCACCATCATGTTCAGCTATCCTTTACCCCTCGCCCTAACCATCGTCGAACAAATGCACGGGGCGCAGTACTTCATGAAGCTGGGCTTGAGGAGCGCCTACAATCTGGAGCGCATTCGTGCAGGCAATGAATGGAAGACTGCTTTTTTCATGAACACAGGTCATTTTACGAGTGTCTCATAATGCCCTTTGGAATGTCGAATGCTCCTTCAGTCTTCCAGACCTTCATCAACAAAGTGTTTCGGGACATGCTGGGATGGGGCGTAGTGGTCTATATAGACAACGTTTTGGTCTATTCTTCTGACCATGTCCAGCATGTCTCGTTAGTCAGGTCTGTGCTGAGAAGACTGTTGGAGCATGATCTATATGTTAAACAGGAGAAAAGTTTGTTTTTCCATCGGTCCGTGTCTCAACGCCACGGAAGGAGTGGAGATGGAGGAGCAACAAGTCAGCGCAGTCAGGTCATGGCCCATCCCCAATTCCGTAAAAGCAATTCAGCGATTCCTGGGGTTCGCCACCTATTTCCAGAGGTTCATCCGGGGCTTCAGCACGGTGGTCGCGCCTCTTACCTCCCTGCTGAGAGGAGGTCCCCAGCGGCTTCTTTGGATGGCGGAGGCGGAGAGGGCGTTCGAGACGCTGAAGGCACTTTTCACCACTGCTCCCGTGTTGGCACATCCCGACCCCTCACTCCCCTTCATCGTAGAGGTGGATGCCTCTGAAGTAAGATATATGGCGCAGTGCTGTCCCAGTGTACCGGGGACCCCTCCAAAGCTGCGGTCCTGTGCTTTCTCCTTTAAGCTGCTGAGCCCCGCCCAGTAGAACTACGACGTAGGAAACGGGAACTTTTGGTAGTCAAGAAGGCTCCGAAGGCATGGAGGCACTGGCTGGAGGGGTCCAAACAGCTTTCCCGGTGTGGACAGACCACCGCAACCTGGAGTACATTAGGGTAGCGAAGAGGCTAAACACGAGACAAGCCAGGTGGGCTCTATTCTTCGCCAGGTTCCAATTCACAATTTCCTATAGGCCAGGCTCGAAGAATGTGAAGGCGGACGCCCTGTCTCGCCTCTATGACGTAGAGGAGAGGCAGGGAGAGGAGATCCCCATCATCGCGCCAATGGTATGGGATGTGAACGCCGACATACGGAAGGCCCTGCATACGGAACCCGCACCTGCACAGTGCCCGGAGAACCGCGCCTACGTGCCCACAGGTGTGCGGAAGCGCCTCCTTTCCTGGGCACTGTGTCGGGTCATGCTGGGATAGGCCATACCATCGCCTGCCTAACGGAAAAGTACTGGTGGCCCACCTTGGCTAGGGACATCCTGGTTTATGTCTCTTCCTGCTCCATCTCTGTTCAGTCAAAGACACCCAGACACCTCCCTTATGGAAAGCTCCTTCCCCTGCCGGTTCCTCAACGACCCTCGGTGGACTTTGTCACTGACCTTCCCCCCTCCCAGGGGAACACCACCATTCTCATCGTTGTGGACCGGTTTTCCAAAGCTTGTCGCCTCCTTCCTCTGCTTGGGATTCCGTTGGCCATGCAATCTGCTGAGGCTCTTTTTATGCACATCTTTCGGCACTACGGGATCCCGGAGGATATTGTGTCAGATCGTGGCCCTCAGTTCACCTCACAGTTATGGAAGGCGTTCATGGAACGCCTGGGGGTCATGGTCAGTCTCACCTCCGGGTATCGGCCTCAAGCTAATGGGCAGGTGGAGAGGGTCAACCAGGAGTTGGGCAGGTTCCTGCGCTGTTACTGTCAGGATCGGCCGGGGGAGTGGGCAGATTTTCTACCTTGGACGGAGTAGTGCAGAATTCCCTCCGCCACTCCTCCACTAACCTCACTCCTTTCCAGTGTGTGTTGGGGTATCAGCCGGCCCTGGCACCTTGGCATCCGAGCCAGATCGAGGCTCTTGTGGGGGATCAGTGGTTTCAGCGAGCTGAGGAGATCTGCAACGCTGCGTATCCTCGTCTCCAGCCCTCGTCTCCAGTGTGTTGGCACAATGAACAAGCCGACTGCCACCGCAGTGAGGTGCCTGTTTCCTCCCCAGGTGACCGGGTCTGGCTCTCCACCCGGAACCTACTACTCCACCTGCCCTGCAGGAAGCTGACCCCACGGTTTTTTGGCCGTTTAAAACCTCTTCGGGCTAGGGGCAGTATTTTCACTTCCGGATGAAAGCGTGCCCAAAGTAAACTGCCTGCTACTCAGGCCCAGAAGCTAGGATATGCATATAATTGGTACACTTAGATAGAAAACATTCTAAAGTTTCTGAAACTGTTCGAATAATGTCTGTGAGTATAACAGAACTGATATGTCAGGCAAAAACGTGAGAAAAATCCATCTAGGAAAGAAAAATTGAGGTCACTCTCTTTTCAATGGATTTTCGATGGGGATCTAGATTTCTAAGGCACTTGCTTGCAGTTCCTATCGCTTCCACTAGATGTCAACAGTCTTTAGAAATTGGTTGATGTTTATCTTTTGAGAAATGAAGAAGGATGGCTGTTCAGAACGAGGGTCGACTCTAGTGTACTGTTTGTTAGGGGAGCGCGACCTGAAAGCTCGCTCCACTTTGTTTTTGTCCGGTATTGAACACAGTTTATCCCGTCTTAAATTTGATCTATTATTTACGTTAAAAAATACATAAAGTTGTATTAGGAAAGTTGTTTGAAATGTTCGGAACAAGTTTACAGATGACTTATTAGATATTTTGTACTCATGTTGCGCGAGTTGGAACCAGTATTTTTCTGGATCAAACGCACCAAAGAAATTGACATTTTGAAGATATAACGACAGAATTTATCAAACAAAAGGACCGTTTGTGATGTTTATGGGACATATTGGAGTGCCAACAAAAGAAGATCTTCAAAGGTAAGGCATGAATTATATTGTTATTTTTGCGTTTTGTGTCTCGCCTGGCAGGTTGAAATATGAATGTCATGTATCTGACACGTTGGCTGGATTAACAACAAGTGTAGCTTTAATTTGGTGCATTGCATGTGTGATTTCATGAAAGTTTAGTATTTATAGTAATTTAATTTGAATTTGGCTCTCTGCATTTCACCGGATGTTGTCGAGCGGTTCCGCTAGTGGAACGTCTAGCCGTAACAGGTTTTAAAGTCCTGAGGAGGCTTAATGAGGTAACGTAACATTTACAACTCCTAGTTGATTAACGCATTAACCCAAGCTTTCACGTGTCTCTCCTCAGGCCAGTGGTGCCTGGTTCCCTTGCTGAGGCTGGTCCCAGTGATGGCTCGTCTCCTCCTCTGGACATCGAGGGAGCTCCGGCGAACTCGGTCCGGGAGGTCCTGGATTTCGAGGCGTCGGGAGGGTCGTCTCCAGTACCTCATCGACTGGGAGAGGTACGGCCCAGAGGAGCAGTGCTGCGTTCCTGTGGTGGACATCCTTCGCTGACCAGGGATTTTCACCGTTGGCGCCCAGATCAACCCCGCCCCCCCGCGCCCCTATGGTCGTCCCCGAGGCCAGTGTCGCATCGGAGGGGGGAGGGGAGGGGGGTACTGTCACGGATCCCCTCGGTACTGCTGCTCATTCTGTTCACCAGTTCCGGAGGTCAACGTCACCAGCTTTCTAGGCTTCACTGAACGGGTTTCATTATCATCAACCCCAGACGGTCTTGTCTGATTACACACACCTGGTTCCCATTTCCCCTGATTTGTATGTTATATAAATTATATGCCCTCTGTTCCCTCTGTCTTTGTCGGTTATTTTTCCCATGTCTGTTGGTCGTGTGAGTACCTATGCGTTGGTGCAGCTATTATGCTGCGTGCTTTATATATTGTGTATTATCGTCCCGTGTCCTCTTTTGTTTGGGTACAAACAAGTGTTTTGTATACGTGTTTGTTTTGGGTGTATTAAAAAACCCTATTGTGTATTCCTGCGCCTGTCTCCAAATCCTTTATACCACACTATAAAAGTAATGTGATGGACCTGACTCCCAATGGGCAAGATTTACAACAGATTTTCTCCTGAAGTTTGTTTCTATTACTTTCTACTTTGAAAACGTATACAGTACCAGTCAAAAGTTTGGACACACCTACTCATTCAAGGGTTTTTCTATATTTGGACTATTTTCTACATTGTAGAATAATAGTGAAGACATCAAAACTATGAAATGACACATATGGGAACATGTGGTAACCAAAAAAGTGTTAAACAAATATTATATTTGAGATTTTCAAAGTAGCCACCCTTCGTATTGACAGCTTTGCACACTCTTGGAATTCTCTCAACCAGCTTCATAAGGAAGCAGTCACATGGAATGCATTTCAATTAACAGATGTGCCTTCTTAAAAGTTAATTTGTGGAATTTCTTTCCTTCTTAATGCGTTTCAGCCAATCAGTTGTGTTTTGACAAGATAGGGTTGGTATACAGAATACAGCCCTATTTGGTAAAATACCAAGTCCATATTATGGCAAGGAGAGATCAAATAAGCAAAGAGAAATGACAGTCCGTTACTTTAAGACATGAAGGTCAGTCAATACGGAACATTTCTAAAACTTTGAAAGTTTCTTCAAATGCAGGTGCAAAAACCATCAAGCGCTATGATGAAACTGGCTCTCGTGAGGACTGCCACAGGAAAGGAAGACCTAGAGTTATCTCTGCTGCAGAGGATAATTTCATTTGAGTTACCAGCCTCAGAAATTGCAACCCCCCCCAAATTTTGCGGGGTTTTTCAACAGGACAATGACCCAAAACACCTCCAGGCTGTGTAAGGGATATTTGACCAAGAAGGAGAGTGATAGAGTGCTGCATCAGATGACATGGCCTCCACCATCACCCAACCTCAACCCAATTGAGATGGTTTGGGATGAGTTGGACTGCAGAGTGAAGGAAAAGCAGCCAACAAGTGCTCATGTGGGAACTCCTTCAAGACTATTTTAAAAAAGCATTCCCGGCGAAGCTGGTTGAGAGATTGCTAAGAGTGTGCAAAGCTGTCAAGGCAAAGGGTGACAACTTTGAGGAATATCAAATATAAAATATATTTTGATTTTTTTTAACCCTTTTTTGGTTTCTAGATGATTCCATATGTGTTATTTCATAGTTTTGATGTCTTCACTATTATTCTACAATGTAGAAAATAGTAAAAATAAAGAAAAACCCTGAAAATAGTAGGTGTGTCCAAACTTTTGACTGGTACTGTAAGTACAACAGGAATGCAAAATACGAATACGATTTCAGTTGGTTTACAGCATTTCCATCGACATTCTGACAGTAAGCATGGTGACACCTTCGAAGATGCTCTGTCATTCACCTAAGCTCAAAACAACACTGCAAGAAGCCATAGTGGAAGGGCTTAGTGAAGGACAATACACACAGAAGGTCCTAAACCAATCAGAATTGGACAAAACAACAACTCAGGATTTCCCAAAACAAGAGGAAAAAAAGCATGTGACATAACTTGGAGGTGTTGAATTGTACATTTCACCATGTTTAACACCAAGACCAACAGCCAAGCAGGAGCTGTGTTTACTTTCCATCCGCCTCTTCTCTCACCCTAAATGTACTGTAGTTTAACCCTTTTCAAATCAGAATACAAATACAATCCATCGCAGTGCTAGCTGTGCCACCAGAGACTCTGGGTTCGAGCCAAGGCTCTGTCGCAGCCGGCCGCGACCGAGAGGTCCATGCTGACCAGGTCGCTAGGTGTACGGTGTTTCCTCCGACACATTGGTGCGGCTGGCTTCTGGGTTGGATGCGCGCTGTATTAAGAAGCAGTGCGGCTTGGTTGGGTTGTGTTTCGGAGGACGCAGGGCTCTCGACCTTCGTCTCTCCCGAGTCCGTACGGGGGTTGTAGCGATGAGACATGACAGTAACTACTAATAATTGAATACCACGAAATTGGGGAGAAAAGGGGGTAACAAAAACAAAAAGAATACAAATACAATCAAGGAAAGGGTGGGGGATGTTCTTCTCAGCAATGAAAATTCCTGAGTTTACAGTTGCTTGTGAAAGTATTCACCCTCATTTTTCCTATTTTGTTGCCTTACAACCTGTAATTAAAATAGATTTTGGGGGGGTTGTATCATTTGACTTACACAAAATGCCTACCACTTTGAAGATGCAAAATATTTTTTGTGAAACAAACAAGAAATAAGACAAAAAATGGATAACTTGAGCGTGCATAACTATTCACCCCCCAAAGCCAAAACTTTGTAGAGCCACCTTTTGCAGCAATTACAGCTGCAAGTCTCTTGGGGTATGTCTCTATAAGCTTGGTACATCTAGCCACTGGGATTTTTGCCCATTCTAAAAGGCAAAACTGCTCCAGCTCCTTCAAGTTGGATGGATTCCGCTGGTGTACAGCAATCTTTTAGTCATACCACAGATTCTCAATTGGATTGAGGTCTGGGCTTTGACTAGGCCATTCCAAGACATTTAAATGTTTCCCCTTAAACCACTTGAGTGTTGTTTTAGCAGTATGCTTAGGGTCATTGTCAAATGTTTCCCCTTAAACCACTTGAGTGTTGTTTTAGCAGTATGCTTAGGGTCATTGTCATTGTTCACCTGGAAGGTGAACCTCCAAAAAGCTCAAGCTGACCAGAGTATCTTCTTCCATATGTTTGGGGAGTCTCCCACATGCCTTTTGGCAAACACCACACGTGTTTGCTTATTTTTTTCTTTAAGCAATGGCTTTTTTTCTGGACACTCTTCCGTAAAGCCCAGCTCTGTGGAGTGTACAGCTTAAAGTGGTCCTATGGACAGATACTCCAATCTCTGCTGTGGAGCTTTTCAGCTCCTTCAGGGTTATCTTTGGTCTCTTTGTTGCCTCTGATTAATTCCCTTCTTTCATCGTCGGTTAGTTTTGGTGGGCGGCCCTCTCTTGGCAGGTTTGTTGTGGTGCCATATTCTTTCCATATTTTAATAATGGATTAAATGGTGCTCTGTGGGATGTACAAAGTTTCAGATATATTTTATAACACAACCCTGGTCTGTACTTCTCCACAACTTTCTCCCTGACCTGTTTGGAGAGGTCTTCATAGTGGTCTTCCTTGGTCTTCATAGTACCGCTTGCTTGGTTGTGCCCCTTGCTTAGTGGTGTTGCAGACTCTGGAGCCTTTCAGAACACGTGTATACAGTGCCTTGCGAAAGTATTCGGCCCCCTTGAACTTTGCGACCTTTTTCCACATTTCAGGCTTCAAACATAAAGATATAAAACTGTATTTTTTGTGAAGAATCAACAACAAGTGGGACACAATCATGAAGTGGAACGACATTTATTGGATATTTCAAACTTTTTTAACAAATCAAAAACTGAAAAATTGGGCGTGCAAAATTATTCAGCCCCTTTACTTTCAGTGCAGCAAACTCTCTCCAGAAGTTCAGTGAGGATCTCTGAATGATCCAATGTTGACCTAAATGACTAATGATGATAAATACAATCCACCTGTGTGTAATCTCCGTATAAATGCACCTGTATAAAGTCTCCGTATAAATGCACCTGCACTGTGATAGTCTCAGAGGTCCGTTAAAAGCGCAGAGAGCATCATGAAGAACAAGGAACACACCAGGCAGGTCCGAGATACTGTTGTGAAGAAGTTTAAAGCCGGATTTGGATACAAAAATATTTCCCAAGCTTTAAACATCCCAAGGAGCACTGTGCAAGCGATAATATTGAAATGGAAGGAGTTTCAGACCACTGCAAATCTACCAAGACCTGGCCGTCCCTCTAAACTTTCAGCTCATATAAGGAGAAGACTGATCAGAGATGCAGCCAAGAGGCCCATGATCACTCTGGATGAACTGCAGAGATCTACAGCTGAGGTGGGAGACTCTGTCCATAGGACAACAATCAGTCGTATATTGCACAAATCTGGCCTTTATGGAAGAGTGGCAAGAAGAAAGCCATTTCTTAAAGATATCCATAAAAAGTGTCGTTTAAAGTTTGCCACAAGCCACCTGGGAGACACACCAAACATGTGGAAGAAGGTGCTCTGGTCAGATGAAACCAAAATGGAACTTTTTGGCAACAATGCAAAACGTTATGTTTGGCGTAAAAGCAACACAGCTGAACACACCATCCCCACTGTCAAACATGGTGGTGGCAGCATCATGGTTTGGGCCTGCTTTTCTTCAGCAGGGACAGGGAAGATGGTTAAAATTGATGGGAAGATTGATGGAGCCAAATACAGGACCCTTCTGGAAGAAAACCTGATGGAGTCTGCAAAAGACCTGAGACTGGGACAGAGATTTGTCTTCCAACAAGACAATGATCCAAAACATAAAGCAAAATCTACAATGGAATGGTTCAAAAATAAACATATCCAGGTGTTAGAATGGCCAAGTCAAAGGCTGAATAATTTTGCACGCCCAATTTTTTAGTTTTTGATTTGTTAAAAAAGTTTGAAATATCCAATAAATGTCGTTCCACTTCATGATTGTGTCCCACTTGTTGTTGATTCTTCACAAAAAAATACAGTTTTATATATTTATGTTTGATGCCTGAAATGTGGCAAAAGGTCGCAAAGTTCAAGGGGGCCGAATACTTTCGCAAGGCACTGTATATACTGAGATCATGTGACACTTTAGATTGCACACAGGTGGACTTTATTGAACTAATTATGTGACTTCTGGAGGTAATTGGCTGCACCAGATCTTATTTAGGGGCTTCATAGCAAAGGGGATGAATACATATGTACGCACCACTTTTCCCTTTTTTATTATTTAGAATTTGAAACAAGTACTTTTTTAAATTTCACTTCACCAATTTGGACTATTTTGTGTATGCCCATTACATGAAATTCAAATAAAAATCCATTTAAATACCAGGTTGTAATGAAACACAATAGGAAAAACGCCAAGGGGGTGAATACTTTTGCAAGGCACTGTATTCCCATGCATGCTAACTATCATAATCAAATATGCATCATCAATGGAGGCCACATAACAGCAGCACCTGCAGCCTGCTGCATCTAGATTCCTATTGTAGCTGTGGTCTCTCAGCCCGCCCCATCTCTCACGGTGAGCATAGTAGTAGCCTATACTGTAGTGAGCGCAATGGAAGGGGCTCCAGACCCAGACCACGACCAGACAAGGCCTCTGGGGGCTGGGTGAGGGGAACAATGTTGCTTTCACCTCCCCTTTCTGATTTCCAACCCTGTCTGTCTGTGTGGCTGCTGTGATGTGCTGTGCTCTGTAGCTGGGGCTGTGGTTGGGGCTGGGGCTTAGGCTGGGGCAATGCCTGGGGTGGTCTCACCCAGACAGGGCTAGAGAGAGGGGTATTCAGCCCCCCATCCTCAATTGAAGCCCTGTGACAGCAAGGTCAGTACTCTGATTTCTCCCTTGTCTCTCTCACTGCAGAGTCAGACACAGACACATCTACAGCCTCCCACAGCCCTCAATTTGCATACATCTGCATGTGGGCATAAATATGCATGTGTTGCAAATGCAGCCACTTGGGACAACTTCTGGGCTGCCAAACCCTACAGGGACACAATGGGCAGCCACTCTGCTTCTCTGTTTCATCTCCCCACCAGTCACCATGGGACAGTCTGACAACACATGGACATGTCACTCTCAGCTCCTTGATTTACATGCATGGGAATGTCTACGTGAGGGCATACCAGCGCTGTATTGGACAATGTGTGTTCTGAGAACCAGGATAATAGTTTTGGAAATAAGATTGGAAATAGCATTGAAGACTCCATCCATTTACCTCAATTCAGTTTTTTCACACATCTTTTGAGATAGTCCTTCATAGAAAACCAAACACACTTGCAAAAAGATTACTCAAATTCAACTGCAGTTATGAAACATAGCTTGGTTGTGGCTAAGTCCAGAGCCTGAATGGATGACCATCGGGGCTAGCGACAATTACTCTGTCCCTCCCCTGGGTGTGGAGGAATGTGTGGAGTGCTTCACTGCCGAGAGGAGTCAGACCTGCCTTCAATCAGCCCGACTCATTCACAAGACTGTGTGAGTGTGAGTGTGTGTGTGTGTGTGTATGTGTGTGTGTGTGTGTGTGTGTGCCACCCAGCAGCCTCAGGGTTCAGAGTCCAGACCAGGCCAACATGAGGCAGGTAGGGACGCGTCAATCACGGCTCCCGTTGGACAGAGATGTCTCGCCAGGCAGAACAATACCGCCAGACCGGGCCGCGTGCACTCTCTAGCACTCTGCCTTGCCTAGCAACCAGCCTCAAGTGAGAGAGAAGCGCCATCCCTAGCAACAGGAGCCGAGCAATGAAAAGGCCTTGTACCTTAGCAACGGCGCCCTGCAGTAGAGAGAGGGCCTTCTCTGTGACCGACTGAAAAGGCCTCTTTATTTATCCAGTGTGAAGTTCAACTGATGGTTCAGAGAAGAGACCCCTCCCTCTCTCCATCACTTGTCACACAGAGAATGAAGAGCGGCAGAAACTTGGAGAGGAAGAAAAGAAAGGGGCAGATACTTGGAGGATAAGATCATGACTAATGGTTGTTCTTTGCGGTGGAGGTCTGACAGAGACTCTAAAACAACTGCAGTGAGCTGCAGGCCACTGGTACAGAATGATGATGACGGGCTGGGGGGTTGGAGCACAGGCTCTCCTTTGCATATGAAAGAAAAGAGCGGGAACGTAGAATGAGGAAGGAATAGGGATATGGGAAAAGTTACTCGGGAGCAACTTGCTTGAATGCTAAAGGAACAGATATGTGTTACCGGAGAGAGATTCATTTGAGAGCTCACCGATGTGACTGGCATTTAGGCAAATAAACCAAAAGTCAATCCATTCTCAAAGTTTTGGCTTAAAAAGAGAGAGAGGTGTAGATGGTGGAACAGAAGGGTCGTGAAGAGGTGTAGATGGTGGAACAGAAGGGTCGTGGAGAGGTGTAGATGGTGGAAGAGAAGGGCCGTGGAGAGGTGTAGATGGTGGAACAGAAGGGCCGTGGAGAGGTGTAGATGGTGGAACAGAAGGGCCGTGGAGAGGTGTAGATGGTGGAACAGAAGGGTCGTGAAGAGGTGTAGATGGTGGAACAGAAGGGCCGTGGAGAGGTGTAGATGGTGGAACAGAAGGGCCGTGGAGAGGTGTAGATGGTGGAACAGAAGGGCCGTGGAGAGGTGTAGATGGTGGAACAGAAGGGCCGTGGAGAGGTGTAGATGGTGGAACAGAAGGGTCGTGGAGAGGTGTAGATGGTGGAACAGAAGGGCCGTGGAGAGGTGTAGATGGTGGAACAGAAGGGCCGTGGAGAGGTGTAGATGGTGGAACAGAAGGGCCGTGGAGAGGTGTAGATGGTGGAACAGAAGGGCCGTGGAGAGGTGTAGATGGTGGAACAGAAGGGTCGTGGAGAGGTGTAGATGGTGGAACAGAAGGGCCGTGGAGAGGTGTAGATGGTGGAACAGAAGGGCCGTGGAGAGGTGTAGATGGTGGAACAGAAGGGCCGTGGAGATGTGTAGATGGTGGAACAGAAGGGTCGTGGAGAGGTGTAGATGGTGGAACAGAAGGGCCGTGGAGAGGTGTAGATGGTGGAACAGAGGGGTCGTGGAGAGGTGTAGATGGTGGAACAGAAGGGTCGTGGAGAGGTGTAGATGGTGGAACAGAAGGGCCGTGGAGAGGTGTAGATGGTGGAACAGAAGGGCCGTGGAGAGGTGTAGATGGTGGAACAGAAGGGCCGTGGAGAGGTGTAGATGGTGGAACAGAAGGGTCGTGGAGAGGTGTAGATGGTGGAACAGAAGGGCCGTGGAGAGGTGTAGATGGTGGAACAGAAGGGCCGTGGAGAGGTGTAGATGGTGGAACAGAAGGGCCGTGGAGAGGTGTAGATGGTGGAACAGAAGGGCCGTGGAGAGGTGTAGATGGTGGAACAGAAGGGCCGTGGAGAGGTGTAGATGGTGGAACAGAAGGGTCGTGGAGAGGTGTAGATGGTGGAACAGAAGGGCCGTGGAGAGGTGTAGATGGTGGAACAGAAGGGCCGTGGAGAGGTGTAGATGGTGGAACAAAAGGGCCGTAGAGAGGTGTAGTTGTCCTAAGTACTTTCTTGGTGCTTCCTTTTTGTGATTGTGGGTTAAATTTAGGGGCCTGTTGTATTTCCCTCTTTCTTTCTCTCTCTCTTTATCTTTTCCTTCACTCTGTCAGGTAGCCATCCTTTTTTCCCGGGCCAGTGAAGGAGGATCAGTTAAGTTCTCCTGTCTGGTAACAGAGGGATTGATTAAAGGTCCAATGTAGCCATTTAATCTCAATATCAAATAATTTATGGGTAGCAATTTAGTACTTTACTGTGATTGTTTTCAATTAAAATCCTCAAAAAGAAACAAAGACCAATTTTTCAAGCAAGAGTTTTTCTAGAACTGAGAGGTCTGAGTTAGGGGCTTAATTGGATGAGCCTAATGGGAGGGATATTTAACCTGAAAACTATCTGTTATCGGCAGAGAGGTTTGAAACACTCTTTGTTATTGGTCTATTAACTTATATCTGTCACACCCTGACCATAGTTTGCTTTGTATGTTCTATGTTTTGTTTGGTCAGGGTGTGATCTGAGTGGGAATTCTATGTTGGATGTCTTGTTTGTCTGTTTCTGTGTTTGGGACTGATATGGTTCTCAATCAGAGGCAGGTGTTAGTCATTGTCTCTGATTGGGAGCCATATTTAGGTAGCCTGTTTTGTGGGTGATTGTTCCTGTCTTTGTGTTTGTTACACCAGATAGGGCTGTTTTCGGTTTTTCATGGTTCTGAATATTGTTCTATTTTCATCTTTATTAAAGATGTATCGAAATAACCACGCTGCGTTTTGGTCCGCCTCTCCTTCAACAGAAGAATCCCGTGACAATATCGCCTGGTGATGTCGCCTGGCAGGCCAAAACTACATCCCATTAAAACAGGCTGAAATTTCATGTGGTCTTTTCAAACAGCTCTTACACTAAAAGGGCATTATAATAATTTTCACAGTATAATTCCAACCTCGTAATGTGTATATATATATATATATATATATATATATATATATAAAACACAGGAAAATAATGTTTTCGGCTGCACTGGGCCTTTATAGAATGCTGTTGATCAGTTTTTTCTGATCCATTAGTCTCTATCATGGCTGGGGAAGGTCAGTAGGCCTGTATTCAGGGACTAAACCCTGTCATTATCAGTAACTCTATTCCTCCAGCAGCATCCTGACGCAAGAAAGGACATTGTCCCCACTCAGAGACCGCTCTGGGCGTGGGGATGAGCACCCAGGCTGCCCCAACAACTGCTTTACGGAAGCTTAATTTGCAGCTCTGTTTTAGAATACCATCTTGCAATCACTATCACATCTTAACTTATTCTCAGGACCAGAAATATAATAGCTTTATTTTACAGTCAATGGTCTGCCATTGATAGTATCTGAACTGTCTAACAATATTTAAAATATGTCTGTCTGTTTCACCCTTTGACTTTATGTCCTCCAGCTATTTCTCCACCTACAATTCCAGAAAATGATTAGCAACTAAGAACACTAAAAAAACAAATTAATGTCTGTGATGTTCTACTTGCATTTTCAATGAACCTTTAAGTCCTGAATAGTCACATTTCTAGTTAACGCTCTGAGGGCATTGGTGTGCAATAAAACAACTGAGTGACAGTAAGAAAATACAACCTAGTGGGGTGAGTCATCCTCCCGATTTGACAACATGTCAACTAACGAGTGAACCCAGCTACAAAACTTTGTTGACAATGTCTAGACCAGGGGTGTTCCTGGAGAGACAGGTACTGCAGGATTTTGTTCCAACTAGGCACCACACCAGACCAACAGAGCTAATTGATCAGTTCAGTGATTGACTAAATTCAACACACCTCGTCTTCCAGGTTGGTTAAATCAAACAGGACCAGGGTTGCCTACCCCTGGTCGAGACTTACAGTCCTGACTAGTTAATTATCCAGCAGCATTGCCAAGGGAGGGATTTCAGATCCCAGAGATGATACCAGCAATAATCACAACATATAATATGCATTTCAACTTACTGTTGGGTTCATGATGAGCACCACAATGAGCATTGTAGCAGCTACACAGAACCTTCACTCACATTATACCCTTTCCATCTCCTATTCACTCTCTGATTCTACCTGCCAATCAAACCAAGCTATTGGTTTATAAAAGGCTAATGATCACCTCTCGATTAGACGGCACTATAAGACATTTCCCCACCAGCCTACTCCCACTCTAATTGGTGGTTTGATGCAGGTGGAGCAACTAATTGGATCCATTTAATCCAGCCCCGCTCGCCACCCCTTTCACACCATCACTGATCCTGCTGCTTTTGTGTCCTGATCAAAGCCCAGTCCATCTATGAATTTATGTTTCTCTGGTTCTCCCTCCTCAGTGACTCCTCTACAGAGTCATTCCCTCCCAAGAACATCCCCTTTGACCCCAACAGATGGACTAATGTCAGATGGCAAAACAAATGTTTTACAAAGAACAGTGTTCTATCTGTGAATAGGTGACGATTGGGGATGGGAGAGGAGCGTGGAGCGTTTGTAGGGCAGTTCTCCATCAACATAAGCATCTACCTCTGTCAAAAAAATCCTGGTCTCTAGAATCTACCCATCTCACAGAGTGGAAAATAACCAATCTATGACTACAACAGTCTCAGGTAGCAGTATCTTTTTCTCAGTGACCTAAAAGAGCTTGATAGATAAAATCAACACACATCCAGTTATGTCACCTGACATGAAAGAATATGGGTCAGGAAAGAGTAGTGATATATGACTATATTTATTACCTGACACTCCCTCTCCCTCTCCAAGACATTCCCTCTCCAAGGCACTCCCTCTCCCTCTCCAAGGCACTCCCTCTCAATCTCCAAGGCACTCCTTCTCCCTCTCCAAGGCACTCATTCTCCCTCTCCAAGGCACTCCCTCTCCCTCTCCAAGGCACTCCCTCTCCCTCTCCAATGCACTCCCTCTCCCTCTCCAAGGCACTCCCTCTCCCTCTCCAAGGCACTCCCTCTCAATCTCCAAGGCACTCCCTCTCAATCTCCAAGGCACTCCTTCTCCCTCTCCAAGGCACTCATTCTCCCTCTCCAAGGCACTCCCTCTCCCTCTCCAAGGCACTCCCTCTCCCTCTCCAATGCACTCCCTCTCCCTCTCCAAGGCACTCCCTCTCCCTCTCCAAGGCACTCCCTCTCCCTCTCCAAGGCACTCATTCTCCCTCTCCAAGGCACTTCTTCTCCAGGTTCTCCCTCTCCCTCTCCAAGGCACTCCCTCTCCCTCTCCAAGGCACTCCCTCTCCCTCTCCAAGGCACTCCCTCTCCCTCTCCAAGGCACTCCTTCTCCCTCTCCAAGGCACTCCCTCTCCCTCTCCAAGGCACTCCCTCTCCAAGGCACTCCTTCTCCCTCTCCAAGGCACTCCCTCTCCCTCTCCAAGGCACTCCCTCTCCCTCTCCAAGGCACTCCCTCTCCCTCTCCAAGGCACTCTTTCTCCAGGTTCTCCTTCTCGTCTTTCTATGTCTCAGAGGTGCGTAGAGCCCTGAAAGCAATTGATGTCAACAAATCCCCTGGACCTGTTGATCTAGACCCCCGCCTACTACAGTTAGCTGCAGACATCATTGCTCCTCCTTTAACATACAACTTTAACCTCACCCTAGAATGTAATGAAATCCACAAGTTGTGAAAATCAGCATTTGTCCTACCTCTTTAGAAAGGAGGTGATCCTACTCTACTGAATAAGTATCGGCCCATATCTAAATGGTCTGTTTCTGGCAAAGGTATTGGAATCCCTAGTCATTAAGCATTTTAAAGCCTGCCTCCAGGAAAACAATATTTTCAGTGGTACGCAATCAGGTTTCAGGTCTAGCCTCAGCACTGTCACAGCAACTTTGAGGGTTCTGATTGATGTTCACTGTGCCCTGGATAAGAAGCTGCATTGTGTATCTGCAATCATAGACTTGTCAAAGGCATTCGACACTGTGGACTATACTGTCTTGGTGCAGAGATTGAAGGGTATTGGGATTACTCATGTCATGGAGTGATTTGTTAACTACCTGTCAATACAACCATCTGCCTTAACACACTGTTCTAACTCTTCTAAACATCTGCCTTAACACGGTTCTAAGTTGGACACCATAGAGCTGTGCTCAGATATGCCTCAAGGATCAATTTTAGGTCCCCTGTTGTTTATTATCTAGATCAACAACATTTGGAGACATATTGAGACAGCTGATGTACATTCTTATGTGGATGACACTGTTCTCTATTCAAATGGCAGCCGTTTGACTTTGGTATTTGAAAAAGCTCAGACAGCTTTTAACATCATTCAACATAATCTGTACGATTTGAGGCTTGTTGTTCCTTTGTCGCCAGAAAATAGTTGATTTGTTGTACTTTTAATCTGTGTTGGACTAAGGTGATCCTATTTATGTGTAAGCCTCAAGCTCTACACTGAAGGCTCTTGACTCTGTATATCATGCAGCCCCACATGAAAAAAATACTATAGTATACTATGGTATGAATACTATAGTATTCACTGTAGTGTTTTTGAAGACTTTATTGCAATATTTACTGTGTTACGAACATGACTGTAGTATACTCTACTATTCACAGTTTACTATAGTATAAATACTGTAGTAAAAAAAACTGTAATATACTATAGCAATTACTGTAGTGTTTTGTGGACTGTAGTACACTGTAGTATTTACTATAGTTTAAAAAAAAACTTTGTGATAGAAGTGGGGGCTTTGTCCTTGAGGAAATCTATGGGACAAAATCCTCAAAGAGCAAATTTTCCATGATCTGTAGTGTTGGTTTGTTGGTTGGTCAGAGGTCTGAATAGATAGTTCATAGCTTCTCCTCTTTTCTTTAATTAAAACCTCTTAAGGATCTGCTCCTTTTTTTTCAATTTTTCACCTAAAATGACATATCCAATTCTAACTGCCTGTAGCTCAGGACCTGAAGCAAGGATATGCATATTATTGATACCATTTGAAAGGAAGGTTTGTGGAAATGTGAAATTAATGTAGGAGAATATAACACAATCGATCTGGTAAAAGATAATACCAAGATTTTTTTTGTTGTTATTGTTTTTTTGTATTTTATTTGTACCATCATCTTTGTAATGCAAGAGAAAGGCCAACATGAATTATTTTAGCCTAGGCGCAATTTAGACGTTAGACAGCAGTGCATGTACAAAGTTTTAGACTGATCCAATGAACTATTGTATATATATTCAAAACGTTGTATCAAGACTGCCCAAATGTGCCTAATTGGTTTATTCATACATTTTCAAGTTCATAATTGTACACTCTCCTCAATCAATAACATGATATCTTTTCACTATAATAGCTACTGTAAATTGGACAGTGCAGTTAGATTAACAAGAATTTATGTTTTCTGCCCATATCAGAAAATTCCTGGGAATTTTTTTTGTTTCTTACAACCTCATGCTAATCACATTAGCCTATGTTAGCTCAACCATCCCGAGGTCAGGACACCGATCCTGTAGAGGATAACCTGTAGGGAACACAATATATGGTCTATACTTGGCATGTAGTTTTCTCACTTATGGGTGACGCAAATTGGGATATGGTAAGGGGAATGGGCAGGGTATGTGCAAACAATTAAATACTGTAGTATATACTATGGTAATTACTATTGTGTTTTTGCAGACTGTAGTGTTTTTGCAGACATTACTGTATCATTTAATATAGCGTTTTGTGGTCGGTTGTATAATGCAGTATTTACTATTATACTATTTATTCTACAGTTGTATTTTATTTATTTTTTTCACCTTTATTTAACCAGGTCGTCCAGTTGAGAACAAGTTCTCATTTACAACTGTGACCTGGCCAAGATAAAGCAAAGCAGTGCGACAACAACAACACAGAGTTACACATGGAATAAACAAACGTACAGTCAATAACACAATAGAGAAATCTGTATACAGTGTGTGCAAATGAAGTAAGGAGGTAAGACAATAAATAGGCCAATAGTGGCGAAGTAATTACAATTTAGCAATTAACACGGGAGTGATAGATGTGCAGATGAGGATGTGCAAGTAGAAATACTGGTGTGCAAAAGAGCAGAAAAACAAAAACAAATATCGGGATGAGGTAGGTAGGTGGTTGGATGGGCTGTTTACAGATGGGCTGTGTACAGCTGCAGTGATCGGTAAGCTGCTCTGACAGCTGACGCTTAAAGTTAGTGAGGGAGATATAAGTCCCCAACTTCAGTGATTTTTGCAATTCGTTCCAGTCAGTGGCTTCAGAGAACTGAAAGGAAAGGCGGCCAAAGTAGGTGTTGGCTTTGGGGATGACCAGTCAAATATACCTGCTGGAGCGTGTGCTACAGGTGGGTGTTGCTATATTGACCAGTGAGCTGAGATAAGGCGGAGCTTTACCTAGCAAAGACGTATAGATGACCTGGAGCCAGTGGGAATACTCCAACATTCTATAGTAAGTATACACATGATTGAGGTATACTATATTGCGTAGTATAGTTTTCTACAGTATACTACAGTTTACTACAGAATTCTATAATAAGTACCGTAGTATTCTATAGTAAACCGTATTATTTATTCACGTGGTACATTCTTATTTGGAAGGCCATTTTAGGGAAACTGCCATTTTATCTATCCTCTCTTCTAGCTCGAAATGAAAACAAGCTCAAATCTCAATGTTGTTTTATTATAACAATCCTGAAAATTAGAACCGAGCATGGAAAAAAGTCATTTCATTACTCAGTCCCCTGGTCTTGGAATTCCCTCCAAGCCAACCTAAAGCGATCTGGTAGTAGTTGTTTCTAATTGTCACCTGATGTCACTAGTTTGCGTTTCCTTACGTAAGGAAAAATGTTGTTTTACTTCACAAACACCACACACACATCCACTGTTTGTTTGCCGGTGTAAATGTGCGGTCGCCAGCGTCTTCTGTTTGTGTTGTCCATTTTGTCTTACATCGTTTTTCTTATCCCCCATCCTCACAGGCGGCATTTTGCGCCTTGCTAGGCCGTTATTGTAAATAAGAATTTGTTCTTAATTGACTTACCTGGTTAAATAAAGGTTAAATTAAAAAAATAAGGCAATTGGCCTAGTTCAGTGTGTGGAAACACGGAGATGAGAAGTTTCCTTTATGTATTATTCCACCCCTGATAATTCTCACTTTCCAGAATGTTTCAAGAGGGTGTCCTTCCCAACCAGAAACCTCTTTCACATTCATTCCTTCCACATCACATCCATTCAAGCACCTAAGCACAAAAGACCATCCACAGCCTCAGTGTTCAAATGAAATGGTGCGACTAGTTGAAGTTCTTTCTCCATTAATGCTCCACCTGGGACCTGGAGGGAAGCCTATTGTCTGTCATTAGGGAGCTGTGGTGTTGTGTGATGGCTGACTGACAGGGACAGACCTCTCAGGAAGCCTGATGATGATGAGTCTTATTAAGAGCAGAGGAGCCCCTGATAGTTCATTGAGTGGTGGGTTGGTGAGACCAGTGTGAGTCTGAGAATAGAGATCTATCAGCCCAGATGGACCCTGCAGCCTGCTCCAATCAGCTCACAAAAGTGATATAATTACCAGGGCGGGAGGGGAGAGGGCCGCCACCTTTTGAGTTCTCCCGGTCCCCCCTTTCCCACCCACCCATTCTACCACACTCCAAGCTTACTGATTGTGCCACTCCTCCTGGCCCAGCCGTTATTCCCCCCTCCAACAACAGGCCAATTTGTCCCCGCGGCCCAGTACCCCACACCCACCTGCTGCGTTATTTAGCCCCTCTCCTGCACTTCAATGGCAGGTATTGATTAGAGACCGACCTCCCCCCTTTCACGTTCCCCGAAAATCTGCCCCCCCCTCTTCCCAGCAACCTTTAATCTGATTACAGGCTTTCTGCAGCCTTTCACATGGTGCTGGCCCCAGGGGGACAATGGTGGGTAGAGTGGTTTCACACACACTCCCAGGGTCATGTGATCCAGGAGAGGAGCTCCCTCCACTCTCCTCCAGCACCCCGGGACTATAGCAGGGTCTGCCCACCTGCCTGTCCTCCTGCACTTTTCAAACACAAGATTAACAGGGACATCTCTGTTACAGTCCCACTGCCTCCTCCTCCTCATCCTGCATCCCGCCTCCATCCCCCTCTGTCGGCCCCCCAAACTCCCACAGCCTTGTTTGATTAGCCAGAAGAAGATATTTGAAGCCATTTCCCTCTCACTTTCTCCCCCTCAGTCTCATTCTTTACCTCTTCTGTCTAGCATTCTCTCTCCCTCCGTTTGAAGCTCCAATCCCTCCTCCCTCCTCCTCATGGGAAAGCTATGTGAATCAGGGAAATCGCTGCTCCACCCTCCCTGCTCTCCCCTGCTGTCCATCTAATTTATCCCATGTAATCCCCTAAACCTGGGCTGGAGTTGCTGCACACTGCCTTAGTGTCAGGGTTCCCCTGGTTGACTTTCCTCCCATCAGGATTAGAAGTGAGGAATTCCTCATGAAGTCACTTCAGGACTCAGGGGCCAAACCTAGGGACATGCGCTCACTGAACTTACTCCAGAGTAGATTCATTATGAGGAAGCTGTCCAATTCTCTCCAAATGCAGGTATATACAGTATATTTTGCCACTCATTCCTGTAGAAGACCATTTCCATTGTGAATAAATGGTCCCTGGTAAAATATTCAGCAAACTATTGTGTTCAAACTGATAGTTAAGATAAGTAACCTCATAATTAAGCTTAAATATATGAATCATAATTTATTGTGTCCTCTTCACTCATAAAACCAGCTGGTTTGTCAGGCAGGCACAAAGCTAGTGTCCACACTGAGTGTTTAGAGTTGATTAAACGCCATGGTGATGGATCAGGAAATGACCCTATTGACTGGTCGGTCCAGTGATCCGGGATCTCTGTTAGGCCTCATTACCATGAGAATCCTGGGATTGGAAAGGTTGCCCTTGAGGGTGACCAGTCTGGTATGACGAAAATGGACAGGCCACAGACCTCTATCGGGTCAGCTCATCCCCTCTCCTTAACCCACCACACCCACATATATGCTCAGCGAACAATGATATGGTTTGCTTTCTGTCTGTGTTTATGGTGCTACTAATAACTTGGTACAATGATGGCGATAATCATGTCTGTCAGACCTATAATGAACATACCATAGAGAGTCTCAGACAGACACAGGACGTATTCCACATCAGTGGGGTATTTAACCTTTATTTTGACAGGGAGTCAATGCTGAGACCAAGGTCTCTTTTCCAGATCTGTTTAGCACAACAATACACATCAAAATACAATATACACATGAAACTACACATCCATATACGCATTCAAATACACAACAATACATTCAAATAATACCTGTTCACAGAAAACACAGAGCGAGAGATGAGGGGAGGGACTTGGCTGAGAGTAACAGATGGTAGGGCCAACACCAGGCCTCTGACAGTTAGCCAGAGGGGTGCTCTTCACTTCACAGAGTGTGACAGAGATTGATCTAACCTTTAACCTCTAACATGTTGCCGTATAAGGCTAAACATGTGTCTCTGGTTATGTAATACAGCCCCTTGGGCCTCTGGATTGACCTCTCTAAGCCCTCCAACTCCCAACTTTGACCGGAGGAAGTGGCCAGGCTAGGTCACAATGACATTGGGGTGTGCCTCGTGAGTCAGGACAGAGTCAGGACAGAGAACCCTGCAGGTTCTTTTTTTTTACTAGCTCAGATTTTAACACAGGGTGAGGTCAAAGGTGCTGGTCTAAGATCTCACTTAGTGTAGACAGGACAGAGCACCCTACATACATTGCAAAAGCTTTATGATAACTGTAGGGGCAATAGCATCACACAATAAAGGTCCAAAGCTGATTCCTGGTAGGTATGTTCAGAGTAATTGGACTAGAAAATAGTGATTTACAGCACTTCTATGAGGAAAACAGTTGAGCGCAACACACTTTTCAAACACACCTTTAAGTTACCACTGAAGCACTAGCCAAAAACCCCTTTCAAACTCTCCTTAGTTGTAATCTGTCCCAAAGCATCTTGTTACACCTACAGTCAATAACATTTACATGATTAATATATTCAAAACAATTCAGATAATATTACTGAACTGAAATAGAAGACTTACCATGACTTTCAAACAATCAACAAACAATTCATCATCCTCAAACAGACATGGTCACATGGTGCAGGCCCCATGGTACTAGTCTCTCCAAAATGGGGTACTTTTCACAGCACTTCCATAGAAAGTGATTTTTGTAGCAGGTTAGTTTTTGCTAGCTCTGACCCAAATCTTTTTTCTCAACCTTAACCTCAGTCTCCTAACGTGCTACGTTCATTTTCCTAATCTGCTGCAAAAAAGTAATTTTGCGTGCAGTGAAAAGCGGTTCCCCTCTCCGAAATTGCTGACTGCAGTTGCCTTTTAAAAGGATAGCAGGTCATTGATTTTAGCCCTTCATTACCTCACCATAGTGGTGGACATTCAAAAGGCCCCACCTGTTACAGTACATGTTGATCATGCTGGTCTGTATGTACATCTTGTGTACAGTATCTTCTCATTCACACTGAGCATGACATCAGATATACACATACTGACATTCATTTTGCATGACTGTGGAACTATCAAGGAGAAGAGGCAAACAGTATATCTAACCTCACATTTTATTTATTAAGTTATATGAGTAGCAACATTTAAATAAACATGATTTTAACAGTACAGTAAAAACGTAATTAAGAGGTGGAAGACATAGAGGGCATCTCAGAAGGCAGGGGATACATTGAATCATTAGCGATAGCGATGAAAATGTGTTGGCATGTACATAGCTTTAAAAGCTGTTTAAAGACATCATGTCACCAAAAACGTTCAAGTAAAGTTTAAATGTACTTCTACACCTCAACACTAACTCTTTGGTTAAATACTTTCAATCTTTATCCCAAACAAAGAAAATGATCATATTGGGGACTCAAAGGGTACTCCTGCATTGTGAAAATAGAGCAAAACCATTTTTTCCCCCAGAGCACTAGAGACAAAATATTCACTTTGAACTAAAAGTAAACTACTGTCCTCTTTACATATGCACCAGCTATATTAAAATACAATTTTCTCTGAAAAGAAAATGGGAAGAAAATGTACAACACACAAGGCCACAGAATGAGGATTGGTCAAAGTAATTTCCTGAAAAATCCTTTCCTCATCCTCATTCAATTCAGTGGTTTTGATCAAAGATTTCACAGTGTGTGATTGTTTTATATATATATATATATATATTACACAGTATACCAATGCTCAGGAAAAGCTCTATTGGCCATTTTGTGTGGTAGGTTATAGTTAGACACACATCATGTGGATTAAGTGCAGATCTTAGAGGTCCTTGCAATAGATCAGCATTCTACCAGAATTCAGGACACAGTGTTCCGTGCCAGTGGATATCCATATAGGAAGTGTATGTGATCTAATGGAGTGGGTGGTGGCTGGTGGGGGGAGGGGTGAAGGCACGTACAGTATCTAATGGCTTCAGATTTAGGTAATGACCTTAACATAAGATGCAAGAAAGCATGTTTTAATGTGCCTTGTATAGGTGCCTTCATTTAGGGGGAGTGCGGTTGTCTGTTGGATTTCCGTGGTAATTCCATGGTCCAGCAGGACATGTTTGGGTGGTGGTGTCCTCACACCTCTGTATTTAGCTTTCACAGTGTTCCACAGAGAAGTTGGACTCAGATCTGTTAGGAGCAAACCATGACAGAAAGTGAAACACACATTTTTTCCTACACTGTTCTATCCTGTGGAATGATTAGTCATTACAATCAACAGAGAACATAATGGTTTGAAAAAAGATTGGATTATCTATAAACAAGTACTGTATTCAAAACTAATCCTTGATTATAACTTCAACAAATCACAAACTAGTTTTGTGATATGGTCAAACAGAGCATGCTGAATGGACTTACAGGTCTTGCTGCTTGTGGATCATGTGGTTGTTGTACTCCAGAATGGGAGGGATGCTCTCCTGATGCTCCTCCTCTTCATCAGGGAGCTGTGAAGAAATCATAGGTGATTTAAGTTTTTTTTCATACTTGTGTGAAATGTCTTCAGTGTGGACAATGTCATGCAATAGTTTTATTGACTACTATAGTTCTTCTTCTTTTTCTCCATTTAGTCATAAAAATTCAGATGTAGATCTCAAAGGTGGTCTGTAGTTCATCACGTGAGACTAAATCAAAGACAATGGCACCACCCAGTGGTTGTATTGTGAACAGCAGGTGATGAGTGGCTTGTTCCCTTACCTCCCAGTACACCTCATCATCAAAACAGTTCTCATCAGCAGGATCTCCCCAGATGGGTAACTTCAGGATGGAACCTGTGACCAGAGGAGATAGTGTCAACTTCAGTCACTCTCCTTCAGGCACGTCACCCCCTATACGACCCACGTCACCTCTAGGTCACCCTATAAAATGCCCATGGCCGGCCAAACTCACCGACTATAGCTCCGCCTGCAACACCAAAGACGATGGACACACACATTCCAGCGGCCTGGTATCCACCCTGAGTTAACACGGTTCTGTCCTTAAAGTCTCCAGTGAAGTCAAACGTGTTGATCAACCTGGACGGAAAATAACAATGTACAGAATCAGATTGTGTCCCATATTTAGGCTTTATGTTGAGTCTTCTAATGACTCTGTATATTTCCAACTAACTGTCAGATTACAGGCTAAACTGTGACTGTGACATAATTTGGTTGGTGTAAAATGACATTAATCGTTTAAGATATGACCTGTGACATACAGTAACTGTGTGATATGATTGGTTGATGAGAGGTTGTGGGGGAATATGTGTTCTGATTGTCTGGTAACAAGGATGCATGTTCAGGTTCATGTGGTTTGGCTGTGTAGCCTTAGGCCCTCGGGTCTCCTGACTCACCCCTGCTTTCCGTAGACTGACTCGCTGGCAGCTGCAGCAGTGATGGCTCCAACTATCCCGCCAATCACCCCAGGCATGGCGTGCAGGTTGTGTATTCCACACGTGTCCTGAATCTTCAGTGTCTTCTCCAAGAAGGGCTGGGAGGAGACGGGCAAAGGTTTAACAACATACCCGCAACACACCCAAATAGTGTATTACCGTTTATGGCAAAGGAATCTGCCCAATAAAGATTAGGCAGCCATTTAGAGTGCTATACCTTTTTTTTGTGTGTGGCTCAACATCATTCATAAGAAGAAAATAAGAGTTGTAAGAGTTGTCATGACTTTCTTTGGACAGAACCTACTAAGCCTACAAAACAAGCTGTGAGAGACCAGGGGTGAGACTCACAGAAATGAAGATGTAGCCCATGGTAGAGATGATGCCGCATAAGAAGCCCACGATCAGTGCGCCGTAGGGAGAGATCATAAATTCAGCCGCTGTCCCCAAGGCAACACCCCCCGCCAGGGTGGAATTCTGGATATGCACCTGATAAGCAAGAGAGAGCACCAGTCATGACACTCGAAAACTTGTCAGTCAACAAGATGAGCGCAGAAGAAGATTGTGCAGACTGAGAGGTTGTCAGTTAGTGTCACAAATACACAGTTACAGAGAATGTACGTCCAAACGCACACACACACACGCACGCACGCACGCACACACACACACACACACACACACACACACACACACACACACACACACGCACACATACACACACACACACACACACGCGCACAGGCACACACACACACATACGGTTCCTTGCCATGTCGAGCTTGCCAGTCTTCTGGGAGAAGCTGGAGATGGCCACTGTGGTGAGGACAGTGGAGGCCAGGCACAGGTAGGTGTTGATGACTGCCCTGTGCTGACCGTCTCCATGGTCAGTAATGGCCGAGTTGAAACTGGGCCAGAACATCCACAGGAACAGTGTGCCTGAGGAGAGAGAAGGGACAACACAGTTGAAACACACCGATCATCACACACACTTCAGAACAGGTACAGTGCCATGGCAGAAAACTTCTATAAACTAAAGATAGGTCACCATCACCAGAGGGAGTGAAACCCACACAGAGCAAATCAGAACCATTCATATGTTTATGCAATGGACAACTAACTCACCGATCATGGCGAAGATATCGGAGTGGTACACAGAGCCCTGCATACGCTTGCTCTGGTGTAAATTAGGTCGGTAAAGGACCCAGGAGATGGTCAGACCATAATAACCTCCAAAGGTGTGAATAACCATGGAGCCACCGGCATCCCTAGCCTGTGGGGACAGAAACAGTCATTTGTTACCAGGTGTACCAAACCATGTGATTACGTGGCTGCAGGCCATTGAGGTTAGATAAATAAGTTACTATATCAGGGTTATAGGGTGAATTAAATGAATCCAACCATGGCTAATACACTGTGTTTAATTTAATAGTTGTACGCCCAGAGAGTGCTTGATGGGACTCACATGAAGTAAGTTCAGAATGATGTACTCTTCCACAGCGAACAGAGTGACACCAAACAGGGTCATAACCAACAGCTGGACCGGGCTGACTTTGCCCAGCACTGCCCCGTAGGCTATGAGACAGCCCGCCACACAGAAGTCAGCATTGATCAGACTGCAGATAGAAGACACAGGTGGGTGGGGTGGAGATTATTACTGGAGAGTCATGTGAGAGAGTCAGTCATGTATACAGTTGTAAAACCTGAATGACTAGATCAGTAAGTAATCCTCCTTCATGTAATCTTCAGGTCCTTCAGGTCTTTCTCTCAGCTATGCCCTTCAAGATGAATACCACGGGAGAGAAGTCTCAAGGATAATGATATTTGTGATGAAGTCAACCTAAATGGTTACAACCTCCCGCCTCTTGTTATTGAGATTCTCAGAACAAGAACCCATCCATCAGTTGAACCCAGGGATGGGCAACTTTGATGGGGGTGACCCCCCTCGTGACAGTGAAGAGAAGACATTTACATTTCAAAGTTCATTTCCTGCAATACAGCACATTTTGGCATGGGACATAAAGAAAATGTTGCTGTTCTAAAGCAAGTTTGCTGCAATTCTACACAATTTGCCATGGGGTGGAGGCAAATATTTGCATCAATGGGCCCCACACTGGTCGATAATACGATCATGCTTAGATAGCTGGCCACTAGACTAACACGCCAATCTAATAACAAATGTAGCTGACATGGGCTAATTGAGTGACTTCTGATGCACAACCACATTTTGAAATTGCACTTAGTTTATTCTATTATTCTAACTCTCAATAGTAAGTTGAGACCCCGAGTCCCCCCCAGTTTAAATAATAATAATAATATGATGCCCGCGGACCGCCAGTTTCCAGTACCTGTTTTAACCCATCACCACTTAACCCATGGTGACAGCTTGCTTAACCCTAAGAGAGTCTATGGTACAGTCTATTGCTCCAATAGGGGCAGGGTAGGGGAGGCAGGGTAGCCTAGTGGTTAGAGCGTTGGACTAGTAACCGAAACGTTGCAAGATCAAATCCCCGAGCTGACAAGGTACAAATCTGTCATTCTGCTCCTGAACAAGGCCGTTAACCCACTGTTCCTAGACCATCATTAAAAATACTAATTTGTTCTTAACTGACTTGCCTAGTTAAATAAAGATAAAATAAAAAATAACCATTCTGCCATTGTTTCAGTATGAGTAGCAAGTCACTGATTAAGCCTCCCCTCTCCTATGTGTGTGCACACCTCATCAGTGCATACCTTTCAACACCGATGAAGATCTTTCCTGTCTGGGGATCGAGAGAGTGGAACCAGCCTTGCATGAGCAGAGCCCACTGCAGGCCGAAGGAAGCAATGAGGAAGTTGAAGCCGACTGCGCCGAAGCTGTACCTCTTCAAGAAAGTCATGAGGAACCCGAAACCCACAAAGATCATCACATGGACATCCTGGAAGCCTGGAAAGAGGAGGGTTAGAAGGAGAATGAGAGAGAGAATTATTCAAAGTGTGAAATAAATCCTAATAGGTAATGCAACATGTTATTGCATCCAATGCAAGGGGCTCTCAGTAGTTGCATAGTTTTTTATAAAAAATCAGTCCTGATGTACCATTTGGTCAAAGTTTTATAGCTGTTAACTCGACATGTTCAACTGGATATGTCATCATCAGATTAGCACGTTTATGATACACACCCTATCAGTTTACACGCCAGAGCTACAGGTAGGATATAATCCCTGACAAATCAAAACACATCATATTACAAGAGGAAACAGATACCACATAACATCACAAGTAAACTTAACTTGCCACTCATTCAGCCTGGCTATCAGCAAAGATGCACCATCCGAAGCTGGCATAAACCAAGCTTGAATCAGACAAATTGGAAATAACCACTGACCTACATTTGGTAAAGAGGGTAGGTAGTTTTAACCCACGTTAGAGAGGCAAATTTGGACTGCCACTGCATTTGTCCACTAATGAATAGATGCTTTCAAAATAACTCAGACTGAGATCGTTGTCCAGGGGATTTCACAGGGGAAATCAAACATCCTAGAGATCAAAGGTTGTCATCTGATCAAACAGCAAGCATGCTTCTTATTAATAACCTGATTCTTTATCATTTCAATGAAGATGAAACCATGAATGATACATTTACTGTATATTGTCAACCTAAACGATGCACCAGGCAGTCCAGTGATTATGAATGTACTTACTGGGGTATCTGAAGTAGAAGTCATTCTCTATGTCGCTGGTGATGTTGTCATGGGCCTTGGTCTCTACCCAGTGTGTGTCCGACTCCTCGTCGTAGCGGATGAAGACTCCGAAGAGGATGATCATGGCAATCTGCCAGACGAAGCAGACTACCGGCAGTGTAAGACGGATGTTGGTGTTCTTTTGCTGAGAGAAGTAGTCTTTGCATCCCTGGATGAAATTCCCCATGGTGGAGGCTGAGTAAGTACTGAGACAGTGATGCTCTTTGACCTGCCCTGGGTGTGGCTGTGACCCTGAAACTACAGGCTGTATCAGCACAGGTATATATGGACCAAAGAGAGGTGTGTCCTCAGTGTGAGCCAGCTGTTTCCCTACCCAGCGCCAAACCCTCCCTCCCCCTTCCTGCCCTCTGGCACCTTGATAGATGACATCTGGCACGAGGCGGCAGAGAGTCCCGTGCATTTGATTGTTTGTCCCAAACAACATGTTGCATAAGAAGGGTTAGAGGAAAACCTGAAAAAAATTAATTTGGTTGCCATTTTTTGTTGTTAGAGGAGATCTCCTTTGTTGTTACTGGGCAACAAGCAACCTGGTCTCAGAGAAAGAAGTATAATACTATACATCCTCCAAGATGTATGATAAGTTAAGTCATCCAATTTGTATGCTATTGTACTGTACAACCGGGTAAGACACATGATTGTACACAGTACCAGTCAAAAGTTTGGACACACCTACTCATTCCAGGGTTTTTCTTTATTTTTACTATTTTCTGCATTGTAGAACAATAGTGAAGACATCAAAACTATGAAATAACACATATGGTCTAGTAACCAAAAAAGTGTTAAACAAATCCAAATATATTTTATATTTGAGATTCTTCAAAGTAGCCACCATTTGCCTTGATGACAGCTTGCATACTCAACTGGAATGCATTTCAATTAACAGGTGTGCTTTGTTAAAATGTCATTTGTGGAGTTTTTTCGTTTTTGAACAAATCAGTTGTGTTGTGACAAGGTAGGGGTGGTAGAAGACCAAGTCTATATTTTGGTGTTAGGTTCTCAAAGAACCGAGTAAAACACACGGACGACTAGTAAAGCTTAAACCAAGTTTATTCACACATTGGGTCATACAGCTGCATAAAACAAAAACATATGTCCACCAGTGGTAGTATATATACCCCAATTTGGGAGGAGTCTCCTCCTTCCCTTTAAATATTACACCTTTATTACTATTCAGGACATTAAGTGATGTGGGCAATAAACTCTTCCTTCTCCCTTAATGTGACCTGACCTCAACCCCATTCCTCACAAATCCACGGCTCTCCATTATCAGTGACCGCAATTATGTGATTGCCTCTCCTCTACTCAGCACCTCCCAAAGCCCCCTAGCTCCTCCTGACCCAACCATATACATTCCTCCAACAGATACCCATTAACTTCTGGTGTATAAACAAGACTAAGGCACTCCTCATGTCTCTAGTGTAAGTGATTATTAACAATATTTAAGTTTAGAAATCCGAACCCATCAATAGCAAGAACAGCTCAAATAGGCAAAGAGAAACGGCAGTCCTTCATTACTTTAAGACATGAAGGTCAGTCAATCCGGAAAATTTCAATAACTATAACTATGAAAATTGTGCAGTTGCAAAAACCATCAAGAGCTATGATGAAACTGTCTCTCATGAGGACCGCCACAGGAAAGGAAGACCCAGAGTTATCTCTGCTGCAGAGGATAAGTTCATTAGAGTTACCAGCCTCAGAAATTGCAGCCCAAATAAATGCTTCACAGAGTTCAAGTAACAGACACAACTGTTCAGAGGAGACTGTGTGAATCAGGCCTTCACGGTTGAATTGCTGCATAGAAACCACTACTAAAGGACATCAATAAGAAGAAGAGACTTGCTTGGGCCAAGAAATACGAGCAAATGACATTCAACCGGTGGAAATCTGTCCATTGGTCTGATTCCAAATTTGTTGGTTCCAAATGCCATGTCTTTGTGAGACGCAGAGTAGGTGAACAAATGATCTTCGGAAGTGTGGTTCCCACCGTTAAGCATGGAGGGGGATGTGAAATGGTGTGGAGGTGCTTTGATGGTGACACTGTCAATGATTTATTTAGAATTCAAGGCACACAACCAGCATGGCTACCACAGCATTCTACAGCGATACGCCATCCCATCTGCCCTGCGCTTAGTGGAACTATCATTTGTTTTTCAACAGGACAATGACACCTCCAGGCTGTGCAAGGGTTATTTGACCAAGAAAGAGAGTGATGGAGTGCTGCATCAGATCACCTAGCCTCCACAATCACCCAACCTCAACCCAATTGAGATGGTTTGGGATGAGTTGGACTGCAGAGTGAAGGAAAAGCAGCCAACAAGTCTTCAGCACATGTGGGAACTCCTTCAAGACTGTTGGGAAAATCCAAGTGAAGATAAAAAATCCAAGTGAAGCTGATTGAGAGAATGCCAAGAGTGTGCAAAGCTGTCATCAAGGCAATGGGTGGATACTTTGAAGAATCTCAAATATAAAATATATTTTGATTTGTTTAACACTTTGTTGTTACTACATGGTTCCATATGTGCAATTCCATCGTTTTGATGTCTTCACTATTATTCTACAATGTAGAAAATAGTCAAACTAAAGAAAACCCCTGAAATGAGTAGATGTGTGCAAAACGTTTGACTAGTACAGTACTTCCTATCATTTTTATTTCACCTTTATTAACTAGGTAGGCCAGTTGAGAACAAGTTCTCATTTAGAACTGCGACCTGGCCAAGATAAAGCAAAGCAGTGCGACAAAAACATCAACACATAGTTACACATGGAATAAACAAACGTACAGTCAAAAACACAATAGAAGAATCTATGTACAGTTTGTGCAAATGTAGTAAGGTTAGGGAGGTAAGGCAATAAATTGGCCATAGTGGCAAAAATAATGACAATTTAGCATTAACACTGGAGTGACAGATGTGCAGATGATGATGTGCAAGTAGACATAATGGGGTGCAAAAGAGCAAAAAAAACTAAAACAATATGGGGATGAGGTAGTTGGGTGGGCTGTGTACAGGTACGGTGATCGGTAAGCTGCTCTGACTGCTGATGCTTAAAGTTAGTGAGGGAGACATGTCTCCAGCTTCGTTCCAGTCATTGGCAGCAGAGAACTGGAAGGAAAGGCGGCCAAAGGGGGTGTTGGCTTTGGGGATGACCAGTGAAATATACCTGCTGTCCCAAAACTTTTTGGAATTAGTGCCACAGGATGCAGATTTCTGTTTGAAAAAGCTAGCTTTAGCTTTCCTAACTGACTGTGTATATTGGTTCCTGACTTCCCTGAAAAGTTGCATATCGCAGGGGCTATTCAATGCTAATGCAGTACGCCACAAGATGTTTTTGTGTTGGTCAAGGGCAGTCAAGTCTGGAGTGAACCAAGGGTTATATCTGTTCTTAGTTTTACATTTTTGAATGGGGCATGCTTGAGGAAAGCACTTTTAAAGAACAACCAGGCATCCTCGACTGACGGGATGAGGTCAATATCCTTCCAGGATACCCGGGACAGGTCGGTTAGAAAGTCCTGTTCGTTGAAGTGTTTTAGGGAACATTTGACAGTGATGAGGGGTGGTCGTTTGACCGCGGGCCCATTACAGACACAAGCAATGAGGCAGTGATCGCTGAGATCCTGGTTGAAGACAGCAGAGGTGTATTTAGAGGGCAGGTTGGTCAGGATGATATCTATGAGGGTCCACATGTTCACGGATTTAGGGTTGTACCTGGTATGTTCCTTGATAATTTGTGTGAGATTGAGGGCATCTAGCTTAGATTGTAGGATGGCCGGGGTGCTAAACATATCCCAGTTTAGGTCACGTAACAGTACGAACTCTGAAGATAGATGGGGGGCAATCAATTCACATATAGTGTCCGGGGTCAATAACAAACGGCAACAGTGAGAGACTTATTTCTGGAAAGGTGGATTTTTAAAAGTAGAAGCTCGAACTGTTTGGGCCCAGACCTGGATAGTATGACAGAACTCTGCAGGCTATCTCTGCAGTAGATTGCAACTCCGCCTCCTTTGGCGGTTCTAGCTTGATGGAAAACGTTGTAGTTGGGGAAGGAAATTTCAGAATTTTTGGTGGCCTTCCTAAGCCAGGATTCAGACACGGCTAGGACATCAGGGTTGGCGGAGTGTACTAAAGCAGTGAATAAAACAAACTTAGGGAGGAGGCTTCTGATGTTAACATGCATGAAACCAAGGCTTTTACTGTTACAAAAGTCAACTAAATCTAAGCCTGGGGAATAGGTGTGATGCTGGGGGCCACAGGACTTGGGTTAACCTCTACATCACCAGAGGATCAGAGGAGGAGTAGGGTAAGGGTACTGCTAAAGGCTATAAGAACTGGCCGTCTAGTGTGTTGGGAACAGAGAATGAAAGGGGCAGATTTCTGGGCGTGGTAGAATAGATTCAGGGCTTAATGTACAGACAAGGGTATGGTAGGATGTGAGTACAGTGGGGGAAACCTAGGCATTGGGTGACGATGAGAGGGCTTGCATCTCTGGAGACACCAGCTAAGCCAGGTGAGGTCTCCCCATGTGTGGGGTGTGTGACAAAAGAGCTATTTAAGGCACGTTGAACTGTACTAGGGGCTACAGTGAAATAATTGGCTAGCAGATGGGTCTTCAGTGACATCGCAACGGAAAAGCCTGTTGAAACCACAATATTGTTGTTTATGAAAAATAGACTTTACAGCAGTTTAGATGGTACGTGAGAGTCATTTAAGATATTCTTCAAAGAGGTAGGGTTTCAGAGGTTTTTGGAATAGGGGCAAGGAACCCTGTCCTGACTGTAGGGGGAAGCTTGTTCCACCATTGGGGTGCCAGGACAGAGAAGAGCTTTGACTAGGCTGTGCGGGAGCTGCCCTCCCTTAGTGGTGGGCTAAGAGACCAGGGGTGGCTGAACGGAGTGCTTGGCTGCTTTGAGTTAACATGAACTGTATTTGCATCTTGGGGTGATATTGCCCTATCCGCTGTCTGTTATGAATGAATTAACATGTATTTAAATATTTATGTTTGGACAAACAAATTATCATTTTTGTTTAACATGTGAGGACCTATTTGACAATGTCTGTCTTCCTTAATCCATTTGAGCAGACATAATTAATGTAGCCTAATAATATTGAGATGAGTACCGAGGCCATGCAAATTATAGTACCACATCTTCTACGCATAGCTTGCTGTTTAGTTGGTGCATTATTGGTATAATTTAAGGTCAGTGCAATATAAAATATACTAATTTACAGCCTCCATAGCGGCTTGGTTGTCCTGTTGATGGTGATGTTTGGGTTGATAGTGTACTACTTGGTGCCCTGACTTCTGTTGATGGTGATGTTTGGGTTGATAGGGTACTACTTGGTGCCCTGACTTCTGTTGATGGTGATGTTTGGGTTGATAGTGTACTACTTGGTGCCCTGACTTCTGTTGATGGTGATGTTTGGGTTGATAGTGTACTACTTGGTGCCCTGATTTCTGTTGATGGTGATGTTTGAGTTGATAGTGTACTACTTGGTGCCCTGACTTCTGTTGATGCTGATGTTTGAGTTGATAGTGTACTACTTGGTGCCCTGACTTCTGTTGATGCTGATGTTTGAGTTGATAGTGTACTACTTGGTGCCCTGACTTCTGTTGATGGTGATGTTTGAGTTGATAGTGTACTACTTGGTGCCCTGACTTCTGTTGATGGTGATGTTTGGGTTGATAGGGTACTACTTGGTGCCCTGACTTCTGTTGATGCTGATGTTTGAGTTGATAGTGTACTACTTGGTGCCCTGACTTCTGTTGATGGTGATGTTTGAGTTGATAGTGTACTACTTGGTGCCCTGACTTCTGTTGATGCTGATGTTTGAGTTGATAGTGTACTACTTGGTGCCCTGACTTCTGTTGATGCTGATGTTTGAGTTGATAGTGTACTACTTGGTGCCCTGACTTCTGTTGATGCTGATGTTTGAGTTGATAGTGTACTACTTGGTGCCCTGACTTCTGTTGATGGTGATGTTTGAGTTGATAGTGTACTACTTGGTGCCCTGACTTCTGTTGATGGTGATGTTTTTTATTTATTTATTTAATTTCACCTATTTAACCAGGTAGGCAAGTTGAGAACAAGTTCTCATTTACAATTGCGACCTGGCCAAGATAAAGCAAAGCAGTTCGACACATACAACGACACAGAGTTACACATGGAGTAAAACAAACATACAGTCAATAATACAGTATAAACAAGTCTATATACGATGTGAGCAAATGAGGTGAAATAAGGGAGGTAAAGGCAAAAAAAGGCCATGGTGGCAAAGTAAATACAATATAGCAAGTAAAATACTGGAATGGTAGATTTGCAGTGGAAGAATGTGCAAAGTAAAAATATAAATAAGTTTGAGTTGATAGTGTACTACTTGGTGCCCTGACTTCTGTTGATGCTGATGTGTGGATTGATCTTAAATTAACACTGCAGGCAACAGGGGGATTTCTGGCAGACAACACAGGCCTGCAGGATAACATACCAAATGTTTTGTTTATGTCTATATCAATTTAAATAGACACACATAGAGCAATATCTGTCCAGTCATCTGCCCAAAGTGGTAATGAGGTGTATCTGAGGCTATAAGGGCATCCGGTAACTCCATGTGCCACGCTCCCTTCACTGAACAGCAGTCCTGTATCAGACTGGGTTATATGTGCATAGCCAGAGCACTAAGAGGTAACTGGAAGTATAATGTGGGATAACATAACCTTACTACTAAATATGTATTCTGAACAAAGCATATTGAATGAAATGGCTTTTCAATTAAATGGAATCTGTAATCTTAACGTTTTGTTCAGGGTAGGGAGAGAATAGAGGAGTGTGAGAATTAGAAATTCAAGTAATCTAATCCTGAAACAAATGTTCAGTAAAGAAAATGACTCTCACCTGGACCTTGATATGGATCAATGTTGATTTGTTTACCTTGGAGACTCCCTGTTGTGGTTTTCAGTAGAGCCCCAACTTTAGCTGTGATTTTGAGTTATAATTTGCCTTGACTGAGCCCCTACCAAACTCTACTTTCATTGATCAGTCATTGAAAAGACATACAAAATGAATTTCAACATCTTCTAAAGGTACCGGTTGCTAACCACATAGGCCAACTACTATATATATGATGAAATACAGTATTATTGAATATTCCTCTTCTGAAACAACCCTTAGTGAACTCAGTATGCTGTATCAATAAGGGCCTGAGCACCTGTACTAGAAGAGAACATTCTCCTAAATGCATGTGTTTTCTAGGTATGAAGGCGACACGTGCACATGGGGCCTGATAAGAACACACGTGACAGACGCAAACACAGCATGATGTCGGTTGCTGTCTTAGTTGGTGTCTTGCTGACGACTCTTATCTTAACTATGATCAAGGCCCTGGAGCGTTTATTTTGCTATTCTAACATCTACTGTAGTTTTTGAGAGTTGATAATCAGAGGGAATTTATGGACAAACTCGTGGTATTGGTACTGTACAAGATCTTAGTGACATGAGCATAAAAAACGGTTAGGTAAAACCTAAATTGATGTTGTACTGTATGTAATCAACATGAAATACAATGATAATAATGCTGTAATGATTGTCAATTGTGCTCTAATAGCTATTTTGCATTTTAGATTAGGTTTGAGGTGTCTCTTTACAATGTCATCTCCAGTGTTCAACTATGGTAGCCTGGTTCCATCTCTGTTCGTGCTCTTGCCAACAAATAAATGTAACCTATACTTAACTAGGCAAGTCAGTTAAGGACAAATTATTATTTACAATGATAGCCTACCAGAGAACAGTGAGTTAACTGCCTTGTTCAGGGACAGATTTTTCCCTTATCAGCTCAGGGATTCGATCCAGCAACCTTTGAATTACCTACCCAACGCTCTAACCACTAGGCTACCTGCCGCCCCTTAATTGCTGTCATTGTCAAGCCAACCATGACATTGGCATGATAATAAGTGATAGTGTAACTCAACTGGCATTGAGGCTTCAACTACGGGATAAAACTTCAACAAAATATGTTGTATGAGTAGGCCTAATTTGTCTGTAAAAAAATAAGAAATTGAATGAGGACAAAAGTGCCTTGCGTATCTAATAGGTTGTCTAATAAGGAGTTCTCTGATGGTTCGGAATAATACAACAACCTTATTCAAAAAGTAATGTATGACTGGGTCTCACCTCCTCATTGTTATGAGCCCGAACAGCCTTCGAATAACTAACCATTAGAGACAAAACTAATCAGTGAAAGAATGTGACCGAGGGATATGGAGGTACTCAGATCGTTATCTTCAAAGCTACATTCCTACAACGCTCTCTATCACATGGTGTGGTGTCCTCAACTGTCATTGTCGCAGCGCTGATACATTCCACTAGTGATGTAGCATAAGATATCATGGAGAGCTGCCAATCAATTGGCAGGTGAGTCACAGAACAGCTTACCACAGATACTTCAGGCAATTTCTGAGTTTTGCTTTCTTACCCCTCTCTGCCTAAAACAGTGAATGTGGTTTGCCTGCCAGTGCTGCAATACAATAACACTATTAACCATCTCTGACACCACTGAGGGTTGTAAAACCACTTGAGCTTTGAGGATAAGAGAAGATGTACAATGTAAAGCAACAGGGCCCTCTCTCCTTAAACTTAGCTGTGATTGCCTTGGTGCCAGTCTGTTTTTTTCTCTCTTGCCAACTACTTATTGAATTATCATGTCTTTGACAAGGAGTTGGAATGATAGCACCAATCTGGGACCAGGATATGGCTGTGAAGGAGAGAGACAGTGAATATGAATGACACAACATTGGAGATGGGAAGGGAAAGGGGATACCTAGTCAGTTGTACAACTGAATGAATTCAACCGAAATGTATCTTCCGCATTTAACCCAACCCCTCTGAATCAATTGACATCGACATCATCGGCATCCGGGAAGCAGATGTTGTTGGAGGTTAACTACCTTGCTCAAGGGTAGAACGGCAGATTTTTCCACCTTGCAGGCTTAAAGAAAAATAAACTATGCGTTTTGCATAATGATGATGTGGCAAATGACACTTTGTCGAATATCTTGAAAACTTGAATGCTAATATGCAAAACATTTGAAAATTGTATCAACAGTAGACTAATGAAAAGTTTTAGAGTGGGTTTTTCCTTTAAGTCAGGGATTTACAACTCAAGAAGATTTATAATCCACCCATTCTGCATAATAGCATTGCTATACCACAGTAATAGAAAACAAGCCAAAGAAAACAGGAACAACAGTAAAAGTTCCATTAAGGCCCAAGCCCAGTGATTGTTTACCTTTGTCTCAGAACGCTCCTTGTACGATCTCTACTGTGAAAACAAATCAAATGTGATTTATGTGATACATTTCCACTTTGCTCATTTGTTTGTGTACCTTGGTTGATGCTTATGGAGTTAGCAACTGTACATTTTTTTCCTCAGACTGTTACAGAGACATACAGTATGCATTCATGAGATAGGTGATAGCGTAGAGGAATGAGAGACAGACAACTCTCTCTGGGTGACACCGACCCACGCTCACTCATAGTAGAGAGCAGAGATCACTGATCTACAACAGAGATACACTTCATCATACCTCACTGACGTGAAACCCTTCACAATGGCTAATCATGTGATAACTCACTTTTAAGATGTCACAGACTGATGCAAAACGCCTGCCAGTGTCATAAGGTTTCCTGCATCGTGATGTGTGGACAATAAAAAAACCAGGTAACGCTGAGGGATGGGGAGATAGGCTTCTGAGAAGTTTGGAGATTATTGGAGTTTTTGCACATAGAAGAAGCACGCTTTTATGAATTGGAATGTTTATGCAGCAGTATTTTGTGTTATTTTGACCACTACCCTGGTCATCCTGTGACATTCAGGCCCTGAAGTCATTGTAGCTATAAATCAGGCCCTGACTCAATTAAATGTTAAAGTACCAATACAGCTAATGTTTAAAAATGCAGGACCGAGTTTGGGAAACCCTGGTGTAAAGCACTTAAGTAAAAATACTTTAAAGTACTACTTAAGTAGTTTTTTGGGGTATCTGCACTTTACTTTAATATTTATATTTTTGACAACTTTTACTTCACTACATTCCAAAAGAGAACAATGTACTTTTTACTGCATGTATTTTCCCTGACACCCAAAAGTACTCATTACATTTTGAACAGGAAAATGTCCAATTCACACACTTATCAAGACAACATTTCTGGTCATCCCTACTGCCTCTGATCTGGCGGACTCACTAAACACAAATGCTTTGTTTGTAAATGATGCCTGGTGTTGGATGGAGCATGTCCCTGGCTAGCCATAAAGAAGAAGAAAATCAAATAAAATGGTGCCGTCTGGTTTGCTTAATATAAGGAATTTAAAAAGATCTATACTTTTACTTTTGATACTTAAGTATATTTCAGCAATAACATTTACTTTTGATATTTAAGAATATTTAAAACCAAATACCTTTAGACTTTTACTCAAGTAGTATTTTACTGGTAGTTGATTCACGTTGCTTAACCCACACTGTGAATGGAAAGAGGGAGGAAGGCGTTTCTTTATTATTGATGTAAAATTAAGAATTTCTCCTGACCCATGCAAAGCTGGGATATATGAGATATGCGGTGCGAGTTTATGTACAAAAGCTTCAATGTCATAAATGTTAAAAAGTTGGGCTACGTGTCAAGTGTTTGCAAACGAATATCATTGTTGAAGAGTCTGAGGATGTAAGGTGTTCCAAATGTGATGGGAATCACATTCCAGAGTTCCCTGGGTGCCCTTTTAGGATTAAGGAGGTCAAAGTAGGAAGGATCAGGGCTGTCGAGAAGGTCTCCTATGCAGAGGCAGTGAAAATTGTCAAAGCAGCTAGTTGAAATGATGAAGCTATGACAGTGGATGCCCAACAGTCTGTGGACGTCAGTCAGTTGAGAGATCCTGAAACATTAACCGCGAAGAATGCTGATTGTGTTTATTGCGCAGTTCATTAATTGTACAGGACAAACTAACAAAACATCTGTAAATCATTGTGAAAGCGGATAAAATAGGGTGACCAGACGTCCCGTTTCCCGGGGACAGTCCCCGTTTTTGGTGGCCTGTCCCCGGCTGGAGCTGTCCCCGGAAATGTCTCCGTTTTTAACTGTGCGTTAAAAACAGACTGCAAAGTGAAATAATATTATTATAAGTGGCAAGAAAAACCGGTCAGCAGAGCCTACCGGTTGACGTCTCAATCGTGTTGTGCTTGTTTAGTCCAGCAGAGGGGGCTGCTCGCTATATCCGCTTCATTCACTCTTCTTCTTCTCACTACTTGCTCGCGATAGTTTTAGAGAAAAAAAAAAACTGCTGTGGAAAACTCGGCCAGAAGCTAGCAAGTGTCAAGTGAATCCACAACATCACCACAAACAAACAAAGTTACACTTGTTTGAGATACTAGCTAATGATGCTTTATAAGGTTTTAAATATGTTATGCTATCTAACATTAGCTATGTCGACTAAGTTATCTAGCTAGGTTAGCCAGCTACTGTCATGGTAGCTAGGTTAAAAAACGTTCACATGTAAACATGCAGTGGACGGGCTATTTTGAAAATGTGATTATATTAAATGAATGCACAATTAATTATGAGAATATTTATTTGTAGATTACAATTTTAATATATTTTGACATTTTCATGGATAACATTAGCATAATGCTTTCTGTTAGAGAGTGGAGAGGAGGAAGACTGGATAGGAAGAAGAGTGAAAGAGATAGAGGAGGAAAGGTAAAGATATGATTACAGAGCCTGCCAATTTATTATTGCAAACCATTTTTGTTTTAGATAAAATACAAAAATGAGGCAAGCAATGGGAATCCAAAGTATTTTATCTAATAGTGTACTATTTATTATTAAAGCTTGGGGAGGAAGGAGAAGGAAAAATGAAGGGAGTAAAAAGAGCGAAGCGAGGAGACTGTAGAAGAGTGAGGTGGAAAGGTAAAGAGAAGGAAAGGAAGAAAGAGCAGGAAGATGAGTGGAGAAAAGAGGAGGAGAAGAAAAAGAGAGTAAGAAGAGTGACACAACGAGAGTGAAGAAGAGCAGACAGAGGAGGTACAATGGCTCTATCCAAGAAACGGAAGTGCCATTTTAATGACAACATGATGAGAGAATTTCCAATTATACACTCAGGTCAAGACGATAGATTGGTTAACTGCACCCTTTATAATTCCTCTTTTTCAATTGGCAGCCGGAGAAGAACGGCAGTGGTAGAACATCAACAGACCAAAAAGCATAAAGCCTCTCTGATTGGCCGTGTTGGTATGTCCTCTGTCACCACATTCTGCAAGAAGGTAGAGCCTTCCCAAGAAGAATATGATTTGGGTGTGCAGGAGGGTGTCTTTGCATACCACACTATGCGACACAATCATAGTTACAGATCTATGGACTGCACAGCACAACTGACACGAAAGCTTTATGAGCTGAAGTTTACATGTGCTAGGACAAAATGTGAAGTCATAGTGAGTAACGTGTTAGCACCATGTGCTAGGACAAAATGTGAAGCCATAGTGAGTAACGTGTTAGCACCATGTGCTAGGACAAAATGTGAAGCCATAGTGAGTAACGTGTTAGCACCATGTGCTAGGACAAAATGTGAAGCCATAGTGAGTAACCTGTTAGCACCATGGGCAACTATTTTGGTAAAACAGGACCTAGCCCAGGTTGAATGTGTGTCCCTGTCCATTGATGCGTCCAATCATGGACATGTAAAGCTGCTGCCAGTAGTAGTCAGATATTGTAAGATATATGATGGCAGCACATCTGTGGAAACAAAACTGCATGATTTTGTTGAATTGAAAGGAGAAACAGCAGAGGCGATTGCAGCTGAGGTTCTGGTGGTCATCCAAAAATATAACCTGCAAAACAAAGTTGTGGCATCCTCTGCCGACAACACAAATACCAACTTTGGAGGACTGAATAGGCTGGGGAGGGTCAATGTCCATACCAAAGTTAAAAATACTCTGCAGCGGGAGGTGATTGGCTTAGGTTGTCCTGCCCACATCATTCATAACACGGCCAGAACAGCTTTGGATATGATTCCCCTTGATGTTGAGTACCTGCTCACAAAGATATTTGGATATTTTCATATTTTCACCGTCAGAATAGAAGACTGAAGAGCTTTTGTGAGTTTGTTGGCCAGGAGTACCATAACATTTTAGGACACAACTATGTTCGCTGGCTGTCCATGCTCCCTGCTCTAGAAAGAGTGCTGAAAATGTATGTGCCATTGAAATCCTTTTTTATTTCTGAAGACAAATGCCCTGTTGTCCTGCGAACAATGTCCGAAGATCCACTGACTGAACTTTGGCTGGCCTTTGTCCATGGAAACTTGACTGTATTCAGTGACATGATCAAGATGCTTGAATGCCAGGACCACTGTGCTGTGGAGTCAGCTGCAATTCTGAGAAACATTGAGGCAAAATTGACTGCAAGACGTGATGACGACTGCAAGACATGATGACAACTTCATTCCAGTTTTAGGACTTCTGAGAGAGCTAGAGGGAAATGGAGCCAAGTCTAAAGAGAGCTTTCTCAAAACATCCCAATCATTCTTCACTACGGCTGTGAACTACTTGCAAGCATGGGGAAAGCACACAGATAATCTAAAATATTTACATGGTCTCCTTTTAAAAAGGCAACCTCAGCGTGAAGAGATCCAGAAGGCAGCAGGCACACTGCAGGAAAAATGCCCCAATGTGACCATCAAGAGTGGCCATGGCCTGCAAGAGTTCCTAAAGAGGCAATCGCTTGAAGAATGGAAAACATCTGAGACACCGCTTAGTCAGAGATGGAGCACGGTGGTTACCCACTTCAAAGAGAACGACATCCCACACACTAACCTGGCTAGATTAGCGTCTGTTGTCATGTGCTTACCTGGAAGTAATGCACCAGTCGAGAGAGTGTTCTCCCAAATGAATGATATATGGACAGCAGCAAGAAATAGGTTCACTGTTCCTACCATCAAGGCCATGCTTATTGTGAAGACAAACTTCAACCTCCCCTGCCAGGAGTTCATGGAGAAGCTGGCCAATGACAGAGCAATCCTGAAGAAGATACATTCTTCTGAGAAATATACAGATTAGGTTGGAATAAGTATATTATGTAGTTACCAATCTCATCATCATCTTATTTCTTCATTAAGTTGTTAAGTATTTCACATATACTATTGTCTGTTTTTTTTCTTCAATTTTGCTCATGTTCTCTTCTGCTCTTATTCTACCCAGACTACAGGACCACTGAATGGCTGTTCAGATCAGTTCTACCCAGACTACAGGACCACTGAATGGCTGTTCAGATCAGTTCTACCCAGACTACAGGACCACTGAATGGCTGTTCAGATCAGTTCTACCCAGACTACAGGACCACTGAATGGCTGTTCAGATCAGTTCTACCCAGACTACAGGACCACTGAATGGCTGTTCAGATCGGACAGTTCTGTCTTGTCTGTAGTGTTTCTGTAGCAGTTGTTTTCTCTGTCTATCACAGTGTGCCTGTTAGACTAAATACATGAAACCGGAATTGTCCCCATTTTTTATTTCATAGTTAATAACATTGGATATTTTAATGATATATTGACCACCGAACTGGAAATGTCCCCGGTTTTAATTTCAGAAATTTGGTCACCTTAGGCTAAAAGATATTTGGATTTCCACTATTTCAAGGCTGAAAACATTGCAGGGAATACTGTTTGAAGATGCTTCCACATGTTACGCCCTGGCCATAGAGAGGCTTTTATTCTCTATTTTGGTTAGGCCAGGGTATGACTAGGCTGGGCATTCTAGTTTATTTATGGCTATGTTTTCTATTTCTTTGTGTTTGGCCGGGTGTGGTTCTCAATCAGAGGCAGTTGTCTATCGTTGTCTCTGATTGAGAATCATACTTAGGTAGCCTTTTTTTCCCACCTGGGTTTGTGGGTAGTTGTTTTCTGTATAGTTTTAGTTACCTTACAGAACTGGTCGTTTCTCGCTTTGTTATGTTTGTTCTAGTGTTCAGATCTGAATAAATATCATGAACACGTGCTGCGCTTTGGTCCACTCCTTCTTCATCAGACGAGCGTGACAGCACCTCTCAGGCCCCCAGAGCCTGTAGGGATCTGAGTACATTTGTGAAGTGAAGGAGAACATTGACTTTTGTTTAGTTGTTTTTTTTTGATAATAAAACCTAGTTAGTTCGTAGCTCATGCAAGTTTATTGTGTATTGTCTAGAATACGGCTGGTCATGTAAAGTTATCATTTGATAATGCGAGTCAGGTTAGCTAGCTATAGGCTAGTTAATGTTAGCTCGTTATCTAGCTAGCTAACGTTGGCCTACAATTCGGGTTTGAAAGTTAGTTCATAGCTCTTATAGGTAGGTGTGTTCTGTATTGTCTAGGGCAAAACGAAATAATGGATGCAGCTATGGTGGTAGCTAACAAATGTCTGACTAATACAGTGAACTAGGACTGGAGCAACAAACCGTAACGGCGTTACCGGCCTGAATATAGTCCAATCTGGAGCTACGGCCATTATACATCTGTAAAGCATATAATTAGGATTTCCACAAGTTACTACAGCCACAAAGTTAAAATTGTCTCTATCGAAAAACTTGTAAAAATTTTAAATCGAAAAGTTTGCCTTATGGTCTTAAATAAATTAAGGTTCGGGTTATGCATGAGGTTAGCAGTATGGTTAGGTTTAAAATCACGTTCTAAGAAGTGTAATTGTAGAAATAGGCAGTCTTTATAACTGCCCCTGTGGTAACTTGTGACGACCTAGAATGAACTTGACCCGAGTTACTGCCTTGGTGACATAGACGGCTTCATCAACAACGGTAATGTGTGCTATATGAAAATGTGTATTTAAAAAAAACGGTAAATTAGTAGGTTAATTACTCAGCCAAGCAGATACAATGAGTAGTTATTTTGGTTGTGAAGTGCTTTATCAAAAAGCTTTGTCCTTTATAACAAAATACAATTTACCACTTGGGTATCTATGGAATAACAAAGTCACAGGCTCTCCCAGTCAACACCACCTCATAAGTTGAGGAAGTACATTGTTTATGAGGATTGACTGCTGCAGAGATGTCAAGTTTGAAGCCGAACATGCAACATAGAGAAGACTAGCAAGGGGACCCTCAGCATCATGCAGACATGCCCTTGCTGTGAGCTTTCTTATAAATGGAACATTTATAGTCAAAAGGTCAAAACAGTTTAGAGTTTTTCCCAATTCCCCTTCATAACTTAGCCTGGTGTAACCAGCCTGATCACTGTGTTTACCATTGTATTTCACTTCACATATCATTATATCTGAAGTGAAATAGAAAGGTGAATACAGCAGTCAGGTTGGTTCCACCATGCTAATCTTAACCACCATTGATAATGTAATCAGTGCTTTATGTGTGTGTTTGTGTATAGCCCACCAGTATCTTTGATGAGGGGCCAGGAGCTGATTTACGCTGCCATGCCCGTCAATGGGGCGCTGACAAAAACCTTACCTCCAGCCTCACCTCTTGCCCTCTCACCAATGGTTGTCGATGGGGAGACCATAATTGGTAGGTTTAGTCTGACCTGTTCAAACTTTAACATAGTATACTGTACACTCAGTGGCCAGTTTACCTTGTTCACAAAAAATGGATTGCTCCTACAGACAGTGAGTCACTGGGCAGTGGCTTGCTATATAAAGCAGGCCGACTGGCATCGAGGCATTCAGTTACTGTTCGATTGAATGTTAGAATGGGCAAAACGAGTGGCCTAAGCGACTTCAAGCATGGTATGATAGTTAGTTCCAGAAGTGCCAGATCCAGTATCTCAGAAACGGCCTCCCTCCTGGGCTTTTCACACACAACAGTGTCTAGGGTTTACTGAGAATGTTGTGACAAACAAAAAACATCCAGTCAACGGCAGTCCTGTGGGTGGCCGAAGGTGATTGGCAAGAGAGGTCAAAGGAGAATGGCTTGCAATCTTCTAAAAGAATCTTGCAATCTAACCGGCGGGCCACAAACAGACAAATAACGGCGTAGTACAACAGTGGTGTGCAGAATGGCATCTTGGAACACACAACTCGTCAATCCTTGTTACAGATGGGCTATTGCAGCAGAGGACCACACAGGGTTCCACTCCTATCTTCTAAAAATAAGAAGAAGCGACTACGGTGGGCACGCAATCACCAGCACTGGACAATTGAGGAGTGGAAACACATTGCCTGGAACATGACAGTGTGTTCAGTTTACTTGAGTGTCCTGCGCAGTCCCCAGACCTTAATCCAATAGAGCATCTTTGGGATGAGATGGAACGGGCTGTTCGCAGTATGAACGTACCCCCGTCCAATCTGCAGAAACTGTGTGATGCCATCGCGTTAGTATGGACCAACATCCCTTTGGAATATTTCTGACACCTTGTAGAATTTCCCGAAGAATTCAGGCCGTTCTGGAGTCAAAGAGGGGTCCGACCCAGTACTACATAGATGGGTGAACCTATTAAATTGTCAGATATCAAGAGGATCTATGGACCCAGCACTTGGAGACTTGCAAGATAGAGTCCTGACCAACACAGGCTTGATACTGACGTCGTTGAATGGATGAAGACCTGGCACTCAGCATTAACATTTTTCTAGACAACTTTTACTTGTGTTGTCTTTTTGTATTATTTAATTGAATGGTATGAGTCATTATGGCGAGGGAGAACTTGTGTGTATTCGACACCAGGATCAGGAAATTCCTGTTGTGTACGGGACACAACACAGGAAGTTATGACCGCTCTGACATGTTTGCCAAGGTAGCCCCATTACCACCAGACTTAATCCCTGAGAAAGACAATGAAAGGTGCACATTGTTATATTAGCAGAACACTGCTTCTATGGTATTATGTAAATGGTTGTTTATTGTACATTGTTACATTTGAAAGTTATCAAAACACTTAGTTTCAAATATCTACGTAAATTCAGCAATTGCATTCGTCTCATATTACACTGTAGGCTACTGACCTATTCAACGCTTCATCCGGCATCTCACCATACATCTATCTGCCTGTAGTTATTGAACTCAACCTGCAGGCGGTTTGTTTGTTGTGATGGAGTGGGGGAAACAGCTGCAGGCATGGTGTTACGGATACAGGTATTCTGTGTGCGTATGTGTATTTATTTTCTCTCCTTCTCCCCTCTTCACAGGTGGCAATCATCATTCCCCAATCAGTCAACATGCAGTCATCAATCAGAAGACACACCTCCTTTTCCCTTACCCTATCACATTTCCTTTCCCTTGGTTTAAAAACCCAATCAGTTGTTTTTTCCAGAGCTCAATCTCTTGGTAGTTCTCTTGTTTGTTTTAGCACCTCCAGATCACCTGTGAGTGTTGTTTGTGTTATGATCTTTGATGGTGAGAAAAGGGGGAACCAAGACAAGTTGCCCATGGGAATACACTACCCGTAGGACTACTTTGTCTAAGAACACTAGGTAGAACTGGGCGGACCACCCACTGTATTTTTGGTTAGTTAGTTAGCTGTATAGTAGTAGGCTGGTCTAACTTAGGGGTGTTTTGGATATGTTTCTTTCCTTGGGTCCAGCTCAGCCCCTTCTCCTGCCCTCCCCCTTCCCCTCTTTACCGTGTGTTTTCAAATAAACCCTGAGTGTTTGACGGTAATTCAAGTTGTCGGTGGTTTTTCGTTCGCACTTTTACTTTGTCACTATTATAATTTGCATGACGGGTCTCGTTACCACCCCCCCCCCCCCTCCCCCTCCCCCTCCCCCTCCCCTCCCCTAGACTGCCAGGCCAAAAAGGGATTTGTAACAAGGTTTTGACAGATGGGTGTGGCAAGGACACCCAAGAAACACCCACATCAAATCACACCCCCAAGCCAACTTGCATTTGGCTTCTGTCATGGCCTCCAGCATTTCTTGAGGAGCAAGCCAAAAAACAAGGCCAAATCAGCAGGTGCAGTTCCCCTTTAACTATTTAATGAATATAATTAAACACAAAGCTAATTTCAATCAAAGATGTTGCAACTGCAGCTTCCTATTTTATGTTCACTCTTTGTTTTATGTGAGAAATTGGTGTGTTGATTCCTGGAACAGAATGCATTTGGTCATACATTCAAAAGCAGTCCCATTCCTTATTTTGCTTGTATCAAATAGTGAATTTGTCCCTACTTTTATATACATAAATGGGAAGCTGCAGTTGCGACATCTTTGACTCTAACTTTTCATTCATGCATTTTCATTTTGTAGTTAATATTCAACTACTAAAGACACACCACTGAGTGTTTGTACATTGCAATACGTCATTATCAATACAACTTTAAGTTACATGTTTAGTAGTTAGATTTTAACTACAAAAATGAACATGCATAAACACTGAGCCATATGTTGCAACTGCAGAAATCCATTTCATGTCTACAAAATTAGGGCCAAATTAAGATCGGTATTCAATCCCATCACGAGTTATAGGCATTGCGGCTTTTAAAGGCAATGTTCCAAATTCACTGTTACAGGAATCGAGGCAAACTCCTGGAACAGAGTGAATTTGGTCCTGCTTTTCAAACCAGCCCATTCCTTACATCTCACTTAGAACAGAGTGAATTCTGCCCTACTTTTGTACACGTTAAATGGGTAGTTGCAACATCTGACTCAAACTAACTCAGTTTGTTTTTGCATATACATTTTTGCGGTTAATGACTGCCTGCTATTGATCACATGTGTTTGAGGAAAAATGGGAGCTATAATTGAAAAGAGAAACATCTCCAATCCAAAATTAAATCTAGAATCGGCTTCCTGCTTTGAAACAAAGCATCCTTCACTCATGCTGCCAAACATACCCTCGTAAAACTGACCAGCCTACCGATCCTTGACTTCAGCGACGTCATTTACAAAATAGCTTCCAGCACTCTACTCAACAAATTGGATGCAGTCTATCACCGTGCCATCTGTTTTGTCACCAAAGCCCCATATGCTACCCACCACTGCGACCTGTATGCTCTCGTTGGCTGGCCCTCGCTTCATACTCGTTGCCAAACCCACTGGCTCCAGGTCATCTACAAGTCTCTGCTAGGTAAAGCCCCGCCTTACCTCAGCTCACTGGTCACCATAGCCGCACCCAGCCGACGCACACGCTCCAGTAGGTATATCTCATTGGTCACCCCCAATGCCAATTCTTCCTTTGTCTGCCTCTCCTTCCAGTTCTCTGCTGTCAATGACTGGAACGAACTGCAAAAATCTCTGAAGCTGGAGACTCTTACCTCCCTCACTAGCTTTAAGCACCACCTGTCAGAGCAGATCACTGCACTTGTACATAGCTAATCTGTAAATAGCCCATCCAATCTACCTCATCCCCATACTGTATTTATTTATCTTGCTCCTTTGCATCCCAGTATCAAACATTACAATGTTGCACATTCATCTTCTGTACACCCTGCCATTCCAGTATTGAATTGCTATATTGTAATTACTTTGCCACCATGGCCTATTTATTGCCTTACCTCTCTTATCCTACCTCATTTGCACATGCTGTATATAGATTTTATACTGTTTTATTTATTCCATGTGTAACTCTGCATGTGTCGAACTGCTTTGCTTTATCTTGGCCAGGTCACAGTTGCAAATGAGAACTTGTTCTCAACTAGCCTACCTGGTTAAATAAAAATCATGAAACAATCAGGTGATGCAGAAAGTGACCGAACATGCTTAACTTGCGAGGTGCTTTTCACATCAGGCTTGTTGCACAATCGCAGAGAATGTGACATCTTTATCACCTGGCTGTCTGCCTGTCATGCTATTTGCTGAAGATGGGGGGATGAGTGAATTGCTGCCACTCCAGGACTGTGTATGTATTGCTCCTGTTAGCCATATTACACATCTGCATTTGTCTACAACAGATAGGATCCAAATCACTTGGGCTCCTCTCCTGTAGGTTCATCTGTATTTTCCCTGGATCGGTTGGTGGATGGGCTAACCACTGCTTACCAAGACCTTTGTTTTATCTTCATGCTTTTGATCTTATACACACATGTCAGGTTACTGATATAGTACATTCTAACTCATGCTTACAGGTAGAATAATGTGACATATTTGGCTAACAGTGACATTCCACAATAATTGGTCTCATTCTAAGTAATGCATAGTAGCAGTGCTTGTGTGATTCCACAGGAGTTAGCGTGTCCTCAAAGTTTCTCTGGTGTCACTCCTGTATAATAAGTGGTTGATCTTGAGAAAGTTGCTCACAAGTCACTTAACTTGATTGTCATGCTATTTGTTGACCTTTCGCAATCAAGAGCTTTAGTGATGAGTCACCGTTGTCTTTTAGCTCCTTTTTGGACCTCTGTTTTGCTAGGCTGGTCTCAGATCTATATGTTCTTTAGCCAACCCTTCTATGTCAGTTGGCTAATGTACAAACAGATCTAGGAACAAGCTCCTGTTTCCCCTCTTTGTCATTTAGTATTGTTGTGAAAGGTTTTGACATGAAAGATCTGAATAAAAACATTGCTGCCCGTAGACGTCACTACAGTCCCTGGTTCGAATACAGGCTGTATCACATCTGGCCATGATTGGGAGTCTCATCAGGGTGTGCACAATTGGCCCAGCATCGTCCAGGTTTGGCTGGGGTAGGCCGTCATTGGAAATAAGAATTTGTTCTTTATTTAACTAGGCAAGTCAGTTAAGGTTAAATACATATTTTTTAAAGATAAAGGCCAGTCTAAGAATCTGGATTTAAATGAGCGGCACAATGAACTAGAAATAAAGTGCCAGTAATGTTTAAGTCACGTGCAGAGGGTGTGTCACATACCATACTGTACAGTAGTTATCTACATGTGAGCAGTCTCAGCACTAGCCTCACTGTAAGTGAATCACCCTTTCACACACAGCGCTGCTCTCTCGTGGCTACATTTTAAAACGTAGAAAACACAGGCATGATCAGAGGATTTGAATTAATTTATATACACTGAACAAAAATATAAAAGCAACATTTTCAAAGATTTTACTGAGTTACAGTTCATAAAAGGAAATCAGTCAATTTAAATTAAGCCCTAATCTATGGATTTCACATGACTGTGAATACAGAACCATCTGTTGGTCATGGATACCTTAAAAAAAAGGTAGGGGTCGTGGATCAGAGAACCAGTCAGCATCTGGTGTGAACATTATTTGCCTCATATAGCACGACACAACTCCTTTGTATTGAGTTGGTCAGGCTGTCGATTGTTGCCTGTGGAATGTTGTCCCACTCCTCTTCAATGGCTGTCAGAAGTTGCTGGATATTGGCTGTAACTGGAACACGCTGTTGTACACTTCGCTCCAGAGCATCCCAAACATGATCAATGGGTGACATGTCTGGTAAGTATGCAGGCCAGGTAAGAACTGGGACATTTTCAGCTTCCAGGAATTGTGTACAGATCCTTGCATTATCATGCTGAAACATGAGGGCCTCAGGGTCTTGTCACGGTATTACTGTGCATTAAAATTTCCATCGATAAAATGCAATTGTGTTCGTTGTCCATAGCTTATGCCTGCCCATACCATAAACCCACCACCACCATAGATAGGGCAGTGTTCAGAACATTGACATCAGAAAATTGCCTCGTCTTCCATCTGCCCAGTACAGTTGAAACCGGGATTCATCTGTGAAGAGCACACTTCTCCAGGGTGTCAGTGGTTATCGAAGGTGAGCATTTGCCCACTGAAGTGAGTTACAACATCAAACTGCAGTAGGTCAATACACTGGTGAGGATGACAAGCATGCAGATGAGCTTCCCTGTGATAGTTTCTGGCAGTTTGCGCAGCAATTCTTCAGTGCAAACCCAGTTTCATCAGCTGTCTGGGTGGCTGGTCTCATACGATCCTGCGAGTAAAGAAGACAGACTTGGAGGTCCTGGGCTGGCGCTGTTACACGGTCTGCAGTTGTGAGGCCGGTTGGACATACTGCCAAATTCTCTCAAACAACATTGGAGACAGCTTATTGTAGAGAAATGGCAACAGCTCTGGTCCATTCATGCAGTCAGCATGCCAATTGCACACTCCCTCAAAACTTGAGACATCTGTGGCTTTGTGTTGTGTGAACAAAACTGCACATTTTAGTGGCCTTTTATTGTTCCCAGCACAAGGTGCACCTGTGTAATGATCATGCTGTTTAATCAGCTTCATGATATGCCACACCTGTCAGGTGGATGGATTATCTTGGCAAAGGAGAAAGGCTCACTAACAGGGATGTAAACTCATTTGTGCAAATGGAGAACATTTGAGAGAATTAAGCTTTTTTTGCATATGGACAAATTCTGATATCTTTTATTTCAGCTCATGAAAAATGGGACCAACACTTAGTGTTCAAATTTTTGTTCAGTGTATATTAAAAAAGACAAGAAAGAAAAAGATCCCTTCAACTCTTTAAAGCTGATATAATAGAAACATTCAATTTGTACATTTACAGTAACGTAATACAGTAAACAATAGCAACATTCAACAGATATAGAATATTCTACTTTGTAGAATATGGTACCAATGTTTTCAATACACACGTCATGTGTACTTACATTACCTGTGGTCTCACAGCCTGACACATTATCACTACTTAAATATGGTAAAATCAAGATCACATAGCAACGGGTTCCCTACAGTCAATGTATATTAAATAAAGGCAACATCTGCTCCATATAAAAAGGTAAAACAGAATCAAACAAGTCACTTGAGTAAGGACACTTTGTGGTATAAAGCACTGAGTTCGGTCCTGAGTTTGCTGAAGGACGGCCGGTTTCTGGTGTCGTACTGCCAGCAGCGACACATAATGGCATACACATCTGGAGGACAGGAGTTTGGGGCTAGCATCCGGTATCCTAGGAGACGGGACAGAAGAGCATGATTGGACATCAGGTTGGCTTCACCTGGGGTTAATCCAGAGGGGTGTAATGTTTTGGACTCCTGTATAGAGCTGACCTAACTCCATATTCTACCCAGAGTCATGTCTGTTCTATACACTTCCATAATGTTGCATCTCCTCTCCTAAACTAGTTACACGGACTGTCTGAGTTAACCTTGTATCCTTATTGACTTGTATTTTTGCACTGTCTATGCACACTCACAGAGTCCTACACACTCACTGCTCACTCACACATAATATGCACATACATTTATACTGACTCTACACACACGTACACCCATTCACATACAAGCTGCTGCTACTCTGTTTATCATATATCCTGATGCCTTGTCACCTTACCTCTATCACTCCAGCAGCCCTGCACATTGTAAATATGGTACTGGAACTGACCCTGTATATAATATGCTTACTTACTTATTGTGTTCTTCATATTTCTTTTTTTTCTCCTGTTTTTTTCTCTTTCTAGTAATACATTGTTATTGATTATTGCATTGTCGGGTTTTGAGTTTGCAAGAAAGGCATTTCACTGCACTTGTGCATGTGACATTAAAACTTGACACTCCTACAGAGCATGAACTACAGTCAACTCCAAATTCTGACTAATGTGTTAGAAATCTCATTGACTCGCTGTACCTTTCTCCACCTCGTCCCGTGTCTGCTGGTTGGACATGCTGGTGTAGGGGGTGACTCCCCTGGAGAATATCTCCCATAGGAGAACTCCAAAACTCCACACGTCACTCTCCGTGGTGTACCTCCCTGAAACACAGGCAGGGGGCAGTATTGAGACAGCTATTACATTTGACTGATCCTGTAGAGATGCCATACCCATTCAACTGTACACTATTCCACAATCACAGCGTGAGAAAAGTAGTGATAGAGTTTTGAAATTAAGCTTCCTCTAAGCCCCAAAAGGTATGTTCTGACTTTTATTCTGACAGAACTCTTCTATGTTTCACCAGCACTCCAACCCCAGAGAGCACAGTTCAGCGTGTGTCTGTTAGAGATGACATTTCAGAGAAATACAAAAGCAGTACACTAATCACAGGGTGAGGAATGATGGCTGGGTTGACAGGTTGTTGCCATGTTTAGTGGGTTCTCTCTAGCCTTGGGATATGCAGAGATTGATAAATAAAGAGAGGAGGGGGGAGAGGGACGGTTGTGAGTGTTGAGGCCGCGGGGCAGAGCCAGATGGGACGTACCATAGTTGAGGGCTTCGGGGGCCGTCCATTTGACAGGGATCTGTTTGAGGCCCCCCGCGGCAGAGTAGACCCCGTCCTGCTGCTCGCGAGACATCCCAAAGTCACTGATCTTCACCCTGCTCTGTTCTCCCACCAGACAGTTACGGGCTGCCAGGTCCCTGCACACACAGAGAGAGACAGAGACAGACACAGACACAGAGAGAGAGAGAGTGAGAGAGAGGGGGGGGGATAAGGAAAGGAGGCGCAAGACAGAGGGGTTGAGGGAAAAAATTAGAAGGCAATATAATCGAAGTCGAAAAAACAGGTAGAAGATGAGCCAGAGTGGGAGAGCGAGAAAGAGGGAGAGTGAGAAAGAGAGCGAAAGTGAGTGAGAACGAGACAGTGAGAAAGAGCACCAGAGAGAGAACCAGAGAGCGAGAGCCAGAGAAGGAAGCAAATGACAGCCGATAAATAAGTGAGAGAAAATCAGCCCCTCTTGTCATCTGTGGGCTCCCTGGTGCAGGGTGTAGTAGTGAGCAGAGGCAGTTTGACATGCAGTGTTAGGAGGAGTGATAGAGGGTAACGGAGGCTGGAGCATCCAGCCTGGATGTGTTCCTGCTTGGTTAATTATCCAGCACTCCTCTGATGAGCCAGGAGCCAGGGCTCTGAGCCCTCTGTCCTCTGCAACCTCCTCAGAGACACGGCAAGTTAACACTCCTAGGGTCATTCCTACGCTACAGGCTCCAGTAACCCCTACACACTGGGTTAACTTCATTGTCCCAAAAACCTCAATCTGTTTCATCATCTAGAAAAAATTGTGCAATCAAAGGCAATGTAATCTTGTCACATTGTATGGCAGCCTTCATTCAGCTCAATGTCTGAGAAGACTAGATCCATTTCCCTAGCCTCTCACCGGTGGATGCATTTCTTGCTCTCCAAATACTCCATGCCAGATGCCACATTCTCTGCCATTTTCACCAGCATATTTGACTTCAGGTTGTGACCTTCACAGCGCAGGAAGGACAGGAAGTCTCCCCCTGGCAGAACACACACACACTTTATTAGTCCATTGTAATGATAGAATGTACTGTAGCTGTGGTTAGTGTAAAGGCCCACGACAGATTGGCTCACCTTGTACCAGCTCCATAATGATATAGATGGGTTGTTTCTGTGTGCAGACACCAATCAGCTTCACTATGTTAGGATGGTCATACTGCTTTAGGATCCTGCACAGCAGAGAGAGAGACAGCAAGGTCAATGTGAACGAGAGAGACTGAGAAAGAGAACGAGAGAGAAAGAAAGACTGACCTGGCCTCCATAAGGAACCTGTTCTTGTGTTCTGGGGCCAGGTTCTCTCTGCAGGCTTTCACAGCTACAGGGGTGTTATCAGAAAGCAGACGACCACTGTACACCTCCCCAAAGTTACCCTGGACAACAGACACACATCAAGCTTAATTCTGGATATTGGCTGAAACAAAAACAGAAGGCCAACCTGACAATCAGAGCTTCTCATAACTCCAAACAGACATTCCACAGGTGGTGAGCTCACCTGGCCAATGCTCTGCCCCAGGATGACATCATCGTGTTCCAGAACCCACTTGTCCTGGAGGGAGAGAGAGAGAGAGAGAGGAACCAATCAGATACCAGTGCTGCTGTTCCTTCTGAATGGGTAGACTGACTTTGCAGCCTGGTAGAAGCATTTCGGACCAACTTCTAAAACTGCGTTGTACGAGTGTAAAATTGTGTTTGTGTACAGTATGTGTGTGTGTGTGTAGAATGGAGACATTGTAGTGTGTGCCAAACACTGGAGCCCATTTGATGGGCAGCATAGTGGTAGTACAGTATGCATGCAGCTCTAGAGAACATGTGAGAGTGTTATGTATAGCACTCTGCAGGAGGGTGGAGAGCAAGTATGAGTATGTGGATCTTGGGAGCTCATTAAAATCTGATGGATCCTAACGCTGAGACAGCTGCTACGCAGAGCTGGTGTGTTCCAAGCCCATTCACTCCCAACATGCTCAGGAGAGGTGTAATAGAAGCGTGCGCGCATGCAGGCACACACACAGTGTTTTGCACACACTACAAGGTCGCTATTTCACACACACACAAAACATAGACCTACAAGAGCACCCCCTGACTCACACATCTCCCTCCTCCCACATACATACAGTTAAACCCACAGGTCCACCCAACACCAGCACACAGGACCAGGGACACGGGGCCCATTAACTACACTTTGCTAGGCCCCAGACTTAATTGATGGCCGCCTCATTATTCTTAACCTGTTAGAAGCATTAACCAACAGCCACTTGTCCCACAGCACAGAATGAGAAAGGCAGCTGAGGGTTTTTACTGTAATCCTGCCAAGGACAGATTTAGAACACCATCTGAGATTTTTAAAAATGGTATGTAATTCATCTGTAAAAGAGACATGGTCTCAGTATAAGTCCCAGATAAATTAAAGGTAAAATTGTCATTACAGAACTACTGGAGAAAGATAACTAAACATGTGGGAATGTAATTTAATCCTTATTTAGGTAAGTTAAACTAATAACATTAATATTTAAGAAATACTTAGACAAATAAAGCATTGAGGAACCTTGCATTAAACACGATAAAACAAAACAAGGGACTTTTCAACAAAGGTAAAACAGAATCTACAATATATTACAGTTGACCAGTGAGTGAGTGAGTGAGTGAGTGAGTGAGAGAGAGAAGCTTTACCTTTAGGACAGGTCTCTTCAGGACAATGTCAGATCTCTTGGTGACGTGTTGGTGTGACGAGACCAGGTGGTTCATCAGCATGGGAACGGTGTGGAATCCCTCTCCATCCAGGCGGTACATATTCTAAACACACACACTTTATAACCATACAAACTGTACAGACATGATCATATTGTAAATACACACTCACTCACGTCTGTGCTCTGGATAAGGAAGTGCCTGCAAGAGCCAGCCCAGTGGACAGAGAGGACATACTCCTGTTTGCCCTGACTCTGTCTGACCAGGAAGTCTCCATCACACCTCAGCAGCTCCTGGACTTCCAGCCTGGGGATGACTCCGTGGTACCAGTTCTGCTGCTCCAGGGGGCGCTCTACCTCTGGGACTGGGGACAGGGCAGGGGGCACCTGGAGGGGGTTCACACAGCAAGGTCAATGAGGGGCCAGGTAAGGAGGGACCTGGGCATGGAGCACCCACTGTGAGACTCATTCATAAGCCATAAATTGATTTCAATGGGAGATTAGTGCGGTTTGAGATGCATGAGTCTCACACTTGTATCTCTAGATGAGATTCAGCACAAGGGAACACGCACATACATCCAGTGGTGTAGTGGAGGGTAAACAAGTCAACACAGTTTACATATTTTTTTTGCCCAACAGTTTACACACCTTTTGCAGAAAAATGCAGAAATGAAAGAATAGGAAGGGTTACTTTTTTCCACCACAAACACGATCAGAGTTTACCCACTAACGTTGTTACCACTACATCACAGAAGAATACATAGACAGGTTTACAATACACTGTTAAGGAGACTAGATACAAGGAAGATACAGCTACAAAATACATTGATCAGGAGATACAAAATACACTGCTCAAAAACAATACAATATATCTCTACAGACCACACACATGGATACTAGTGATGTAACGGACCGTAGTTGATCCGTGATCCGGATCACCCCCACGGTTCGGCACGCATGTGAACCGCAGAATAATTGCAACGTTTAACCATCATAATGTGAAATACAATTTTACTGCCGCTGTTACTTTTTAAAGTAATAATTCCCTAAATATCGATGTAGAGTTGCAGTGAAAAGATAAAGACAAGACAGATATATGTATTTTACTCTAAAGCCTGAAGGTTGATTTTTTTTAAAGCAGTTGTGTGTACTGTTCACGTGAAATGTTGAATCCCAACGAATCAATCTTGGATGATCGCGTTACAAAAAGCAAAGAAGAAAAAAGAGCAGTGACAGCCATGGCTAGCGGAGGAGCTGAAGAACTGGACAAGCCTCCCGCTTCATTTACGTCTCATGTATGGGAGCATTTTTGTTTCACTGTGAAGGGTGGTGGACAACACCATTACGGTGTGTAGGCATTGTGCCACAAGAAAGCCGTATGATCAAGGAAAAATCGGGCATGGCCACACATTTAAAGCGTCATCACCCTGGTGTGTCAGTGACGGGAGCCAACATTTAAACAGCCCTTTACTGCAGAATCAGACCGGGCTAAAGCCATCACCAAATCTATTGGGATGTTTATCGCTTTAGACCTGAGGCCATACTCAGTTGTGGACAACAAAGGGTTTCAAAATATTTATTGTAATGGAGCAGGTCGCTAACCCTCGACCTTCTAGTCCGAAGTCCAGCGCTCTATCGACTGTGCCCCAAAAGCATGCTCGAGCGGCAGAGTCGATATCCGAGCTTATAAATCCAGGGTCGTTACAATATGGTGAAAGTGCTTGAGCCAAGCTACGAAATCCCCTCGCGCACCTACTTCAGTATGAAGATCGTGCCAGATCTTTATGAACAGGAAAATGACAAAATTGTCGATGAATTATCCAAGGCATCCCCTGTTGCCTTCACCACAGACGGGTGGACCTCCTGGGCAACGGAAAGCTACGTGACTGACTGCTCACTACACCACAGGCGGGTGGAAGCCGCAAAATCTGGTGCTACAGACACGCCCCCTCTGCGAGAGTCACACAGGCACAAATCTGGCGCAGGTACTGCTAGGAGCAGTAGCAGAGTGGAAGCTAGAGAGGCCCAATAGCAATATCCCAACCACCACAGATAATGCCAAAAACCAAGTAAATGCAGTGATAGAAGCTGGACTGGGGCCACAGATAGCTTGCTTTGCACGTGTGATCAATTTAGCATCTCAGTGAACCAGATGGACCGCCTCCTTGGGAGGATCAGGAAGGTGGTTTCCTTTTTCCAGCCGCTCATGTGCTTAAGACCAAGCAACAAATGCTACAGCTACCGACCCACAAGCTCATACACGATGTCACAACAAGATGGATTTCCACTTATGACATGTTGGAGCGTTATCTTGAGCAGCAGGCAGCTGTATAGTCTGCACTGACGGACAAGACCCTGAAAAAAAATAAAGACATCGTCACCTTATCTGATGACCTGAAAGTGGCCGTCTGTGTCCATGATCCTACCTCTGAAAACAAGGATTCTACAATCCATGGCCCCAAGTGAGGAAGACGGCACCATCACTAGAGATGTCAAGGCTGCCATTAGAGAGGACCTGAACCCCAGATACCCCCCTAATGTACAGAACTACATTCATAGATCTACTGCACTGGATCCAAGGTTCAAGTCCCTGTCTCACCTAGACCCTGCCCTACACTATACAGTGATCTCACCACTGAGATTGTGGCCACTGAAGAGGTAACAAAAAAGAAGAGTGAATTACTTCAATAATAAATATACTGCAGTCAAATCAAATATTTGGAATTGGAATCATCCAGTTTTTATTTGGAATAATAATGACTTTTATTAAATGTTATTGCCACAATTATAGTTCTAGAGCTGACAGGAGCAGACTCCGAGGCATCTCCTCCACAAAATAATTTGGCCATGAAGGAGCTTTTCGGGGAGACGTTTGCGAGCAAGGACACGGGCAAGACGTTTGACAACACCATCAACAGGAGGTGGCATCCTACAAGGCAGCAAGTGTCATTCCAGTGGATGGTGATCCACTAACGTGGTGGAAAATCAGTGAGTGTAATACCCTCACATTGTCATGACGGCAAGATGCTACCTGGCTGTGCCTGGCACTTCAGTTCCTAGCGAGAGGGTGTTCTCCACAGCAGGGGACATAGTGACTGCAAAGGAGGTCTATCCTCTCCCCAGACAATGTAGACAACCTCATCTTTTTGAAAAAGAATTTGAAGTTATAAGCTCAGGTCTGCTTTGCTTTCTTTTCTTTTTTTTTGATGATGTGGACGCAGGCTAGTTTTTCATTCACTATTGTTCAAAGGAAGACAGTATCATGCCTCATATAATATTTTATTTTAAGATTTTATTTAAACACTGAAAAGTTATTTGCTTTAAGTGTTCTTTAAGTAATAAATGGAAAGCAAAGTTATATTTGTCCCCCCCATTTTTTTTGCTGATCCGGAAAATGATCAGATCCGTGACTCAAACCGTGATCCGGACCGAACCATGAGTTTTGTGATCCATGCACCACTAATGGATACCTAGTCATTTTTTTTATACTACAGACAACATGGCGCCAATTCAAAAAGACCCTACTGTTCAGATGACAAGATAAGGCATACTACAACATTGTAAACAAACATCTATAGAGAGAAGATAGATAAAAAAGAGGAAAGCCAGATGAGAAACAAGGCGTTTCACAACTGGAGTCCTACTCTGAACAGTTAGGCTTACAGAGAAAACACAGCCATTTGCTGTTTGACAAGGGAACTGTTTGACTGTCTGACTTGAGTTGTTTGAATAGACAGAGACAGATAAATCAAAGGCAGCAGGTGGGTGAAAACAGAACAGGTCCATCTGTGACAGGGGTGATCACAATGATGCCTCACAGACAATGAATGACTATAGTTGACCGTGTATGAAAATAACAGATTGTCTATTGTCGTAGCTGAATCAGAATTAGTTAGGTAACATAGATAAATAAGATGTTTTATTTATTTTATACTTGTCATTAAAATGTCTTCTTTTGGACTATACTGTTGGCAGTTGCATTTTCCTCTCTCTTCTCTAGGGAAAAGTCACTTGGGGCCCAGAGAGGGCAGAGGTCAGGCTTGTCTTTTACATGTCTGGTAATAGGCAGAATATCAGAAAGGGAGAAGTCAGGTTTGAACATTGTCTTCATAATGAATATATCTGTGAAACCATGTGAAGGGCTCCACTATGTCTGTACTCCAGTCACTCCCTCCTTTTACCATTGGGGGGAGGAGTATGGCAGTGTCTCGAACCATTGTATGTCCCCTCTGATGTTGAAACTTATCTTTTATAGTATATGACCTACAGGCTCACTCCCCTCAGTGAGCTTGTCCAGGGGTGGGTTGTATTTGAGATGGGAGTATCTAGAATGGTCAATTGATATATGCCATTGGATGAGGTAATGTTTTGGTAATAGGAAGTACCAAGAATGAGAAGTATAACCTTGTCTTAGAGAGCAAATTGAACAATAATTTATAGCTAATGCTGTCTGGCTATGGGATACTCTTCTCTCAAGTAAAAGTCTTTCTTTGTGAACCGTTCCTAAGATCTGTGGTTTGTCATGTCGACTAGGGGGTGAATCTTTGCTATAAAAGATCTCAGTTGCCATTATGTTGACACTCTCAGAGAATTCATTTATAGACACTGAATTGATCTGAGAGTCACAGGGCTATGGTGAAACTCATATATTATTAAAAGATTAAGTTTAAAATATAACTCTGACTTGTGTGTGGTTTGTAAACTCTCCTTTCACTTAGTAATACAGGAAATTACCACGACACTATGCTGCATCACTGGTATGACCATAACTGTGTACTATGTATGACCATAGCTGACTGTTTCTGAACACTGACTGTGTATGTTACATCACTGACCGTGTATTTGGGTTTGAACAGGCCACTAAGGTGGCTAATGATGCCGTCCACACTGAGGTTTCTGAGGCCGTCCCTCTCCTGAAACAACACAGAGCACAACCATCATCAACCTCCCTTTTAGGAATGCTCATCACCACCAGTACCTGTGTTTATAATAACAACATGTAACAGCACTCAGAAACACAACATAATCCACAGATGAGAGAATGTCACAAAAAAGTACAAACATGATGAGTAGAGAATGTCAAAGAAAATACTTGTTTGCTTTAGGGTGGATCTGGATAAAACAGCGCTATGAAAATGGGTGTCAACACCATGACAGACAGCAACGTATGCAAAGCACCAAGATCCTCAATCATGCCTCTGTTTCAATAGAGATGGTTGTGTCTGAACGAGACACGAGTATAGGTTGTCCTCAGTACAGAACAGACTGGTTGAGTCCGTCTGTAGTTCAGATGATTTTATATCCTCCTTTGCATGTTTGGGTTATATTCTACATACTGGCTGTTCTAATGAGCGCCGCCGCAAAACAAGATGGAATTTGGTTGGTCCGGACCGCACCAAATCTGTACCAATCATAGAGGTCTATGTTTCACAAGTTTGTACATCACAGTTTAGCACAGAGTACAGTACAGTACAGCAGAGTAGAGTTCAGTACAGTGCAGTATAGTACTATACAGTAAATTATACTGTGCTCTACTGTACTGTACTAAACTCTACTGTACAGTACAGTACTGACCTATACTCTACTTTGCTTTACTGTACTCAATCAAACCAACTTGTATTTGTCACGTGTAGACTTTACCGTGAAACTATCTCAGGAGCTCTTCCCAACAATGCACAGTTAAAAATAAGAAAATAAGAAAAATACAAATAGTAACACAAGAAAGAAGCTGTATAAAAAGGAGTACCACTACCATGTCACTGAGCAGGGGTACAAGGTATTTGAGGTAGATGTGTACATGAAGGCAGGGTAAAGTGAATAGGCATCAGAATAGATAACAATAAGAGTAAAATTAAAAACAGTAGCAGCATATGATGATTGTGTGTGTGTGTGTGCGCGTATGTATGTAGTGTATGTGAATGTGTGTGGGTTTGAGTGAGACTGTCAGTGTAACGTTTGTGGGTGAGTCTATACATAGTGTGTATACAGTTGAAGTCGGAAGTTTACATACACTTTAGCCAAATATATTTCAACTCAGTTTTTCACAATTCCTGACATTTAATCCTGGTAAAAATTCACTGTCTTAGGTCAGTTAATAAGATCAGCACTTTATTTTAAGAATGTGAAATGTCAGAATAATAGTAGACAGAATGATTTATTTCAGCTTTTATTTCTTTCAACACATTCCCAGTGGGTCAGAAGTATACATACACTCAATTAGTATTTGGTAGCATTGCCTTTAAATGGTTTAACTTGGGTCAAACGTTTCGGGTAGCCTTCCACAAGCTTCCCACAATAAATTGGGTGGATTTTGGCCCATTCGTCCTGACAGAGCTGGTGTAATTGAGTCAGGTTTGTAGGCCTCCTTGCTCGCACACGCTTTTTCAGTTCTGCCCACACATTTTCTATAGGATTGAGGTCAGGGCTTTGTTATGGTCACTCCAGTACCTTGACTTTGTTGTCCTTAAGCCATTTTGACACAACTTTGGAAGTATGCTTGGGGTCATTGTCCATATAGAAGACACATTTGCGACCAAGCTTTATCTTCCTGACTGATGTCTTGAGATGTTGCTTCAATATATCCACATCATTTTCTTTCCTCGTGATACCATCTATTTTGTGAAGTGCACCAGTCCCTCTTGCAGCAAAGCACCCCCACAACATGATGCTGCCACCTCTGTGCTTCATGGTTGGGATGGTGTTCTTTGGCTTGCAAGCCTCCCCCTTTTTCCTCCAAACATAATGATGGTCATTATGGCCAAACAGTTCTATTTTTGTTTCATCAGATCAGAGATCAGATCAGATTTCTCCAAAAAGTACAATCTTTGTCCCCATGTGCAGTCTGGCTTTTTAATGGCAGTTTTGGAGCAGTGTTTTTTTCCTTGCCGAGCGGCCTTTCAGGATATGTCGATATAGGACTCATTTTACTGTGGATATAGATACTTTTGTGCCTGTTTCCTCCAGGATCTTCACAAGGTCATTTGCTGTTGTTCTGAGATTGATATGCACTATTTGCACCAAAGTATGTTTGCATCTCCTTCCTGAGCGGTATGACGGCTGTGTGGTCCCACGGTGTTTATACTTGCGTACTATTGTTTGTACAGATGAACGTGGTACCTTCAGGCCTTTGGAAATTGCTTCCAAGGATGAACCAGACTTGTGGAGGTCCACCATTTTTCTTCTGAGGTCTTGGCTGATTTCTTTTGATTTTCACATGATGTCAAGCAAAGAGGCACTGAGTTGTAAGGTAGGCCTTTGAAATATATACACAGGTACACCTCCAATTGATTCAAAGTATGTCAATTAGCCTATCAGAAGCTTCTAAAGCCATGACATAATTTTCTGGAATTTTCCAAATTGTTTAAATGCACAGTCAACTTAGTGTATGTGAACTTGTGACCCACTGGAATTGTGATACAGTGAATTATAAGTGAAATAATCTGTCTGTAAACAATTGTTGGAAAAATTACTTGTGTCATGCACAAAGTAGATGTCCTAAACGACTTGCTAAAACTATAGTTTGTTAACAAGAAATTTGTGGATTGATTGAAAAATGAGTTTTAATGACTCCAACCTAAGTGTATGTAAACTTCCGACTTCAACTGTATATAGTGTTGTGAGTGTGCATAGAGTTCAGTGCAAGATAGGGCCAATGCAGATAGTCCAGGTAACCATTTAGCAGTATTATGGCTATTTAGCCATCTTTAGCAGCCTTTGCTTATTCCTAATATTTAGGATGGAAAATGGTTAAACACGTTATACATGCCTTTGTAAAAATAGACTCAGCTTTCATTTGACAGCAAATTTGATGCGCTCCAATGAGTCACATTTTAGTGCTCGTGTGACTTTTTACATGGTGGCATTTTACAAATGCCCATAACACCAGGGTTTCAACACAACCTGCGTGGGAACATTGATGCAATTCACTTTAGTCATCTGGTACTACTGTGTGAGTATAGAGTGGAAATTTTTTTTTTTTACCTTTTGTTTAATTTCTTTCATTTTCAAAACAATGGTATTTCAAAAGCTTTTATATATAGCTCAGTGATTTTCATAAGCCCACAGTACATTAGTGATTTAGTGATGATGTATTTGTAGAACTTATAAAGCAGCAAACTACCAAGCTAACAAACTAAAGTACACAACAATCACATTTGATAATGAATGAGAAGAACCTGAACTCAGAACACACAATGGAGAACTAGAAACAAACAAGAGTCAATAACAACATGTTTTACAACATCATACACAATGAGTGCAACCACAGGTCAGGTTCCCATACGAGACAAGACAATGAAACAGACGCAAGGGACAGAGATCATCTCAACCACAGGAAGCATGGTATCTCTTTCAGATGAGTGGCAGGGATCAGATATGCAGAGGGTGTGTGTGTGTGTGTTTGAGAGAGAGAGGGAGAGAGGAGACCTACACTAGAGGTGATAGAGGAGAGGGAGATACGATCCTCTTCCAGCCCCAGGGCAGGTGGGGGTTCACTGGATCCCAGCCATTCCAGCTTCCCCTTCAGCAGCAACCTCTGTGCCTCCAGCCTGGTTCTAGCTCCCAGAGACAGCATCACCTGCTGTCGGCTCTCCTCCAGTGCATGCCTCTTACTGAACTGGTAAACCCTGCAGAGAGAGGAGCAGCCTGTCAGCTCATCAATTAAATCATTGTGATGATACTGTGGAACAATGTGTTTCCATTTCAACATATAGCAACAATTCCATTGACTTTTGCCTCACGGTCAATATATTTAAAGCATAACTGACATGCCCGATGGCTTTACACAAGAATACTGGTCAACTGGCCCATCTCCTACACCTTAGCCATATTGCTTCCGCAGGGCACTCACCAACAGTATAGTTGAAATGAGATATTCTATACGGGAGAAGTACGGTTAAAAATGCAGTAAGTCATGTCAGAAGGTAGCAGATGTATTACTTAACAACAGCTGCAAATTCCAATAAAACTACATCAAGTTTTGAAGCTCACTTTCCTTGCTTTGTCTAACAACACTATCATGAATCTAGTGAAGAGGTTTTCTGGGTCAGAGTGCATATTTATTTAGTTCATAGCACAAATGTTTGTTAGCACGTTTCTCACACTGGCTTTAGCCATGGCGGGAACAGACCAGCCCAGGCAAGTGCAGGGAGATTGCCATGCAACACGTGCCTTACAGGGAGACGTCTTCATAGTGTGACAAATTCCCATGAATTGTGAATCTGTTCAAACCGAACAGCTAGCGCGACAGCGAAAATGGCTTCGTAAAAATATATATTTCAGCTAATAGGGAGTACCTAACAAAATAACTACATTATGGCATTCGCTAATCATAATCTTTTTTACATATAATAGAAATGTCGGTATATTTGTGGACAAAATTCTTCCTTACTTACTTTTCAAATATTGCACTGCTACATTAACTAACATCACCACTTGGGTAAAAGAGTTCTTTACTAATCAAGAAAGCATTCAGTCGCTCCCGTCTGTCTCTGTTGATTTCCAAAGTGTTTCATCAAACCCATGACTCCTTAAGGAGAGGCATGTTTCCCTCGGCACCAGTGAACATTAGGCTAGTGTCAGTCAACACAGCTGCTCCATCTATGCACTAAGAGCTTATTAGTAACGTCTAATAACAGCGGACAGGCATCTAAACCAAGACAAATGAGAGAAGCTTGAAAAGTCTCCTCATATCACCATGTTATATTCATAAGGCATAGTGAGTCTGTCCCCCAGAGAGCAGCCAGCTTAGCCAGCCTTAGCAGAGAGGAGAGCAGCCTAAACTACTCTGATAGGAGACTGCCTGCAGATGGAACACCACCATTGAGAGGAGATACACCAACACACCTCAACAATATGACGCAGATCAATGGCAAAATGCATTACTCTTTTTTTTCCCAGTCAGTGTTGGTGAAGACAGTGGTTTGGTACTGCCAGAGCCAACTTTATCCTGGTTCAGACCATAAAAATTTAATTCTATTCTGTTTACCCAGGATAAATGACCATATTATCAGGTATAACAGCTGAAAGTGCTATCTAATGACACTATATCTGCCTAAGTGATTAGGCAGATATAGGACAAAAGTATGCTTGCCCATGTAAAGTTGGACCTTCCAGTACATGTGGATATCGCCTCACCTCTGACCCCGTTTGATGCACTCTTCCTCTGCCTCTAGCTCCAACTCCAGCTGGTTGACTGAGGCCTGTTGGGAAACCACATTACCAGCTAGAGTAAGCAGTTCCTCTTCCACTGCAGTCAACCTGGTAGAGGGGTAGAGACATTTGGAGAGAAGGGGGACGAAGGGGTGAAATGTGTTGTTGGTGTTGAGGTTGTGTGTGTGCGTGCCTTTTAAAATGATAAACTTGGATTAGCTAACACAACGTGGCATTGGAACACAGGAGTGGTCTCTGTATGCCTATACAGATATTCCATAAAAATCTACCGTTTCCAGCTACAATAGTTACTTACAACATTACCAATGTCTACACTGTATTTCTGATCAATTTGATGCTAATTTAATGGACAAATGTGCTTTTCTTTCAAAACAAGGGCATTTCTAAATGACACCAAACTTTTGAACAGTAGTATATATATATATATATATATATATATATATATATAGTACACGTCAAAAGTTGACACACCTACTCATTACAGGTCCTTCAAAAAATAAAATACATCTACATTGTAGAATCATAGTGAAGAAATCAAAACTAGGAAATAACACATATGGAATCATGTAGTAACCAAAATAAAGTGTTAAACAAATCAAAATATATTTTATATTTGAGATTCTTCAAAGTAGCCACCCATTTCCTTGATGACAGCATTGCACACTCTTGCCATTATCTCAACCAGCTTCATGAGGTAATCACCTGGAATGCATTTTAGTTAACAGGTGTCCCTTGTTAAAAGTTAATTTATGGAATTTCTTTCCTTATTGCATTTGAGCCAAGAAGGTGTTCCTTCTTAAAAGTTAATTTGTGTCGAATTTATTTCCTTCTTAATGCATTTGAGCTAACCAGTTGTGTTATGACAAGGTATGTGGTATTCTGTATAAGGCCTTCATGGTCAAATTGCTGAAAAGAAACCACTATATAAACATGGCTTAAGCCTGATGAATTTACTGTGTTAAATGAGGCCTCACCTCCTGGCTACACTAGTGACCATATCCCCCGTGCATCCCGCAAAGGCGGAGGTGTTGCTAACATTTACGATAGCAAATTTCAATTTACAAAAAAAAAAAAAAAAAAATACGTTTTCGTCTTTTGAGCTTCTAGTCATGAAATCTATGCAGCCTACTCAATCACTTTTTATAGCTACTGTTTACAGGCCTCCTGGGCCATATACAGCGTTCCTCATTGAGTTCCCTGAATTCCTATCGGACCTTGTAGTCATAGCAAATAATATTCTAATCTTTGGTGACTTTAATATTCACATGGAAAAGTCCACAGACCCACTCCAAAAGGCTTTCGGAGCCATCATCGACTCAGTGGGTTTTGTCCAACATGTCCCTGGACCCACTCACTGTCACAGTCATACTCTGGACCTAGTTTTGTCCCATGGAATAAATATTGTGGATCTTAATGTTTTTCCTCATAATCCTGGACTATCGGACCACCATTTTATTACGTTTGCAATTGCAACAAATAATCTGCTCAGACCCCAACCAAGGAACATCAAAAGTCGTGCTATAAATTCACAGACAACACAAAGATTCCTTGACGTCCTTCCAGATTCCCTCTGTCTACCCAAGGACGCCAGAGGACAAAAATCAGTTAACCACCTAACTGAGGAACTCAATATAACCTTGCGCAATGCCCTAGATGCAGTTGCACCCCTAAAAACTAAAAAACATGTCTCATAAGAAACTAGCTCCCTGGTACACAGAAAATACCCGAGCTCTGAAGCAAGCTTCCAGAAAATTGGAACGGAAATGGCGCCACACCAAACTGGAAGTCTTCAGACTAGCTTGGAAAGACAGTACCGAAGAGCCCTTACTGCTGCTCGATCATCCTATTTTTCTAACTTAATTGAGGAAAATAAGAACAATCCGAAATTCCATTTTGATACTGTCGCAAAGCTAACTAAAAAGCAGCATTCCCCAAGAGAGGATGGCTTTCACTTTAGCAGTGATAAATTCATGAACTTCTTTGAGGAAAAGATCATGATTATTAGAAAGCAAATTACGGACTCCTGTTTAAATCTGCGTATTCCTTCAAAGCTCAGTTGTCCTGAGTCTGCACAACTCTGCCAGGACCTAGGATCAAGAGAGACGCTCAAGTGTTTTAGTACTATATCTCTTGACACAATGATGAAAATAATCATGGCCTCTAAACCTTCAAGCTGCATACTGGACCCTATTCCAACTAAACTAGTGAAAGAGCTGCTTCCTGTGCTTGGCCCTCCTATGTTGAACATAATAAACGGCTTTCTATCCACCGGATGTGTACCAAACTCACTAAAAGTGGCAGTAATAAAGCCTCTCTTGAAAAAGCCAAACCTTGACCCAGAAAATATAAAAAACTAATCGGCCTATATCGAATCTTCCATTCCTCTCAAAAATTTTAGAAAAGGCTGTTGTGCAGCAACTCACTGCCTTCCTGAAGACAAACAATGTATACGGAATGCTTCAGTCTGGTTTTAGACCCCATCATAGCACTGAGACTGCACTTGTGAAGGTGGTAAATGACCTTTTAATGGCATCAGACCGAGGCTCTGCATCTGTCCTCGTGCTCCTAGACCTTAGTTCTGCTTTTGATACCATCGATCACCACATTCTTTTGGAGAGATTGGAAACCCAAATTGGTCTACACGGACAAGTTCTGGCCTGGTTTAGATCTTATCTGTCGGAAAGATATCAGTTTGTCTCTGTGAATGGTTTGTCCTCTGACAAATCAACTGTAAATTTCGGTGTTATACAAGGTTCCGTTTTAGGACCACTATTGTTTTCACTATATATTTTACCTCTTGGGGATGTCATTCGAAAACATAATGTTAACTTTCACTGCTATGCGGATGACACACAGCTGTACATTTCAATGAAACATGGTGAAGCCCCAAAATTGCCCACGCTAGAAGCATGTGTTTCAGACATAAGGAAGTGGATGGCTGCAAACTTTATACTTTTAAACTCGGACAAAACAGAGATGCTTGTTCTAGGTCCCAAGAAACAAAGAGATCTTCTGTTGAATCTGACAATTAATTTTAATGGTTGTACAGTCGTCGCAAATAAAAAACTGTCAAGGACCTCGGCGTTACTCTGGACCCTGATCTCTCTTTTGAAGAACATATCAAGACCATTTCAAGGACAGCTTTTTTCCATCTACGTAACATTGCAAAAATCTGAAACTTTCTGTCCAAAAATGATGCAGAAAAATTAATCCATGCTTTTGTCACTTCTAGGTTAAACTACTGCAATGCTCTACTTTCCGGCTACCCGGATAAAGCACTAAATAAACTTCAGTTAGTGCTAAATACGGCTGCTAGAATCCTGACTAGAACCAAAAATGTTGATCATATTACTCCAGTGCTAGCCTCCCTACACTGGCTTCCTGTCAAAGCAAGGGCTGATTTCAAGGTTTTACTGCTAACCTACAAAGCATTACATGGGCTTGCTCCTACCCATCTCTCTGATTTGGTCCTGCCGTACATACCTACACGTACGCTACGGTCACAAGACGCAGGCCTCCTAATTGTCCCTAGAATTTCTAAGCAAACAGCTGGAGGCAGGGCTTTCTCCTATAGAGCTCCATTTTTATGGAAAGGTCTGCCTACCCATGTCAGAGACGCAAACTTGGTCTCAACCTTTAAGTCTTTATTGAAGACTCATCTCTTCAGTGGGTCATATGATTGAGTGTAGTCTGGCCCAGGAGTGGGAAGGTGAACGGAAAGGCTCTGGAGCAACGAACCGCCCTTGCTGTCTCTGCCTGGCCGGTTCCCCTCTTTCCACTGGGATTCTCTGCCTAACCCAATTACAGGGGCACTGGCTTACTGGGGCTCTCTCATACCGTCGCTAGGAGGGGTGCGTCACTTGAGTGGGTTGAGTCACCGATGTGATCATCCTGTCTGGGTTGGCGCCCCCCCTTGGGTTGTGCCGTGGCGGAGATCTTTGTGGGCTATACTCAGCCTTGTCTCAGGATGGTAAGTTGGTGGTTGAAGATATCCCTCTAGTGGTGTGGGGGCTGTGCTTTGGCAAAGTGGGTGGGGTTATATCCTTCCTGTTTGGCCCTGTCCGGGGGTGTCCTCGGATGGGGCCACAGTGTCTCCTGACCCCTCCTGTCTCAGCCTCCAGTATTTATGCTGCAGTAGTTTATGTGTCGGGGGACTAGGGTCAGTTTGTTATATCTGGAGTACTTCTCCTGTCCTATTCGGTGTCCTGTGCGAATTTAAGTGTGCTCTCTCTAATTCTCTCTTTCTTTCTCTCTCTCGGAGGACCTGAGCCCTAGGACCATGCCTCAGGACTACCTGACATGATGACTCCTTGCTGTTCCCAGTCCACCTGGCCGTGCTGCTGCTCCAGTTTCAACTGTTCTGCCTTATTATTATTGGACCATGCTGGTCATTTATGAACATTTGAACATCGTGGCCATGTTCTGTTATAATCTCCACCCGGCACAGCCAGAAGAGGACTGGCCACCCCACATAGCCTGGTTCCTCTCTAGGTTTCTTCCTAGGTTTTGGCCTTTCTAGGGAGTTTTTCCTAGCCACCGTGCTTCTACACCTGCATTGCTTGCTGTTTGGGGTTTTAGGCTGGGTTTCTGTACAGCACTTTGAGATATCAGCTGATGTACGAAGGGCTATATAAATACATTTGATTTGATTTACGAAAGGACACCAATAAGAAGATAATTTCTTGGAGATTTCTGGTTCCAACCACCGTGTGGGTGAACGGATGATCTCCGCATGTGTGGTTCCCACAGTGAAGCATGGAGGAGGTGGTGTTATGGTGTGGGGATGCTTTGCTGGTGACACTCTGTGTGATTTATTTAGAATTCAAGGCTCACTTAACCAGCATGACTACCACAGCATTCTGCAGAGATACGACATCCCATCTAGTTTAGGCTTAGTGGGCCTATCCTTTGTTTTTCAACAGGACATTGACCCAACACACCTCCAGGTTGTGTAAGGGCTATTTGACCAAGAAGGAGTGATGGCGTGCTGCATCAGATGACCTGGCCTCCACAATCCCCCGACTTCAACCCAAATGAGATGGTTTGGGATAAGTTGGGCTGCAGAGTGAAGGAAATGCAAACAACAAGTGCTCAGCATATGTGGGAACTCCTTCAAGACTGTTGGCAAGACTGTTGGAAAAGCATTCCAGGTGAACCTGGTTGAGACAATGTCAAGAGTGTACAAAGCTGTCATCAAGGCATTAAGGTGATTATTTGAAGAATCTCAAATACAAAATATATTTTGATTTGTTTAACACTTTTACGGTCACTACATGATTTCATGTGTTATTTCATAGTTTTGATGTTTCACTATCATTCTTAAATGTAGAAAATAGTAAAAAATAAATAAAAACACTTGAATGAGAATGTGTGTGTATATACAGTGGGGAGAACAGGTATTTGATACACTGCCGATTTTGTTCCTACTTACAAAGCATGTAGAGGTCTGTAATTTTTTTTATCATAGGTACACTTCAACTGTGAGAGAAAATCACATTGTATGATGATTTTTAAGTAATTAATAGTTACTAGTTCTAGTAATTATTAGTAATTATTAGTTCAGGTCTGGAGACTGGCAAGGCCACTCCAGGACCCTGAGATGCTTCTTACGGAGCCACTCCTTAGTTGCCCTGGCTGTGTGTTTCGGGTAGTTGTCATGCTGGAAGACCCAGCCACGACCCATCTTCAATGCTCTTACTGAGGGAAGGAGGTTGTTGGCCAAGATCTCACGTTACATGGCCCCATCCATCCTCCCCTCAATACGGTGCAGTCGTCCTGTCCCCTTTGCAGAAAAGCATCCCCAAAGAATGATGTTTCCACCTCCATGCTTCACGGTTGGGATGGTGTTCTTGGGGTTGTACTCATCCTTCTTCTTCCTCCAAACACGGCGAGTGGAGTTTAGACCAAAAAAGCTATATTGTTGTCTCATCAGACCAAATGACCTTCTCCCATTCCTCCTCTGGATCATCCAGATGGTCATTGGCAAACTTCAGACGGGCCTGGACATGCGCTGGCTTGAGCACGGGGACCTTGCGTGCGCTGCAGGATTTTAATCCATGACGGCGTAGTGTGTTACTAATGGTTTTCTTTGAGACTGTGGTCCCAGCCCTCTTCAGGTCATTGACCAGGTCCTGCCGTGTAGTTCTGGGCTGATCCCTCACCTTCCTCATGGTCATTGGTGCCCCATGAGGTGAGATCTTGCATGGAGCCCCAGACAGAAGGCGATTGACCGTCATCTTGAACTTCTTCCATTTTCTAATAATTGCGCCAACGGTTGTTGCCTTCTCACCAAGCTGCTTGCCTATTGTCCTGTAGCCCATCCCAGCCTTGTGCAGGTCTACAATTGTATCCCTGATGTCCTTACACAGCTCTCTGGTCTTGGCCATTGTATAGAGGTTGAAGTCTGTTTGATTGAGTGTGTGGACAGGTGTCTTTTATACAGGTAACGAGTTCAAACAGGTGCAGTTAATACAAATCAAATCAAATTTTTATCTGTCACATACACATGGTTAGCAGATGTTAATGCGAGTGTAGCGAAATGCTTGTGCTTCTAGTTCCGACAATGCAGTAATAACAAGTAATCTAACTAACAATTCCAAAACTACTGTCTTGTACACAGTGTAAGGGGATAAAGAATATGTACATAAGGATATATGAATGAGTGATGGTACAGAGCAGCATAGGCAAGATACAGTAGATGGTATCGGGTACAGTATGTACAAATGAGATGAGTATGTAAACAAAGTGGCATAGTATAGTATAAAGTGGCTAGTGATACATGTATTACATAAGGATACCGTCGATGATATAGAGTACAGTATATATGTATGCATATGAGATGAATAATGTAGGGTAAGTAACATTTATATAAGGTAGCATTGTTTAAAGTGGCTAGTGATATATTTACATCATTTCCCATCAATTCCCATTATTAAAGTGGCTGGAGTTGAGTCAGTGTCAGTGTGTTGGCAGCAGCCACTCAGTGTTAGTGGTGGCTGTTTAACAGTCTGATGGCCTTGAGATAGAAGCTGTTTTTCAGTCTCTCGGTCCCAGCTTTGATGCACCTGTACTGACCTCGCCTTCTGGATGATAGCGGGGTGAACAGGCAGTGGCTCGGGTGGTTGATGTCCTTGATGATCTTTATGGCCTTCCTGTGACATCGGGTGGTGTAGGTGTCCTGGAGGGCAGGTAGTTTGCCCCCGGTGATGCGTTGTGCAGACCTCACTACCCTCTGGAGAGCCTTACGGTTGAGGGCGGTGCAGTTGCCATACCAGGCGGTGATACAGCCCGCCAGGATGCTCTCGATTGTGCATCTGTAGAAGTTTGTGAGTGCTTTTGGTGACAAGCCGAATTTCTTCAGCCTCCTGAGGTTGAAGAGGCGCTGCTGCGCCTTCTTCACGATGCTGTCTGTGTGAGTGGACCAATTCAGTTTGTCTGTGATGTGTATGCCGAGGAACTTAAAACTTGCTACCCTCTCCACTACTGTTCCATCGATGTGGATAGGGGGGTGTTCCCTCTGCTGTTTCCTGAAGTCCACAATCATCTCCTTAGTTTTGTTGACGTTGAGTGTGAGGTTATTTTCCTGACACCACACTCCGAGGGCCCTCACCTCCTCCCTGTAGGCCGCCTCGTCGTTGTTGGTAATCAAGCCTACCACTGTTGTGTCGTCCGCAAACTTGATGATTGAGTTGGAGGCGTGCGTGGCCACGCAGTCGTGGGTGAACAGGGAGTACAGGAGAGGGCTCAGAACGCACCCTTGTGGGGCCCCAGTGTTGAGGATCAGCGGGGAGGAGATGTTGTTGCCTACCCTCACCACCTGGGGGCGGCCCGTCAGGAAGTCCAGTACCCAGTTGCACAGGGCGGGGTCGAGACCCAGGGTCTCGAGCTTGATGACGAGCTTGGAGGGTACTATGGTGTTGAATGCCGAGCGTATTCGTCAATACAGGTAATGAGTGGAGAACAGGAGGGCTTTTTAAAGAAAAACTAACAGGTCTGTGAGAGCCAGAATTCTTACTGGTTGGTAGGTGATCAAATACTCATACAATGTGATTTTCTGGATTTTTGTTTTAGATTCCGTCCCTCACAGTTGAAGTGTACCTATGATAAAAATGACAGACCTCTACATGCTTTGTAAGTAGGAAAACCTGCAAAATCGGCAGTGTATCAAATACTTGTTCTCCCCACTGTATATACACACACACAGTGGAAGTCGGAAGTTTACATACACTTTGGAATCATTAAAACTAGTTTTTCAACCCCTCCACAAATTTCTTGTTAACAAACTATAGCTTTGGCAAGTTGGTTAGGACATCTACTTTGTGGATGATACAAGACATTTTTCCAACAATTGTTTACAGACAGATTATTTCACTTATAATTCCCTGTATCACAATTCCAGTGGGTCAGAAGTTTGCATACACTAAGTTGACTGTGCATTTAAACAGTTTGGAAAATTCCAGAAAATGATGGCATGGCTTTAGAAGCTTCTGATAGGCTAATTGACATCATTTGAATCAATTGGAGGTGTACCTGTGGACGTATTTCAAGGCCTATCTTCCAACTCAGTGCCTCTTTGCTTGACATCATGGGAAAATCAAAAGAAATCAGCCAAGACCTCAGAAACTTTTTTGTAGACCTCCAGAAGTCTGCTACATCCTTAGGAACAATTTCCAAACGCCTGAAGGTACCACATTCATCTGTACAAACAATAGTACGCAAGTATAAACACCGTGGGACCACGCAACCGTCATACCGCTCAGGAAGGAGACGCGTTCTGTCTCCTAGAGATGAACGTACTTTGGTGCGAAAAGTGCAAATCAATTCCAGAACAACAGCAAAGGACCTTGTGAAGATCCTGGAGGAAACAGGCACAAAAGTATCTATATCCACAGTAAAACGAGTCCTATTTCGACATAACCTGAAAGGCCGCTCAGCAAGAAAGAAGCCACTGCTCCAAAACCACCATAAAACAGCCAGACTACGGTTTGCAACTGCACATGGAGACAAAAATCTTACTTTTTGGAGAAATGTCCTCTGGTATGATGAAACAAAAATAGAACTGTTTGGCCTGTTTTTATTGTTACGTTACAGACTTTTAAAAATAAATAATTATCCTCATCAATCTACACAAATTACCCCATAATGACAAAGCAAAAACAGTTTTTTATACATTTTTATTTTTTTAAATAACGGAAATATCACATTTACTTAAGTATTCAGACCCTTAACCAGTACTCTGTTGAAGCACCTTTGGCAGCAATGACAGCCAAGTCTTTTTGGGTATGACACTACAAGCTTGGCACACCTGTATTTGGGGAGTTTCTCCCATTCTTCTCTGCAGATCCTCTCAAGCTCTGTCAGGTTGGATGGGGAGTGTCGCTGCACAGCTATTTTCAGGTCTCTCCACAGGTGTTTGATCAGGTTCAAGTCCGGGCTCTGGCTGGGCCACTCAAAGACATTCAGAGAGACTGGTCCCAAAGCCACTGCTGCGTTGTCTTGGCTGTGTACTTAGGGTAGTTGTCCTGTTGACTCGGTGTGCAATGAACGCAAGAGAAGTGACACAATTTCCCTAGTTAACATTAATTTCTTTTAACTAAATATGCAGGTTTAAAAAAATATATACTTCTGTGTATTGATTTTTAGAAAGGCATTGATGTTTGTGGTTAGGTACATTCGTGCAACGATTGTGCTTTTGTTAAATCACTCATTTGGCGAAGTAGTCTGTAATTCAATAATAAATTAACAGGCACCGCATTGATTATATGCAATGCAGCTAGTTAACCTACTAATATCATCAACCATGTGAGTTAACTAGTGATTATGTTTAGATTGATTGTTTTTTAAAAGATACGTTTAATTCTAGCCTGCAACTTACCTTGGCTCCTCGCTGCACTCAGGTAACAGGTGGTCAAGCCTGCCACGCAGTAACCTTGTGGAATGCAATGTAATCGGCCATAATCGGCATCCAAAAATGGCGATTACCGATTGTTATGAAAACCTGAAATCGCCCAATTTTTCAGTTTTTGATTTGTTAAAAAAGTTTGATATATCCAATAAATGTCGTTCCACTTCATGATTGTGTCCCACTTGTTGTTGATTCTTCACAAAAAAAATACAGTTTTATATCTTTATGTTTGAAGCCTGAAATGTGGCAAAAGGTCGCAAAGTTCAAGGGGGCCGAATACTTTCGCAAAGCACTGTAAAGGCCTAATTGGCGGAGTGCTGCAGAGATGGTTGTCCTTCTGAAAGTTTTTTCAATCTCTCATACAGAGGAACTCTAGAGCTCTGTCAGAGTGACCATCGGGTTCTTGACCAAGGCTGACCAAGGCTCTTCTCCCCCGATTGCTCAGTTTGGCCGGGCGGCCAGTTCTAGGTTGTCTTGGCGGTTCTGAACTTCTTCCATTTAAGAATGATGGAGGCAACTGTTCTTGGGGACCTTCAATGCTGCAGAAATGTTTTGGTACCCTTCCCCAGATCTGTGCCTCGACACAATCCTGTCTCAGAGCTCTACGGACAAATCCTTCGACCTCATGACTTGGTTTTTCTCTGAGATGCACTGTCAACTGTGGGAACCTTACTGTATAGACATACGTGTGCCTTTCCAAATCATGTCCAATCAATTGAATTTACCACAGGTGGAATCCAATCAAGTTGTAGAAACATCTCAAGGATGATCAATGGAAACAGGATGCACCTGATTTCAATTTCAAGTCTCATTGCAAAGGGTCTGAATACTTAAGTAAATAAGGTATATGTTTTTTGTTTTTATAAATGTGAAAAAAATTATAAAAACCTGTTTTTGCTGTGTCATTATGTGGTATTGTATGTAGATTGATGAGGATTTAGTACATTTTAGAATGAGGCTTTTTGGGGGAAAAGTCAAGGGGTCTGAATATTTTTTGATTGCGCTGTGCCTGTGTGTGCGTATAAACTAACCTGTGCTGGATCCCCTCCACTGTAAGCTCATTTAGTTCCAGCTCTCCAGTCTTTAGTCGATCTGTGTTCTCCAGAAGACCAGAGTCAAACTCCACACACACCGGAACCTCCCCTACAGACCTGAACACACATGGTGAAACTTTTCAGCCTCTTGACTGCACTAAGATCTGAATATTTACATTTGAGTAATTTAGCAGATTCTCTTATCCAGAGTGACTTGCAGCTGAATACCTGTTCTGTTGGATGAAGCTCTCGTACTCTCTGTGTGGCTCTATGGCCATCAAAGCAGCAGACATCTCCTCGTGGACAGATACGACCTCATGTTGGAGCATACTGGACATGTCATAGTACTCCTGCAGGATCTCCTTCCTGGGTTACAGGGCAAAAGTCAGAGGTCAGGGCCGTATTATTCCATCCTGGTCTGGGGACCCACTGGGTGTGCAGGCTTTTTTCTAGCCCAGCACTAATGTACCATCTAATCAAAGGCTTGATGATCAGTTATTAAATAGGTACAGTGACTTCGGAAAGTATTCAGACCCCTTAACTTTTTCCACATTTTGTTAGGTTATAGCCTTATTCTAAAATTAAATCTACACACAATACCCCATAATGACAAAGCAAAAACTGTTTAGAAATGTTTGCTGATTCATAAAAAATCGAAATAAACAGAACTATGACATTTACATAAGTATTCAGACCCTTTACTCACTACTTTGTTGAAGCACCGTTGGCAGCGATTACAGCCTCGATTCATCTTGAGTATGATCCTACAAGCTTGGCACACCTGTACTTGGGTAGTTTCTCCCATTCTTCTCAGCAGATCTTCTCAAGCTCTGTCAGGCTGAATGGGGAGGGTTGCTGCACAGCTATTTTCAGGTCTCTCCAGAGATGTTTGATTGAGTTCAAGTCCGGGCTCTGGCTGAGCCACTCAAGGACATGCATGCTCTTCAACCGATTGCTGCCCGCACCCGCCCGCCCGACTAGCATCACTAACTCTGGAAGGTTCTGACGTAGAATATGTGGACAACTACAAATACCTAGGTGTCTGGTTAGACTGTAAACTCCCCTTCCAGACTCACATTAAGCATCTCCAATTCAAAATTAAATCTAGAATTGGCTTCCTATTTTGCAACAAAGCCTCCTTCACTCATGCTGCCAAACATACTGGAGGTCGACCGATTAATCGGAATGGCCGATTAATTAGGGCCGATTTCAAGTTTTCATAACAATCGGTAATCTGCATTTTTGGACACCGATTATATTGCACTCCACGAGACAGTCTCTGTTATGCGAGTGCATCACGGAGCCACGGTAAGGTGCTAGCTAGCATTAAACTTATCTTATAAAAAAACAATCAATCCTAACATAATCCCTAGTTAACTACACATGGTTGATGATATTACTAGTTTATCTAGCTTGTCCTCCGTTGTATATAATCGATGCGGTGGCTGTTAATTTATCATTGAATCACGGCCTACTTCGCCAAACGGGTGATTTAACAAGCACATACGCAAAAAAGTACTGTCGTTGCACCAATGTGTACCTAACCATAAACATCAACGCCTTTCTTAAAATCAATACACAAGTATATATTTTTAAACCTGCATATTTAGTAAACATTGCCTGCTAAAATGAATTTCTTTTAACTAGGGAAATTGTGTTAATTCTCTTGCGTTCTGTGCAACAGAGTTAGGGTATATGCATCAGTTTGGGCCGTCTGGTTTTTTGCTTACTGTGTGAAGACTACTTCTTCCTAACAAAGACAGCCAACTGCGCCAAACGGGGGATGATTTAACAAAAGCGCATTTGCGAAAAAAGCACAATCGTTGCACGAATGTATCTAGCCATAAACATCAATGCCTTTCTTAAAATCAATACACAAGTATATATTTCTTAAACCTGCATATTTAGTTAAAATAAATTAATGTTAGAAGGCAATATTATCTAGGGACATTGTGTCACTTCTCTTGCGTTCATTGCACGCAGAGTCAGGGTATATGCAACAGTTTGGGCCGCCTGGCTCATTGAGAACTAATTTGCCAGAATTGTACATAATTATGACATAACATTGAAGGTTGTGAATTGTAACAGCAAAATGTAGGCTTATGGATGCCACCCGTTAGATAAAATACGGAACGGTTCCGTATTTCACTGAAAGAATAAACTTTTTGTTTTCGAAATTATAGTTTTACGGATTTGACCATATTAATGACCTAAGGCTCGTAATTTCTGTGTGTTATTATATTATAATTAAGTCTATGATTTGATAGAGCAGTCTGACTGAGCAGTGGTAGGCAGCAGCAGGCTCATAAGCATTCATTCAAACAGCACTTTCCTGCATTTGCCAGCACCTCTTAGCAATGCTTCAAGCATTGCACTGTTCATGACTTCAAGCCCAAGATTAGGCTGGCAATACTAAAGTACCTATTAGAACAATAGTCAAAGGTATATGAAATACAAATGGTAGAGAGAGAAATAGTCCTATAATTACTACAACCTAAAACTTCTTACCTGGGAATATTGAAGACTCATGTTAAAAGGAACCACCAGCTTTCATATGTTCTCATGTTCTGAGCAATGAACTTTTTTACATGGCACATATTGCACTTTCTTCTCCAACACTTTGTTTTTGCATTATTTAAACCAAATTGAACATGTTTCATAATTTATTTGAGACTAAATTGATTTTATTGATGTATTATATATATATTAAGTTAAAATAAAAGTGTTCATTGTTCATTCAGTATTGTTGAAATTGTCATTATTACAAATAAATATATATATATATATATATATATATATATATATATATATATATATATATATATATATATATATATATATATATATATATATATATATATATATATATATATATATATAAAACATACTTTTTTTAAACATTTAAAAATGAATAAACAAATAAAAATAAAAAAATAAAAATCGGCCGACTAATCAGTATCGGCTTTTTTTGGTCCTCCAATAATCAGTATCGGAGTTGAAAAATCATAGTCGGTCGACCTCTAAAACATACCCTCGTAAAACTGACTATTCTACCTATCCTTGACTTCGGCGATGTCATTTACAAAATAGCCTCCAACACTCTACTCAGCAAATTGGATGTAGTCTATCACAGTGCCATCCGTTTTGTCACCAAAGTCCATATACTACCCACCACTGCGATCTGTATACTCTTGTTGGCTGGCCCTCGCTACATATTCGTCGCCAAACCCACTGGCTCCAGGTCAATTATAAGTCTTTGCTACGTAAAGCCCTGCCTTATCTCAGCTCACTGGTCACCATAGCAACACGCGCTCCAGCAGGTATATTTCACTGGTCATCCCCAAAGCCAACACCTCATTTGGCCGCCTTTCCTTCCAGTTCTCTGCTGCCAATGACTGGAACGAATTGCAAAAATCACTGAAGCTGGAGACATATCTCCCTCACTAACTTTAAGCATTAACAATCAGAGCAGCTTACCAACCACTCTACCTGTACACAGCCAATCTGTAGATAGCACACCCACCCCATATTGTTATTTATTTTTTTGCTCTTTTGCACCCCAGTATCTCGACTTGCACATCATCATCTGCACATCTATCACTCCAGTGTTCATGCTAAATTGTCATTATTTCGCCACCATGGCCTATTTATTGCCTTAACTCCCTAATCTTACTACATTTGCACACACTGTACATAGACTTTTCTATTGTGTTATTGACTGTATGTTTTGTTTATCCTTTGTGTAACTCTGTGTTGTTGTTTTTGGACGCACTGCTTTGCTTTATCTTGGCCAGGTCACAAGTTGAAAATGAGATCTTGTTCTCAACTGGCCTACCTGGTTGAAAAAAGTTGAAATTATTATTATTATTTTAATTCAGAGACTTGTCCCGAAACCACTCCTGTGTTGTCTTGGCTGTGTGCTTAGGGTTGTTGTCCTGTTGGATGGTGAACCTTCACCCCAGTCTGAGGTCATGAGAGGTCTAGAGCAGGTTTTCATCAAGGATCTCTCTGTACTTTGCTCCGTTCATCTTTTCCTCGATCCTGACTTGTCTCCCTGTCACTGAAAAACATCCCCACAGCATGATGCTGCCACCACGCTTCACCGTAGGGATGGTGCCAGGTCTCTTCCAGACGTGACGCTTGGCATTCAGGCCAAAGAGTTCAATCTTGGTTTCATCAGACCAGAGAATATTGTTTCTCATGATCTGAGAGTCTTCAGGTGCCTTTTGGCAAACTCCAAGTGGGTTGTCATGTGCCTTTTACTGAAGAGTGGTCTCCGGCTGCCCACTCTACCATAAAGGCCTGAGTGGCGGAGTGCTGCAGAGATGGTTGTCCTTCTGGAAGGTTCTCCAATTTCCACAGAGGAACTCTAGAGCTCTGTCAGTGACCATCGGGTTCTTGATCAACTCCCTGACCAAGGCTCTTCTCCCCCGATTGCTCTTGGCGGTTCCGAACTTCTTCCAATTAAGAATGATGGAGGCCACTGTGTTCTTGGGAACCTTCAATGCGGCAGAAATGTTTTGGTACCCTTCCCCAGATCTGTGCCTCGACACAATCCTGTCTCAGAGCTCTACAGACAATTCTTTCAACCTCATGGCTTGGTTTTTGCTCTGACATGCAATGTCAACTGTGGGACCTTATATAGACAGGTGTGTGCCTTTCCAATTTTTTTTACATTTTTTTTTATTACACCTTTATTTAACCAGGTAGGCTAGTTGAGAACAAGTTCTCATTTACAATTGCGACCTGGCCAAGATAAAGCAAAGCAGTTCGACACATACAACGACACAGAGTTACACATGGAGTAAAACAAACATACAGTCAATAATACAAATCATCATGTCCAATCAATTGAATTTACCACAGGTGAATTCCAATCAAGTTGTAGAAACATCTCAAGGATGATCAATGGAAACAGGATGCACCTGAGATCATTTTAAAAGTCTCATAGCAAAGGGTCTGAATATTTATCTAAATAAGGTATTTCAGTTTTTTATGTGCAAAATGTATAAAAAACAGTTTTCGCTTTGTCTTTATGGGGTATTGTATGTAGATTGCTGAGGAAATTGTTTTATTTAAACAATTTTAGAATAAGGCTGTAACGTAACAAAATGTTTAAAAAGTCAATGGGTCTGAATATTTTCCGAAGGCACTGTATGTATAGTACAGAGCTGCAACAAAAGCCTGCACACCCTGTGGGTCTCCAGGGCCAGTATTGATAACATTATGTGTGTTTGGACAACAGCCCAAAACTATTATGTCAAACTTCTCATGAGAGCACTTGAAATCTTACCATCAAAAGGGAAGGATATTAGGTGAGATACAAAACCATGCAGTGTAACAATGGGATGACCATAGAGTCACAGTACTTCCCTACCGCGCTGTACACACACAATATGATCATCACTGACTGGGAATTCACTGACAGAGTTGTGCTTTCCCCTCACTCACCCACACACACACACACTTACAGTACGAGTACCATCTCCTGCTGTAGGCTCTGTAGTGCCATGAGCAGGGCAGGTTGGGCCTGGTTGTAGTGGTGCTGATGGTACACCTGGGCTGCTCTGACTGACAGAACATACTCATTATGAAGCTCATGGAGCCTCAGAGTAGCCTTCACATAGCGCTCCCTCGCACGCTCACGTTCTTTATCTAAACAAACACATATACATATATCAGTAGAACACACAAATGTAGCATAGAAGTGGAAAAACAATACACATGACAAATAGTCACTACTAATATGATCAACTGTGTTAATTTGGTGAATCAATCGGACATCAGTTGTCTAAACAGAAATATCAGGAGGTAATGATCATCTGTTGTCCAGAATGTAAACCTTTCAGTCAGTCAAAGTGAGAGTGTGTCTGTGCTGTTTGGAGAAATGATATAGAGCAAGAGTGAGCTTCCCCACCTTTACTGGCCTCCTGGTACTTCCTCTTTGCCTGCCCTGCATCCCTCACCAGCTGTCTATAGCTGGCCTTCAGCCTCTCCAGCTCTGTCTGGGTCACCTGACAAATGGAAAGGGTATATTAGTGTTACCTCATCCAAACAAGGTGCATAAATTGAAGAACAAATGGGATGAGTAGAGAGCTATTCAGCCACTCTCTAAGAACAATGAGAGTCCTCAAATACATTTCTACTATCTAACCACACAGCACCGTCATCAGAGGGAAAGGAGGGGATCATAAATGTACTTAAAAAGGAGTGGAGGTGATACTGTACAAACAAGTGATACGGGTGTGGTTTGTTAAAAGTGGGAGTGACTTTCTGAGTCATGATCACTTTCTGAGTCAAAATGCCTATGTAACATTAACCAATTAAAAACAGTTCTGTAGCAATGATGTTTGTGCAGTAGGCTATAGGCCAAATACATTATCACTGTATATTGGCTATGCTTGAATTGCCATGCCAATTATGTTCTTCTCAGACAATTTTGAAATTATATTTAAAAAATGTAGGTATATGATCACACTGGGAATAGATAATTTGTTGTAGTACTTGTGAGGTAGAGCTGAGTGAGCATAGTATTATTATTATTATTTTACTGGACTGATGGCCTGCATCTGATGTTCAGTCTGAGGGGAGGCAGGGAGCAGCGGTCCCTCCGCTGAGAAAAGAGAACAGTCTTCTAGCTGATGGCAAAACTCAAGTCGCACTGCATTATTTCTGCCTCATGTACCAATTCATGTTGTTATTCCTATGATCAGAGAAAGATAAATATTCCTCGATATTAAAAAAGACAAGCCACTAATAATAACAACAATGCAAGCTTATCAAAAATTTGATACAATCATTCATTGCAGCTGCAGTGCTGGTTGTAGCATGAGTTGAAGTAGTGAGAAAGTGTATTTTATGGCTTATAAAAGTGTTGAACAAGGTGCTGACAGTGTTGAACAACAACTTAAACATGAACTTACTCATAAAAACAGTAGCTCTTTGCTGTATTAGTTTTAAAATTTCACAGTATCAACTTTGCTATGACAATGACGGTGCACTTGATTTGTTCTCTAGGTTCGCCGGGTAGGCGGAGTTCTACCTTCTGACACATGAAATGGTTAAAAATGGGAACACTTTGCCTTCCCGGGACTGGGGCTGCTGAATGAAGTGCACCTACCGCCAACAGCATGAAACAAAAAAACTAAACAAAATAAAAAATAGGAACAAGGCTTTATCGTAGTTTTATTTACAGAAATGTTTGGTGATCGACTAGGAATGCCTTGAGATCAACCAGTCGACCGCAATTGACCGGTTGGTGACCACTGATCTAAAGGTTAAAAATAACTATTTTTTAGGGGGTACATCAGATTTATTACTGCAGATAGATTGTGGCTTCCATCAATGTAATTGTCTGCATTATTTCCAATCCCCCATTTGTATATATACAGTTGAAGATGGAAGTTTACATACAGTTAGGTTGGAGTCATTAAAACTTGTTTTTCAACCACTCCACAAATTTCTTGTTAACAAACTATAGTTTTGGCAAGTCGGTTAGGACATCTACTTGTGCATGACACAAGTAACTTTCCCAACAATTGTTTACAGACCGATTATTTCACTGTATCACAATTCCAGTGGGTCAGAAGTTTACAGACACTAAGTTGACTGTGCCTTTAAACAGCTTGGAAAATTCCAGAAAATAATATCATGGCTTTAGATGCTTCTGATAGGATAATTGACATAATTTGAGACAATTGGAGGTGTACCTGTGAATGTATTTCAAGGCCTACTTTCAAACTCAGTGCCCCTTTGCTTGACATCATGGGAAAATCAAAAGAAATCAGCCAAGACCTCAGAAAATAAATTGTAGACCTCCACAAGTCTGGTTCATCCTTGGGAACAATTTCCAAAGGCCTGAAGGTACCACGTTCATCTGTACTAACAATAGTACGCAAGTATAAACACCATGGGACCACACAGCTGTCATACTGCTCAGGAATGAGACACCTTCTGGTTCCTAGAGTTGAACGTACTTTGGTGCGAAAAGTGCAATGCAATCCCAGAACAGCAAAGGACCTTGTGAAGATGCTGGAGGAAACAGGTAAACAAGAATCTATATCCACAGTAAAACAGTTCCTATATTGACATAACCTGAAAGGCCGCTCAGCAAGGATGAAGCCACTGCTCCAAAACCGACATTAAAAAGCCAGACTATGGTTTGCAACTGCACATGGGGACAAAGATCGTACTTATTGGAGGAATGTCCTCTGGTCTGATGAAACAAAAATAGAACTGTTTGGCCATTATTATCATCGATATGTTTGGAGGAAAAAGGGGGAGGCTTGCAAGCCAAAGAACACCACCCCCAACCGTGAAGCACGGGGGTGGCAGCATCATGTTGCGGGGGTGCTTTGCTGCAGGAGGGCCTGTTGCACTTCACAAAATAGATGTTATCATGAGGAAAGAAAATGATGTGGATATATTGAAGCAACATCTCAAGACATCAGTCAGGAAATTAATGTGTCTTCCAAATAGACAATGACTCCAAGCATACTTCCAAAGTTGTTTCAAAATGGCTTAAGGACAACAAAGTCAAGGTATTGGAGTGGCCATCACAAAGCCCTGATCTCAATCATATAGAACATTTGTGGGCAGAGCTGAAAAAGTGTGTGCGAGCAAGGAGGCCTAAAAGTTACACCAGCTCTGTCAGGAGGAATGGGCCAAAAGTCACCCAACTTATTGTGGGAAGCTTGTGGAAGGCTACCTGAAACATTTGATCCAAGTTAAACAATTTAAAGGCAATGCTACCAAATACTAATTGAGTGTATGTAAACTTCTGACCCACTGGGAATGTGATGAAAAAATTAAAACTGAAATAAATCATTCTCTCTACTATTATTCTGACATTTCACATTCTTAAAATAAAGTGGTGATCCTAACTGACCTAAAACTGGGAATTTTTACTGGATTAAATGTTAGGAATTATGAAAAACTGAGTTTAAATGTATTTGGCTAAGGTGTACAGTGGGGCGAAAAAGTATTTAGTCAGCCACCAACTGTGCAAGTTCTCCCACTTAAAAAGATGAAAGAGGCCTGTAATTTTCATCATAGGTACACTTCAACTATGACAGACAAAATTAGAAAAAAAATCCAGAAAATCACATTGTAGGAATTTTACTGAATTTATTAGCAAATTAAGGTGGAAAATAAGTGTTTGGCTTCTACATACTACCCCTCCTGTCTCAGCCTCCAGTAATTATGCTGCAATAGTTTATGTGTCGGGGGTTAGGGTCAGTCTGTTATATCTGGAGTATTTATCCTGTCTTATCCGGTGTCCTGTGTGAATTTAAGTATTCTCCCAAAAGTTCACAAAAGGTTAATTATACATTGCACTACGAAAGTGCAGAGGATGTCTGCATGACGCCTGTGACTTGTTTGTAGTGTACTATACAGGGGTACTAAGGCAAAACCTGACCCAGGCAATGTACAAACTGCAAGCCATAAACCTAACAATTCATTAAAGATTAACACATCATTTGCTCGCCGTAATAGGGTAATGATAGAAACCCTGGAAAGGGCAAAAACTATTGTCATATTAAAGTCCCCGATGGCTTTTGCTCATCAAAATGCATTTGCTATGCAAGAGCAGTTCTCAATTAGACAACAATGGCCAAACTCAGTTACAGCCCATTGGCTTTCATTTCAACTGAGTGCTGTCTGTTAATGAAGTTACAATAACTGTGCAGCTCTGCATCTCAATGAGGAGCACCTGCTGCATATCCACACTGGTGAAAAGGGAATGCATTATATTCACACATTTGTGGTTCTTTTAACTATTTCAAGCCCAAAGTTTAAAACAGCTTTCTTTGCAACCTACGCCACGATCTTCAAATGAAGAACATCATAAAACAGATATATGTTTTGACTGTTTGTTTCAGGTGATAACAGTATTCCTATGAAAGGTATGTAGGCGCAATACGCCTTAATAATAGTAATATTAATAGTCTTACAGTAATAGCCCTTTGTGAAACAGGATTTTTGATAATTATTATTTGTACATTTCCTTTTTTTATTTCACCTTTGTTTAACCAGGTAGACCAGTTGAGAACAAGTTCTCATTTACAACGGCGACCTGGCCAAGATAAAGCAAAGCAGTGCAACAAAAACAACACAGAGTTACACAAACAAACGTACAGTCAATAACACAATAGAAAAATATATGTACAGTGTGTGCAAATGTAGAAGAGTAGGGAAGTAAGGCAATAAATAGGCCATGGAGGTGAAATAATTACAATTTAGCATTAACACTGGAGTGATAGATGTGCAGATGCTGATGTGCAAGTAGAAATACTGGGGTGCAAAAGAGCAAGAGGATAAATAACAATAGGAGGATGAGGTTGGCTGTGTACAGGTACAGTGATCGGTAAGCTGCTCTGACAGCTGATGCTTAAAGAAAGAGAGGGAGATATTAGACTTCAGTTTCAGTGATTTTTGCAATTCGTTCTAGTCAATGGCAGCAGAAAACTGAAAGGAAATGCGGCCAAAGGAGGTGTTGGATTTGGGGATGACCAGTGAAATTTACCTGCTGGAGCCAGAGATACGGGTGGGTGTCGCTATGGTGACCAGTGAGCTGAGATAAGGCGGGGCTTTACCTAGCAACGACTTACAGATGACCTGGAGCCAGTGGGTTTGGCGATGAATATGTAGTGCGGGCCAGCCAATGAGAGCATACAAAACGGATGGCACTGTGATAGACTACATCCAGTTTGCTGAGTAGAGCGTTGGAGGCTATTTTGTAAATGACATCGCCGAAGTCAAGGATCAGTAGGATAGTCAGTTTTACGAGGGTATGTTTGGCAGCATGAGTTAAGGAGGCTTTGTTGCGAAATAGAATGCTGATTCTAGATTTCATTTTGGATTGGAGATGCTTAATGTGAGTCTGGAAGGAGAGTTTACAGACACCTAGGTATTTGTAGTTGTCCACATATTCTAAGTCAGAACCATCCAGAGTAGTGATGCTAGTCAGGCGGGCGGGTGTGGGCAACGATCGGTTGAAGAGCATGCATTTAGTTTTACTAGCATTTAAAAGCAGTTGGAGGCCACGGAAGGAGTGTTGTATGGTATTGATGCTAATTTGGAGGTTTGTTAACACAGTGTCCAAAGAAGGGCCAGAAGTATACAGAATGGTGTCGTCTGCGTAGAGGTGGATCAGAGAATCACCAGCAGCAAGAACGACATCATTGATATATAAAGAGAAAAGAGTTGGCCCGAGAATTGAACCCTGTGGCACCCCCATAGAGACTACCATAGGTCCGGACAACATGCCCTCCGATTTGACACACTGAACTCTATCTGAGAAGTAGTTGGTGAAACAGGCGAGGTAGTCATTTGAGAAACCAAGGCTATTGAGTCTGCCGATAAGAATGCAGTGATTGACAAAGTCGAAAGCCTTGGCCAGGTCGATGAAGACGGCTGCACAGTACTGTCTTTTATCGATGGCGGTTATGATATCGTTTAGGATCTTTAGGAGCGTGGCTGAGGTGCACCCATGACCAGCTCAGAAACCAGATTGCATAGTGGAGAAGGTACAGTGGGATTCAAAATGGTCGGTGATCTGTTTGTTAACTTGGCTTTCGGAGATTTTAGAAAGGCAGGGCAGGATGGATATAGGTCTGAACAATTTGGGTGTAGAGTGTCTCCCCCTTTGAAGAGAGGGATGACCACGGCAGCTTTCCAATCTTTGGGGATCTCAGACGATACGAAAGAGAGGTTGAACAGGTTAGTGATAGGGGTTGCTGATCATTTTAGAAAGAGAGGGACCAGATTGTCTAGGCCAGCTGATTGGTAAAGATCCAGATTTTGCAACTCTTTCAGAACATCAGCTGTCTGGATTTGAGTGAAGGAGAAGCGGGGGGGTTGGGCAAGTTGCTGCAGGGGGTGCAGAGCTGTTGGCCGGGGTAGCCAGGTGGAAAGTATGGCCAGCCGTAGAAAAATGCTTTTTGAAATTCTCGATTATCATAGATTTAATCGGAGGTGACAGTATTTCCTAGCCTCAGTGCAGTGGGCAGCTGGGAGGAAGTGCTCTTATTCTCCATGGACTTTACAGTGTCCCAAAACTTTTTGGAATTTGTGCTACAGGAAGCAAATTTCTGTTTGAAAAAGCTAGCCTTAGCTTTCCTAACTGACTGAGTATATTGGTTCCTGACTTCCCTGAAGTTTTTTATCTCGCGGGAGCTATTCAATGCTAATGCAGAACGCCACAGGATGTTTTTGTGCTGGTCAAGGGCAGTCAAGTCTGGGGTGAACCAAGGGCTATATATGTTCTTATTTCTAATTTTTTTTGAATGGGGCATGCTTATTTAAGATTGAGAGGAAAGCACTTTTGAAGAGTAACCAGGCATCCTCTACTGACGGGATGAGGTCAATATCCTTCCAGGATACCCGGGCCAGGTCGATTAGAAAGGCCTGCTCGCTGAAGTGTTTTTTTTGCCACTGACATGATCAGTGACAAAAGGCTCTACATAGAGATGTATACTGTCTCTAAAATAGAGTGGTAACCAAAGAATCTATCAGAACTCATAAGTGATATGTTCATCTGTTTGTGTGTGTGCATGCAGTCGTGTGTGTGTGTGTGTGTGTGTGTCTGACCCTGCTGAGCTCCTGGCTGAGCTGGCTCCACTGCTCTGTGTAGGTTTTCCTGAGCTGCTGCTTGTCTCTGATCAGCAGGGTCAGTTTGCTGAGAGGCCCAACCTGCAGGTCTTCAGACTGCCGCCGCATCACACGACTCAAACTCTCCGTCTGAGCCACCAGCACACCCCACGACTGAAAGAGGAAGGAGGCCAGAGAGAGAAAAAGAGACAGGGAGAGACAGAATTAATAAAGTGAATACTTTGCATATCGCCATCTACTGATCAAACGTAATGCTCAATCATCAATAATGTTTGAAAGGTCAAGTCCACATTGCAGCTGGGGGTGGATGTGGTCTCATGTCTAAACCAGTGAGCTTGCTAAAACCCACTGATATAGTGTAAGGGTCATTCCACTTTATTTCAATCACTTTTTGACCGCACCTCTTTTGATTTGAATGAAACTTCCCATTCATATTTGCCCATGGTTGAAGTAAGTGGTCAGAAAGGGACTTAATGGACCGGAATGCAAAGACATTTAGGAGTTAGAGGTGCTCAAAGTTGACCCATTTCGCCTACCCCACCATGAGACATACTGTACATGTCTTAATCATTGGAAAAGATAAATGGTTGAGTTTGACATAATTTAAAAACTTTAACAGGGTTGTCAAACAAAAAATAATGTCATTTTTTATCCTTTAACGTCAATTACCTACAAATGAGTAAAGAACGTTTTTTTTGTTTCGCCTTATGTTGTAGCTTAGACCCTATTTAATCTGAGATGTTTATATTGTTCCCTCCATCGGTTGAGACGCAGTATACTTTTGAAAAGAGGGTGGGTGTCATGAAAACATATGGACATATCCCAGACCACTGCAATTTAGCTGGTACATCATTGAAATGTAATATACTTTTTTACTTCCAATTACTACCACAAAAATGGCAACTGACCCACCCACCGTCGAATGTCAACTTAAATAGGAATGGCTAGAGGCGTCACTGCAGTCACTGGTTCGAATAATAAAACATTTAATAGGTTTCCTATGGAAGATTGACAGTATAATTTCAAACAACTGTCACCCACCCTGTACTCAAGAGCATGATGTGTATCAACTGATGGCAGGCACTACACAAACACATCAGATGATGTAAAATAGGGTCTAAGCTACAACATATGAGAAAATTGTAAAATAAATTCACGTGTTAAATAATTTATATTAAAGGTTAAAAAATAATGTTTTATTATTATAGATTTTTTTTCAAGAAATAATAAAATAATGACAACCCTGTTTGTAAGCTTTTAAATTATATCAAACCCAACCGTTTATCTTTTCCAGTGACGAAGACATGGATGTCTCATTGCGGGGTACGCAAAATGGTTCAACATTGAGCACTTCTATCTTCTAAATGTTTTGGCATTCAGGTCCAAAAAGTTACTTTCTGACCACTTCTATGATGGGCAAATATGTATTGAAAGTTTCATTCAAATCAAAAGAGGTGCAGTCAACAAGAAAAAATGTCAATCAAATAGACCCAGAGAGTACCTGATTGAGCTGGCTGATGTAGTCCGGTCCTCCCCCAGGCTGGGGCCCCTCCAGTTTCTCAACCATGGCAGCCATCTGGTGCAGCTGAACAGAGAACTCCCGGTCGCTCTTGGACCGCTGGCTCATCCACTTCTTCATCACCTCCATCAGACGCAGCTCCGAGTCCTGCAGCCGCATCAGGGCCGCGTGGGCCTGGGGACACCACAGGTCCTCCCCAAACCCCATCAGATCTGCACCCAGAGGAGTGGGAACCCAGTCAAACTGTAGACAGTAAACACTGGAGTGGATGTGAGAATAAACCACACACATGTGACCTGGCTAATAAGGTGCAGAAAGATTCAAATAAAAACTGAATGAGAATGCATGGGATTTATCCTCAGTCTACTCTGAACTTTGGGTGTACTTTCTTTACTGGACTGTAGAGTCAGGTGAATTAGTTCAACTTGTGAGGCAAGGTGTATAAATAATACCAAGACTACACAACTGATTATTTAAACAAGTTGTGGCATGTGGAGGGTTTCACTTCTGGGTGACTTATTTTCAAGGGAGAAAACAGTTAGGAGGCACTTCCTCTTGAAATACAGAACTGATCAGAAGGGTGACACGACTCTAAACTGTTTATTGGTTTTAGTATAATTTTACTAAGTGAGTTATTATACTAGTACAGAGTAGAATGGTAAAGTAAGTTGAACTTGAGGATTAATATAATGCAGCCAACTGTGGAACTCTGGCATCAACCATAACCACTCTCCTTTGCCAAGATGATCCATCCACCTGACAGGTGTGGCATATCAAGGAAGCTGATTAAAGCGCATGATGTTTACACACATGCACTTTGTGCCAGGGACAAAAAAGGGCACTCTTAAATGTGCCGTTTTCTCACATAACCCAATGCCACAGATCTCTTAAATTGAGAGAGCATGCAACTGGCATGCTGACTGCAGGAATGTCCAGCAGAGCTGTAGCCAGAGAACTGAATGTTAATTTATCTACCATAAGCCGCTTCCAGCTTAATTTTAGAGAATTTGACAGTAAGTCCGACTGGCCTCACAACCGCAGACCACGTGTATGGCGTCGTGTGGGTGAGCAGTTTGCTGATGTCAACGTTGTTTACAGAGTGCCCCATGGTTGCGGTGGGGTTATGATATGGGCAGGCATAAGCTATGAACAACAAACATAAATGCATTTTATCAATGGCAAATTTGAATGCACAGAGGTACCGTGACGAGATCCTGAGGCCCATTGTCATGGAATTCATCCCCTACCATCACCTCATGTTTCAGCATGATAATGTATGTCACCATGTCACAAGGATCTGTACGCAATTACTGGAAGCTGAAAATTTCCCAGTTCTTCCATGGCCTGCATACTCACCAGACATGTCACCGAAATGAGCATGTTTGGGATGCTCTGGAGCGACATATATGACAGCGTGTTCCAGTTCCACCCAATATCCAGCAACTTCGAACAGCCATTGAAGAGGAGTGGGACAACATTCCACAGGCCACAATCAACAGCCTGATCAACTCTATGAGAATGAGATGTATCCCAATGCATGAGGCAAATTATGGTCATACCAGATACTGACTGGTTTTCTGATCCACGCCCCTTTTTTTAAGGTATCTGTGACCAAGAGATGCATGTCATGTGAAATCCATAGATTAGTGCCTAATTTATTTATTTCGCTTGACTGGTTTCCTTATATAAACTGTAACTCAGTAAAATCTTTGAAATTGTTGCATTTATATATTTGTTCTGTGTACATAAAGCAGGGATGAGTAATGTGTTGACGAAACCTTCAACTGAACATGTAAACCCGCCCTGCTGAGTTTACCTTGATCGAAATTCGATCACATAAAATCCTTTCTCTAACTTCATAGGGAGATGTGCATGTGTAGCTAGCTAGCTGTTGAATCCGATACAAATGGTATCATTATCAATAGCCCATGTCGGCTATCATTAGGAGTTAAATAATAGTATACTGTAGTGTAGTGTAGTTTACGTCGACAAAAAAATATTCTCACCTCAGGTTATTGCAAGCAGTTCACTCCGACGTTTCAAGTATTTATAGAATATGTAGGCTATGACAATTCTTATCGAGGAGGCATTAATTGTGCCGACAGAAACTGTTACAGTGAGGTAGTATTGATATCACTGGTCTGGCACGGCGACCATACTCGCATCAGAAACATAAAAAGCAGGAAGCCAGCGCTGTCCTATCAAAGCGGGACTGACTGGGGAGGTTAGTGACTGCGTCCTCTTCGGGACGGAAGGCTTGGTACAGCCCTGGTTTTAATGTCTATGTGTACAGCACGGTTCAAAAACATAACAGCTCATTAACTGCGTGGATTAACGGGGACAATAATTACGGTAAGCAGGTGACTAAATTGGAACACAACATTAGCTTGAGCAGCGATTGGCCTAGAGTACTTGCCCGAGTGACATTCATGATCCAAAATTATACTTTCTGAAAATGCTGTAGAACACCTGCCACATACATAACACCAACCTACAGCACAATGAAATGTATAAGTATGAAATGTACATGCAATGCACCATCACAGTATGAGTCATAATACCCATAAAACCTAGCGGGCAAACAGGGAAATTGTTTCAATCGTTTTCCTACATACATTTTCCCCATCGGGAATATTAGAAACACAAAAAAATAAGGGCTGTGGTTCGTGTAGGCTTACCCTGGCGTGACGTTTTGATAACAGTGTACATCTCTCTAGGAAAAGGTGACTTCTTTGTTGCATTTCAGGCGAAGTGACATTGCTGACAGGCCAGAGCCCATATTCACAAAGAGTACTGATTTTAGGATAAGTTTACATTGACAAGGGAGGTTATCCTAGATCACTGTGAAAATTGTGGCCTTCAATGGTACTGGAAGCAAGGGCCTTATATGGGAGTACAGCAACAGTCTCTCTCCCTCTCCATTCTGTTAACATGTATTCTATGTAAATTCGTACAAACTGCTATGGATGCAATCACTGACTTATATTCACTTTGTCTACTTGTCCCATTCTTCAATATTTTCTGGGATATACTGTATATTATTTAGTTGACACCTGTGTGATGTATATGATATACATTAATACAAATGTATTCAGCCTGGAAATGAGACTTGCATTTACTGATGTCTCTTAAGTTTACCACATAAGTTAGTAGAAGTGAGTGTGAAGACCAACTTGACAAACATGCTATGAAAAACTTGTTTAGTAATCTAACAAAATAAACATTTGTTTATACAAAACTTTATTGCATTTGGTCATTCCCAAGATGTGGCCTTTTGAAAGCCTTGATAGTTGCATCCTTGCACAGGGAACTTTATGCAGATAGCTGACAACAGGGTGGCAGGTTTTTTGATGTGCTGCTCTAAAGTTCCATAGCCCAGCAGACTCACCTGGGGATAGGGGGATGGATACATGTTAGCTTTGATAAATGTCTGGGAGACGTTTACAGGGAGGAGAGCGCATGAGCTTTGGCATGGGTACAGTAAATCCAATCAGTGGCCTTGGGATAATATGCTATGTCACACAGGCAGACTGCCATAGTGAAGTAGGTTGACATAGTGCATCAGTTATACTATTATGAGTATAGGTTACTTCTCTGTGCTCTGGAGAGGTCACAGGTAGTTACTTGGTCAGAAGGCTCTGGAGTCTCTCTCTTCTCTCTCCATGAGAACATATGAAAGCTGGTGGTTCCTTTTAACATGAGTCTTCAATATTCCCAGGTAAGAAGTTTTAGGTTTGTTGGAATTATAGGACTATTTCTCTCTATAACATTTGCATTTCATATACCTTTGACTATTGGATGTTCTTATAGGCACTTTAGTATTGCCAGTGTAACAGTATAGCTTCCGTCCCTCTCCTCTGCCCCTCCCTGGGCTCGAACCCGGAACACATCGACAACAGCCACCCTCGAAGCAGCGTTACCCATGCAGAACAAGGGGAACAACCACTCCAAGTCTCAGAGCGAGTGACGTTTGAACCGCTATTAGCGTGCACCCCGCTAACCAGCTAGCCATTTCACATCGGTTACACCAGCCTAATCTTGGGAGTTCATAGGCTTGAAGTCATAAACAGCGCAATGCTTGAAGCACAACGAAGAGCTGCTGGCAAAACGCACGAAAGTGCTGTTTGAATGAATTCTTACGAGCCTGCTGCCTACCAACGCTCAGTCAGACTGCACTATCAAATCATAGACTTAGTTATAACATAATAACACACAGAAATACGAGCCTTAGGTTATTAATATGGTCGAATCCGGAAACGATCACCTCGAAAACAAGATGTTTATTCTTTCAGTGAAATACAGAACCATTCCGTATTTTATCTAACGGGTGGCATCCATAAGTCTAAATATTCCTGTTACATTGCACAACCTTCAATGTTATGTCATCATTACGTAAAATTCTGGCAAATTAGGCGGCCCAAACTGTCGCATATACACTGACTGAGTGCAATGAATGCAAAAGAAGTGACACAATTTCACCTGGTTAATATTGCCTGCTAACCTGGATATCTTTGCGCTAAATATGCAGGTTTAAAAGATATACTTCTGTGTATTGATTTTAAGAAAGGCATTGATGTTTATGGTTCGGTACACATTGGAGCAACGATACACACCGCATCGATTATATGCAACGCAGGACACACTAGATAAACTAGTAATATCAACCATGTGTAGTTAACTAGTGATTATGATTGATTGATTGATTGTTATTTATAAGATACGTTTAATGCTAGCTAGCAACTGACCTTGGCTTACTGCATTCGCGTAACAGGCAGGCTCCTTGTTGAGTGCAATGTAATCAGGTGGTTAGAGCGTTGGACTAGTTAACTGTAAGATTGAATCCCCCGAGCTGACAAGGTAAAAATCTGTCGTTCTGTGCCTGAAAGAGGAAATTAACCCACTGTTCCTAGGCCGTCATTGAAAATAAGAATGTGTTCTTAACTGACTTGCCTAGTTAAATAAAGATTAAATAAAAGGTGATTGTTACAAAAACTTGAAATCGGCCCTAATTAAATCGGCCATTCTGATTAATCGGCCGACCTCTAGTCCAGAGTTAGTGGTGCTGGACGGACGGGCAGGTGCGGGCAGCGATCGGTTGAAGAGCATGCATTTAGTTTTGCTTGCATTTAAGAGCAGTTGGAGGCCACGGAAGGAGAGTTGTATGGCATTGAAGCTCGTCTGGAGGTTAGTTAACACAGTGTCCAAAGAAGGGCCAGAAGTATACAGAAGAATGGTGTCGTCTGCGTAGAGGTGGATCAGAGAATCACCAGCAGCAAGAGCGACATCATTGATGTATACAGAGAAAAGAGTCGGCCCGAGAATTGAACCCTGTGGCACCCCCATAGAGACTGCCATAGGTCCGGACAACAGGCCCTCCGATTTGACAAACTTAACTCTATCTGAGAAGTAGTTGGTGAACCAGCCGAGGCAGTCATTTGAGAAACCAAGGCTGTTGAGTCTGACGATAATTATGTGGTGATTGACAGAGTTGAAAGCCTTGGCCAGGTCGATGAATACAGCTGCACAGTATTGTCTCTTATCGATTGCGGTTATGATATCGTTTAGGACCTTGAGCGTGGCTGAGGTGCACCCATGACCAGCTTGGAAACCAGATTGCATAGCGGAGAAGGTACGGTCGGATTCGAAATGGTCGGTGATCTGTTTGTTAACTTGGCTTTCGTAGACCTTAGAAAGGCAGGGTAAGATAGATATACAGTGGGGCAAAACAAATATTTAGTCAGCCACAAACTTGTGCAAGTTCTCCCACTTAAAAAGATGAGGCCTGTAATTTTCGTCATAGGTACACTTCAACTATGACAGACAAAATGAGGAAAAAAAATCCAGAAAATCACATTGTAGGATTTTTAATGAATTTATTTGCAAATGATGGTGGAAAATAAGTATTTGGTCACCTACAAACAAGCAAGATTTCTGGCTCTCACAGACCTGTAACTTCTTCTTTAAGAGGCTCCTCTGTCCTCCACTTGTTACCTGTATTAATGGCACCTGTTTGAACTTGTTATCAGTATAAAAAACACCTGTCCACAACCTCAAACAGTCACACTCCAAACTCCACTATGGCCAAGACCAAAGTGCTGTCAAAGGACACCAGAAACAAAATTGTAGACCGGCACCAGGCTGGGAAGACTGAATCGGCAATAGGTAAGCAGCTTGGTTTGAAGAAATCAACTGTGGGAGCAGTTATTAGGAAATGGAAGACATACAAGACCACTGATAATCTCCCTCGATCTGGGGCTCCACGCAAGATCTCACCCCGTGGGGTCAAAATGACTACAAGAACGGTGAGCAAAAATCCCAGAACCACACGGGGGGACCTAGTGAATGACCTGCAGAGAGCTGGGACCAAAGTAACAAAGCCTACCATCAGTAACACACTACGCCGCCAGGGTCTCAAATCCTGCAGTGCCAGACGTGTCCCCTTGCTTAAGCCAGTACATGTCCAGGCCCGTCTGAAGTTTCCTAGAGAGCATTTGGGTGATCCAGAAGAAGATTGGGAGAATGTCATATGGTCAGATGAAACCAAAATATAACTTTTTGGTAAAAACTCAACTCGACGTGTTTGGAGGACAAAGAATGCTGAGTTGCATCCAAAGAACACCATACCTACTGTGACGCATGGGGGTGGAAACATCATGTTTTGGGGCTGTTTTTCTGCAAAGGGACCAGGACGACTGATCTGTGTAAAGGAAAGAATGAATGGGGCCATGTATCGTGAGATTTTGAGTGAAAACCTCCTTCCATCAGCAAGGGCATTGAAGATGAAACGTGGCTGGGTCTTTCAGCATGACAATGATCCCAAACACACCGCCCGGGCAATGAAGGAGTGGCTTCGTAAGAAGCATTTAAAGGTCCTGGAGTGGCCTAGCCAGTCTCCAGATCTCAACCCCATAGAAAAATCTTTGGAGGGGGTTTAAAGTCCGTGTTGCCCGGCAACAGCCCCAAAACATCACTGCTCTAGAGGAGATCTGCATGGAGGAATGGGCCAAAATACCAGCAACAGTGTTTGAAAACCTTGTGAAGACTTACAGAAAACGTTTGACCTCTGTCATTGCCAACAAAGGGTATGTAACAAAGTATTGAGATAAACTTTTGTTATTGACCAAATACTTATTTTCCACCATAATTTGCAAATAAATTCATTAAAAATCCTACAATGTGATTTTTTTTCTCATTTTGTCTGTCATAGTTGAAGTGTACCTATGATGAAAATTACAGGCCTCTCATCTTTTTAAGTGGGAGAACTTGCACAATTGGTGGCTGACTAAATACTTTTTTGTCCCACTGTAGGTCTGTAGCAGTTTGGGTCTAGAGTGTCTCCCCCTTTAAAGAGGGGGATGACCACGGCAGCTTTCCAATTTTTGTGGATCTCAGATGATACGAAAGAGAGGTTGAACAGGCTGGCAATAGGGGTTTCAACAATTTCGGCTGATAATTTTAGAAAGAGAGGGTCCAGATTGTCTCGCCCTGCTGATTTGTAGGGGTCAAGATTTGGCAGCTCTTTCAGAATATAAACTATCTGGATTTGGGTGAAGGAGAAATGGGGGAGGCTTGGGAAAGTTGCTGTGGGAGGGTGCTATGGTGTTGACCAGGGTAGGGTGGCCAGGTGGAAAGCATGGATATGAAAGCTGGAGGTTCCTTTTAACATGAGTCTTCAATATTCTCAGTTAAGAAGTTTTAGGTTGTAGTTATTGTAGGAATTATGCCGCGTTGATTATTTGTATTTCATATACCTTTGACTATTGGATGTTCTTATAGGAACTTTAGTATTGCCAGCCTAATCTCGGGAGTTGATAGTCATAAACAGCGCTGTGATCAAGCATTGCTAATAGCTGCTGGCAAATGCAGTAAAGTGCTGTTTGAATTAATGCTTACGAGCCTGCTGCCTACCACCGCTCAGTCAGACTGCTCTATCAAATCAGACTTAACTATAATATAATAAACACACAAAAATACGAGCCTTAGGTCATTAATATGGTCAAATCCGGAAACTATAATTTTGAAAACAAAACATTTATTCTTTCAGTGAAATACGGAACCATTCTGCATTTTATCGAACGGGTGGCAACCCTAAGTCTAAATATTCCTGTTACATTGCACAACCTTCAATGTTATGTCATAATTATGTACAATTCTGGCAAATTAATTATGGTCTTTGTTACGAAGAAATGGTCTTCACACAATTCGGAATGAACCAGTCGGCCCAAACTGCTGCTTATACCCTGACTCTGCTTGCACTGAACGCAAGAGAAGTGACACAATTTCCCTTGTTAATATTGCCTGCTAACATGAATTTCTTTTGACTAAATATGTAGGTTTAAGAAAATATACTTCTGTGTATTGATTTTAAGAAAGGCATTGATGTTTATGGTTAGGTACATTTGTGTAACGATTGTGCTTTTTCTGCGAATGCGCTTTTGTTAAATCATCACTGGTTTGGCGAAGTTGAAGTAGGCTGTGATTCGATGATACATTAACAGTGACTGCATCGATTATATGCAACGCAGGACAAACTAGTTAACCTAGTAACATCAACCATGTGTTGTTAACTAGTGATTATGTGAAGTTTAATGCTAGCTAGCAATTTACCTTGGCTCCTTGAAGCCACAAGGTCCTTTTGATGCTGCACTCCCGTAACAGGTGGTCAGCCTGCCACGCAGTCTCCTCATGGATTGCAATGTAATCGGCGTCCAAAAAGGCCAATTACCGATTGTTATGAAAACTTGAAATCGGACTAATTAATCGGCCATTCCAATTAATCTGTCAACCTCTAATCATGCTTCAGCCCGGCTGGCGCCTAACCGACTCAAACGAGTGTGCTTGCATAAATCCCTTAAAAAGACCTTTGCTTGAAAAACCATAAAGCAGCAATAGTAGGGGAGACTTTTAGCAATAATGGCTGTAGCATTTCCCTACACATGTGTTGCTTATAATACATCTACGCACTTGGTAAAATAGTGCCATCTGCACTGCTATTTTAGTTATTAATTAATCAGACTATTCTCTCATCATTGATTTAACTTACTTATTTCAGCAATTTGAGGGTTTTCTGTATAGTTGTCTAATTTTGGTTGGTCATTATTCTGTTTCAATGTTACTCCTGAATCACTATCATAGTTTTTCTTGAGTGTTTATTTAACAAAGCTGAGATTTACTTTGAAGTCCAAAGTGCAGGAATATAGGTGTGGTGGCGTAGCAGAAATATCATAATGCCGTGAACCAAGAGGTTGTTAGTTCAAATCCCAGATGATGACACATTGTTTATTTATACAGTAATTACTATTCAAACACAATGTAGTCAAATTTGTCAGATGAACACTATGTTAAAATAACTGTGTGTGTATCATAAACACATGTTTTGTTGTCCAAAAACATGTGACATTTTCTAAAAAAGACATGAGTTCACATATAAAATGGCACATTTGAAATGTTCCAAAAACACATTTTCGTGTGTGGATGTTTATACTTGTGGGGACCAAAAGTCTCAACAAGAATAGTAAATTAACAAAAATTTGACCAACTGGGGACATTTTGTTAGTCAAATGCTATTTCTAGGGTGTTTAGGATGAAGGTTAGAATTATTGTAAGGGTTAGGTTTAAGGTTAGGAGCTAGGGATAGTTTTAGGTTTAATGTTAGGAGCTAGGGTTAGGTTTAGGATTAAGGTTAGGTTTTTGGGTTAGGGGTAAGGAAAATAGGATTTTGAATAGGACGTTAGTTGTACAAGACTGAGTGTGTGTGTGTGTGTGAATGTTGGACATGTTCACTGAGTCACAGTTGTGACAGTGGTATGGTAGTCCTGGGGTACAGGCTTGGTGGGCATAATTTGCATTCCCAGTACCCAGACCTCCTTAGGCTTGTTACAACTAACCCTGACCATTGCAGCCATTAGCTATCTTCAATTTTAACTTCAACTTCAAACTTTAGCATTGCTAACTTACTTAAAATATATCTACACACACTGGTTATAAATCTGATATAAGTTTGGTGAATCTAATGACATTTTGTTACTTTTTTACCTCAAAATCAGATTTTTGTCAATAAAATCTGCGGTCTATCACAGGGTCTTGCTTCTTCACATGAGGTTTGAGGACTAAACTGATCATGTGCACAGTGAGTAACATGATTTTAGCTGGTTCCTGATTAGAGATATTGAGAGTGTTACAACTAACCTGTGTTATAACCATCCCCGGTCTCCCCGTCGGTTTGTCCATTTTGAGATGCCGTAGCCAGAATACACTTCCTCAAAATAGTCAGAAATAATATAAGATAACTTAAGAAATCTGTCATTAATTTTGACGTTTTTGCCGAAGATATATAAGTCACGCAATTTTACATCTGAGATGTTTGGTGCATTATCCAAAATTAACAAAATGTCATCAAAATATATGCACTAACTATACCGAACTGTTTCAGGTGGGAAGAATGCGGTCGCCTTTATTGAGACAGAGTGCTCCATGTTCCTGCTGGTAGAAAACCTCAATCTGGATGCAGAAAAATGCCCTATGTTGTAGAATGGTTGCATCTATCTCCACCAGGTTTCAAGAGATCATACGACAAACCAGTAGATTAACTAAAGAAAATGGTATTTAGGATTCATGCCGTTCTTATGGCATCCGTCAAGTGTGGCTGAAATTCCCGAATCCACTCATTTGAAGGGGTGTTCACATACTTTTGGCCATGTACTGTAGATCTGATGAAAAGTATGCATGTCATTTTGTGATATTTGTTGCTTTGACAAATGACATGGCATACAAGTGAATTTATAACTAGCTAAGATATTTATAATATGGCACCACGTCTCATCTCAGTAACAATTGCTAAGGTGTACAGCAAATTCCAATATTGTGGCTAATCCGTATTGTAGCTAGCTTCACATACAGTAGGTGACTTATTCCATCATGACAACATGCTCCTCCTTATTTTACAGTAGTTAGCTAGCTGCTAGCTTAGATACCTGTGATTGTTGAGACCTAATTTTGCAGTCAAACTGCTTCAAAGACAGATGATGTCAAGAATTTGCGAAGGTAGCTAGCTAGTTAAATAAATGACAACCCTATTAAGTTTTCACTCTATTGCTTAATAAATGACCTACAGTACACTGAACAAAAATATAAACACAACATTTAAAGTGTTCCCCTGTTTCATGAGCTGAAATAAAAGTCCCAGAAATGGTCCATACGCACACAAAAAGCTTCTCACAAATTTTGTGCAGAAATTTGTTTACATCCCTGTTAGTGAGCATTTCTCCTTTGCCAAGATAATATATCCACCTGACAGGTGCAGCATATCAAGAAGTTGATTAAACAGCATGATCATTACACAGGTGCTCCTTGTGCTGGGGACAATAAAAGGACACTTTAAAATGTGCAGATTTGTCACACCACCACAGATGTCTCAAGTTTTTAGGGAGCATGCAATTGCCATACTGACTGCAGGAATGTCCACCAGAGTTGTTGCCAGAGAATTTAAAGTCAATTTCTCTACCATAAACTGCCTCCAACGTCATTTTAGAGAATTTGGCAGCACGTCCATCCGACCTCACAACCGCAGATGACATGCCAGCCCAGGACCTCCACATCCGGCTTCACCTACGGGATCGTCTGGGAGGATGGGAATTTCTGTCTGTAATGAAGCCCTTTTGTGGGGAGAAACTAATTCTGATTGGCTGGACCTGGCTGCCAAGTGGCACCTCTTCCCAGTCATGTGAATTCCAGAGATGAAGTCCTAATTTATTTACTTCAATTGACTGATGTCCTTATATGAACTGTAACTCAGTAAAATCTTTGAAAATGTTGCATGTTGCGTTTATATTTTTGTTCAGTAATACTAACGTGAGCTAGCCAACATGCTTATAACACATTCTACTATCCTGCTGACAGATATTTAGCTACCGTAGCTAGCTATATAATAATGGTTTATGATAATTGCAGTTTAGTTCATTATCTAGCTAAGTGTAAAACGGAGAACCTGTCTATAAAACGCATCTAGCTAACCACCTCGAGTTTATCATCTCAAGGCCATCTGAATGTTAAATAGCCATCACAAACACAGAGGCTGCTGCCTATATACATATGCTTGAAATCACTGTCCATTTAATGAATGGAACACTAGTCACTTTAATCATGTTTACATATCTTGCATTACTCATCTCATATGTATATACTGTATTCTATTTAACTAGGTAAGTCAGTTAAGAACAAATTATTATATACAATGAAGGCCTCCAAAAGGCCTCCTGCGGGGACGAGGGCCTGGGATAAAAAAAAATATATATATATATATATATATATACACAGTGCCTTGCGAAAGTATTCGGCCCCCTCGAACTTTGCGACCTTTTGCCACATTTCAGGCTTCAAACATAAAGATATAAAACTGTATTTTTTTGTGAAGAATCAACAACAAGTGGGACACAATCATGAAGTGGAATGACATTTATTGGATATTTCAAACTTTTTTAACAAATCAAAAACTGAAAAATTGGGCGTGCAAAATTATTCAGCCCCCTTAAGTTAATACTTTGTAGCGCCACCTTTTGCTGTGATTACAGCTGTAAGTCACTTGGGGTATGTCTCTATCAGTTTTGCACATCGAGAGACTGACATTTTTTCCCATTCCTCCTTGCAAAACAGCTCGAGCTCAGTGAGGTTGGATGGAGAGCATTTGTGAACAGCAGTTTTCAGTTCTTTCCACAGATTCTCGATTGGATTCAGGTCTGGACTTTGACTTGGCCATTCTAACACCTGGATATGTTTATTTTTGAACCATTCCATTGTAGATTTTGCTTTATGTTTTGGATCATTGTCTTGTTGGAAGACAAATCTCCGTCCCAGTCTCAGGTCTTTTGCATTCTTCCAGAATGGTCCTGTATTTGGCTCCATCCATCTTCCCATCAATTTTAACCATCTTCCCTGTCCCTGCTGAAGAAAAGCAGGCACAAACCATGATGCTGCCAACACCATGTTTGACAGTGGGTATGGTGTGTTCAGGGTGATGAGCTGTGTTGCTTTTACGCCAAACATAACGTTTTGCATTGTTGCCAAAAAGTTCAATTTTGGTTTCATCTGACCAGAGCACCTTCTTCCACATGTTTGGTGTGTCTCCCAGGTGGCTTGTGGCAAACTTTAAACAACACTTTTTATGGATATCTTTAAGAAATGCCTTTCTTCTTGCCACTCTTCCATAAAGGCCAGATTTGTGCAATATACGACTGATTGTTGTCCTATGGATAGAGTCTCCCACCTCAGCTGTAGATCTCTGCAGTTCATCCAGAGTGATCATGGGCCTCTTGGCTGCATCTCTGATCAGTCTTCTCCTTGTATGAGCTGAAAGTTTAGAGGGACGGCCAGGTCTTGGTAGATTTGCAGTGGTCTGATACTCCTTCCATTTCAATATTATCGCTTGCACAGTGCTCCTTGGGATGTTTAAAGCTTGGGAAATCTTTTTGTATCCAAATCCGGCTTTAAACTTCTTCACAACAGTATCTCGGACCTGCCTGGTGTGTTCCTTGTTCTTCATGATGCTCTCTGCGCTTTTAACGGACCTCTGAGACTATCACAGTGCAGGTGCATTTATACGGAGACTTGATTACACACAGGTGGATTGTATTTATCATCATTAGTCATTTAGGTCAACATTGGATCATTCAGAGATCCTCACTGAACTTCTGGAGAGAGTTTGCTGCACTGAAAGTAAAGGGGCTGAATAATTTTGCACGCCCAATTTTTCAGTTTTTGATTTGTTAAAAAAGTTTGAAATATCCAATAAATGTCGTTCCACTTCATGATTGTGTCCCACTTGTTGTTGATTCTTCACAAAAAAATACAGTTTTATATCTTTATGTTTGAAGCCTGAAATGTGGCAAAAGGACGCAAAGTTCAAGGGGGCCGAATACTTTCGCAAGGTACTGTATATGAATATAGGAAAAAACACATCACAACAAGAGAGACACAACACTACGTAAAGAGAGATCTAAGACAACAACATAACAAGGCAGCAACACATGACAACACAGCATGGTAGCAACATAACATGACAACAACATGGTAGCAACACAACATAGTAGCAGCACAAAAACATGGTACAAACATTATTGGGCAAAGTCAACAGCACAAAGGTCAAGAAGGTAGAGACAACAATGCATCATACAAAGCAGCCACAACTGCCAGTAAGAGTGTCCATGATTGAGATAAAACTGTCCAGTTTGAGTGTTTGTTGCAGCTCGTTCCAGTCGCTAGCTGCAGCGAACTGAAAAGAGAAGCGACCCAGGGATGTGTGTGCTTTGGGGACCTTAAACAGAATGTGACTGGAAGAACGGGTGTTGTTTGTGGAGGATGAGGGCTGCAGTAGATATCTCAGATAGGGGGGAGTGAGGCCTAAGAGGGTTTTTATAAATAAGCATCAACCAGTGGGTCTTGCGATGGGTATACAGAGATGACCAGTTTACAGGAGTATAGAGTGCAGTGATGTGTCCTATAAGGAGTATTGGTGGCAAATCTGATGGCCGAACGGTTAAGAACATCTAGCCGCTCGAGAGCACCCTTACCTGCCAATCTATAAATTATATGTCCGTAATCTAGCATGGGTAGGATGGTCATCTGAATCAGGGTTAGTTTGGCAGCTGCGGTGAAAGAGTAGCGATTACGATAGAGGAAACCAAGGCTAGATTTAACTTTAGCCTGCAGCTTTGATATGTGCTGAGAGAAGGGCAGTGTACGTTCTAGCCATACTCCCAAGTACTTGTATGAGGTGACTACCTCAAACTCTAAACCCTCAGAGGTAGTAATAACACCTGTGGGAAAAGAGGCATTCTTCTTACCAAACCACATGACCTTTGTTTTGGAGGTGTTCAGAACAAGGTTAAGGGTAGAAAAAGCTTGGTGGACACTAAGAAAGCTTTGTTGTAGAGCATTTAACTCAACATCCGTGGAGGGGGCAGCTGAGTACAAGACTATCATCTGCGTATAAATGGATGAGAGAGCTTCCTTACTTCCTTACTGCCTGAGCTATGTTATTGACGTAAATTGAGAAGAGAGTGGAACCTAGGATTGAGCCTTTGGGTACTCCCTTGGTGACAGGCAGTGGCTGAGACAACAGATTTTCTGACTTTATACACTGCACTCTTTGAGAGAGGTAGTTATCAAACCAGGCCAAAGACCCCTCAGAGACACCAATACTCCTTAGCCGGCGCACAAGAATGGAATGGTCTACCATATCAAAAGCTTTGGCCAAGTCAATAAAAATAGCAGCACAATATTGCTTAGAATCAAGGGAAATGGTGACATCATTTAGGACCTTTAAGGTTGCAGTGACACATCCATAACCTGAGCGGAAACCAGATTGCATACCCGAGAGAATACTATACACATCAAGAAAGCCAGTCAGTTGATTATTGACAAGTTTTTCCAACACTTTTGATAAACAGGGCAAAATAGAAATAGGCCTAACAGTTAGGTTCAGCTTGATCTCCCCCACGAACTGTGGCTGGCTTACAAGCAATGAGAACCTCCACAGAAAGGAGAGACAGGTTAAAAGTGTTGGAGATTGGCTTTGTGATGATAGGGGCAGCAACTTTAAAGAAAGGATCTAAACCATCTGATCCAGATGGTTTATTGGAGTCAAGTTTAAGGAATTCCTTTAGCACCTCGGACTCAGTGACTGCCCGCAGGGAGAAACTTTGTAGCAGGGCAGGGGAAAAAGAGGGAGAAGCATCAGAGATAGTCACATTAGAAGGGGTGGGAGATGAGGAAATGTTGGACAGGGAAGGAGGCATAGCTGAGTCAAATAGGAATCCTGTATTAATGAAGTGGTGATTAAAGAGCTCAGCCATGTGCTTTGTGTCAGTAACAACCACATCATCAACATTAAGGGACATGTTCAGCTGTGAGGAGGAGGGTTTATTCTCCAGGTCTTTAACTGTTTTCCAGAACTTCTTGGCGTTAGACCCACAGAGAGAGAACTGCTCCTTAAAGTAACTAACTTTGGCCTTCCGGATAGCCTGAGTGCACTTATTTCTCATTTGCCTGAATAATAGCCAGTCAGCCTGAGTATGCGTGTGCCGAGCCTTTCGCCAAATGCAAGATCACAGTCGAACCAGGGGCTGAACCTGTTTTTAATGTTAATTTTCTTTATGGGGGCGTGTTTGTTAACAATACCACTGAAAATATAAAAAAAGAAGGCCCAAGCGTCTTCGACAGAGGGGATCAAGCTGATTCTATTCCATTTTAGAGAGGCCAGTTCATGAAGGAAGGCTTGCTCATTAATGTTTTTTAGCAAGCATCTATGACAAGATTTAGGGAGTCCCATTGCTTTAGGACTTGGTCAGGTGGTTTAAGCATGTGCCAGCTTAGGTCACCTAGCAGGACAAATTCAGACTTAGTGTAAGGGACCAGGAGAGAGCTTAGGGCAGGTAGGGTACAGGCCGGTGCTGATGGAAGACAATAGCACCCAGCAAGTCAACAAAGAGCTATTTGAATGTGTAATGCTTAAAACCAGCAAATAAAATTGTTTGGGGACAAACTAAAGGTTGTGCACTCTGTAATCCCACTGAGTGTACATTCTGAACCTTGTTTGAAGTCAGTAGGTCACATGACCAAGTAGCTATTCAAATTAAAATAAATACATTTAAAATAGTGTGAGATGTAAACCGACAAAAAAAAGTGTGTGCAATGTGTGTATGCCATCGGGTTAGCTAGAACCAATTTTGAAAGTTTTAGGAGTAATGGTTAAAGAGCTATTGAAATGTTTGATTTGTCACTATGTTGACGGCCCTTACTGCTGATGGTGGACGTTAAGGAAAACTACCAGCGAATATCCAATCTGAATCTGTCTTTACCTCGGGAAATTCAAGTAAGTCCCTCCCCGTTTCGTTCCATTTAAGAAACGTTTTTCGACAGAATTGGCGCAATGAATATGCCCCAGTGGACAGCCATTAGCCTATACAATGCGCTCTTGCAATAGCTGAATAGTGCCGATCCCAGCCTATGGAATAAAAATTTGAGGAGTTCCTCCCTTCTAAACTCCCCCATGGTAGTGTGCTCCATACTATCAAAAACGAGTTTAATTTAAGAAGACCACGAGTGGCGCTTTTATTGCTCAATTGAATGCTGATAAGAAAAATGGACACATGCTCAAACTCGCGCACGTTTGATTTACTTAAACAGCTGCAAGTTAGCAAGATAAAGTGTCACCAACAAAAACGTAAAAGATAGGCCTATGGCGAATGCAGCAATTTTGGACAACTAGTAACTAACAGATTACATTAAGAAAGTAACCTACCCAACCCTGGGTGGAGGCCACATACTGTAGCTCTTCTGGTGCGATACACAGTACTGCTATTGTAAGAAACCGGTGATACTTTTATTTTCATGTACCACAATTGTCCAACTCCTCTATCCTTTGACTCTATACTATACTATACTATACTACTAACTGCCATTGTATTCTCTTAGAGCACAGCACTCCGGTGAAATAAAGGATTCCGCTCAATTGAATCTAGCTGGACATAAGATATTGATTCTTGTCATATAGGTACAGTATCAATCATAATTTAGATTTTTGTAATACAGCTTTCCATCAATCACATAGAAAAGCACATGACAAATCCTGAAGTTTGCATAGATCTTTATTTTTTGTAGAATCTATCAATTAAATAAAAAGGACAAATTTAACAAGAGCAACATTTTTTTTTTTAATTACAAGAACATTACACTGCACTATATATATATATATATATATATATAGTACAAAAATAGGCCTTATTTTAGAGTTATGTCCCATCTAAGGTAGTCATTCTTTTACATTATTCATAGGTCACTGTTTCTGTAAGGTACTATATGTAGCCCCAGGCCAAAGACTTGATAAGGAGAGGTGTGGAGAGGTGGACAGAGCTGGATGATCTGTATGTCCAGAGCTCTGTTTAACCCCCATGAGTGTGTTTCTTCTGTAGTTATAACACACACACACACACACACCCTCATTCAGCTCTTTAGTGTATGAGGATGGGATACATTCTCAATCTGCTCCCTCCACATCCAACGCTGTATCTCATCATACAGAATGTCTCAGCTCCACCACTGTCACCAAGCAGGGGGTGGAGAGGGAAAGGTCTCTCTGCATTAAAAAGCAGGAATAACAGAGATTTAAAAAAAAATACATATTCATCTGATTTATGAATCAATGCATATAGAAAACCTCAGATTGCATCATCTCCCCAACTCAGGCTCAGCAATCTGGAGCAGAACTGTACTGAACACAAATCTAAATTGCCCTGTCTTTGGTAATGCCAGAATCTCTGCTGCAGTCAGCTGTAGTATTGAGGCTGCACTGCAAGGGGTGCAACCTCCTTCCCAGCAGCTGTCTTTTTCCTTAGACATACTGTTATAATGCAATATAGATTTCCACATTCAGAGGTGACCAATTTAGAGGAAACAATGTAAATGGGGGTTTGGGGGGGTTGGGACATTAAAATGATTGCTATATGATTGCTCAACTATAATTCTGGTAGGAAGAAAAATCTCTTAGGATTTATCAGTTACTTCATTATCATCAACGACAGCACCTTACATCAGCCAGGGTTAAACGGCACACTATTCCAGCGTTGTGGTAATTACATATTTTGCTCAAAGTTGGCCGTTATTACTTTGGACTCAGAGGATAGCAACTCCCCAATCTGTGTATGGAAGACTGTCTTCCTCAGAAATGTTTTTAATTACATAAGATTTAAAGCACAGGAATCACCCCCCTCCCCCCCCTTAAAAAACAATCCTAAAAACTATATGTTCAGAGGGCATAAATAAGGATATATTAAATTACATTTAAATTGTGCCAAGACAGAGTAGGGGAGGAGAGAGAGAAAAGAAGAGAGACTGCAGCCCTACAGCCCTGGCACTGTAGATAAAGACATTTCAGTCTTATTATTACTGTAGAAGTGTAAATCAGTGTAAGGAAAACTCCTACAGTTCAAAAGAAATATCCTTCTCTGAAAAGTGTTCACCTTTGACCTATATAATCCTTCATCATCGCTATGGAACACATATACTCTGCTGCCGTTGCTGTGTGATCTGAGTGAGAGGACAGGATGAGCAGCTGCATCAATCTTTTATGCACGTTGTCACTATGACAGCCCCTCTCAGTGAAGCCCCCTATTATCTGCTGGAAATGAAAAATAACTTCAACGTAAAAATAGAAGAAAAAAAAGATGGATGGATCCAATATTTGTCCAATGGATGAATTAATGAGGTACAGATTGTAGAAGATATGCAGCCAAAAATTCACTTAAGTTTTTCAATAAAGATACAGTATGAGTAGAGAAGAAAAACTCCTTTGGAACACATCTGAGCTGTAGTGTCGTTCAGGATATAATTCATTGGCAAGTATATGAAACAGATTATCTCTAGTTGGCATCAACATCCCTGATGACGACTGGAGGGCGAGTGGAGAGAAGCTGTGATAAGTCTCAATGACAGATAAAAGATGTTAAAAGAAGTTTGCTTATTATAGCCAACCTCAGTTCTTTGACATAGGCAGATCTTTAAAGAACAGGCAAAGGGAAACTACATAGGCCATCCAGTATCATAACTCAGCCGACAAACACAACCACATCCTTAGTATTCCTAATGTGGTCATTCCATCCTTTTGCTCAACTGGACACCAGCTCACACACTTGGCCGGCACACACTCAGACACACATATACCTTACTGAAACGAGGTAGGGTGTGTGTGATGAACAGCATTAAAAAGAGCAGCAGAGTAGGGAGAGTGAAGTGCCCAGTCTGGTAATCATGGCCAGACTTTGTTATTCTCTCTCTCCTCTGCAGTGCGTAAAACCCTTCTCTCTATCACACACTCCTCTCACTACCTGTATAGCTGCTCAAAGAAGCCCACAGGAACCCTTGTGTTAAAAAAGTCACTTCTACAGTACTGAGCCCCATCCACAATACATCTCACTACCACTTTCATCCTCAGTAGCTGAGCAATTATAAGACTTAAGTGGAAAGCCAATGTAATTATTCATAGGTACTTTTTTCTTGGGAATGGGGTTTCAAATCATAGAGGCAGTATTATTTTGGTCTAAATTCTGAGGCCCAGTAAAGTGTGGAGGCGTAGCTGGGTGAACTGCTGACCTATCTTTGTGGATCTGGCAGCGAGCAAGCACTCAGTCCGACCCGACCCCCCCCCGCTCGGAATAAGCGGAACGCCTCCTGAATTCCATGCTGGGGGTAGAGTGAGTGTTGCTAGTCTCATGACTCATAGTCTTGTATCCAGCCAGAGCTGAGAGATACAGTCTCATACTGCAGCATGGACACACACAGTATCTCTGGGAGAGCCTGGGTCTGATTCACCAAAACACTGGGACTATGAGGACTCAAGCTGTGGCTTCTCAGATCCTGACCCTACCCCGATCTCGCTGTCTACTCAGCACGCGCACACGCACAGCTGTGTACCCCCAATTTACAATCTCATCCGGCTACTGCACTGGAACTGGAGAGAAAAAAAAGAGAGCAAACAATAATGGTTTGTTTATTGTGACAGGGAAACCCTGGAGACGTCCGGGAAATGGGCTGTGTTCAGAAAACACTCTGTCTGATGGTGATTGAGGGCGAAAGGGCACAGAGAGACAGTTTAATAGAAAAGCACCCGAGTGTGAAGCGAGCGCCGAGCACGCCCAGGCCATCCCTGTTCCACGTGACTCCAGTCTCCCATCAGGTCACCCACTACAGAGTGAAACACTAAACCTGGGGAATGAAACCCGATGAGAGGAAGAACGAAGGAGTGAAACAGGGAAAGAGAAACCAGAGGAGGGGAACATGAGGACAGGGAGCCCAGAATTAGACGAGTCAGAGTGATTGGGGGGGGGGGGGGGCTGTAGAAAGCAGGAATACAAAGACAGGAGGGGGTTAAAGAGCACTTTGTGTTTTGATAAAGGCAGTCTTCTCATTGTGTACGTCAAACTCATCGTTGTCGGAGTCAGAGTTCACCCCTTCGTCGCCCCACACTGTAGGGACACCGCGGTACGACACCATTCTGCTGCTGCCCCCCAGGCCGAAGCCCCCCCTCAGGCCTGAGCCGGCCTCCTCCAGTGAGGGCAGTTTGGCCAGGACTCCAGATCTCAGCTGCAGCAGAACGAACACCCCAGCGAAGGTGGCCATGATGATCATGCAGCTGAGCACGGCGATGGTGACGGGCAGGCGGGAGCTGAGCTCTGGGCGGGGACCGCTGTTGCCCTGGCCCACCATGAAGTTGCCAGGGGACTCCCTCTGGATCTGGTTGAGGTGCAGGCAGGTGCTGGACACAGGGTCCAGGTGGCTGTGAGGGGGGCAGGAGAGGCAGGCGCTGGGGCTGAGGCCGCTGCAGGTCAGGCAGGGGGGTTGGCAGGGCAGGCAGGAGGGGACCAAGGCTGGATCCACAGAGTTCCCCATGGTGTAATTGAGGAGCTGGGAGCCTGCGGTGTAGCCGGCTGGACAGTCCCTCACACAGCCCTGCTGGAAGAGGTAGTAGCCACCATTGCACTCTGCATACAGGGAGACGAGGAGAAACAGAGACACATTTTAGTACTGCTAGTGTCCAAATTCTTCATTTAACATGGTTAGTGCACAATCACCGCTAATCAATTGATTTAATTCACACAAACCTCCAATATGTGAACTGTATTTGAATAGTCTGCCATGACAATCATGCAGCACATTACGCATCGCCTCATTCTGGGGCATTAAAATCATGAGCCTGTGAAAGTTCCCTCAACTTAAGCTGCATAATGTTCATGTAGCTTCTGCTAGAATGAACAGTTTCCTGCCGCAAACTGTTTGGAGTGTGAATGTGCATATTGTGTGCTGAGACAAATGCAGCGTGTGTAAATCCCTCATCTATCTGAGGAGAAATGCACTGTAGCATATCTATGCCCTGAGCCGTGCTTTGCCAACCCAGTTGGAAATAATAATATCGCAGATATATGGACTTTCTAATAAGCTCTGAAGCATCTATCTGTACTAAGTTTACACATCCACGTGGACAGTTTGGCAGTGGCATTAGTGTGTTATCACCGCAGTAGTTTCAGTCGTAGCACCCTGTAACTCCTTATCTCCCCCAATGATTTGGAAAGCTAATCCCCCCCCCCCCCCCCCAGCAGCCCCCTCCGCAAGGCCCATTCCCCCCCAGCCTACACGGTCCGACAGACCCTTACCCCAATCTAATTACTTGGTTAATAATCAGTTGTCATTCTCTCCCTGTTGAAGTGGGTGGGAGAGAGAGGAAGGATCAAATGAAATTGGAGAGCAGGAAAAGAGGAGGACAGAGGAAGGAGAGGAAGGAAGAGAGAGGAAGAGGGTGGGAGTAGTGACAGAGTGTTGAGGGAGAAGGGGTTGATGACAGAGGCAAGAGGAAGGAAGAGAGAGGAAGAGGGTGGGAGTAGTGACAGAGTGTTGAGGAAGAAGGGGTTGATGACAGAGGCAAGAGGAAGGAGAGGAAGAGGGTGGGTGTAGTGACAGAGTGTTGAGGGAGAAGGGGTTGATGACAGAGGCAAGAGGAAAGGGGGAAGAGGGAGCAGTAGGGATGAAATTCCAACACAAATGATACAGTATGTCTACAGGGCTGGTCTGGCTGCACTAATAAGAGTTGTCATCTGCTAACTGGCTGAATGTGTTGATCACAGCCAGGCCCAGTCCTGGCCGTTCTGCTGCTCTAGATGAGACCCAAAAAATTCCCGCCCTCCTCCTATACCCCCACAAAACTAGAATAGTCCCATTAATTAAGTATTTTCCAGACGTTGAAGTGACGTTCATTTTAGGTTCTGAATAAAAGGTGAAAATACATATTTCCCAGATGTTGAAATCAGGTAAAATTTCAGTTCTGAAAGAAAGTTGAAAATGTATAGTCAGCCGTCTATGTTTGGACCAAACGAAGGTCGGTCCAGACCAAACCTTTAAATTGTTGTATTTTTTTTACCCAGTTTTTCTCCCCAATTTTGTGGTATCCAATTGGTAGTTAGTATTGTCTCATCGCTGCAACTCCCGTACGGACTCGGGAGAGGCAAATTTCGAGAGCCGTGCATCCTGCGAAACACAACCCAACCAAGCCGCACTGCTTCTTGACACAATGCCCACTTAACCCGGAAGCCAGCCGCACCAATGTGTCTGAGGAAACACCGTGCACCTAGCAACCGTGTCAGCGTGCACTGCGCTCGGTCTGCCACAGGAGTCGCTAGTGCGCGACAAGGACATCCCTGCCGGCCAAATCCTCCCTAACCCGAACGATGCTGGGCCAATTGTGCGCCGCCCCATGGGTCTCCCGGTTGCAGCCGGCTGCGACAGAGCCTGGACTCGAACCCAGAATCTCTAGTGGCACAGATAGCACGGCGAAGCAGTGCCTTGCGCCACTCGGGAGGCCCAGACCAAACCAAATCTGAGCCAAACATAGACGTCTATAATTGGTTCAGATTTGGTCTGGACCTGACCAAAAATCTACATCCGTGGGCGTGGAAATAAAGTAAAAAAGACTGGTCTGGACAGGACCAAAAAAAGACACCCCAATTGATTTCGGCGTCAGTCAGTGCTGACTGGGGTGTAGCCTACAGTGTCGGCCTGCAATGGAATTTTATGAATGCCCATCTCCATTTGGTAGGCCTACTGTTTGTAAAAAAAAATAATTAAAAGGCAGTTGCATTTGCTTCATTAGTCCTGATTCCCATGATTAAGCTACCCTGTGACTAAGCTACCCTGTGACTAAGTTACCCTGTGACTAAGCATCCTAACTTTATCAGGAGTTATCCTGGGCCTATTTGCAATGAGAATCAATGCGTTTAACACAGCAGCAAATGCAGAAGTATCTTCTTTTTCCATATAATCAGCTCGTCAAAAATTTACCGATACAAACTTGAAACCAATGTAACCCACTGGTTGTCCATTCCATAATGTCAATTTTTATTATATTTTTTTTACCTGTCCTGTTTTTAGGATTGTTTTGGGGCAGAATTATGTGTTATGTGTTGTTGGAGGTGCGTCTTGGTCAGTTTAGCTCGGAAAATGCCGTCCTCGCCAACCTGCCGCCATGTTTACTCAATATCTCAGTAGATGTCTCTGAGGACGAGCTAATCAACAAACTCAACCATCCAGAGTTCATGCTTCACAACCTACATCTATGCCATTACACCACTCACGATCTGATAGTATACCAACAAGAGTGTTAAATTGTGATACCCAGGGGATCCTGCAGGGGTCAGACTGTTCCTGTCTCCCCCAGTCTTATTCTAGGGCAGTGGTCTCCAACCTCGAGCATGAACGCTACCTTAAAATTGAACATGTCACGAGCTACTTTTTTAAAATTTTATTTTTCAAATAGGCACATTATTTTCTTCTCCTGTACCCTGCAACTCTTCCCCGGATCCTTAGTGAACAATATTTGTGCTTTCTGTCAATATACCCGGGTAATATATTGGTTAATAAACAGTATTTGGCATGACAGGCCCCATAAAATGTGTATTTTCCCAAATTCAGATCTCTCAGTTTAATTGTATTTTTTACTCTCAATATAACAATTATTCATAAAGAAACAATGAAAATGAAGTCCATGTCAATGCTTAACCCATTTTAGAGGTCTGTAGAACACGTCATGGTAGAGTTTGCAAAGCAATGGCCACCCAATTGATACAAGTAATCATGACATAGCCTAGTTCTGTGAGGTTAAATGTTTGTTCACATTTAATTGAGAAGGTTTATGGGGAAAGTCCTTCTGTCTACCCACAAGACGCCGGTTATCATTAGACAAACGCGCACACCAAAACAGGCAATATTACCAGAATTTAATTGCCAGATAGTGTGTTACGTTTGGCTTTTTAGTCAACAGTGGCAAACCAGGGGTGGGATAATGTCAATGTGTCTTTGATTGGATAGTAACCGGTAGCCTTATGTTTATAACAATTTCTGATGGAACACATGAAGAAATTCATGTCCTTTCAGAATTCATTGGCAAGCTTATCGTAGGTGGGCTGCGAGCTACTGGAAGCTCGCAATCTATCTTTTGGAGACAAGCCACACACTTTTGATAGGAGAGCCAGTGTTTCATCTCTCCGGTCTTATCTGTACAGTGTGCAGTGTAAATGTACCTGATCATTAAATGGTTAGGTTTAGGGTAGGGGTAGGCAACTGAAGCCTGCAGAGCCACAGTGGGGCAGACTTTTGATCCATTAGACCATGATGGATTTAATTAGGTGCATTTGTGGTGTGCAGGAACAAAAGCCTGGGCACACCACAGCTCTAAGAGACCCTAGTTTCCTAACCCTAGGTACATCATCTACATTCTCTTACAGTAACCAATGGTAACCAACAGTAACATTCTTACCAATGCAGATCTGCTGTAGGTCAAAAGTCTTACAGTTACTGGGCTGAGAGAGGTCCTTGGCTGTGGAGCTGGGAGAGTCTGAGCCTGTACCATACAGCACCAGGGTGAACTGGGTCAGAGTGCCTAGACCGAGGGAGGGAGAGAGAGTGTTACACATAAGCAACAACAGCACAGATCTCCAAGCCACCGTCTACGCCAGCAAGGCTTTGGCACTCTTCAGGGTGGGTTCTGTAATTGCAGCTTCTATCCTGCTCCTTTTATATTCTTGGATTTCCTGGGTGGAATGACAGGAAAAGATTCCTAGAAGTAAAAGCATTAAATATATAAGTATACATTCTGGTGTTTCTCTATAGACCCGTTAGTTAAGAACAACACTTCCCGGGAGAGCCATTTATACGAGGGGCCCTTTGAGAGGGTCCAACTTCCTATATCACAGAAGAGGGGGGGGGGGGGGCTGAGAGATCTACAGCCAGAGGGAGGGAGGGAGGGGAGGGCGAGAAAGAAGAGTGAGAGAAAATAAAACGAAAGAGAGCGAGAGAAAATGACAAATAAATCCCAAAATATTGTCTGACAGTAGTGTGGCCTGGATGGTTCTTAGGTCATAGTTATTCTGGGTCATCCTGGGTTAGCCTGGGCCAGACAGCAGGGTCCTCCACTCTCCTGCTTGATTTACTCTCCCTGGTTTAATGAAGCTGATTTAGAGGTGGGTGTGTGTGGAGCTAGAGAGAGACTGCCAGTTTGTATAAAGGGGATCAAAAGGAAAGCTATCCAGGCATCAGACATTGCTGCCCTGCGTATAAAACACTCCCTATTAGCGGTCTGGAAGCATCTCACACACACAAAATCAACACATGAATGACGTACATGCACTGACGCACACTATGAAATACACAAATCCATTAACACATAAATCAAGCACATATTGCACATGCACACACTCTCTCTCACACACAGTACATCAATGAATCAAACACATATGATGCACAGATAAATGCAACCACAAGCACACATCCCGTCACACACACATTCTTTCAGTGACACTGCTAGTCAGACATGGTTGCACTAACAGAAACCCTGTCACTCTCTTTCTGTCTCTGAGCTCCCAGACAATGTTCCAGACTTAACAATAGCATATGTTAAGGTAGTAAACAAGGTGTCTTACCATAGTCGCTGGCCCCTGCCACGTTTACCATCTCCAGGGTCCACTCCCCCCGAGGGTCCTCGTCCCAGGAGTGTGTGGTCATGAAAGCCCAGTCATTAAAGCCCTCTGACGAGTAGTCATGAGGCCTGGAGAGGGGAGAGACAGGAGGTATGTAATACAAGGTGTGTGTGTGTGTGTGTGTGTGTGTGTGTGTGTGTGTGTACGTACCTGGGAGCGAGCAGTGTGGAGCGGGTACCCTGTGGGCTGGTCAGGTAGATGCCCAGGTTGCCCCTGCGGTTGTAGGAGAGAGTGAGCTGGGCCTGGGCATGTTCTAGGGAGCTCACATGGTTGGCTGTCCCAACACAGCCGTCCACTGTCTTGGTGATCAGCAGGTGGCTCCCAATGTTCCTGGCACACAGATAAACAGCACATCAGCATATATGGACCAAATACATACATTTGCACAAAGACAGCATAGTTATTGAAAATGAAAATTGGCTTGGAGTGGCTTGTGTTTTCATGTTGCTGGCTTCTGGGGTCTGTGAGAAAGATGCCTCATCTGGGAGTGAGCATGTGACAGCAACTCTGTGTGACCGACGATAATGGTTCTCTGAGTGATGCTGCATGAGGGTGTGACTGTTGCTCTGGACTAGTGTGTGAGAGAGAGCCTGATGAGGGCACAGGGTTTGCGGCCTTGAAACAGGATTAGCAACTCAGGTCCTGCAGCAGCCCTGTCCTCTACAGGAGAAAAGTACCAGGCTCCCCCGACTCCCCCCAATCCGCTTAGCAGCTTACACACATCCACTACAACTGAACCCAGAGGAGGAGGAGGAGGAGGAGGAGAGGAGGGCTGTGGGGGGAGAGGAGGGCATGAGGCTTTAGAAAAGCTGTGGCGCCCAGCTGATAGAAAATACAGGCCATAATCAGTGAACTGGGTGTAAAAACACACCGCTTCCTCCTAATTAAATCCCTTAAAATGTTAGAATCCAATCCGCAGCAGTCAGAGAGAGTGAAGGGGAAATAAATCCCCACCAAGCCAGCAGTTATCACTCAGAAGCAACACCTCTTGTACTGTACAATGCACACTGCACAAACACCATGCCACTAACACCTTTAACACAGGCTCCAGTGGTAGACTGATCTGGGGACCAGTACAGAGACAATACAACAGGGCTGGGAACCTGTCAGCTACAGTATGTAGCAGAGGCAGGGTTAAAGACGGTAGAGAGTGGGAGCGAAAGAGCAATATTGAGAAAGTATAAGGGGAAAACAGAGAGAGAGAGAGAGAGAGAATGAGAGAGGGATAGAGAGCAAGACCAAAGGAGCAGAAAGATGGAGTGGAAGAGTGAAAGAGTAAAAGATCGACAGAGGTCTAGAGACAGCAAGGGAAGCATAGAGAACATGGATGCAGAGAGAGAGACTCATCTGAAAATGATTATTTCCCTTAAACATGCTCCCCCAGGCTCAGAAGATCATCACCCTACCACACACACACACAAGAACCCAGCAGAGCATATCAATGGGCCTCCGGTGCCATGCTCAGAATAGAAACATGACATGCAGTCACACTGGGGTATGACAGCTTGGTCCCACATGAGCACCTCTCACACCTACGGCCCATCACAAACCAGCCCACACACAGCAGCGCTCATCACCTCCACAGTCGACACCCCCCAGATGTGAGATACTCACACACACAATCTGAAGCATCCGATTCTAATAAGGATCACATAGGTTTAGTATATGTTAATCTCCTGGTAGGTTAACTGTACTATACCCAAAACCAATGTAATCCCTATGAAGCTAGTACTGATGCTCCTGCCAGCCAAACAGTATTACAGGTCGAGTTGGTAGAGCTGGTGTGTGTGTGTGTGTGTGTGTGTGTGTGTGTGTGTGTTTAGCTCACCTGGGCTCTGCTACCATGGACAGCACACATTTTTTCTGGGGCCCAGCGTTGGTCCAGTTCTCAGCCAGAGCCACAATCGCACTGGCATCAAGCAGACCATACCCATATGAATGGCTCACTGAGAGAGATGGAGCGATAGAGAGAGAAGGAAAAAGAAAGATCGATATCAGACTGCTGAAAGGCTACTTCATCACGATTCCAGTTCCAACTCAATAAGGGCCTCTTCACTATTAGATTATTGCATGTACCCTGCTGTGTGCCCAGTAAAACCTCTCAATGAACTTTGGATCCATGGCTTTCTGTAATTGCTTAATGTAGGCAACTTTAAATCAATTGATGTAAATACAATATAGATCCGTCTCCATTGTGCAACTGGCAAGGCACGGGAATGATGATGGTCAGCCGAGCTCAGCTAATGGGACGCCTCGCTGTACCTTTTCGGCCGACCCCATTGGTATTCCAGTCGTTGGTGAGGAGGTGGGCGGGATGAGAGGTCCTCACGACCAAGTGCTGCATGTCCCTCCATGTCAGGTTTTTACTACACACACACACACACACACACACACACACTTCAATATAGAAGATACCAGATCTAACATACCTTTAACATGATTATGAAGACAGTACAACAAGCAACAACATATCCTACTGTACCACAATGCATAGCGACTGATTGCAAAGGAAATGGCATTAGGTGCCCAAGAAGAGTTGAACATCAGGCTTAATGTTACCACATTGAAAAGATAAAGAGACCAGAGATCCCTCTGTCAGTCACATCTCTGCTTTCCCACACTCTCCTCTGTTCTCCGTATAAAACCCTGTGTTACTGCAGTTTCACCCAGCAGAGCAACAGTAAAAGCCTACAGTAAAACAGAGTCAAATAGTGTACAGTACCCCAGCGACACAGAGTTTAAACCTCATCAGCTCTGTCTTTTACTGAAAGGTCAGCTTTGACTGAAGGGAAAGTCAAAGTCCTGCAGTACAGTCAGACACTTTTAATGTACAGGGAACTACAGAGGTTTTTACTGGTCACACGTACCCCGTTCCCCAATCAGACTACAGTACTGAGCTGATGACACGTTCATTACAGAATGATAGGAGATAACTGACTCATCTATTCTGATCCACAATGCATTATTACAAGACAGTTGCCTTCCCCCAAGAGTTAGTCATACTTCTGAGACATCTGTGTGTGTGTGTGTGTGTGTGTGTGTGTGTGTGTGTGTGTGTGTGTGTGTGTGTGTGTGTGTGTGAGTGTGTGTGTGTTCAGACGGCAAATATTTGTGAACAGACAAAAAGCACAAAGGAGGGAGAGAAACAGAGAGAGCAAGATCAGAGAGAGAAAAATGGGAACAAGCAAGGGGACATTGAGACAAACAGAGACAACCAAAAGAAGAGACAGAGACACAGATAGAGACAGGTGGTAAGAGTCACTCACTTGGCTTCCAGTGCAAGGGCGATGATCCCAGCAGCCAGAGGAGCCGAGGCGGATGTGCCTGTGTGGGTGTCAGTACACTTCTGTCTGAGGTCCGTTGTCACCTGACAGGAAGAGTTTCATAGTCAGATATGGTGCTCAGATGTATGCCCATATCGGGCCGAAATGTTTACACCTAATATATGGGCAAATAAATAACTTTTAGTTGAAACAATCAGTAGGAGTGTAAGTTATACACTATAAAAGTCAGATATTCTACTCAGCACCATCTACTTTGATAGATGTTTATGTATCAACACATGCTTAACATGATTAATCATGAATGTGGAAACATACACCAATCATTAATCATGTGTGCGCACAGCATGCCTCATGGCAAGAGGTTGGGATGAACATACATTATACAGTATTGTACTGTAATCTCTCCTAGTGAGAGGCTCTCCATCCTCCACCTTGTGTGTGTGTGTGTGTGTGTGTGTGTGTGTGTGTGTGTGAGAGAGAGAGACCGGTCTGTGGAAGGGCGAGACATGGAGATGGGATTTTAACGTTTTACAGTTCTTCATTCAAATGGACCTCAGAGGGCAGGTGGGAAAGAGTGTGAGTTTATGAAGAGAGAGAAAAGAACGAAAGCGGGAAAGAGAGAGAGTGTCACTGCTCAATGTGAGAAGACTGCAGGCTATGGCTGCCTGAGGCAGGCCAGTGAGAACTGACTCAGTCATTCCTCCAGAGTGAACACACAAAACCTGCCTTGAAGCACCAAACAGTTTAGTAAGCATCTGGCTTACAGGAGCACTAAAACCAATAGGAAAACTGACAGAGAAGTGCAACAGAAATAAGAAAGAAGTGCAACAGAATACAGGCTAACTAGGACATCCAGAAACGCTCAAACCTCTAGAGTACAGCTAGAGTGTCTGGACTAGTGCTTTGGCTCCGGATTCAACCATCTGAGATACTCTACGGATCCCAGGAGCCATCAACATCCTGGCTATACATTAAAAGTTTCCATCCATTCTTACTTAAGCACACATCATTCCCCTGACTAATATGCTGTAAAATAGACTTCCTCCTCTTCAAAGCTCAGTGGAATCTGTGTGATCTCCCATTGCAGTTAGCAACATAATACCACTGAGGCCCTGGAACCACAGTGCACAAGACTCTCACAGGACAGGAGCCCCAACTCACACACTCCTTCACCCTGCATGCACACCACCACTCAGTTTAATGTTTTCTGACATGCCCATTTTCAGACTGTACAGACGAATGCTTCCCATTCTCCCCATGACGCTCACACTGGGAGTGAATGAGAGTGTGTTCAGTATGTATATTAATCAAATCTGTGTTTCCCGCTCCATTTGCAACTAAGAGTGTGTGTGAGATATGTGTGTGTGTGTGTGTGAGATATGTGTATGCGAGCACGTGTCTACTGAACTCACTATCTGTTTCTCGTTGAGGTTGCCAGAGCTGTAGGTTGTGGCAAGGGTGGAGGAGCAGGCCTCACTGTACCAGGGCACGTTGCCGTTCTGGGTGGAGCTGCTGATGGACAGGGTGTAGATGCTGTTGGTGTAGCCGTCACAGTTACAGCTGTCCTTCTCACGCCCGCCGTTCCCTGACGCCCACACAAAGATGGAGCCCAGGCCCCCACGACCCTAGAGGAGGGAGAGACAGAACAGAGTCAATAACAAACCTAGACAACCACAAGGCTTCTAGACAGGCCTTTCTGATGTACAAGACCACATGCATGTGTATCTTGGTGTGGCACAGTTTATGAAAGAGGGGAACACGGTGTCATTCAATCTAAATTAGATTCCCATTGATACTACAGCACAACTCTTGACAGGGTCCATCTCTGAAAGGGCTGCCTCAGCTCATCCATACATCACAAGACCGTTTGCACTCAGACGCTTTGAATCTAAAGAGCTTTAATGTACCACGGCCACAATACAAGACAACAGGGACAAACCCGGAGCAATACATTATCTGTGCTATTCAGCATTCACAGTGAACAAATATCAAAGTCCCACAGAATGCTCCATTGTGCTGGGTGGTGCAGCCTCTCCACATTGACCATCACATGCAACCATCATGAACAGTGTAAACAACAGACTGGAGCTACTGATGATGCCATGGCTCCCTATAAAATAGTGTGTTTACATGCCATATGCTTTTTATTTGACAGGCCTGTAATAAAAAAAGGGAGGCAGACAGGGCACCAGTAACGGCCCTCAGATGGGGTTTGCCCCATAAGGTTTGGTGGTTCTTTGTCTGAATGGCCCGTTGGCCCTGGCTCGGCTCAATGCTTTATGACTGGCTCTCTCACACCCTCTTACCCTTAGAGCTGGGATCAGATGGATGCAGGCTCCCATGTGTACACTACAGAGAGCCTGCAGTCTTGATGCTTACTGTTCCCTCCACTCAGTCATGCACTGTACACACCTGACACACTCCCTGGACTCCAACACATACAAAGACTATACACACCCCCCCCCCGTGACTTATTGCTTAACTATAGTATGGCCTGAAAGCGTTGGAGACTGTATACAGTAAGACGTCCATTAAAGACGCAGCCTTCGGCAAACCAGCTACTGTTTCATATTGACACTAAAAACCAGGACCATTCACCATCCTGCTCTTTAAATAGCTATCAAAATGCCTAAAAGCAATAGTCTCTCTCTCACACACACACCCCTCAGGGTGGGCAGTATGCCAATGCTCTGCCCGGATGCCCATGCGAGACGAAGGAACTGTAGCTAAGACTTCGGTCTCTCTGAATCCTGCCACACTAACGTTAAAGCCCCATGAACTATTTACAACTGTTTGCATTTCACATGCAGAAGAAAATCTGCACGTGACCTGAGCTCAATGGCTTTTTATTGAGATATTCTCATAACACAATTATCCTCCCACTCAGATTCTGAAATCACTTCTACAATTGTGGTACTGTGAAGGGAAATGATTGTGTAAAGTGCACTTTTTGTGGTAATGAATGTACATTATTTCCAGTGCTTTGTATTGAGGATTCTTTTTCCTATATTATTTTTTCAGGACATTTAAAAAAAATATATCCTTACTGGAGTTTAGAAAGCCTGATACTTCCACTGCGACCAAATCCCCATTCATAATCGTCAGGGTCAAAAAGTGTGCTTGCGTTGTTCAAGCCGCCTTTGTCCTTCAAAATGGTTGAATAGTTTACTACATAATTACTGCCTGTGTGTAGAGGAAGTCACCCACAAACTATTGATTTTTATGGGGGACATATAAATGGTGGAACGCGGCACACATCCGAGGCCCAAAACACACAGATATTTACACACACACACACACACCTCGGTCACTCCGCGTAGAAAGGCCTCCTTGGCGAGCTTGGCGGGCCCATCCACCGTCTTCCCATCATCCTCGGGGCCCCAGCTGGCACTGTAGATGTGGATGTGCTGTGGGTTCAGACTGAGAGACTGGGCCTCCACCACGTCTGTCACCTCGCCGTCCAGCATACGCACTCCTACACACACACACACACACACACACACACACATATTTGTACACATTTGATCTAATAATCATCTACTCCTTTTCTTTGAAGAGAAATGCAGGTGAGGTTAAACTCAAATACCAAAACCACTGGTAGGAAGTGTTCCACAGAAAAACAAACAGTCAGCAGCAGAGTTGGTGATAAATAAGTCTTAGATCTGAAGAAGCTTGGATACTGAAGGTTCGTTTACAGGTGACAAATGAGAACATTCTGTTTCCCTCCCCAGAAAACAGATGACGTTTGAATCCGGGTGGACATTGTGTTGCACAAATCCCCTCTGCAGAAGAGGGACACTTGAATTGGGATATGCCAGCTCTTTTTCTATATTAAAGCCATCGATTCTGAATTTAATTTAGAATGTTTTCTAGCGCCAGCCTCCAGGGCAGTTTTCGGAGCCTCCTCATCCTCTTTCTCTCCACACCCCCATCCCAGCCCAGCAGACAGAAAGCTGACAAATCGAAGGCAGACATCTTCAAAACAAACTCGTTGGCTGCTTTGATGCATGGAGGGTCAAGTTACTCCATACTGCCTTCATACCGGTTAAAGTAAACAAACAGAGTTTGTCCCTTTGAAGTTCTCCAAAGGCATCCAGGGGCGAGGGCACTGACTCAGGGTTCCCGTAGAGCTCAGAACGAAACGAGCAAATAGTTTTATAGGAGGAGATAGCCCATTATCTGGGGAGCGCTGCACCCATCTCTGCTACCCCTTACATCCACCAACACACAGGGATTCTTCTGTAGGTGGGTTGAAGCCAATACAGCTTTGTAAATCTTAAGGTCAAAGCTTGAGATTACAGTTTGTGCTCTGGAATAGTGGTAGGATTCCTGGTGGGATGACAAAGACCTACCTTCCATTTGTAGTCAGTGCCATAGAGTGATAGGAAATTAGATTAATCTCTCCCTGTATGCGTGTGCGCACACACACACTATAAGTCCTCACAAGAATAATAAACCAATACAATTCAGAGAAGTGAGGACATTTTGCTGGTCCTCACTTATAAAAAAGGTATTTTAGGTTTAGAATTAGGGTTAGCGGTAAGGTTTAGGGTTAGGGGTAAAATAAGATTATGAATGGGAATCAATTGTTGGTCCCCAAAAAGTCCTCAAATGTATAGTAAGACATAGTTGTGTGTCTGTAGGTGTGTATGGTATGAGAGCTGGTGGAGTGGCAGTGCAATAGGCCATCTACAGTATTGCCTTTCTAGAATTCAAATATTTATTTCTAGAAGTGGGTACTACTCACTTATTAACAGGCAGCTGCCGGACTGGGCCAAGCCTGCAGGTTGGTCACGCACACACGCACACACACACGCACGCACACAAACGCAACAAACACACACGCGGCCTGCTGTTCCTCTGCTTCACTCTCCTTTACGCCTGACAGGGCACCCTTGCTGCAGTCTTGGAAGGACTGTGGTTGGTCAGAAAGTTTCTGTCCTCTGAGTGGGGAAGGTGAGCAGAAGCTGCTGCTCATTAACCATCTCATTAACACGCAGACTGTTTAATCACTGCCCAGTGTGGAGTCTACCTTTATAAAGGAAGTAGTCGTGCTGAAGAGGCTGAATGCAGGAGGCATACACTGTTGTTAAACTTCGGCAGACTCCATTTTTTCAACTAAACGAATAAGACTTGTATGTGTGTTCATGGTTTAAATGAGACAGTACTACCCCTGACAGAAGAGAAGCGGCGGCAGGCAGATATTGGATGTGACCAATAAGGACTAAAACTATGCGTTGGATTTAGCCGGGCTGTGACAGCTGGAAACATGCAGCGGCATGGAGAGATAAAACATGCAGAGGGGTAATGAGATGAGAGCATGAACTGACTGGATAAAAGAGATGGCTCTAATTAAAGGGATTACACACGCTTACACTGAGGCATGGGCTCAGAGGAGCCACGCTGCACGCAGATTATCTCACACACACACACAACTAATGTTCATAGAGCCTCCCTGTCATCTCAGGCCAGAAGTGGAGGAAGAGTTACCCTTGAGCAACTCCCGCTCAAACTGAGCTCAGAATAGTACGGAGGCAGCACACATGGGTATTTCAGCTGTCTTAGCAGTCAGAAAACGTGAAGAATTGAAAGATAAAATGGAGGAGAAACAGAGAGAGATGACATGAATCGCCCTCTGTTCTACGGTACTGTACCTCCAATCTTGGCGTTGTAGGCCACTCCGACTCCACAGATCCCATTGTTGGCCATCGCTGCCACCTCGCCTGCACAACGAGTCCCATGCCTGGAGGGAGAAAGAGAGAACGAGAAAATGAGCGAGAGAGAGAGAAAGAGTGAACGAGAGCGAACGAGAGAAAGAAAGAACGAAGAGAGAGAGATAGAAAGAACGAACGAGAGAGAACGGGGGGGGGGGGATGTAAGTCCTCATTTTGATTTACCCATATAAACACAGTGTATATTAGCTACAAATGACATAATGCACACTGCCTGGAGACAATTATCTATGAATTGAGCTCTAGGAGACAGTAAATTAACAGATACAGGAGGTTGTGTAGGAATGCACTCCCTGCGATACTGTGGTCTAAGATGGCCATCGACAAAATACAAACTCATGTAGACAAGTCCTTGGCTCTAGCTGCCTCTCAGCTGTTCCGACTTGGTTGTAGCCCAGAAGAAAACAGTCAGTCAGTCAGTCAGTGAGCGTGGGTCATGAAACAGACTGTGCCCTTCCAGCAGGCCTGACCTTGAGTCTGGGGCCGCGGGGCCTGCCGGCAGCAAGGAAAGGCAAAATGAGCTGACATGCTACCATCTTACGGTGGGGGAAACAAATTAGATTTACCATTTCCACAAAAGAGCTTTCATTGGGTTTTCATTCAGCCTCTCATTGGGTCTGTGCCTCTCTGATTTGATCTCTCCCTCTCAGCGCTGCAGGAGATCGGCGGAGAATGTGGCCCACCACATTCCAGTCAGGTTCATTCTGCCGCTCGCTCATCTCCACCGGATGGACACGGACACTAAAAGTCCTCCAAACCACCGGCTCCCAAGCGGATCGCAGGACAATCAGTGGGAGTGGATAATGCCAGGGTTAGGATACACCAGATAAGCAGAGAGCAGCTACACTGCCCAAGAACACAGCCCAGCCAGCAGGCTCCCATTCAAGCAGAGTAAATAAACCAGTACTATGGTGGTGTTCTATCATAGCCCAGGGGAAATACCCCAGTGGGCTGAGAGAGACCGACATCCTCCATTGATAACTTGCATGTGGTCTCAGCGTGTGGCTCTATGGAGCACTGAGACACCATAGCTCTATGAAAGCAGCAGCATATGCAAACTGTTAGCCATACACCTCGATGAGCAATTAAAGAATATGAAAGGGACTTAACTCCTCCAGTACCTGTCTTATAGTGGGACATCTAGTAACTGCCATTTCATTCTGGGGGTCAGCTGTACTCAAACAACCTCTGCAACACTTTAACCTCATTTATCCAGGACTGACTGATGGGCGTTAGGCTAGGCTAATGTATTCCCTTCATTAAACCCACAGGGCGTCGACCAGACCCCGTTAAACAAGAGGATCAGAGAGCGCTGCACTGTGGCAGTAGATCAACCAATCCGCCTGAGATCTCTTTAGACATGGCTATGAGCTGCAGGTCAAAGGTTAATGTCAGAGTTACCCCTGAGTGCTCAATGTCCCACTAACAAGTGTCATGGGACCTGGATTAACTGCAGGACCAGAGGGCCTTTTAACGACTTGCTTTAATGGTGTAAGGTAGAATGTGTAGAGGCAATTCAAAGAAAACTGGGTCATGAAGACCAGATCTGAAGCGAAGAACACATCTAAAAGAATGATGCACACACGCTCTCTCTCTTTCTCTCTCTCGTACACACACATACACACGACAAAGGTAAGCGAAAACACCCACATGTAGGCTGGTGGCTAGTACACCGCTAGTGTGAACTGACAATGGAAGATCGGCAATGAACTTAATCTCCACTTTCATACCAGGGCAGGTATGTTAGCCTCTGCCCAGGCAGTGTTTGTAAGTGATCCATCCCTTTGTAGCGGTAGGAAAGCAGGCCAGCGATGCAGCAGATAAGGCGCTGCTCAGATGTCTGAAAGGATGTAGGGCAAGCCCAAGCTTATAACACCAGTCTGTCTTGAGCCCAGTCACATCTGCCTCTGACAAATACATATCCACCTAGATCTATCTGACACGTTCTTCTGGCATGTGATGTTGCTAGGGTAAAATCAAAGGATGCGGAAAATATCCCAATCTGAACATCTTCAGTGCGATCCTTTTGATGCAAAATGTTCTTTCCACGAGACAAGTGCATTTTGATCTATTTGCGCCACTGAAAAGGTGTATGAACATTTCTAAAAAGGTTGAAAATGATCCAGGAGACCATTTGGCGTCTCTCGTGTTGCAAAGACATCCCAGGGTCAGGAATCACACACAGATTGCTGCACCTGTACATAGCCCACCTATAATTTAGCCCAAACAACTACCTCTTTCCCTCCTGTATTTATTTTATTTATTTATTTAGCTCCTTTGCACCCCATTATTTTTATTTCTACTTTGCACATTCTTCCACTGCAAATCTACCATTCCAGTGTTTTACTTGCTATATTGTATTTACTTTGCCACCATGGCCTTTTTTTTGCCTTTACCTCCCTTCTCACCTCATTTGCTCACATTGTATATAGACTTGTTTATACTGTACTATTGACTGTATGTTTGTTTTACTCCATGTATAACTCTGTGTCGTTGTATGTGTCGAACTGCTTTGCTTTATCTTGGCCAGGTCGCAATTGTAAATGAGAACTTGTTCTCAACTTGCCTACCTGGTTAAATAAAGGTGAAATAAAAATAAATTAAATAAAATGGTGGCGTGTCGACTGGCCAGCAACGCAGGACAGCAGCAGTCCATCTCAGAGCCACAATGTGCTTATCTGACCTCCTCATTCAGAGAATGTGGAGGACATAAATGGTCAAGTCAACAGCCCAGTCAATCACATCCTCCGAGTGAGTGGGCCTTTGCAGACTGTGGGTTGCTGCTCCAATGGAGAGGGATCAAAGCCACGGTCATCCGGTCTGGTCTAGTCTGGGGGTCAAGGATGAAAGTGGGATTTTGGAGGTGCTGGAACCGCTGATGAAATCTCCTGAAGAAATGGTTTGTGAAGTCTTCTGTAATGGAGGAATGTACACAGACAGACTGACCATGTGAAAGCTATAATGCCTTACTGTTGTCAACTTGTGGAGGGCATCCACTTAAATTCGTGTAAATTAAGTGGTGGAGACAGGTTAAAGAAAGATTTTTAAGCCATGAGACAATTGAGACATGGATTGTGCATGTGTGCCATTCAGAGGGTGAATGGGCAAGACAAAAGATTTTCGTGCCTTTGAATGGATTATGGTAGTAGGTGCCAGGCACACAGGTTTGTGTCAAGGACTGCAGAGCTGCTGGGTTTTCACGCTCAACAGTTTCCCGTCTGTATCAAGAATGGTCCACCACCCAAAGGACATCTAGCCAACTTGACACTGCTTCCCACAACATGTCAACATGGGCCAGCATTCCTGTGGAAAGCATTCGATACCTTGTAGAGTCCATGCCCCGACAAAATTTCCCCCTTACACTAACTGGTTGTGCCACCTTTAGCTGCAACCAAATGCTTCCTGTAGTTGTTGATTTGTCTCTCATATCGCTGTAGAGGAATTTAGGCACACTCGTGCATGCAGAACTACTTTAACTCAGCGACATTTATGGGTTTTCAAGCATGAACTGCTCGTTTCAACTCCTGTCACATCTCAATTGGGATTAGGTCTGTACTTTGGCTAGGCCATTACAAAACTTCACATTTGATTGTATGTTTTGGATGATTGTCTTGACTTAATATTAGGAAAGCGTTCCGTATCTGTAACTCTGAAGGTAAGTGGAACTCTGTTATACTATGTTCCAGGCTTCCAGCCTAATAACCACTGGGGGTTCAACCAGCTGGCCGGAGTCCAGGTCAATTCCAACTCATTTCCTGATCCAATGGAAGCACAAAAACAAACAGAACATTACCAAGATTATCTATGACAATGTACTGTTTACATTTGACATTTTTAATCACTTATCCAGAGTGACTTACAGGAGCAAATAGGGTTAACCTGTTAGAGCTCTAGGGGCGCTATTTCATTTTTGGATAAAAAACGTTCCCGTTTTAAGCGCGATATTTTGTCACGAAAAGATGCTCGACTATGCATATTCTTGACAGTTTTGGAAAGAAAACACTGAAGTTTCAGAATCTGCAAAGATTTTGTCTGTAAGTGCCCCAGAACTCATTCTACAGGCGAAACCAAGATGATGCATCACCCAGGAATTAGCAGAATTTCTGAAGCTCTGTTTTCCATTCTCTCCTTATATGGCTGTGATTGCGCAACGAATGAGCCTACACTTTCTGTCGTTCGCCCAAGGTCTTAGCAGCATTGTGACGTATTTGTAGGCATATCATTGGAAGATTGACCATAAGAGACTACATTTTCCAAGTGTCCGCCTGGTGTCCTGCGTCGAATTCGGTGCGCAATTGCCAGCTGCTTCTACTTTACCATTTGATTCAGGGGAGAAAGCATGTGTCCAAGAACGATGTATCAATGAAGAGATATGTGAAAAACACCTTGATGATTGATTCTAAACAACGTTTGCCATGTTTTCAGTCGATATTATGGAGTTAATTTGGAAAAAAGTTTGCGTTTTGAGGACTGAATTTATGGATTTTTTTTGGTAGCCAAATGTGATGTATAAAACGGAGCTATTTCTAATACACAAGGAATCTTTTTGGAAAAACTGAGCATCTGCTATCTAACTGAGAGTATCCTCATTGAAAACATCAGAAGTTCTTCAAAGGTAAATTATTTTATTTGAAGGCTTTTATGTTTTTGTTAATGTTGCGTGCTGGATGCTAACGCTAATGCTAACGCTAATGCTAACGCTAAATGCTAACGCGAAATGCTAACGCTAGCTAGCTACTTTTACACAAATGATTGTTTTCCTATGGTTGAGAAGCATATTTTGAAAATCTGAGATGACAGTGTTGTTTACAAAAGGCTAAGCTTGAGAGATGGCATATTTATTTCATTTCATTTGCGATTTTCATAAATAGTTAACGTTGTGTTATGCTAATGAGCTTGCTGATAGATTTACACAATCCTGGATACAGGGGTTTTTTCATAGCTAAACGTGACGCAGAAAACGGAGCGATTTGTCCTAAACAAATAATCTTTCAGGAAAAACTGAACATTTGCTATCTGAGAGTCTCCTCATTGAAAACATCTGAAGTTCTTCAAAGGTAAATGATTTTATTTGAATGCTTTTCTGTTTTTTTGTGTAAATGTTGCCAGCTGAATGCTAATGCTAAATGCTACGTTAGCCATCAATACTGTTACACAAATGCTTGTTTTGCAATGGTTGAGAAGCATATTTTGAAAATCTGAGATGACAGTGTTGTTAACAAAAGGCTAAGCTTGAGAGCTAGCATATTTATTTCATTTCATTTGCGATTTTCATGAATAGTTAACGTTGCGTTATGGTAATGAGCTTGAGTCTGTATTCACGATCCCGGATCCGGGATGGGGAGATCAGAAAGGTTAAGTGTCCTGCTCAAGGGCACATTGACAGATGTTTCACCTAGTCGGCTTAGGGATTCGAACCAGCGACCTTTTGGTTACTGGCCCAATGCTCATAACCACTAGGCTACCTGCAGCCAAATTGAATTTCAATTGATTTGATTTCCTGCATTGCCTCAGCCTGGCATTGACATGGGATTGAACCCAACCTTGTGGTGTGGTTTCAGAGGTTGTTACTGAGCAGAGCTCTGCTGTAGGCTATACGAGGGGACTCAGATGAATTGGCCTATCAAAACACACTGAGCTCCACTCTAGCAGAACAAAGTGACGTCTCTCACTCACACAGGGGAGGAGGAGGGCATCTTTCATCATCAAGTCACAGTGAGATAAATTAACATCACAGAGCCTTAATATCCCCCTGACACGTCTCACTGACAGTCTGGACTGATCTGACACACTGGCAGACTCACTTACCATCAATCACAGACCAGAGGACAAAAACTCTACTTTATATTACTGCTGTAAAGTGTGCAGTTAAACGCCTTCCATAAAACAACCATCAATGATATATAATATAGATGAACTAAATGTACTTGCCTGGGATCAGACACTGACTCGTGTGAGTGGGTTGGCCTCCATCTTATATTTCATGAAAGAATACAGTGACACTCAACACAAAGACTCTGAATCGCACCGTGCTGGTATGATAAACTACAGTATGTAGAGAGGAGGTGCATCATCAGTAATAGATTACAGTTATCCCTTCAGTTTTATTCATCGGTTACTGTTCGTAATGAGATCAGCTCTGATCCAATCCCTGGACCATCTGTTACAGGCATGTTGAATAACAATGTTTATTAACCCTCTCGGAGTCTCACACACGTCTCATATTTGAGGTTAAAAATACAGTGCCTGCGGTTCCAGAATTTCTGCCATTTCCTGTGGCTAAAGATCTCTGCTTATGTGCTGGATTTTTTAAAAAGGTAGCTGCTGCCCGCTCGGGCCGCCTTAGTAGCTGCTGCCCGCTCGGGCCGCCTTAGTAGCTGCTGCCCGCTCGGGCCGCCTTAGTAGCTGCTGCCCGCTCGGGCCGCCTTAGTAGCTGCTGCCCGCTCGGGCCGCCTTAGTAGCTGCTGCCCGCTCGGGCCGCCTTAGTAGCTGCTGCCCGCTCGGGCCGCCTTAGTAGCTGCTGCCCGCTCGGGCCGCCTTAGTAGCTGCTGCCCGCTCGGGCCGCCTTAGTAGCTGCTGCCCGCTCGGGCCGCCTTAGTATCTGCTGCCCGCTCGGGCCGCCTTAGTAGCTGCTGCCCGCTCGGGCCGCCTTAGTAGCTGCTGCCTGCTCGGGCCACCTTCGTAGCTGCTGCTCGCTCGGGCCACCTTCGTAGCTGCTGCCCGCTCGGGCCGCCTTCGTAGCTGCTGCTTGCTCGGGCCGCCTTCGTAGCTGCTGCCCGCTCGGGCCGCCTTAGTAGCTGCTGCTCGCTCGGGCCGCCTTCGTAGCTGCTGCCCGCTCGGGCCGCCTTCGTAGCTGCTGCCCGCTCGGGCCGCCTTCGTAGCTGCTGCCCGCTCGGGCCGCCTTCGTAGCTGCTGCCCAGTGCTCTACTGCAGCTTCCAGGACATGTTCCAACTACTGCATTCCTTGCCTCAGTAGGATATTAAGCATAAGAGGGATTTAATGTTATTTTTATCAATAGGGCAGTTAGGCTACATGCAGCCATTTGCATTGTACACAAAATAAATGATCAATATGTTCATACAAACTTGCAGATTGCTTTTTGCGCCAATGCAAAACTCAAGTGGGCAGTTACATGCAGCCATTTAGGCAGCATATCAAACACAAGCAAGACATAGACACACAGTCTAATTAGTGATTTTAATGTTCCTGTTTCGCCATCATTGCCAACATCGGTTAAGCAGGTGGCAGACATGCAGTCAAAGTAGTAGTGTTCTTTTTCAGCAACTCTGGCTTGTGGCTACAATATGGCAGCAACTACAAAGATTAGCCTACATCATCACACAAAATGCTAATTGTTTTTGCTCCAATGCAATGTGTAGGGACTGCGTCCTGCTTGTGCAACTGTAATAGCCATTACAACAGACAGAAGGTTGTAGCCTTCCTAATGGCCTTGAATGTTCGCCGCAGGGTTTTTATTTCAGCTGTTCAGAACTATGAGGCAGAGGCTATCACCATGGTTCAGAAGAGAGTGAGTAAAAGAGAGAAATGTGAAGGGAGGTGGAGTGTGAGCCGCAACAACAGAGAGAAATGTGAAGGGAGGTGGAGTGTGAGCAGCAGCAACATAGAGAAATGTGAAGGGAGGTGGAGTGTGAGCAGCAGCAACATAGAGAAATGTGAAGGGAGGTGGAGTGTGAGCAGCAGCAACATAGAGAAATGTGAAGGGAGGTGGAGTGTGAGCAGCAGCAACATAGAGAAATGTGAAGGGAGGTGGAGTGTGAGCAGCAGCAACATAGAGAAATGTGAAGGGAGGTGGAGTGTGAGCAGCAGCAACATAGAGAAATGTGAAGGGAGGTGGAGTGTGAGCCGCAGCAACATAGAGAAATGTGAAGGGAGGTGGAGTGTGAGCAGCAGCAACATAGAGAAATGTGAAGGGAGGTGGAGTGTGAGCCGCAGCAACAGAGAAATGTGAAGGGAGGTGGAGTGTGAGCCGCAGCAACATAGAGAAATGTGAAGGGAGGTGGAGTGTGAGCAGCAGCAACAGAGAAATGTGAAGGGAGGTGGAGTGTGAGCCGCAGCAACATAGAGAAATGTGAAGGGAGGTGGAGTGTGAGCAGCAGCAACATAGAGAAATGTGAAGGGAGGTGGAGTGTGAGCAGCAGCAACAGAGAGAAATGTGAAGGGAGGTGGAGTGTGAGCAGCAGCAACAGAGAGAAATGTGAAGGGAGGTGGAGTGTGAGCAGCAGCAACATAGAGAAATGTGAAGGGAGGTGGAGTGTGAGCAGCAGCAACAGAGAGAAATGTGAAGGGAGGTGGAGTGTGAGCAGCAGCAACATAGAGAAATGTGAAGGGAGGTGGAGTGTGAGCCGCAGCAACATAGAGAAATGTGAAGGGAGGTGGAGTGTGAGCAGCAGCAACAGAGAAATGTGAAGGGAGGTGGAGTGTGAGCCGCAGCAACATAGAGAAATGTGAAGGGAGGTGGAGTGTGAGCAGCAGCAACATAGAGAAATGTGAAGGGAGGTGGAGTGTGAGCAGCAGCAACAGAGAGAAATGTGAAGGGAGGTGGAGTGTGAGCAGCAGCAACAGAGAGAAATGTGAAGGGAGGTGGAGTGTGAGCAGCAGCAACATAGAGAAATGTGAAGGGAGGTGGAGTGTGAGCAGCAGCAACAGAGAGAAATGTGAAGGGAGGTGGAGTGTGAGCAGCAGCAACATAGAGAAATGTGAAGGGAGGTGGAGTGTGAGCAGCAGCAACATAGAGAAATGTGAAGGGAGGTGGAGTGTGAGCAGCAGCAACAGAGAAATGTGAAGGGAGGTGGAGTGTGAGCAGCAGCAACATAGAGAAATGTGAAGGGAGGTGGAGTGTGAGCTGCAGCAACATAGAGAAATGTGAAGGGAGGTGGAGTGTGAGCTGCAGCAACATAGAAAACATGTGTGGGTAAAATCCATAGGTTTTCAAGAGGGGCGGGGACCAAAACACTATTCGCAGCCACAGCATTAATAATATCCTCTGAATCTTTGACTAATTGTGTAACAATGCTCTGCAGTCTCTACACAATGGTGATATTTATCTAGAGGGATAAGAGCAACAAAAAGCCATGTCAATAAGTTGAACACAACAGGCAATATCTGATTACAGACACACATGTCTGGAGAGAAGACTCAGACTTACACACAGCTACAGCTGGCAGCCAGCCCAAAGCTAACCATTAGATTAGCATTCATTCAAAGAACAGACAGCCCTACTAGCATCACATCACTGTGTGGAGGAAACACATTCTACTCGAAGACTCAAACACGGGCTCAACTGAAAGCAGGCAGGCAGTGTCTAGGCACTACGGTAAACCCATAGGGTAATACCTCACCAAAGTCACTTTGAAACATTAGACTAACTCTGAGTAATTGCTCTACTGTAGTCTGGAACATGGGCACAAATCTTGGATCAGCGCCCCAAATCCTAGGCTAGAACTCAAAACTGACATTGAATTAGTCCAAGTGCTAATTTTACTTTTATGTGATGACGATGGGTCAATTGTCTTCGTCCTTGCTTTAATTGACAACTGCAGTAGGTCAAATAATCCATCTCCGTCAGACCGCTAGCTGGCCGTTCCTCCTGGCAGAATTCACCATTAGGCACGGATCTAGGATGAGCTTGCCATGCCCAAAACCTCACCCGTAGGGGGAAAACTCAAAAACAAACCTAAGCTCAGTGTGAAGGGGCAACTCCATCCTTCCTTTGTCTGGGCTGCAGCAGAGCAAGAAATGAGGCTGGTCCCTGAGGAGCTGCAAGTCAGCCTGACCAGAACTACTGGAGCAGAGACAAGGCCATCTCCATCGCCAGTCTTAACACCACTGACAAAGCCAGTTTTCAACTGAGCTGGCCAGAAAGTAATAGATAAAGGTAAACTGAGGAAAGGATACTGAAGACGGTGTTGGAATGATAAACTCGGAGAGAAACAAGACAAACTTCCCAGAAGTTTGGACCAACTTAACCTAAGGGCATATTAAAATAAAACAGGAAAGCTGATTTCCATGGTAAGGTAAAACAACATTATCATTGTGCTGTGAAAATGCTGATTTTGCTTTCTCCTTAGCTGGAACTCATATTTCATAGCTATCAGTTTCGATAGAACATGGCTCCCATACTGGTGTGGAACTAGAGGGCTGAAACCAAAAGGCAACAGTTTGATGAACTTTCGGGATGATGCAGCCAATTTGGTGCTCACATCCCCATGGCAACCAGCTGCCTCCTGAAAGGTCTTACATTAGCATAATAAATGTTTATACGAGGGGGAAAACCACAGGTGGAACTTCCATGAAGACAATATTTCAAACGGAGCCTGAAAAGGAGACATAATGGAATAAACAAATTAACGACACAAATATTTTTATGTGGGAAAAACTACAGGTGGAACTTTAGAGGTTTCCTACAGATCAGAAACAGTGCTAACAGCCATTACGTCCTTTCAGGTCATACATAAAGTTAGACCTATTATCGTTGCGTAACATACTGAAATTTTTAATGATGCCAAAAGCAGTGCCCTACATAGGGAATAGGGTTCCATTTGAGCCTGGGCTGTAGTTCGTCTTTGTGTGAGAGCTCTTTCTTCTCTCTCAGATGGCATATTGGGCTATTGATAGCTTGGCAAGGCGCTCCTTCCACTCGCTCTGATTTTCCTAACTTGAATTAATTACTGAGAAGAAAATCATTTGTGCTCTCTGAGGCTGGGCCAGTGGCCCCAGCTGATCATTAGGCTCTCTGCTCACTGCCTGCCTGCCGGGCCTCTGCCTCGAGGTAAATCTGGACAACTGCTCCGGCCCCGCTCCTACTTAATCAGCTGACTAATGAGTTGACCTACAGGACAAAAGGTCTCTCAGTGTTTATGGAACAGAGGCAGAGGGGGAATACAAAGCAAACATCTTGTGTAACTAATCTGAGACGCTGTAAAATGAATCAACCTGGGTTGTTCTGTGGAGTGCTCCTGATAAATAGAGCCTTCCTCCCAACACTGACGACCGGTCACATTAGGAAGAGGGATTTAATGTTCCAAAGAAATGATGGGCTGTAATGAAGAACAAGCGTTCTCCTCCTCTAACTGATAGCAATATTTGATAAGTCAGAATGCAAACTTATAACATCAATTTAACTAATTTACTTGGCCCCTGCAGCCTTGGCACAGACACAAACATGTGTGTACTAGACATTTCAAGCTGTGTGTACACAACCTGACATGTGACAGTGATACAGCGGAAACTGAAAGCAAATACTACACACAAACACACATGCCTCCTGTTACAGAGCAAGAGCTCTTTCTGTCTTGCACTAACAGACACAGAGCGCTGGCACCCTGGAGGCCTGAGAAAAGGTGGTCAGATGATGATCACAAACACTTACTGCTACCAGCAATATCCCCAATGTTCACCCTATATACAGCTACATTACTGTGTGTGTACAACTACAGTACAGTTAATCTAAGTTTTTTGTCCTTGACGGTATCTTACAGCAAGCCAACTTAATGTAATGCAATATTCAAAGTGGCACATTCAAATGAGCCAACTCCCTGGCTCTTTTTAATTAAAATATTAATAACATGATATCAGCCATAGTACAGCAGTTACAGCAACGCGTGATAAAATCAACTTCCTCCAGAATGTAAAAAAAATACCTCAAGTCTACTTCCCACTGCTTTACCAAAATATCTCAAACAACAGAAAAGCCTCCGTTGGCTAAATCAATAACAAAATAACCTCAGTTCAAATCTTGTGGAGATTATCACGCGCTATACCTAGCTGTAAAGCCTGCCACTCCCAGCTATGGAAGGGTATCTGGGAAACATTCAATACATAAAAAGAAAACTCCCCCAATTCCAATTTTAGCTCGCAGCAGAGGCCCCTAGAGAGACTGATCCTCCTGTTCTAAGACAGTAAGGCTGCAGACCCACAGGGCCAGATCACATGTTGACTTGAGAAACACGGGGCTGAATGGCCACATTGCTGCAGAGGAGCGTTCCTCATGCAGGGGAAGAAAGGAAGCTTTATGGAGGTGAACAGAACTGGGCTTTCTGCAGAGAACAGACCCTTACACAGCCTTACAGAGCTCCAGCTTGCCCACATGGTGTTTACACACACGCCTACACAAACCCCACGCAGTTACACACACACACACACACACACACACACACCTCAGTCCTGCCACGGGGAAGCGAGGCAGAGCTGGGTGGCTGCAGATAAGGGCTGGGGTGAGCTAGGCAGGGAGGAGAAGACAAGCCAGGAGGATTCTCAGTCCAAAGGCATTTACTCCACTGCGTGTGTGGGATAGGGGAATCAACTGTCTGTTAGCTGTATGTATGCTGGGGGAATCATGATGTGTGTGTGTGTGTGTGTGGTCAGTGGCAGAGCTCCATTGGCGTTAGCTCTTACTCCGCCGTTTCACTTTCTCTCTTTGACAGCAGGAGGCTCAAGACCTATGGCTATACACACTAGCGTAGGAAGTAATGTACTCTGTCATTTTACTTGAGGCCATCTCCATCTCTCCTTAAACCAGTCTGGCCTCCATGTGGACAGTGCCTGCTCCAGACCATGCAGTCTCAGTTGGAGACCTTTGATTTCCACCAGCGTCTAACTATAACCTTTGTCTGTCATCACCAACCATGGTCAGCCTCAAGATAAAAAATGTTAAAAAAGGGTATTTGGCTAGCAGCCCGAAACCAGCAGATTACGGAAAATCACAATTTAAAAGTCAGAAAGGGGAAGCACGCAGGGGAGCGAAACGAGGGGAGCAGGCCTTTCCAGAGCCAGGAGATTTGTTGTATTTCGTTAACACTGATGAAATTAAATCGATCAATTCAGGGCAGCAGGGAAGACATCGGGGCAGTAGTAAACAAGTCTTAATGCCATCTGCTCAGGCCACTGCAGTAAAGCTGCTTTCTTCACAAATTCACTTAATCCCAGGAGATTTACTCCACTTAACTAGGCCACAGAAATGCCCTGGTAGCAGCTGGGTGATTTAAGACTCTAAAGCACATGTGCTTGCTCTCGATTGGGGGGAGACCCAAAACCCATTGAGATGTTCTCCGGCCCTCTAAGAGTCTACTACTTCAATCGGTCTCCCGAGTTATTAAAATATCTCAACTGTCACATTCAACATATTCATTGAGTGCATTTCCCTTTCCAGTCAGAGAAGCTCTGCTCTAACAGTAGTGGGTAGCCCAACACCTGACAGACCTGGACCCAAGCCAGAGTGATGGTGACCATAACTCACTCCATTACACCACCACCACTTTTGGCTTTGTCTCGCTCCCTCTCTCAGCTGACTGCATGAGAAAATACAGTGTTTTTAATCAGGACATCACAATGAAACAGCCTATTCATGTAGAGGCGTGACGTTTCCTGTGTCCTACACATCTCTCCTCTCAGAACTGAATCATTATGTGGCATTGGCACACGACGTGACTCGTATTTTTCCATGATAATCATGCATTGATGTCAATGGTAGATTTGAATAAAGAATCAAGTTAGGCACGGGGAGATCAAATTCTGCTGTCATTGAAACAGTGTCTTTTTTAAATCAGTGTCTTACCGGTTGTCGTTGAGTTGTGTGTATCGTGGCTGAGGGTCTGGATCTCCATCGTTCACATCATAGCTGGCGTCTGGGTCCTACAGGCAGACAGGGACAATCAGAATCACTCATCTATGATAAGAGGAGCAAAAGTCTAGGGGTGAATACCAATAGTCCAAAATGGCCTCCTCTCCTCATCAACATGGATCATGGAAAGGACGCCACCTTAAACTATTGAGATGCAGCAGCCCCAGCTTTGAAGCCAGGGGTAAGATGACGGTGATACTCACATAGTTTGATATAAGGTCTGGGTGGTTCTTCTCTATACCATCGTCCAGGATGGACACCACCACTCCCTTCCCAGTGTAGCCCAGCTCCCATGCACCTTTGGCATTCAGGTCACGATGATTAGTATTGTACTGTAGAGTAGAAAACACCAAAACCAGTCAATAGAGTCTAAACACGCAAGCGAGATGACGAAAATTATGAAACTTTGCATTATCAAATTAAGCAATATACCTCAAACCCCTGAGGTGCCTTATTGCTATTATAAACTTGTTACCAACGTAATTAGAGCAGGAAAATTTGTTTATGTTTTGTCATACCAGTGGTGTACGGTCTGATATATCACGGCTGTTAGCCAATCAGCATTCAGGGCTCGAACCACCAAGTTTATAAATTGTTTTTAGACTATGAAATAAAAAATATATACAGCGAATATATACAGCGATCGTCACCAAACAGAAATATATAGATGAGTGTTTTCCGGTCACAACTTGCAGACTTGTTTACGTGCTCCTGTGCGTTTTGTTGCCAAACTTACTTTGCTACCTGACAACTTTATTGTTTTTACTTTTTCCCCCTCACTCAACTTTTTTTTCATTCAACTTTTTCACTCCGGATGTTTTATCTGGACATGGTTCGTCAGGACTTCCAACAGTTGAAGCTAAGTAGTAACATTAACATGATGCCTTCTAATTGCAGTCGCTGTACTCATAATTTACAGGAGAACGATCGCCTTGCGGCGAGGATAGCTGTGCTGCAAGCCCAGCTTCAGACGCAAGCGTTAGGCAACGGTAATTTCAGTGTAGGAAAGGATGAAACAGCGTCTAAGCCACCAGTAAGTACAGATAGTAACGTTACTATAAATCCCCTCACACGGTCCCCGCAGCCGGACAACTTTCTCATGGCTTCTGGAGGGAAATGCTGTAGGAATGCTCAACCGGTGTCGCTCATTCAGCCGACAGAAACTTTCAACCTGTTCTCCCCATTAAGCAGCGAGTCGGAGTCAGAGGTCGAGCCTTCTCTGGTCTCTACTCCTCCTGTTACGGGGTCTGAGACGCCGAAGGCTCCCACCATTAGCATCCAGCGATCACACACTGTTTACCAGGGGAAGGTCTACCGACATTAAGGCTAATCTGAAGATGGTGCTGGCTAAAGCTAAAACTGGCGAGTGTAGAGATATTGTTATCCATGTCGGCACCAACAATGTTAGGATGAAAGAGTCAGAGGTCACCAAGCGCAACATAGCTTCAGCGTGTAAATCAGCTAGAAAGATGTGTCGGCATCGAGTAATTGTCTCTGGCCCCCTCCTATTATACTTAAAACGAATCATCCAGCGATCACACACTGTTTACCAGGGGAAGGTCTACCGACATTAAGGCTAATCTGAAGATGGTGCTGGCTAAAGCTAAAACTGGCGAGTGTAGAGATATTGTTATCCATGTCGGCACCAACAATGTTAGGATGAAAGAGTCAGAGGTCACCAAGCGCAACATAGCTTCAGCGTGTAAATCAGCTAGAAAGATGTGTCGGCATCGAGTAATTGTCTCTGGCCCCCTCCCAGTTAGGGGGAGTGATGAGCTCTACAGCAGAGTCTCACAACTCAATCGCTGGTTGAAAACTGTTTTCTGCCCCTCCCAATTTGTAGATAATTGGCCTTCCTTCTGGGACTCACCCACAAACAGGACCAAGCCTGGCCTGTTGAGGAGTGACTGACTCCATCCAAGCTGGAGGGGTGCTCTCATCTTATCTACAAAACATAGAGCCCTGTCTAACTCCGCTAGCTCTACAATGAAATAGGGTGCAGGCCAGGCAGCAGGCTGTTAGCCAGTCTGCCACAAGCACAGTCAGTGTAGTCAGCTCAGCTATCCCCATTGAGACCGTGTCTGTGCCTTGACCTAGGTTGGGCAAAACTAAACTAAGACCTCCTCCATTCCTGCCATTATTGAAAGAGATAGTGATACCTCACATCTCAAAATAAGGCTACTTAATGTTAGATCCCTCAATTCAAAGGCAGTTATAGACAATTAATTAATCACTGATCATAATCTCCTATAGGAATTCAGGGAACTCCGTGAGGAACGCTGTATATGGCCCAGGAGGCCTGTAAAACAGTAGCAATAAAAAGTGATTGGGTAGGCAGCATAGATTTCATGACTAGAAGCTCAAAAAATATGAAAACGTTGGGGGTTTTATTGTAAATTTAAATTTGCTATCGTAAATGTTATGGGGATATGGTCACCTTGTAGTCATAGCAGATAATATTCTAATTTTTGGTGACTTCAATATTCACATGGAAAAGTCCACAGACCCACTCCAAAAGGCTTTCGGTGGGTTTTGTCCAACATGTCTCTGGACCTACTCACTGCCACAGTCATACTCTGGACCTAGTTTTGTCCCATGGAATAAATGTTGTGGATCTTAATGTTTTTCCTCATAACCCTGGACAACCATTTTATTACTTTTGCAATTGCAATAAATAATCTGCTCAGACCCCAACCAAGGAGCATCAAAAGTCATGCTATAAATTCTCAGACAACACAAAGATTCCTTGACGTCCTTCCAGACTCCCTCTGCCTACCCAAGGACGTCAGAGGACAAAAATCAGCCAACCACCTAACGGAGGTACTCAATTTAACATTGTGCAATACCCTAGATGCAGTTGCACCCCTAAAAACATTTGTCATAAGAAACTAGCTCCCTGGTATACAGAAAATACCCAAGCTCTGAAGCAAGCTTGGGAAAATTGGAACGGAAATGGCACCACAGCTTGGAAAGACAGTACCGTGCAGTATTGAAGAGCCCTCACTGCTGCTCAATCATCCTATTTTTCCAACTTAATTGAGGAAAATAAGAACAATCCAAAATTTATTTTTGATACATTTTTGATGCAAAGCTAACTAAAAAGCAGCATTCCCCAAGAGTGGATGGCTTTCACTTCAGCAGTAATAAATTCATTAACTTCTTTGAGGAAAAGATCATGATCATTAGAAAGCAAATTACGGACTCCTCTTTAAATCTGCATATTCCTCCAAAGCTCAGTTGTCCTGAGTCTGCACAACTCTGCCAGGACCTAGGATAAAGAGAGACACTCAAGTGTTTTAGTACTATATCTCTTGACACTGATGAAAATAATCATGGCCTCTAAACCTTCAAGCTGCATACTGGATCCTATTCCAACTAAACAACTGAGAGAGCTGCTTCCTGTGCTTGGCCCTCCTATGTTGAACATAATAAACGGCTCTCTATCCACCGGATGTGTACCAAACTCACTAAAAGTGGCCGTAATAAAGCCTCTCTTGAAAAAGCCAAACCTCAACGCAGAAAATATATATTTTTAAACTAATCGGCCTATATCGAATCTTCCATTCCTCGCTAAAATTTTAGAAAAAGCTGTTGCGCAGCAACTCACTGCCTTCCTGAAGACAAACAATGTATACAAAATGCTTCAGTCTGGTTTTAGACCCCATCATAGCACTGAGACTGCACTTGTGAAGGTGGTAAATGGCCTTTTAATGGCGTCAGACCGAGGCTCTGCATCTGTCCTCGTGCTCCTAGACCTTAGTGCTGTTTTTGATGCCATCAATCACCACATTCTTCTGGAGAGATTGGAAATCCAAATTGGTCTACACGGACAAGTTCTGGCCTGGTTTAGATCTTACCTGTCGGAAAGATATCAATTTGTCTCTGTGAATGGTTTGTCCTCTGACAAATCAACTGTAAATGCCGGTGTTCCTCAAGGTTCCGTTTTAGGACCACTATTGTTTTCACTATATATTTTACCTCTTGGGGATGTCATTCGAAAACATGATGTTAACCTTCACTGCTATGCGCATGACACACAACTGTACATTTCAATGAAACATGGTGAAGCCCCAAAATTGCCCTTGCTCGAAGCCTGTGTTTCAGACATAAGGAAGTGGATGGCTGCAAACTTTCTACTTTTAAATCCGGACAAAACAGAGATGCTTGTTCTAGATCCCAAGAAACAAAGAGATCTGAATCTGACAATTAATCTTAATGGTTGTACAGTCGTCTCAACTAAAACTGTAAAGTGAAGGACCTCGGCATTACTCTGGACCCCGACCTCTCTTTTGATGAACATATCAAGACTGTTTCAAGAACAGCTTTTTTCCATCTACGTAACATTGCGAAAATCAGAAACTTTCTGTCCAAAAATGATGCAGAAAAATAAAACCATGCTTTTGTTACTACTACGTTAGAATACTGCAATGCTCTACTTTCCGGCTACCCGGATAAAGCACTAAATGAACTTCAGTTAGTGCTAAATACGTCTGCTAGAATCCTGGCTAGAACCAAACAATTTGATCATATTACTCCAGTGCTAGCCTCCCTACACTGTTAAGGCAAGGGCTGATTTCAAGGTTTTACTGCTAACCTACAAAGCATTACATGGGCTTGCTCCTACCCATATTTCCAATTTGGTCCTGCCGTACATACCTACACGTACGCTACGGTCACAAGACGCAGGCCTCCTAATTGTCCCTAGAATTTCTAAGCAAGCAGCTGGAAGCAGGGTTTCTCCTGTAGAGCTCCATTTTTATGGAATGGTCTGCCTACCCATGTGAGAGACGCAGACTCGGTCTCACCCTTTAAGTCTTTACTGAAGACTCATCTCTTCAGTAGGTCATATGATTGAGTGTAGTCTGGCCCAGGAGTGTAAAGATAACGGAAAGGCTCTGTAGCAACGAACCGCCGTTGCTGTCTCTGCCTGGCTGGTTCCCCTCTCTCCACTGGGATTCTGGGCCTCTAACACTATTACAGGGGCTGAGTCACTGGCTTACTGGTGCTCTTCCATGCCGTCCCTAGGAGGGGTGCGTCACTGACATGGTCTTCCTGTCTGGGTTGGCGCCCCCCCTTCGGTTGTGCCATGGCGGAGATCTTTTTGGGCTATACTCGACCTTGTCTCAGGATGATAAATTGGTGGTTGAAGATAACCCTCTAGTGATGTGGGGGCTGTGCTTTGGCAAAGTGGGTGGGGTTATATCCTGCCGGTTTGGCCCTGTCCGGGGGTATCATCGGATGGGGCCACAGTGTCTCCTGACCCCTCCTGTCTCAGCCTCCAGCATTTGTGCTGCAGTAGTTTGTGTGGGGGGCTAGGGTCAGTCTGTTATATCTGGAGTATTTCACCGGTGTCCTGTGTGAATTTAAGTCTCTCTCTCTCTCTCTCGACATGAGCCCTAGGACCATGCCTCAGGACTACCTGGCATGATGACTCCTTGCTGTCCCCAGTCCACCTGGCCGTGCTGCTGCTCCAGTTTCAACTGATCTGCCTGCGGCTATGGAACCCGGACGTGCTACCTGTCCCCAGGCCTGATGTTTTCAACTCTCTAGAGACAGCAGGAGTGGTAGAGATACTCTCAATGATTGGCTATGAAAAGCCAACTGACATTTACTCCTGAGGTGCTGACCTGTTGCACCCTCGACAACTACTGTGATTATTATTATTAGATCCTGCTGGTCATTTATGAACATTTGAACATCGTGGCCATGTTCTGTTATAATCTCCACCCAGCACAGTCAGAAGAGGACTGGCCACCCCTCATAGCCTGGTTCCTCTCTAGGTTTCTTCCTAGGTGTTGGCCTTTCTAGGGAGTTTTTCCCAGCCACCGTGCTTCTACACCTGCATAGCTTGCTGTTTGGTGTTTTAGACTGGGTTTCTGTACAGCACTTTGAGATATCAGCTGATGTAAGATTTGTTTGGGTGATGTGGCCCATGAGAAATGTGTCAGGCTGCATTAGACATCAATCATAACAGAAAATGGCAAAATCCCCATGGGAGGCAGACTGCATCCTGTGGCACCAGATAGGCTTACAACCTCCTGTGGCACTAGGCAGACAAAAGACATAGACAGATAGGTAGGCAGACTCGTCACTCAGCATGTAGCATCAGTCCCAGACCAGACAGACCAGACTCAGCATACATCTCTCAGAGCCACCCCCTGAGTGTCTGTTCGTGGACAACCAGCTAGCAGGGTAATGGTACAGAGAGACTTCTACACAGGCCTTTTGGTATTCTCTCCTTATCATACTTGACCTTTGGTCAAACACCATGTTTGATGCCTTGCCGTTCTCACACAGCCATTTCTCTAGAATGCTGCCGCAATTTAATGTAATTTGTCTGAAAAGTGCCCTCCTACTATTTTCCTCTCATCCAAACCCTTCAGTGTCAGATACCAAGGCCTTTAGTGTCAGATAACCATGGCCAAAGCTTTGATCTGTGTAGATTCATCTCACTCAGAAAATCCTGCTCAAATCTGACTCAAAAGTGGAAATTACCATGAAAATTATCCAGGTTATTGTAATGGTCTTGGACATTGGCATTTGTATTTTTCCTATACCTAAATTGACCATTCTTACTGCATTAAATATTGGCACATGAACAAATTTTCCTGCCTTTGAAATCTCACACTGTGCTTTGAGATTTTTCCATCATTTATCCAGTGATATGAGCTGCTGTCATACATATAAATAAGCAGAGGACGTAGCAGCAGAGTCTATCCATGTCCTTATCATAGAGACAGTGTAAACTGACTACACAGATACTATCTGCCACCGAGAACCACCTGGGCTGAGACTCTCAGACTAGGCTCTCAGACTAGGCTCTCAGACTAGGCTTTCAGACTAGGCTCTCAGACAGCAGCACCCCATCTAGAACACTGTTTTGCCTGACTGCACCCTTGTTACATGCACACTACACCCTTAAAACACCACAACATTATTACACCTTTGCTACAGCTACATCCTCCCACTAAACCTAAATACTGCATACTCTCTACTCCTCGTACCTCACTCCACAGTAGCCTTACTAAACCCACTCTACGCACACTGACAGCAAGCAGCACCAGCTATACCTCTCCATACTTCTCCATCGCAGGGCCCCGGGTTCCCCGCCTGCCTCTGTAGCGTGATTGTAAACTGCTTAAGTCAAATCAGAGTGCCTGGAGAGTTAGCTAGCGAT